>NC_080798.1:26204434-26860684 GCF_028018385.1 Neofelis nebulosa | reverse complement strand
TAAATCTGGCAGCAGATAAGACATCATTTACTCCTTGATGATATGTTAAGAGCTTTCTAAACCAAAATTTGTCAATTTAAGAAAATTTAAGATGAATTTATCATACTTGAAAAATTGCTGGAAGAATCAGAAAAATAAAACTCTTTTCCAACTAAAGCAAAAAATAATCATAAATAAAAATCTGTTTTTTTTAATGTTTATTTATTTATTTTTAGAGAGGGAGAGACAGAGACAGAGACAGAGAGAGAGAGCGCACGCGTGTAGTGGAAGGGCAGAGAGAAAGGGAGAGAGAATCCTAAGCAGGCTCTGCCCTGTCAGTGCAGAGCCCTACTGGGGGGCTCGATCTCATGAACTGGGAGATCATGACCTGAGCCGAAATCAAGAGTCAGACGCTTAACCGACTGAGTCATCCAGGTGCCCCAACAGAAATCTAGAGTTTACTAGGAACTGAACTAGTCACCTCTATTCAGTGTATTTTCAGAGACTTCTAAAGAAAGAAAGTATGCTGATACAAGCACTGTGAATTTGCGAAGAAGATTCTAAATGTGGTTAAGCAGAGCCGTCTTAAAAAACTTATGTTAGATTTAAATTCTATAAGCTACTGCATAAAACATTATTTGGCACAACCATTTTTGGCCTCCCAACCCTGGACAGATTTGAATAGCATCAGGTAGAGAATATAGATTTATCTGAAAAACTGGATTTGATTAGGCAGTCACACATATATTCTAAACTTTAGGGAAGCAAATTTCAAAAGTTTAGGGGCACCTGGGTGGCTCAGCTGGTTGAGCATCCAACTTTGGCTCAGGTCATGATCTCACGGTTCATGTTTGAGCTCAGTGTTGGGCTCTGCGCTGACAGCTCAGCGCCTGGAGCCTGCTTCAGATTCTGTGTCTCCTCCCTCTCTCTCTGCCCTTCCACTGCTCACGCGCTTGCTCTCTCTCTCTCTCCCTCTCTCAAAAATAAATAAACATTGGGGTGCCTGGGTGGCTCAGTCGTTGAGCATCCGACTTCAGCTCAGGTCAGGATCTCATGGTTTGTGGGTTTGAGCCCTGTGTTGAGCTCTGTGCTGACAGCTTGCTCAGAGCCTGGAGCTTACTTTGAATTCTGTGTCTCCTTCTCTCTCTGTCCTTCCTCTACTTGCACTCTGACTCTATCTGTCTCTGAAAAATAAATAAATATTAAAAAAAAAAATTAAAGATAAAAAACAATAGGGGCACCTGGGTGGCTCAGTCGGTTAAGTGTCTGACTTTGGCTCAGGTCATGATCTCACGGTTTCGTGCATTCAAGCCCTGCATCTGGCTCTGTGCTGACAGCACAGAGCCTGGAGCCTGCTTCAGATTCTGTGTCTCCGTCTCTCTCTCTGCCCTTCCCCTGCTTGCACTTGGTCTCTTTCTCTCAAAAATAAACATAAAAAATTTTTTTTTAATTAAAAATAAATAAAATAAACACTAAATTTTTTTTTAAATTCAAAAGTTCTGAGAAAAGACAAAAACTCTTGGCCAAACACTCTAAAATAAAACTCATTTGAATCAAAGGGATAGGAAGAGGTAAGCATAAAGTCCATTATTATACAACTGCATATAATTTCAGTAAGGAAGAAAAAAGAGAGGCATGTTAAAACTAAACAAACCAACATGTAAAAACAAAAACAAAAACAAAAACCCAATGTAGCTTCCTAGACAACTAGCTGATGAGCTCAGATTAAAGGGTCTGGACAAAAGATGAAAGAACAGGGATTGCGGAAGCTTACCGGGGAATGGCACAAACACGTAGAATTGGTACCAGGAAGTTCAGAATAAACTGCCAGAAATAATGACAACCATAGCAATACAAATGAAATACTGCCTTTTTTTTTTTTTTTTAAGGTGGTCAGAATAATAACGGGCTAGGAGCTAATGGAGACAATATAACATTAACAACTGATTGAAAGAAACTAGACACACCATCTCTATTTAGTATTTTTAAACCAAAAAGGGAAGAATGACCATTATCAAATGAGAAGTAGCTGATGTTTCTTATCTATGATATGAGTATGAAGATGCTACCTATGCCAATTTCCAGAAGACATAAAACTAAAGATAATCAAGATAAAAAAAAATCAATTTGCTGCAATGGTAGCTGAGACCGACAACAAAATATACATAACTACAAACTCCTCTCCCTTTGGGCTTTAAAAAATTCAACCCTATGAATACAGAATGAGACAGACTGAACTCAGAAATTCGTATGAAAAACAAGTGAAGATGTTTGGTAACTGTAAGTGCAATATGCAAGAGAATAACCTAAGAAAGCTGTATCTTCAGATAAATAATATAATCATAAATATTATAATAAAATATTATTATTTTTTATATTATTTATATATATTTATATATATTTTATTATAATAAAATAATATAATCAAAATAAGAAAACCAGTAGTCTTATACCACAAATTGTTTGGGCTACATCTGAAATACTGAGTTCCACTCTGGGTGTTTAATTTTAAAAGGGACATTGATTTCACAGACATCATCCAGAAGATGACTAATCAGAAAGGTGAAAAGTCTTGAAAGTGGGTCAAGAGGAAGTGTAAAGAGAATAGGAATGTTTAACTTGAAAAAGAGAACATTTATGGGAAGTGGACCTGACTTTTTTTTTTTTTTTTTTTTTTTTAATGCCAGAGGGGCTGTACAAGGGAGGAATTTATCCTTAGATTCCAGGTGCTTGTTTAAGGCAGAACTAGAAAAATATAGGGAGGAGAACATAAAGATTATTTTATAACCATTTATTTACTTACCAAAGAGTAGACAGCAGTGAGCCCTCTAGCACTGGAGGAGCTCAAGTAGGCTAGTTATACCATGAGGGAGGTAGGACTAGATGAGATCTGAGATCCCCTCCCCTCCTCCTGAACATTATGGGTCTCAGACTAGGACACACACAAAGATGAAAAATACATCAAAAGATGAAAAACTATATCCTAAGCTTGGTAGGTCACTAAAAAATAGCCAAAACTTGCTTGGAGTAGCAAATACCTACGCTGTTTTTAAATATATTAAAACTGCTCAGAGACATTTCCTAATGTCCATAGCTTTTAATATTTGATGTTTTGGGCAAACAAGTTTATAAAAAAGAAATAGTTCTCGAAGCAACAATTGGGAAATACAAATAATGATTACTCTTCAAAGTCATTATTATTTTGATCCAGATTTTTTTTTTTCTTTCACTCATATTTTACAGATGGGGAAGCTAGGAAAAAGTTTAAGTGACTTGTTGAAAGTTACGCAAAGGCATCAGGGGTGTTATCTGGAATAATATTGTTGGAAGACTTCGGCATATAAATCACCTATTTTATTTCCCCTGGCATTATCCACACCATGAATCACAAGTTATGAAAAGGAACTCCCAGGTCAGATCTAGTCTTACTGTTTTGTGTATAAATTTAAACAGACTTCCAAACAGACTTCCATAAGAAGGCTGGCTTAGATCAAAAAAAACAGTCTGACTGGCCAAACTCTAAGTCAAAGTTTAAAATGGAGAGGTAACTTTGCTTCCCCTAAAAAAAAGCAGTTACTGCGAGAGGGCCGCGTGAGGAGTGTTTGGCAGCTCAACACAATTTGCCAGATGATGCAATGGATCTGTAACACTGAGCCAGGAAAACTGTAAGAGGCTGTTGCAGATATAAATTCTCAACAGGGTATATTTTCCATTCAAACATGCAATCTATAAATCAGATGAAGCAATACTCTATTCAGATAATTTACGTAGTGCTGGCTACAGGCTTAAGCACTTGGTAGCTAACTTGGGAAAGCACCCTCTCTATTGTTCTGGTGTTAATTCCCAAGATGAAAATTCTAAGGATGTTTAAAATCTCTCAAAGAGAAGAAAAGAAAATCTGAATAACTTAAAATAGGTATCTGAAAGTAGCATCCCACCTCTTAAGAGAATTTAACTTTTAAGGTCCTGGGCATATAAGGTGTCTCAATATTTTCCTTGTTTTTGGTTCTTAATTTATCAAATTAATCCCTTACACTGCTATTGTGAAAAAGTTGAAATTCTGGCTCAACTAAAGTCCTCAGCTATGAAGATACTCTAAATGCTTTCCCTATGAATTTCTGCCTAATACAGAGCTCTATGTAAATCAAGTTGTGGTAATGCTTGCTGGGAATCTGATGGGGAGAGAGAAATGGATGCTATGAGTTGCCAGTAAAATAATCTTCTTTTGAGACTCCAACATTACAGAGGCCTCAGGATGGCTGACTAACCTGGTGATGATGTCAAGAGTAGTAACCTGTGGGATCTGAATCTGCTGAGGAGTCAGCCCATGCTGTTCCAACTGCTTTGGGATCAAGTGCCTGTGGGCAATCTCGATCTTCTCTTCTTGTGTATACCCTGGGAAAAAAGTGACCTTTGATTACAAAATGTAATCATTCACACAGCTTCCACGGTGCCACATTTTTTTTTAATGAATCAAATGCAGACTCAATGGATCTTCAATTCAGACTGAATTTAAGTGTTACTTCAACTAAAATTATAATCAGAATAAAGAAATTTAATCTCCAGCTAATAACCGTTAATATTTCCAACTCTGTCCACAAACAAATAAAAAAAAACATTTACTGAGCACGTTTTGAAAGTCTCTTGATTAATAATACCTCTCTGTGGGAATGCAAGCTGGTGTGGCCACTCTGGAAAACTGTATGGAGGTTCCTCAAAAAACTAAAAATAGAACTACCCTATGATTCAGCAATTGCACTACTAGGCATTTATCCACAGGATACAGGTGTGCTGTTTCGAAGGGACACATGCACCCCCATGTTTATAGCAGCACTATCAACAATAGCCAAAGTATGGAAAGTGCCCAAATGTCCATCGATGGATGAATGGATAAAGAAGATGTGGTATATATATACAATGGAGTATTACTCGGCAATCAAAAGGAATGAAATCTTGCCATTTGCAACTACGTGGATGGAACTAGAGGGTATTATGCTAAGCAGAATTAGTCAGAGAAAGACAAATATCATATGACTTCACTCTTAAGAGGACTTTAAGAGACAAAACAGATGAACATAAGGAAAGGGAAACAAAAATAATATAAAAACAGGGAGGGGCACAAAACAGAAGAGACTCATAAATACGGAGAACAAACTGAGGGTTATGGGAGGGGTTATGGGAGGTGGGATGGATAAATGGGTAAGGGGCACTAAGGAATCTACTCCTGAAATTATTGTTTCACTATATGCTAACTAATTTGGATGTAAGTTTTAAAAAATAAAAAATACAATTAAAAAAAAATAATACATCTCTCAAAGAAGAGGAAAAATCTCAGTCAAATCTTATGAGGTAATTATCTCCTTAACTCAAATGCAAATTTTTATTATTTAAAAGGCAAATAATACATCTCTTTTCTTTAGCATAATTTGATACGTAAATGGAAAAATTTACCACGGCAACAACAACAAAGACTTCAATTAAGTAAGTGATAGGTTCCAAGGGAAGAGATGCAAAGGAGCTATTTTCAGAACCCTGGCTATAAATATTAACAACAAAACAAAAAGTAAGACATTTCCCTAAAATTTTTTTCTCTGTACATTTGGAATTATACATATAATTGATATAGTTAAAAGACTTTATGTTCTTATTTATTTAAAGGCCTTATGAGCATAGACTTTGCCTTTAAATCCTGTAAGACAAAATTCTCCCTGAACTAATTGCCCCCTTTCCATTTAATAAGCAAAATAAAAAAGAACTGATAAGACAGTTTTTGAGTAGAAAAAGGTAGTAAAAAATGCCAAAAAAGTAAGAGATAGGATAACTGAACCTACAGGAAAAGAATGGCATCGTATGTGTCTACCTGTGCAGCAGCTGTCCTGATGATTTCACTTCAGATCATGTATCTTATGGATTCTCTGCCTTAATTGGGAGTTTCCAGGCAATTGGATCTCATTACTTATTTATTTTAGTCTTATAAATATGCACACAATTTTTTACTCCACCATATTTTAAAACTAAATATTAGAACTTGCAGCACTTACAGATAACTAAGAAATCCAATTATCATTCACTTGACAATAAAAATTTGTTTCAGATTATTATGAAATACATATTTAGATTCTATTTAGGATCAAAATATATTTAGATTCTTCTCTATTTTCATTTTAACAAATACCCACTTGTATTTCAATCACTTCTAGAAAAAAAAATACTTCTAAGCAATTAAAAGAAGGTGAAAACACTGGGGTTTATTTAGTGTTAATAACTGAAGGACTTTATTTTGCACACTCCAGTGAAGAAGACATGGTAAAAAAAAAAAAAAGATAACTACTTGACAGATCCAAAAAGAAGAATTTAAAAGAACCCTGCGCTTTTATGTAAAAGTGAGGCCAAATGTTATAAAGAGAAGTTCAGCTACTCTCTAGGACCTAATTCTTAACGAAAATAAATGATTACACTTTCTTCAACAATAAAAACTTCAAAATCTGATGGACAGGAAGCTAAATTGATCATGGAAAGATCTATTTTTGGGTTTTAGATACTCATTTTGAAAAAATAAATTATTGGGGTGCCTGGGTGGCTCAGTCGGTTAAGTGTCTGACTTCAGCTCAGGTCATGATCTCATGGTTCATGAGTTCAAGCCCCACATCGGGCTCTGTGCTGATGGCTCGGAGCCTGGAGCCTGCTTCAGGTTCTGTGTCTCCCTCTCTCTCTGCCTTTCCCCTGCTTGCTCTCTCTCTCTCTCAAATGTACGTAAACATTAAAAAAAAAAAAAAAAAAAAAAGAGTACACTTAGAGAAAGTAAATTATTTAAAATTATTTTTATGTATGAGTTTAGAAATAGTTTTAAAGAAGAATGTCTTGTTTTCCAAGACACTGGAAAACATTCTTTAATGCTAAGTCTAAAACTGTTACACAAAATTTATTCTTGACATCTTACAGAACATACACATAATCTTATGTCATGATTAAAACAAAGTTTTGCTGTTCCAGACTTTGAATCTACATAAAAGCTGGTTTAATTTTTATTTTTTCATTTTCTTATTTTTAACTAGGCTCCAAGCCCAATGTGGGGCTTGAACTCACGACCCTGAGATTATGTGTCACGTGCTCTACAAGCTGAGCCAGCCAGGAGCCTCTGTATAAAAGCTGGTTTATATCAGACTTACAACTCTGAAGATCATCCACTGGCAAATCAACTTTTTGTTCAAAACTCCACAGCACAACTTCAAGGGTTATGTTCAGAAAGGCAAAAAATATCAAATAATGATTTTATTTATGAATCAAGTACCTGGGACCTGAATGATCTCCATTCTGTCCAACAAGGCAGGTGGAATAGTTGCAGTTGTGTTGGCAGTAGCTATAAAAAGAACTTGGGAAAGGTCAAAGGCCACATTTAGATAATGATCTGTGAAGTTATGGTTTTGTTCAGGATCCAACACCTGTGAGAGAACAATAAACATTTAAATACAAAGTTCCAACAGAAAGCTGTATAAATTAAAACACATATGATGTATTAGCAAGTTCAATATTTCTGCTCAATATAGTTAGTTTGAAAAACATGGGTATAGCACTAAAACCTGAGCACCATTCTTACATTCCCCACATTCTAAATAGTTTAAAAAAAAAAAAGAAAGAAAAAAGAAATGTGTTCAATGTCAAAATTTTTGAATATATATAAATGTACAAGGAACCAAAAATTACCCTTTCAAGCTCTGTTCTTAAATCTATTTATTAATGAGTGACTCTGTGGCCATAAATAAGTTACCAATCCTACAGAACCAGTTTCATTTGGTAACACATCCCCTCTTAACTGCTTTGGGCATATGAAGAAAATGTGTAGAGTATTTTGAAATTCTCAGGAATAGGTAAAATAATTAGTATACTTCTCAAACATTATCAGAAAATCTGGTTATAAAGTCTCTAACTGAAAGGAGAATTCTAAAGAAGAGAAAACTAGTAAAAATTACCATGCTACTATATTCTGATACAGCACAAGGAAAAATTCACTTTTTAAAAATGCCTTAAAGCAAAACTTGTTTTAAATGAGCAAAATATCAGTATCTCTTAGAATATTTTAATTGGAAAATTATGTAATTTATCAATTAGATTCTTAAAACATTGAACTACTGGGTATGAGAGAACATCTTCTTTAGGTTACTGTTCAAATGCTCCCAGTCACAGGCACTCACTGTGGAGAGGTCTACATAGGACTTTGTGCCTTCTACCTGTTGTAAACCTTTAGTATGTTATTAGTTTCATTTACACTAGACTAGTATAAATATAAACAGGGTTGACATACAACATATTCAAAAAGGAAGTAAATGGACTAAAATGTTTACCAATCACAATTTTACCACAGAAGCTGCTTTTTTCTTGGTTCTGATTCCCTTTGTAGGCTTTACTTATTTTTAAACATATCTATAAGTTAGTCGTAATTCAAAGCCCTTTACAGAGAATCGTGAATTTGGTAAACACTCATTATTGGAAACTCACTGTTTACCTAGAATACAATTTTCAGAAAGTTCTACTCTTCATGTTTTCACAAGATTTAATAATGTTTAACATTATTTAAAAAAGGTCTTTTTTCAAAGATCATACTAATTGTGATCAGTATAAAATTGGTTCAGAGTAATCTTACTATCAATTATCTGAAAACTGTTAATCAAGGTATGGAAAATAAGGTAGTCTTAGTTAAATCCATTATATAGAGATAAATAAAATCTCTTCTTTAATGCCTCTAATTAAATCTAATACATACATGCTGGATAAATTTTAGAAATGGCTGTGGGACCTGACCAAGTGATTTTTTTCACTTAAAATTTAAAGACAATGGGGTTTAAAGAAAGTAGGGAAATTAGTAAAGCAATAGTTATGAGAAGAGAAAACCAGTAATGCCCAATTTGCTTGCCTCCATCTTTTATTTAGGAAAACACAAAAGAATGTCAAGTTTAAATAGTGTCAGAAATACTGATGAACAGCCAGCTAAAATGAATTTCTAGTAATCACTATTTAGATGAAATCTTCAGGTAAATTGGTGAGTCCATGGAGAGATAAAAATCACAGTTAGAACTTTTTAGCCACTAGGGGCGCCCAGGTGGCTCAGTCAGTTCAGAGTCTGACTCTTGGTTTTGGCTCAGGTCATGATCTCACAGTTTCATGAGTTCAGGCCCTGCAACGGGCTCTGTGAAGACAGTGTGGAGCCTGCTTGGGATTCTCTCTCACCTTCTCTCTGCCCCTCCCCCACTCAATGCTGTCTCTCTCTCTCAAACATAAATAAATTAAAAAAAAAAACAAAACAAAAGAACTTTTTAGCATCAAATCTCTTGTTTTCCTCAACTTTAGAGCCAGGGCTTCCATGGACCAACTCATCCACACACAGGAGCTGCTTTCAAGAACAGCTAGAGCTGTTTTTTCTCTCTTTAAAAGGTTCTTCTACATCCATCCTAGGACTACAATTCCTACCTACACAGTATGACTGGTAATGGAAATAGCCATGATATGACACCTTATTCTTAGGATCATGAAATCAGAGGTGGAATAAACTATGGGGAGGGGTGTATGCTAAGAATTGTTCTTCAGCCATAATTTCTGGCAAGAGAAGAACTACAGATGTTTGCAGGCAATCCAGGAATACACTCCACTCATTAGAGATGACAAGGTAACTGTCACCTTCAGTATAATTATATTTTTAAAAAATCTGTATGTTTTAGAGATAAAGACTAAATACTTATGAAAAGACATGACGTCTGAAATTTGATTTAAAACAAATAGAAACGGTGGAGGAGAATGGGTAGGAATAGATAAAACAAGATTGGCCATGAGATAATTGTTAAAGATGAATGATGAGTTTACATAATTCATTATACTACTTTAATTTTCTTATGGTTGAAATTTTCCACAACAAAAAGTAAAAATAAATAAAGTAAAATAAAATAGCTAAAATCAACCCTGGAAGCTATACGTAATTAATACTATAGAAATTCAGTGGTAAGGACAAACTTGAAAAAAATGTCCAGAATATTGGAGAAAAAGGCACTAAAACTATATAGGGGATAGGTATGTAAAAAATAAAGACATCTAATTCATAGCTAATTGGCATAGCTAAAGAAAAGGTCTCAACAAATGTAAAATACAGAATAATTAAAGAAATAATCATGAAAATATTCTGGAAGACGCAACACTACACATCAAAAAGCCATAGACTCCTCTTGTACAATAATAAATGACAGGTTATTATTATTGAAATACCACCTACAGAATTTTCAAGCAAAATTATGACTAGCTTAAAATCTTTTTAAAATCTTTAAAATACAGAATATATGTAACACATATAAGATATGAAGCATAGCAAATGAACACCCATGAATGAACTCACTACCCAACTATTGATGACATTTTATGTTTAGACTAATGTCCACAAAAGTGGATGGTTTATAATGACCTACTAAAGTGCAAGTAGAAAATATTAGCCTATATAATGTTTATGCACTATACATCTTTATCCATAAACACCAGAAAGAAATTATTTTTTTAATGTTTATTTCTGAGAGAGAGAGAGAGAGAGAAAGGGAGCGCACAAGCAGAGTAGGGGCTGAGAGAGAGAGACACAGAACTCGAAGCAGGCTCCAGGCTCTGAGCTGTCAGCACAGAGCCTGATGCAGGGCTCGAACTCACGGACCCAAACTCACGGACCATAAAATAATGATATGGGCCAAAGATAATGGTATGCTTAACCGACTGAGCTACCCAGGAAATAACTTTTTAAAATACTTAATGTACAGAATGGAAGTAATGCCCTCACTTGGCACAAATATCACATTTTGGGATATTCCAGAAGAGTGGAAACTCCACAGTGTGCAAGGGCTGGTTGTGTTGCACTCACTACCTGCTTGCACTGTAGTTACAGAGGACTGTAGTCCATGTAAGCCTGATTAAGTGTTTTTACAGATTAAAAATGAGGAGTAAAAGGAGTAGTTTTAAAAGATTTTTGCAAAGTATCATTAAATAGAGGCAAAGATGTGAACAAGAAAATGACAGAGACACTTTTATTTCCTGAATAAGCTTTGATAGTCACATCATGAAATAAAAACAATTATATAACTAGAATATGTTGTTTTCAATGAAAATGTAATTATCTTTTAAAATTTATTCTGTTACATATGTATGTACATAATATTAGTACAGTGGTACTTACATGTTATATTATATGTATATTCTTTGTTATGCATTGAATTGTGTCCCTTAATGTGACTATATTTGGAAGTAGGGTCTTAAAGGAGGTAATTAGGATTAAATGAGGTCATAAGGGTGGGGCCCTAATCCATTATGACTGGAATCCTTTATAAGAAAAGAGAGAGACAAAAAGACCAGGGAAGCAGAGGCACAGAGAAAAGACCATGTAAGGAACAGTGAGACGGCAATAGTCTGTAAACCAAAGAGAAAGAGACCTGAGGAGAAATCAAAACTGCCAACACTTTGATCCTGGACTTCCAGCGTCCAGAGCTGCTAAGAAAATAAATATCTGGGTTTTTGTTTTTGTTACTGTTTTTTTAAAAACCACCCAGTCTATGGTATTTTATTATCATAAACATTTGCTTGTCACATATATTTGTATATAGGGGGATATATTTTCAAAATTTTGTGAACAAAGCATATGGAGATTATTGGTGCAGACAACAAAGACACATTAGTAAATATAAAAGGCCTCAAAACATTACCTACAAACAAATCCTTGAAAAAAGTATTCCATCTAAACAATAGATTAATCATAATAAAAGGATCAGAAGTGATGAAATCATTTAAGCACAGAGTTAAAACTAAATGTCTGAAGAAGCACTTCTAGAATGGCAGTGTAAGGAATTATGAAGATCTGCTCCTCCCTAAAAGCAATGAAAACACTAGTAACAATTGTCACAACAGGTTTTTGAACTCTAGAAATTAATTTGCAACAATCTGTGGAGTGTTTATTCACGAAAAACTGATGAATCTCAGCAAATAAGGCCAGCTCTGTGGTATTTTAACTTGCTTTTACTCTCATCCTCTTCTCCCAAATTAATGGTAGCCTTGAAAACCAACAGCCTCACAACCACAATAGCTGTGAAATACAGTAACCTAGCAACCGCTGTAGGGGGCAGAATAGGATTAGAACTCCCCAAAAGCCCTTTCCCAAAAGAACTGTCAATATTTGGCATGTTGGGCAGTTCCTTGGAAGAGCCCTATTCTCAGGATTTATCTTTATTTGATCTGACTCAGAAAACACAATGTGTGAACTGCCCTATCCCTCGGGCATCTGTCAAAAACAACCAGTAGCAATTGTTCAACACTGCAGCTGCCTCAGGCAGCAATACCAGTTGGGGCTAACAAGAGGCTGATCAAAAATTTAAAAGGAAAAACTGGGGAATGAGATACCATGGGGGCCTTTGAAAAGCTCTGAAGTTTTCCAGGGAATCCTGAAGGTCATGCAAATATACAGGACTGTAAGTATGACAAGAGAAATGGTTCTAAAAGTTCACCTATGGCAGACACTGAGGCTGTGTACTAGCTAAGACAGAGTTGTAAAGTATCTGCCCAAAGTTAAAGGCATGCCTCAACAAACACACACAGAGCCTTTGACAAAGAGTGGAAGACCTTTGGGTTTAAGCACTTAAGGATATCTCTGCCCAAAATCATTAGCTGACCACTAAAGAAACTGTACAACTTCAGCGGCCACATACAAGAAAGAATAGACATTAAAAGAATGAGATCAGGAAAATCACTAAACAAATAGCAACAGTAACAACAATTCTTTGGTATGTGTGTGTGGGAGGGGGGCAGGGTCTTATATTATTTAAATATAATTGCAACACTTTATATGTTCAATTTCAACAAAGAAATTATGAGACACATAAAGAAACACTAAAGTATGACTTAAAAAAAGAAAAAGAAAAAAAGAACAGTGAATAAAACTGTCCCTCAACAAGCCCAGATGTTGGGACTTCTTAGGCAAAGATTATAAATCAGCTATTGTAAATATGTTAACAAAAACTAATGCAACAGCATGGATGAATATTTTTTTAAAAATTTTTAATATTTTATTTATTTTTGAGACAGAGAGAGACAGAGCATGAGCAGGGGACGGGCAGAGAGAGAGCAAGACACAGAATCTGAAGCAGGCTCCAGGCTCTGAGCTGTCAGCACAGAGCCCGACGCAGGGCTCAAACTCACAAACCATGAGATCATGACCTGAGTTGAAGTCGGACGCTTAACCGACTGAGCCACCCAGGCGCCCCCAAAGCATGGATGAACACTGAAGACAGTATGCAATGCAAAAGACCAATTATGAAAAGATAAATACTAAAGGATTCTCCTTATAAGGTATATAGATTAGACAAAGTTACAGAAACAGAGAGGAGATGGTAGTTGCCAGCGGCTAAGGGAGAAATGCAGAATAGCTATTTAATAAGCACAGTTTCAGTTTCTCAAGATGATAAAGCTCTAGATATTGGTTGCACAATAATGTGAATATACCTAACACTACTGAAATGTACACTTAAAAATGGTGAAGATGGCAAATTTTACCAAAACTAAAAAGCTAAAGGAAATCATGCCAAAAGAATTATAGGAAACTATGAGGATGATGTCTTAATAAAGAGAAAATATCAATAAAAAGACAGGAATTATATTAAAAAAAGGAACAAATAGAAATATGGGAGTTGAAAAATATAGTAACAAACAAAAAATTCACTATGGGGGTTAAATGTAAATAGCAATTTCAACTGCAGAAATTAGAATCAATGAAGATAGGTCAACTGAGTTTATCCAGTCTGAGATACAGAAAGAAAAAGGAATGCAAAGAAATGAACATTGCCTCAAAGATGTATTGGATGCTATACAGACTACCAACATACTCATAATGGTAGTCTGAGACAAAGAGAAGAAAGGGAAAGGGGCATAAAGCATATCTGAAAAAATAAAAGCCACCACTTTACCAAATCTGATGAAAACCGTTAATCTACCACATCTAGATAGGCTTATAGTGTGTGTATATATATATATATATATATATATACACACACTATATATGTGTGTGTGTATGTATATATAATGTATATGTATGTATATATATGTATGTGTACATATATACATATATATACATATGTATATGTATATATATATAAAACAGATACTAAGTAGACTCAGATCCTACATCCATCACAAACTGTCAAAAGCCAAAGCCAAAGGTTAATCATTTAAAGCAATAAAAGAAAATACTTCTTTCATGAAGTATAAGGGATCCTCCATAAGATTAACAGCTGACTTTGCATTAGAAACCATGAAGGAAGGAAAGCATTAAAACTACCCTCCAAAAATGAAGTAGAAGGGGTGTTTGAGTGGCTCAGTCAGTTAAGCTCCCAAATCTTGGTTTCAGCTCAGGCTATGATCTCACAACTTGTGAGATTGAGTCCTGGCATCAGTCAGCACAGAGTCTGCTTGGCACTCTCTCTCTCCCCTTCCCCTGTTCACTCTCACTCAGAATAAACTTAAAAAAAAAAACAAAAAACAAAACATGGAGAAATTAAGGCATTCGCAGATAAAAAACACTGAGAGAATTTATAGCCAGCAGACCAGACTATAAGAAATGCTAAAGGCTAAATAAAGTAAAAGGACACTAAGCTGTAACCACAGAAACAAAGAACACCAGTGAAAATAATTACATTGGTAAATATAAGAGATGGTATAAACGTATTTTTTCTTTGTATTTCTGACCTCTTATTCGATTCAAAGGACTTCCAAACAATAATTACAGTTGTTTCTCATTATTCATGGTTTCTGCATTTGCAAATTCACCTAATACCTAGAATTTACTTATAACTCCAAAATTAATACTTTGTGGTACTTCTGTAGTCATTTGCAGACATACGACAACTCATGGTCCAAGGCATATGTTTCCAACTGAGGTCAAACAAAGTGATGCCCTGCCTTCTTGTTTCAGTTCTCATACTCTAAATAAGTATCATTCTTGCAGTCTATTTAGTGCCATGTTTTTTGCACCTCTGTGCTTTTTGTTAGTGATTTTGCTGTTTAAAAGACTCCCAAAAGGAAGTATTGAAGTACTGTTTAGTGTCTGTAAGTGAAAGGCTGTGACAAGCCTTATGGACAAAATACATGTGTTAGATAAGCTTCATTTAGGCATGAGTTATAGTGTTGATGGTCATGAGTTCAATGTTAATTAATGAACAATATATATTATATAAGGCAACTTTAAATAGAAACACAGCTAAAACAAAGTTATGTATTGATTAACTGACAAACCGACTCTCAAAGAAGCCTATTTCTCCCAGGAGCAATAATTCAGTATTCACTAATTCAGCGTTTGCTACAATTTTACACAACATAACTATGGCAAGAATGAGAATCAACTCTATGGGATAGGCTTACAGTATATATAGATATATTTTATATGACAATAACTTCCCAAAGGAGGGCAGAAGGAAGGGGGACTTACTAAAGCTAAGTTTTTATATGTTATTTATATGTCAACTTGGGGAGTGTTTTTGGATGAACATTTAAATCAGTGAACTTTTAAAAAAAATTTTTTTGTTTATTTATTTTTGAGAGAGAGAGACAGAGAGACAGAGAGTGACAGGGGAAGGGGCAAGAGAGAGGCAAACACAGAATCTGAGCTATGAGCACAGAGCCCAATAGAGGGCTCAAACTCACAAACCATGAGATCATGACCTGAGCCAAAGTCAGGTGCTTAACCGACTGAGCCACCCAGGTGCCCCATACATCAGTGAACTTTGGCTAGACTGCCCTCCACCTTGTGGATGGGCTTCATCCAATCATTTGAAGGTCTGAATAGAACAAAAAGACTGGCATCCTTAAGCAAGAGAAAATTCTCCAGCAAACTGCTTTTGAACTTCATCTGCCCATCATTTCTCCTGGGTCTTGGGCCTGCCAGTCCATACCACAGATTTTGGAATTCCCAGACTCCATAACTACATAGGCTGATTCTTTATAATAAATCTCTTTACATGGATATATCTAGATATCTATATATACACATACACACAGATATAGACAGTCTATATCTAAGTCTTATCTCTATATATCCAATAGCAGGTAAAACTAGGAAAAGATCAACAAAAACATAGAAGACTTGACAGTACTATAATCAATCAGACATAATAAACATCTAGAGAACAATCCATCCAACAGCAGCAGCAGTATACATATTCTTCTCAAGTGCACATGGAACATTCTCCAGGACAGACCATAAGCAAGGCTATTAAATAAACATCTAAATTTCAAGGACTGAAATCATACAAAGTATAATCTCTGACCACAATGTGATGAAATCAGAAATGAGTAAGAAAAAAATTTGGAAATTCACAAAAATATGAAATTAAACCCTAAATAACCAAAAGGTCAAAAAGAAATCACAAGAAGAGTTGGAAAATATTTTGGGATAAATAAAAACAAAAATGTAACTTACTACTAAAACTTGAGATGCAGATAAAGTGTTGCTTTATAAAAATATTCACAGCTGTAAAAGCTATGTTTAAAAAGTTCAAATCAATAACCTAACATTCCACCTTAAGAAAGTAGAAAAAGAATTGCAAACTGAACCCAAAGCAAGCAGAAGGAAGAATATAATAAAATTAAAGCAAATAAACTAAACAGTAAAGACAAAAACAATTAAGAAAATCAAAACATCAAAACTTTGTTCTTTGAATAGTTCAACAGAATTGACAAACATGTAGCCATAGTGACTATGGAACCGTATTGACTACAGGGAGAACACTCAAATTACTAAAGTCAGGAATGACTCAGTTCACACTGCTATCACCCTTACAGAAATGAAAAATATATGTGTATACTATGAACAACAGTACACCAACAAATTTGGTAACATAAGTGAAATGGAAAAATTCCTAGGAAGATACAAACTATTGAAAGTAATTTGTATCAAGAATTAATAGAAAATCTGAACAGATCTTGACATTTCTATTAAATATTATACTAGAGGTTCTAGCCAGGGCAATTCGGGGGAAAAATGTATCTCTAGGCATTCAAACTGGAAATAAGTAAAAATATCTCTACTTGCACATTATATGATCTATATATGGAAAAACCTAAGGAATCCACAGAAAAAAATATTAGAACTAATAAAGAAGTTCTGAAAGGTTACAGGATAAAAGACTAATATACAAAAATCAACTGTATTTCTTTATATAAGCAATGAACAATTTGAAAAAGAAATGAAAAAAAGTTCAATTTCCAATAGTATCAAAAAGAATAAAACATTTAAGAATAAGTTTAACAAAAGAACTGTAAGACTTATATACTCAAAACCCCAAAACATTGTTAAAATAAATTAAAGAAGACCTAAGTAAATAGGAAGACTCCTATGTTCGTGGATTAGAAGAATTACTATTAATATGGCAATACTCCCTAAAGGGATCTATAGATCCAATGCAATCCCTATCAAAATTCTAGTTGCCTTTTTTGTAGGAAGTGATAACCTGATTTGAAAACTCATATGGAAATACAAAGGACCCACTATGGCTAAGCAATCTTGAAAAACAACAAATCTGGAAGATTCACACTTCCTGATTTTAACAACTTCTACAAAATTAAAGTAAGCAAGATTATGTGATACTGGCATAAGGACAGAAATATAGATCAATGGAATAGATTTGGAAGACCAGAAATAAACACATGCATTTACAATCAATTGATTTTCAGTAAGGGTGAGAATACCATTCTATGGAAAAAGAAAAGTGTTCAATAAGTGGTGCTTGGGACAACTGGATATCCACATGCAAAAGAAGGAAGCTGAATCTCTATGTTTTACACCATATATAAACATTAGGTCAAAATCAACTGTAGATCTAAATGCAAGAACTAAAACTGTGAAACTCTTAAGAGAAAATGTTAAGAATAAATTCTCATAAAAAAAAATTCTTATGACCTTGGATTAAATGGCTTCTTAGATATACCATCAAAACCACAAACAACGAAAGAAAAATATAGATAATTTAGACATTATCAAAATTAAAAAATTTTGTGCTTCAATGAACACCATCAAAAAAGTGGTAAGAAAGCCCCCAAAACTGGTGAAAATATCTGCAAATCCTGTACCTGAGAAGGAACTTGTATCTAGAATATGTAAAGAATTTAACAGAAAAAGACAAATAACCCAGGTAAAAATGGGCAAAGGATTTGAATAGATATTTCTATAAAGAAGATATACAAATGGCCAATAAATACATGAAAAGATGCTCAACTTTATTAGTAATTAGGGAAATAATAAAAATCACAATTAACTATAGCTTCACACCTACTAAACAAATGGATGGCTAAAATAAAAACAATGGATAATAACAAGTATTGATGTAGATGCAGAGAAATTAGAACTTTCAAACACAGTGAAAAACTAAAATGGTATGGTCACTTTGGAAAATACTTGGTAAGTTTCTCAAAGTGTTAAATACAGAATTTCCATATGACCCAGCAACTCCACTCCCAGATAACAAGAGAACTGAAAACCTATTATACACACAAACTTGCACATAAATGATTACAGCAGCATTATACATAACAACCAAAGGTAGGAACAACCCAAATGTCTATTGACTGCTGAATATGTAAAATGTACCATGCTAATGCAAGATGTTAAAAAAGAGAAAACTGGGGTAGGGAGGGTAAAAGGTTATATGAGACTCTCGGTACTTTTCACTCAATTGTGCTATAAACCTAAAACTGTTATAAAAAAAAGAAAGAAAGAAAAAGAAAAGAAGAGGGGAAGGCTATTAATTTAAAAAAAAGAAATAATATAAAAGTCAAAAATGGTTTCTGATCAAAATAATGTAAAAAATGAAATCACTTAAAGTAACCAGGTAGTGAGATAAGGATGTGGTGGATTACTGTGTATTATTTCATTTTGATTTACTAAAGGGAGGAACAATATATCCTATTTCATGTATGATACTGATAGAGAACCCGAGATGTGTGATTTTTTTTAACTTAAAAGTATCACACGTAGTATAAAAAACAGAATAAATGCCTTCTGAACAAAGTGTCCATATAGTTAATAACATAATTCAAAGAAAGTAACTAGGACTCCTTAAAAAGGGTACAGAAAACAACTGAACAATGAGATGACAAAAGGCTCCAAACCTGAGTTAGATAATAATACAAAAAAAGCCTACTGAATATTAGAGACTTCCAGATAGTATCAAAAGGTAATCTAGGGGCGCCTGGGTGGCGCAGTCGGTTAAGCGTCCGACTTCAGCCAGGTCACGATCTCGCGGTCCGTGAGTTCGAGCCCCGCGTCAGGCTCTGGGCTGACGGCTCGGAGCCTGGAGCCTGTTTCCGATTCTGTGTCTCCCTCTCTCTCTGCCCCTCCCCCGTTCATGCTCTGTCTCTCTCTGTCCCAAAAATAAATTAAAAAAAAAAAAAAAACGTTGAAAAAAAAAAAATTAAAAAAAAAAAAAAGGTAATCTAAAATTTGATTATATGAAATACTAATAAAACATAATACTACAAGGTTAAAAGTTAAAAGACAGAAAAAGCTATGCCTGATATATATTAACAAAAAAGGAAGGAAGAACTGTACAAATATTAGTAACCCAAGTAGAAACTGAAGTTAGGAACCATGAATGGAACAAAGGGCTGTACCTAGATAGCAGAAAATATCCATAATGATGATATAAACAAATGAATACTCTTAAAATGTAATTTAAAAAATTCATTAGAAATTACAAAATGAAACCGACAAAAACTATAGTGGGTAAGTTTAATGTATATCTTAATGTGCAGAAAAAAGACCTAAACCTAGAGAATAGCAATCTTATAATACTTACACACATATAACTGTTATAACATTGCTGTTCTTTAGGTGTATGTATAGTATGTGCAAACACATATGCATGCTTATACAAATATACACTTCATCATGGATATACATATATACATTTCAAAGGTCAGTATGTTACAAATAAACTGTCTTTCCTAAAATCTACAGAATATTTATGAAAATGGATCCTCAATAAACTAAAATTTGAAAAAATGAAGTTGCATACTTGGGCAATATATTATACATCAAAATTATAATAAAAACATAAATATTTAGAAATGTTAAAACAATAATCTTTTAAACTCTTAAAAATTTTTTTTTAATGTTTTTATTTATTTTTGAGACAGAGAGAGAGACAGCATGAGTGGGAGAGGCTCCAGGCTCTGGGCTGTCAGCAAAGAGCCCAATGCGGGGCTTGAACTCACAAGCCATGAAATCATTGCCCTGAGCTGAAATTGGACACTTAACTGACTGAGCCACCCAGGTGCCCCAAATCTTTTAAACTCTTGAGTCAAAGCGAAAGTCAACATTCTAACTACAGGCTGTTTAGAATAGTAGGTTTTACAATACAGAGAGCCTGACTCCCTCTAGCAGAAATAATAATGGACCTTTCTCTGAAAATACCAACTGTTCGAAGAAATATGATCTATAGGTCCTGAAATTTGAGGAACCCATTCCAAACTTCTCACCATGTGGTAAAGCTTACAAGGTGTCACCTTGCATGTGCACACAAAACTTTTAATAATCTTAATGTGATACATTATATATACAAAAGGACAACCAAGAATCATCAAAGATTGGAGGAAAGCCCTAACATAAAATACAGGGACCAAACAAACAAAATTAAAGGCTGAAAGAGAAAGGGACTAGAATAAATGAATGTAGGATATGATGTCAACACACAAAATATAAATTGTACTTTTTATTAATACTAGCAATAATCAGAAATTGAAATAAAAAAATAAGCAAGAATTATGAAATAATTTGGGATAAATATGACAAAGTACAATATGCATGTGCTGAAAGTGCTAAAACGCTGCTGGAAAGTAAGGGAGACCTAAAAAAAATGGAGAGATACGCAATGGACGAGAAGGCATGATATTTTTAAGATGACAATTCTCCCCAAATGAAGTACAAATTGAAATGAAATGTCAATTAAAATCCCAGTAAAATATGAGCACTGTTTTATAGCAAAGATTCTAAAATTTATATGGAAATGCAAAGCATCTAGAATAGCCAAAGTTTTTCTGGAAAAGAAAAGCAAAGTTGGAGAACTAACACTAGAATTTCAAGACCTATTATAAAGCAACAGTAATCAACTTGGTATGGAGGGTACTAGCATAAGCATACATTGATGGGACAGCATAGAGAACTCAGAAATATAAAACACAGCCAGACAATCTATCAACTAATATTTGACAAAGGTATCTAGGGCAATTCAAATGAGAAAAAGATACTTCTTTCAACAAATAGTACTGGAACAATTAAGTACCCATATGTGAAATGGGACAAAAAAACAAAAAACAAAAAACAAACCTAAGAAAAGAAATGGAAATTTGACCTTTACACCACACACTGAATACAAAAACTCACTAAGCATGGGCCACAGACCCAAATGTTAGAGCCAAAAATATAAAACTTCTAGAAGAAAACACGAGAAAATCTGTGTGACCTTGGTTTAGTAAAGATTTATTAATTACAATGCAAAAGAAAACACACACACAAGAATCAATGAACTGAACTTTGAAAAACAAACAAAAAGCTTTTTGGGCTCTCTTCCAAAGACATTGTTACTAAAATATTTGAAGAGGGGCCCCTGGGTGGCTCAGTCAGTTAAGCATGACCTTTGGCTCAGGTCACGATCTTGTGGTTTGTGAGTTTGAGCCTTGCATCAGGCTCTGTGCTGACAGCTCAGACACTGGAGCCTGTTTTGGATTCTATGTCTCCTTCTCTCTCTGCCCCTCCCTCTCTCTCTCTCTCTCTCTCAAAAATAAATAAACATTAATAAAATAAAATATTTGGAGAAAATATCTGAAAAATATGTAACTGACAAACGAAATCTGTCTAGAACATATAAGGAATTCTTACAACTCAATAATAAAAAGACAACTCAAAAGAAAAAAAAAAGCTAGACATTTTACAAAAAAATACAGGATACAGGCAAATATCACATACAAAGTTGCTCAACATATCATTAATCATTAAGGAAATGCAGATTAAAACCACAATGAGATAATACAATACACCTACCAGAATGATTAAAATTAAAAAACTTACTGCATGTCAAATACTGACAAAAATGTGGAACTGGAACTCTTATACACTAGTAGGAGAAATGTAAAATGGTACAACCATCATTTTGGAAAACAATTTGGCAGTTTCTTAAAAAGTTAAGCAGACACCTACCATTTGACCAAGCTATCCACTCAATAGGCATTTATCAAAGAAAAATAGAAGTATACATCCATAGAAAGACTTGTACATAAGTATTCACAATAGCTTTATTTGTAATAGCGAAAACTTGAAAAATCCAAATGCTGATCAAAAAGGTTTATGGGTATACCAACTGTTTTTCTCTTGGTGTTTTCAAAGTTTTCTATTTTGTCTTTCAGGATTGTTATTATGATATCTATCTATGGATTTCTTTGTGCTTATTTTACATGGAAATTTATCAAGCTTCACAAATGTGTAGATTTATGTTTTTTATCACATTTGGGAAGTTTTCATCCATTATTCCCTCAAAAACTTTTTCTGCTCCTATCTTCCCTGTCCTGTTCAATTAGGCGTACATTGTTGTGCTTAATAGTATCCCACATTTCCCTGTTCATTTTAGTCACTTTGTTTTCCTGTTCTTCAGACTGCATAATTTCTAGCAACTGATCTTCAAATTCAAAGATCTACCAGTTCTAATCTACTGTTGATGCCCTCTAGTGAATTTTTTGTTTCAGAAGTAGAACTTCTATGTCTAATACCTTGATTATAATTATGGTTTCATGATTAATACACATATCAAAATTAAGCTGTACATTTTAAATACACCCACTTTACTGAATGTAATTATACCTCATTGACACTGTAAAAAATTAATAAAATATATTTAAATAATAATTTTTAAATAGGGTCAGCTGCTTTAGTTTAATCAGAGGCAAACAGCTTACATCTCACTATGAATGCCTATTTCTACTTCTGTCTTAAAATTGCCTAAAGCTGATCAAACATTTTTAGAACATTCAAATTTCATTTATTTCTTTTTTGGCAAAAAAGGATCATTAATATAAAAGAGAGGTCTCTAAATTTGTAAATATTGCCTATTCATATAAAAAATAAGAATATATAATCGATTTAATACTGGTAAAATGTTTCCCCAAATGAACAGGATATTTTGAAAAGTACTTGCTCCTGAAAACCTGGTATATAAAAACTAAACCCAACTCATCATTATTTCTTAATTTATTAGTCAAATTACTATTTCTCAACAATTTGCTGCCTATACTTCTCTCAGGTGGTTTTTTCCTTTTCTTAGTTTACTACTGAATCCAGTAGTAGGGTCCTTGCCAAGACACATAGCCAGGATTTGGGCCACAGGTTTGTCTAATGATCCCCTCATAGAGCATCCCTGAGGATGGCCAAGAGAGGAAAAGAAAGTCTTGGTGATTATCAAGTCACAAATTCATAACAATAATTCCCTCAACCCACTCCAAAATTAATTTTCAGGTAAACTTGACTACACAATCTAATCACCACCAAACTCTACTAACAAGAGTGTTAAATAGGGTAGAAATGAGAAACAGTAATTTTGGTTGCAAATATAGCTAAGGGTTGGAGGGCTGTGGACAGTCAGGTGGCAGCTTGTACATGTGTATGTGCTTGGGGGAGAGTGGGTGGGTAACAAGACAAAAAATGGGAGCAGGGTATAAAAAGAAAAATGCTAACATAGACATCAAGACATTTTTGTGTAACTTGCAAGTATGCCTTGGGCGCTGGTGACAGGGTTTGCCAGCACTAAAAAGAAATGATTAGTAGGTTTCCCTAATGTAGCTTAGTTTAATCATTAAATGGCAGTATCCCTCTTAATCAGAGACAGTAAAGAGGAAATGAAAGCTGAAAAAGGTGTCTTCAGCCACACCTCTCTGATAACATCAGTATTTAAGACATCTTTTACTCTGGTGGGTCTTAGAATTTACATTGTAAATACAGCATGTGATGAGATAAAAAATTAAGGTAACATCCAGAACCTCAAAATTTTCCTTAATAAAAGGAAAGTCCCTCTCCTTGAAATTCTTTGACAATAGTTGTAGAGCTTAGATTAGAAGACCCTAGGTCTGCTGTATCCAAGTAGTAAATCTACCAAACTCACTCTAATTACTAAATGGATCTAATTCTAATTAAGAATGTCAGTTTTAAAAAAAAGTTTATTATGTCTAGATTAGGGACTTTTCCACTTTGGGGATTCTATCTATCTATCTATCTATCTATCTATCTATCTATCTATTCAGAACTGTAAATACTGTTTATATAGAAAACTGGTAAAGTATCCATGCATTTTGTTAGCCCATTCACATTAAAATTGTATTTTGGAAATACACATATATTTTATAACAAAGTCTGGATCTTGCATCAATTATAAATATGATTGTACCTACCTGATAAGAATTCTATAATTTTCTTTTGAGTCTAGTAATTACATAAAAGGACTTTCCTTGTATCTGACATTTTAATACTATTCAACAACAGACCTGTCCAAATTCTGTCTACCAACATTTGCTTATCAATTAGTTACATCTGTTTTTTATTCTTCCAATAAATTTTCAAGAGGCTATCTAAATTTTGAGTAAATATTCCTTTGTTGACAACAGTAACTGGAAATAGGCATCTCCACCATGAATAAATATGAAGCTGAGAAGAATGGAAAAAGTATATTCTTTAATTTATTTAGAGTAACCACTCTATACTTATGTTCTTTATATCTAATATATACAGGCATAATATAAATTAGCTATAAAATAATCTCATATGACTATATCTTATAAATAATATCTAGAAATCATTTCATTAAAGAGTAGGCTTTCTATGTGGGAAGATAAATCATACTCCTGGTATTTCCGGTTTCTCAGTAACATTCTACTTTAAATACAAGGTGTTTCTTTTTTTCATTTAGGTGGGTCTAAAGGTGATGGAAACAGAAAGTCGTTTTCAAACTGGACATAGATGAAACTGAGTGGACATTAAATTAAAATAACATGTATAGAGTACTTTACGGTTTCCAGAGCACTTTTACATATAACTCATTTAATTGTTTCAACCTCTGTGATAGAAGATGTTTCCACCAAGGACTGGGGCACGTGGGAGGGAGAAGGACATCAGGTACCAACATACTCATTTCTTCTGTATATGTATCTTGCTTCACCCTATGGAATCCTAGTCTCGGGGTGCCTGGGTGGCTCAGTCGTCTAAATGTCCCATTCTTGATCTCAGCTCAGGTCATGATCTTGTGGTCATGTGATATCAAGCCCCCAGTTGGGCTCCATGCTCAGCATGGAGCCTGCTTGGGATTTTCTCTCTCTTCCTCTCTCTGCCCCTCCTCTGCTTGTATTCGGTCTCTCTCAAAATAAATTAAAAAAACCAACAAAAAAGAACCCCAGTCTGTAAGGAACTGATGTTACTCATAACTAAACTATAGTATAAGTATGTGATCCCAGGTATCATTTACTTTGAGGTATCATTTGAGGCTTTAACACTTTTATTTGGAATATTAATAAAGCAATTGCCAAAAAAGTGAATACCAACTTCTATATCAGACAAAGAAATATCACTATGCCAGCTTCTTATCAAAGGTCATCTCAATCCAACAAATGTTACTAAATCATTACAAAGCACTACGGTGAAGAACTAAAACACACTGTGTAATAAATAGACAGGGATTAATTATCTCCTACTACTTGTGAAGCTGTCTTTGGTGGATTTGTTTTAGGACTCCCACAAACAGTATACTGAGAAACCCAAGTATCAGGGAAATACTCTCAAATTCTTTTCAAAAGGGTAACTATAACTGTCTAATGAGAGAGTCGGTCAGATTACCTGAAAAATGTGCCAATATAAATTAAACTGAAAGTCTAAAGTAATCATCTAAGAAGCCACTAAAACCTTCAATAATGTTCACTATTTTTTTTTTAATTTTTTTTAACGTTTTATTTATTTTTGAGACAGAGAGAGACAGAGCATGAACGGGGGAGGGGCAGAGAGAGAGGGAGACACAGAATCGGAAGCAGGCTCCAGGCTCTGAGCCATCAGCCCAGAGCCGACGGGGCTCAAGCCATCAGCCCAGAGCCCGACGGGGCCCAGAGCCCAGAGCCGTGGGGCTCGAACTCACGGACCGTGAGATCGTGACCTGAGCTGAAGTCGGCCGCTTAACCGACTGAGCCACCCAGGCGCCCCAATAATGTTCACTATTTTATTGTTCGTAGTACTAATGGGTAAACCAGTCATTGAGTCAGAACTGTTCTACAATAAAAATAGGCAAAACCAAACCAAGTGAAACTCTTATCTCCAACTTCTGTGGCTTTTAAATATGGCAACTGTACTTTTTATGGTCCAAACAGGACCCACTTCTGAGACCAGAAGAGAGTGCAATTGATAACTAGGCATAAAACGGGATTGTCCCAGGCAAACCAGAATGTATAGTCTCCCTGCTTACAAGAAACATCTCCCAGGGTCATCCTGTTCTAAGAAGATTACAAAAACAAAAACCAAAAAAGGAAACAGGAAGCCAGAAGGAATTCAAAGCAAGGAAATAAACAAAAAAACCAAACTCACAAAGTAAGTTTTTCCTCAATTCTACAAATCAGTTCGAATAGTAATATTTTACTTAAACCAGGGTAAGGACTGGGGGAGCAGAGGTAGTAAACTAAGGAGGACTGGTTAAATTACATTTATGAAGCAGTCAGGTCCCAGATCCCTTCCCCCATCCCAGGAAAACCTGGAAGTTTATTTTCTTAAGAACATAAAACAGCTGTTCCCTGCCCAGGTGACCCTGGGCACAGCTGAGCGGAGTATGTACTCTATTGAAAATAACAGTTTAGGTGAATGCATACATCCAGGATGCTGAATGCAGTGACAGTCCCCACTTTCTCCCCACTGCTTATTTCCCAGGAAGCTGGCAGCCAAGCCTTAATTCTAAAGGCAAGAGACTTAGGGAGCCCTCTCTGAGAAATTCGACCTAAAGTTACTGACATAAGAGATTCTTCAACCAAATGGCCCAGCCGACCCTATTGTGAAACTCAGTCAATAAACCGTCCTCAGATTCCAATCAGCATTCTGTTCCTCACTACTAAATACAAACAAACACAAATTGCCAGACATCTAACAGAAGACTCTAATATAAAAGACAGAGACCAAAAAACAAAACAAAACAAAACAACATATATAACAAATAGATAAAAGCGGCTTATAGAAAAGGAAAAAGAAAAAAATCTAGTAGGGTATTTCTCACAGAGATAAGAGGACATATTACATCCATGTAATGAGAGCAAGATACTATAAAAAGAACAAGCAGAGAAGTTAAGAAAAAGATCTTTGAAATAATAACCTCATAGAAGGATTACTAGATAAAGCTAAGAAAGTCTTCATAAAAAAATACAGCAAAAAACAAAAAAGATGACTAACAGAAAAGATAAGAAGATTAAAGATCTCAAATCCAATTGATAGGTGTTCCCCCCAAAAAATGAAGAAAAAAATCATCAAGAGAATTCAAGAAAATTTTACAGAAATAAAGGACAGGATTTTCCAATTCAAAGAATCTTCAAAGCATCAGCAAAAATGGAGAAAAAGAGACTGATGCCAAGGCAGATTACTGTAAAATTTCAGAAAAATGGGATAAAAAGTAGATCTTAAAAATTTTCAGAGTAAAACAAGTCACAAAAGACAAGACCAGAAGGCTTTGGTCTTATCAACTGCAACACAGGAAACTGGAATACAATGGAGAAATGTCTTCAAAATATTGCAGGAAAATTATGTCTAACTAGAATGCAAACTACCAATCAAGGATGAGGGAAACATATTTTCAGATATACAAAGTCTAAAAACATCTCCCACCCATGCAAGCTTTCTCAGGAAACTTCTGGGAAATTAACACCAAGAAAGTGAGAGAATAAAGCAAGAAAGCAGAAGGCATGGAATATAGGAAACAAGAAATTCAACATGGTGGGAAGTGAAGGGCGATCTGAACAAGACAGCTAGGTTCCAGATGTGGACAACGACTAGCTCAGACTGGAGGAGTGAAGAAGATAAAACAGACATAACACTTGGAAAGTGTCTCCAAGTCTTGAAAGGAGACTTAACACAACTGCTGGAAGTAAACAGAATAAACAAGACAATTATTAACCTACAAAGATTTTTTAAAAAATGTACAGGAAAACAAAAAGGAGGGGCAGGAGAAGAAAAGTGATCAGTTTACCATTTATCACATGGCTCAGCTGTGAAAAGCACTTACATACTTGTAATAATGTTAAGTATTTGACAGTGACATAACAAAATCAGGATACAATTTAGATTGGGAGACTGGGAGTATAAAAATGATATAGTAAGGGTGGAGGGAAGAAAGCAAGAAAAACCCTCATCTCCTATAGAGGGTAATCAACAAATGATGTCAGAAACTGTATATGGTCTAATTAACTAAAAGTTAAAGAGGTCAAAGTGTAGAAGCGGAAATGGGGGATCCCCAGGGAGAAGACAACTTGCTTGCTGTGTTATGTAATAATCTTATAGAATTACTGGTCTCTAAACAAAAAGCATGTATAAAATTTAAAATATTTGGTAAAAAGAAAAAAGAAAAAAGAAATGAGAATTATTAGAAAAAGAAGAAATCTCTAAGACACTTCAATTTAGATATTAATTTGCTTTCAGATTTTAGTCCATATAACATTTTTTCCCATGACTACACCCATATCAATGTATATGCTACTGAATACAATTATCTGCTCTCAGATAACTGTGGTGATCACAGACCAGGAAGTTTCTGTATCTTACCTCAAGCAGAGCTGCTGCAGGATCACCCTGCAGACTTTTTCCTAGTTTGTCCACCTCATCTAATAGGAACACTGGATTGTTAACCCCAACAGTCTTCAAGCCATTGATTATACGACCAGGCATACTGCCAACGTAGGTACGCCTATAGAAAGCAGACAGCAAGTTAACAAGACATCAGGAGGCAAGAGGAGTATCATTTAGAAATCAAAACTCAGGCCTGGGAAAAAGTCATTTAGTTATCACAGTAACACAGCAAAGAGGTACTATATATTTAAAAAGTTCTTTGATACAACCAGGAAATTCAACATGGCGGGAAGTGAAGGGTGATCTGAACAAGACAGCTAGGTTCATTCAATTCTTGAATTGAATTCAAGATACAGCCAATGCTGGCTGTAAGTTACCCATAATACTGGAAGAATTGTAGCTCGTTTCTGCCATTTAGTGAAACTGAAAAACATTATACTTAAGCATATGATTGTGATTCTTACTTTTCAGGATTTCAAAATGTCCAAAGGAGCCTCCCACACTCCCTCAACACAAGCATCTTTTTACACATTGAAATGGTTGTCCCAGGGCTAGTGAAAACATCATCATCTTCATGAAGGAAATCAGAATTGGTTCAAATGGCCACTCAAAACGTAGACCAAAAAGAAGAAAGAAAAATTCCCAATTCTTTTATTTTCAGAAGCAATAGTCTGTAATTATAGTAAGATATGGGGTCAATAGTATGTATATCAAAATTCCATTAATTCTGGCCTTTTGAATAAAACTGTGTTCATCCTATATACACTGTTATGCCCAAGTTCAGCCAGATATTTTGTTATCCATTAAAGTATTAGAGGCTCCTTTATTATATTTGAACAAGAATCATCTACATAATTGTGACAGATGTAGAGGGTGGCATGAATAAAAACAAATATGTTTGTCAAACTGAAAAATGTGCCTTGTTTACAAAGCCAGCAAAACTTTAAGTAGCAATTTACCAATTTTAATTATAACCCTGTTGCCTAGGCCATGTGCAAAGCAGATGCTGTTTGTGAAAAGGCATAAAAGGGTGACTGCCTACAAGAAACTAATCAACGGTAAGTGTAACAGCAACAGTTATCTTATGATCTGCACAAAGCCGATTCCTGGAGCAGGCCTAAGTTTTACCACATGACTGGTATAAAGCAGGACAGAATAAATACAGTGACCTTTGAAAAGACAAGAAAGCCTTAAACTATCGTGGGAATGCCTTACATGGAGGGAGGGTGACCGAGGCCCTGGAACCAAATACAATAAACACTGTCCTGTTACAATAAGGAGTTGGCACATTCAAGATTTCAGAATGGGATACAGGAAGGACAAGACTCAAAATTAATAAAAGCCTCTCAAATTATTTCTTTAGAGAACTTATGAATTTGCCAGTATCCTGTGAATAAGTAGGTAAGGAAAATTAAAACAAAACAAAACACAAAGCCTCTAAGGGTCAATTTTACTGCATCAATGTCTTTCCTTCCCGTAATGTTTTTGACAGGTAGATTTCAAAAACAGGTACTAATGACCTAAAGTCATGGAGAGAAAAATAATATTCTAAGCAGGGACCTTTCTAAAGAAGCAGAAATATGGACACTAGTCCATAAACAACTTCTCCTAAACCTTCCATTGCTTTCCAGAGCCTACAGCATAAAGCCAAACTCCTCTGTCTGGAATTCAAGGCTCTTCACAACGCAGTCCCCACCAGCCTTCCTAACTTGCTGCCATAATGCTCTTGCATTATCCACAATTACAATCCTATTATACTCCTTATGTTTTTTAACTTTTGTTAATATGGTACCTTCCTGCCCTGAATACTCTTTCTTCCTATGTAAATCCAGGAATTCTAAAAAAACTTTTCCTGACCACGTCTCACAAAGTGATCTTTCCAATAATGCAACATCTACAGCATTTACTGGCCCTACAATTCATCTGATGCAGTTACAACTTAGTTTCTGGGTACCTCCTCTAGAGAGCCAGTGAGCACTCTGATACAGAGAGTGGGTCTTATTACAGAGTAGATCCCCTGGATATAGAGCTATCAGACTGTTCCCTAAACAGAAGCTTGTTTTTCCTATTTATTTGATGACATCAGGTCAACCATGCCAGCACCCGAAGTATCACCACTGTGAAGGCCATACAAGTCTTTGAATACTGCTTTGAACTAATAACTTGATCTAAGTCTCAGTTTCCTCATCTGGAAAATGGACATAGTAACTGCCAACCTCATAGATTATATGATTATGAAAGCATAACAGGTAAAGCACACAGTGTAGTGCCTGGCACACAGTAAGCTTTCAAAAGATGTTCATTGTTGTTCACATCTTTCATAGCACCAAGCATACTCAATCCCCTTAGTGTTCCTCAATCACAGGTGACGACATCCCCCGAATACGTAACACTAGTCTATAGGTCAAACAAAGAAGAGAACCATTACAGAGGGCCGATCAGCTGTGGAAAATATCTATAATGTGCTACATCCTTTACCAGAAGGTATGATAGCATGCAATTCACTGACTAAAGATACAGAATATACTTTGAATAAACCTCTGGAATATGAATCAGATGGTGGAAAGTGCAGCAATACACAAAATAAAAATGTTCTCTTTCAACATCACCCAATATAAATCACTACTTTTTTTTTTTTTTTACAATTTTTTGTTATTTATTTATTTTTGAGAGAGAGAGAGAGAGAGAGAGAGAGAGAGAGAGAGAGAACATGAGTGAGCAAGGGACACAGAGAGAGGGAGAGAGAGAGAGAGAATCCCAAGCAGGCTCCACATTATTAGTGCAGAGCCTGAAGCAGGGCTCAAGCTCACCTGAAACGGGGCTCAAGTTCACGAACTGTAAGATTATGACCTAAGCTGAAGTTGGATGCCTAACCGACTGAACCACCCAGGTGCCCCTATAACCACTTTTAAAAAACAAATTAGCATACCAAAATATCCTCCTGAGAAACCACATAAGTAGGAGATTAATGAAATTAATACTCTTTTACAAACTATTAACTTTTTTGAGGGCAAAATACATACTTTGCCATGTCCTTCCTCATGAAACAACATCGAGGAAGCAACATAGCACAATACAGGTAAGTTTGCAAAGAATGTATCTCTTCAATTACTTACTATTCAGCCTAAATACATGATTATGTAGAAGTTTTTTTTTTTTTTAATTGAAGTACATGAGTTAATTTTAAAAATACATGAATTATATTTTTCTTGTGATTGGTATAGGCAGTTCACAGATTTATAAGGATTAGCATATGAAATACACAAAACCAAGTATCTACATGGTTCAAAAATTTAAGTTGCAAGATCAGCATTTGTCATGTTCCAAAATATAGTCTGGTAGGAGCTCCATGGTAAATCAATTACTTTACTACTCTGTGCCTGGACATCTTCAAATCTTAAGCCAAAAGGCTGGTCAGCCTGTCACTGCCACTAACAGTTTCTAAATATCAGGAATAGGAGTGCCTGGATGGCTTGGTTGAGCATCCAACTTCAGCTCAGGTCATGATGTCAAAGCTCGTGAGTTCGAGCCCTGCGTCGGGCTCTGTGAGCCTGCTTTGGATTCTGTGTCTCTGTCTCTCTCAAAAATAAATAAACATTAAAACATTACTCACCTCTTTCCCGATACTTAAAGAAGGGGGGGAAAACAGTCATTTTACCATCACTTTTTCACACTTACTCAATTAAAGAGCTCTAATGGGTTACGATGCAAACTACTGAAGTGACATTTACAAAGAATCTGTAATATAAAAATTGTATATTGTAATATTAAGTCAAAAGAGTAGGATTAGAATTGCTTTTTAGAAACATGGCAAAAGCTGCCCATTGAAAAGTCTGGCAGGATATAAAATGTTAACAGTGATAATCTTTGTATGGTAAAAAAACAAACAAAAAAACAAAAATACATGAGAATTTTTTTCCTTTTTAAAAACTATTTCTAAATTTTCTACCAAGGGTGTATATATATATCTCTCCAACTGGGAATAATAAGCCTTAAAAGAGATCCTAATGATTTCAAAAGAAGAACAGTCTTTAATATAGCATATCTAAACAAATCAAATTATTATTCTTCCAGCAGTCGTTCCTAAATCTTTTCCTGCACTCATTTGTATGGATGCACTCACTTAAAGGACCACAAGAGTTACAAAATATAATTATGTTTTAATCTTACCTGAATTCACAAAGCATTTAGAGAGCCATGTTTGGCACTGTGCTAGACAGCATAGAGTGATAAAAAGGAGAATAAGATATGCTAAAAACCCTACTGTAAAGAGCTTATACTTGTTCCATATTTATGTCTTATCTCTACAGCAACGTACTGCATATGCCAGAGGCCTATATTATTTAATCATAAAAGAAAACAATAGACAGTAAGTGGTCAGTTTAGAGAAGAGTAAGATCATAACTGACTGCACCTATATTAATGGAGAAATCCTTGAATTGGGGCCTGAAAATGAAACAAAATTTTAAAGAGGCAAAGAAGAGCTACATGCAAATATAGGTTGTAAAGAGTATGGTGAGCAAACCATACATGTCTGGCATACTATGCTAAAAATACATTAAAGGCTTGCTGCTTTGGTTATTTTCCCCTTGTGGAGACTAACAATGAAATAGCTAATTTATTTAAAACATCACCATTTCTGGGGCGCCTGGGTGGTTCAGTCGGTTAAGCATCTGACTCTTGATTTTGGCTCAGGTCATTATCTCATGGATTTGTGAGTTGGAGCCCACACTGGGTTCCATGCTGACAGAGTGGAGCCTGCCTGGGATTCTCTCTCCCTGTCTCTTTGCCCCTCCCCTGCTCTCTCTTTTTCTCTTTCTCTGTCTCTAAATAAACTTAAAAAAAATGTTTATACATACAAAAATGTATCGATGTGGAAAGCAAAAGATTATTCTGTTCTCATCCTGTTTGAGCCAAAGATTCCTTGCAGTGATATAATTTTATTATCTGAACAAACAGCTGGCATACTACTTCCAAAGAGTTACTATCAACAATAACTTGTGATACAGCAATAAGTATATTTCACCAAGAAACAACTTATGAAAAATGATTATGGAAACATGATTTCATAAAACTTCATCCTAAAAGAAGTTGTTATATTTAATTTCTATGAACTGATTTAAATTCTTTAAAAATGTAATATTTAAAAATATTAAGTTGTAAAAACTGATAGGAACAGAGCTTCCTAAAAGTGGACAGAAAAGTCCCAATGGAGACAGACCCAAATGAGAAATGTAGAGAAGACTGAAAAGCTGCATTAATAAACCTGACTCTTCTTTCTTTAAGGCACTCAAAATTAACAGAAACAAAAACAATGCGTCAATGTAAAATCAGATCACTATTTTTCAAGTTTAAGATTTAAATGCGAATCAAGTCTTTCTTCCCATCTCTCACTTCATTACCATTGAACTCTAAAAAACACATCTTTGTTTTTTAAGATCAATTCCTAACTTACTAGCACCTTCCTTCACATAAACAGGTATTTCTAGTAAAAGGATGGAGTTCCAAGCATGGGAAAATAGAAAAAGTGAGTGACAAAATCAAGAGCACAGCAAGGAAGATAATATAAAGCAGCTCTGTTTTTCCTTGGCTATTTTAAGACTGCAGAACAGTGGTGCCTACTCAGAGGCTGAGGAAAAACAAAACTTTGCATGAACTCTAATTGTGAGCATGTGACCAGTACTTAAATGGCAAGACCTGGGTGTTTCCAAAATGCTTCAACTGTTACATGGAACCACTTGTTCCCACGAACTCCACCCCATGGTTGTGCTATTAGCTACTGTTCTTCCTCCTCTCCTATTCACCTCCAATTCATAGCTCTGAACTAAGCCCATACTCTGCTCTCAATCTCTGCTCACCTTAACCCCACTCTCCACCTACTTCCAAATGGGTTTTCAAATAAATATTTTCTCCAGGCTTTGATAATTTGGGAAGGTAAATGGGTAATAAGGCCCCAGTAGCACAAGGACAGGTTGCTGTAGTGTTTAATGAAACATCTGGTACAGTGATGGCTAGGGAGTACTTAGTAGCAGCCATAGTAGAATGATTCATAGACTAAACCACATCCCTTTTATTTGGCAATGATCACAGCCTCTGTGCATACGATACATTTCTAGAAAGCTTTATTTACACATATTTTTTTTAGGCAAATACATAACCTCATTTTACAAAAGACTCACAGTAAGTTCAGTTTTCTTAATGATAGCTACACATGTGAAAGTATACCCATTGAACAAATTTTGTATCTATCAATATCAGTAAAGACTGAAAACAGAGTTCTGCTTAAAACCAACAATGTTCACACAAAATGGTGAGAACTGTGACTTTATATACTGCCCACTAACACACATCACAGAAATACATTTTCCCACAATTCTGCTACATAAATTAAATAATAGGGGCGCCTGGGTGGCTCAGTCGGTTAAGCGTCTGACTTCAGCTCAGGTCACGATTTCGCGGTCAGTGAGTTCGAGCCCCGCGTCGGGCTCTGGGCTGATGGCCTGGAGCCTGCTTCCGGTTCTGTGTCTCCCTCTCTCTCTGCCCCTCCCCCGTTCATGCTCTGCCTCTCTCTGTCTCAAAATAAATAAACGTTAAAAAAAAAAATTAAAAAAAAAATTAAATAATAATGCTAAGAATAGGATATTTTAAGTACTATTTAAAAATCAAATTGGGGTACCTGGGTGGCTCAGTTGGTTAAGTGTCCGACTCTTGATTTCGGCTAATTCGTGGTATAGAGCTCCACATTGGGCTCAGCATGGAGCTGACAGCATGGAGCCTGCTTGGAATTCTCTCTCTCTCTCTCTCTCTCTCTCTCTCTCTCTCTCTCTCTTTCTCTTTCTGCTCCTCCCCTACTTATGCTCTCCCTCTCTCTCTCAAAAATAAATAAACTTTTAAAAAATCAGACTGAATTTTATAAAAACTCATTGAAGCTGTTAAATGTAAACTTGTCCTCCTGAGAATTTAAAAGTAAATAATATTTACAGCTATTTTTTATTGAATGCTCACTGTGTGTCAGGCACTGAGTAAGTGCTTTCTAAGCCTTACTGAATAAGCAATACTAATGTGGCAAGAAACAGGACAAATTGCCCACAGGTCATGTGCTCATGACATTAATTCCATAAATTCCTCTCTAAATTCCATCAAATGCTTACACAATACAGTGCTACAGATACTAAAAAAAAGGAAAGAAACTAAAAAAACTTTGAATGCATGAATCAAGTCACTTGAGTGGGAAATATCTCCCCAAACCTCTCTAGTTAAAATAAAAAAATTCAAGTCCTAGATTCAGTTTCTCCAAGATTGGTAGAAGGTGCCACCAATGTCTTTACAAAAGCAAACTACAGCCTCTAGTGGCACATGTGAGAATAAGCAAGTCTAGGTGACAAAAGTATTGTTCGAAATTGCCAGAAAGAATGACCCAGATCAATTCCCTGATCTAATCTGCAACCCTCATTGCTTATTTATTAAAATCTTGGAATGATTTTTCTTTAATGCATAAAAATTGTAAGTCAGAGAAAAAGAATCACTTTTCATGGAAAAGTTTCTCAAAGTGTTTTCCACCCTCGCCTAATGCCAATGATCTCGTGAATAAGACAACTGGAAAACAAGACATTATAAAAAGCATCATATTCTTTTTCCCCTACAATACAAGTTTAATCCATATTCACCAAACTGTAAATATGCATTTAAATTACCCTTGGCCATTGGCAGTTGTTCACTGCCTGCACTGGCATGCTTTTCAAAGCCTTCATTTATAATTTAGATTGCTTTAACAACTTCAAGACTGATGGTATGACCTTGAGGAGAGAAGTTTTATCTTCAGTTTAATAACTTTCTATTGGAAGTTGAGCAGATTCTTCAAAAAAAATTTGGGGAGGGGGGCACCTGGGTGGCTCAGTCGGTTAAGCGTCCAACTTTGGCTCAGATCATGATCTTGCAGTTTGTGAGTTTGAGCCCCACAATGCGCTCTGTACCAAGAGCTCGGAGCCTGGAGCCTGCTTCAGATTCTGTATCTCCCTCTTTCTCTGCCCCTCCCCTGCTTGCACTCTGTCTCTCAAAAATAAATAAAAAATTTAAAAAACTTTTTTTTTAAAATTGAGGTATCACTGATGTTAGTCTCAGGCATACAACCTTATATTCTTTTATAAGCATTCACGATTTCTACATTTTTAAATATTCTACATTTTAAATTGCATACACTATCGGTATGTATGTTTTCTCACAACTTGCAACTCTTAGGAAACCCTTAAACCTTGAAACAGAAGTTCGTGCTTTCCCAAAGCATCTTCTAATCTGAGCAACAGAGACCACAGAGAACATAAAACAATTAACGTAACATGCAAATCTGATTCTAGTAATGTCAGATAAACACAGACACAGTTCTCACAGTTTAATGTATTTTTATAGAAAGAGGGCCAAAAATGCAAGGACACATCTTAATAATTACCCTGAACTTTCTCATTATTCATATGTATACTGAAAGCCAGCCTCCTTAAAGAGTTTAAACCGCAAACATAAATTTGTTACCAAAGATTTCGTACCTTCTCCTACCTCCCCCAGCTGTTGTACTTATTTTTTAAACTCTAAGAGTTAAGGGTCATTATGAAATGCTACTGGGCCAAAGTGCATGTAAAAACACTGTAATATCTAACCATAACTAATTTATAATTGCACTCAAATGAGATTCCAGAAAAGCCGAGGCAGAGACTCACTATCCATTGTCATACAATTACCAAGGTTAGTTTGGGTATACTATTATGGTAGAGGCTCTAGGTTAGCTATAAATGTCCTACAGATGTACCATAAGTAAGTACTGTAAATATCCTTTCGATCCACGGTATTACAAATATCCCTTTGAGAAAAAAAATATATATACATATATTATGCCTTGGCTTTTGAGGGGCTCTAGTCAATTAAAACAGAGAACCAGAGATTGAACTGAGAGAAATATCTTACCTGTGTCCTCGAATGTCGGACTGATCACACACTCCTCCAAGTGCAATCCTGTGGAACTCTCGACCAAGAGTCTTGGCCACTGATCTTCCCACACTTGTTTTACCAACTCCAGGAGGGCCAACAAAGCAAAGAATGGGGCCCTTCAGGTTGTTTTTCAGCTGTCTGACAGCCAGGTATTCCAGCACTCTTTTCTTCAATTTTTCCATAGCATAGTGATCATTATCCAGAAGAATCCGGGCTGCTCGAATGTCCAGACGGTCTGTCAAATAACCCAACAGAAGCACTTTTTGAGATGCTTGAGATACTTAAAAATTTTTATTTATTTTTACAATATTTATTTATTAATTTTGAGAGAAAGAGAGCACGCACACATGCACTAGTAGGGGAGGAGCAGAGAGACAGAGAGAGAGAATCCCAAGCAGCCTCCACGCTGTCAGCACAGAACCTGACACAGAGCTCAATCTCACAAACCGGGAGCTCAGTCTCACAAACCAGGAGGTCATGACCTGAGACGAAATCAAGAGTCAGAGGTTTAACCAAACGAGCCACCCAGGCACCCAGCACATAGAATTTTTAAATGCAAGAACTCCTTTCAAGGCTGACAAGAGTCAAAATATGTTTTAGAAAATAAACATGACAAGAACAGAAGTAGATCTTTCTACATGAGTCTGCAGGGAGACCTGGCTTTTTTGCTCAAGAGAATTTAGTATCAACAGAACTAGTAAGCACTACATAATTAAAAATTCAAGGAATTAATACTCATTTAATTTTCTAGATACACATTTATATGGAGACATAATTACTACATATTCTATTTGTGCTGGCATTTGTTCCTTCTTTTTTAAAGTTTTTTTTTTTAATTAGAGAAGTAATGTATGCTCATTCTAGAAAACCCAATGAGACGAATTAAAAAAAAAAAAAAAATGAATACAGTTCCCCATAATCTCATGTCTTCAAGAGAGCATCTCTACCTTCACTTTGGTATGTATTCTTGCAGGTTGTATGTGTATGTGTGTGTATGTGTATATATGTGCTTTTCAGACCGATTTTTCAAACTGAGAGTATATGATGCCTTCAAGTTTTGTTTTTTCACTTAATATATATTACAGACACCTTTCAGTGTCAAATGTATTTTTGAGTAATACTTTAGTGGTTACATAATATTCTATTATTTAATTATCCATACTCATTTAAATAATTCCCTATTGCTAAGCATTTAGGTTATCTACAAATGTTTACAGCTATAAAACAGGCTTTGCAGTGCATCCTTGTAATTCAATCCCCACATATATCCCTAATTATTTCCTTCAACTAACCTTCTATAGACAGAAATGCTGGATCAAAAAAAAACATTAAGATGTAAAGAACTGTCACGGTCTCACTAGGAAGGTATGAATTAGGTTTGTTTCTATAGCCAAGCTTTCATCAGGTTTATTGATGTGCTTTACTACTTAAAATACTTATAGATTGAATCATTAAATACTCATGGATGCCAGCATGAATTCATCATCTGCATGACACCCAGGGGTAATACATGGCTGCATAATCATACTGATGGTGAGAGGAGAGGCTGGGAAAGAGAAAACACACACAAGCCACTTTTTCAATCCATTATTTGGAACTTGCTCTGCATTTTTCCTGCAGAGAAAAAAAAAAAAAAAAGCCTTTAATGGTGGTTTGGTTCCCAAGTTAGTCTGAAAAAACCTAGCTAAGCAGTAATATATGTATTTTAATTACAGTACTGTTGCTTTTACTTCAGGCTGAGTGATTTGGAAAGGGAAAAACAAAATTTCTTCCCCCTTTCCTAGCTTCAGACTCCAACTAACGAACACATGAATAAATGACAGGAAGTTTTCCAACTGTCAGGCACTGCTAACCCAGACTCTAAAAACCTACCACAGCAAACACAAAAGAAAACTTCAGACCAATTCCATTTTGTACAGTTCTAAATATTAAAATGCTAATAAATCAGATCTATTAAGAATAATCTACTAAGTCCCAGTGGGATTTATTTTAGTTATGCAAAAAAGTTTAACATTATGTTATCAATATATTTATTACATCACCATGCATAAGAAAAACTTTCCCTCAAAATGTCATTTTGTACCATTTTGTCACTTGTTATAATGTAACACTCACCCCTAATTAACATTTACTAGTTTAAGAACAGAATTCCATGCAATTTAGAAAAAAATGATGATACTCTGAAGGAAGTTTTTCTAAGAAACATGCCAAGTGAAGACAATTTTTAAAAGTTCCTCAAACTTTTAAGGAAGACAATTTCTATGCTATATAAATTATTGTGTCTTTTCTATATAGGATATGTTTTTTTCTGATTATTCTTTTTAATGGCTCAGAATACATGCTTCCTATTTTGAATAATACATGTAAAATAATACTTGTAATAATACATGTAAAAAATTTAAAACTTACCTGAACATATATTTCTCTATTTACAACTGAAAGACTTAAATAGTATCTACTGGCTCTTTCTATTTATAAAGATGGGAAAATTAGGAAACTTCTTTCCTTCAAATCTTTCCTTTCTGCTTTTGAGGATTGCTACTTAGGTAAGCTTCTCTTTCAAAAATTATGAAAGACATTTTCACGGTTTTATAACCACACTCATAATAATTATTTAAATCTAATTCCATACAGAAATGGTTTAAAAGTTCAACACACGTCCTTTTATACCACAATTTATGCATCTTCAGTTCTCTGCTGGAATACTAAACAATGAAAAGTATTTTCACGTGGGGGTACATGAGTGCTATGCATCTCTAATGCTAATACACATCCAGCAGAAACTCTCTTGAGTTTCTGGCATGTGGGTGGCCTCCTTCCCTAGTTGTGAAAATAATAACAGCTTTGTCCCATTTTTATATTTTGTTTATTTCAGTAAAGGAGTCAGCACTCTTGTATTCAAATAAACATTTTGCTCCGAAACCTATACAATTATACTGTATAAGCTTGGTAAAAATTCCTGATTATTAATTAAGTTCAGTTTTTAAATAGGACAAGTGGAGAGGGGAGGAAGCTGAAAGCAACTCACTAAGCTACTAATGGCAAATAATCAAATCTGGAATTTTAATATTCAGGCCATTATACTATATCTACTATATGCACCCTGCATTTCTCCTAAGTCATTAGTTAAAATAAATCCTGAAGCATAGAAAAATGTTACTGAGAGAATACCAAAATTTCAAAATAAGGCCCCTAGGATTACCAAGTTATCTAGATGCTCTTCAGACTGTGCACTCGTCCTACTGTCAAGAAAAAATAGCAGGGTTTGAAAATTGTCACGACTGCATCAATGACAAATACCTATCAAATATATATCAACATGGAAGCTTGGCAGGTGAAACAAAACGGCAGCAGTTAAAAAACACAAAGTTGAAATGTGACTTTCTTTCCCAGGTCTAAACTAACAGGCAGCAGAGCCCTCTCCAAATCTCACAGAATAAGACCACTTCACTTAAAAAATAGGCACCGAGTGAACAGAAGCCTACCAGAAATAAAATAGACCTCCCCACAGCCCAGCTAGATCCAGACCAACAGCTGATCTCAAATTGATCATGTGGCACAAAGAGAGGCTGATTCAATGGGACCCCATGCTCTCCGGCATTCATCTCACTATGGAGTTTCCAAAAATTACAAAAAATATTTTTGAATTAAGAATTAAACCAAGAAATTCAGCTGCAGTTTAGTAAAGCACTTTCAACTAGAAGGCAATGTTGTTATGCAAATATGATATAAGAAATAAATTTACTAGTATGGTAACATAACAGCTCTATATATAGGAGCCAAAAAACTGGAAACAACCTCAATGTTCCTGACAGGTAAACGCATACACAAATTATTAATCTATGCAGCAACATGGATGAACCTCTATGCTGAAAGAATCAGAAAAAGCGAGTACATGCTATATCATTCCATGTGTGTAACAGTTTTGAAAATATGAACTGATCTATAGTGGTTGTTTGGGGATGAGGACGAAAAGGAGGGAGGGAGGGAGGAATTAGGGAAGCATGAGAAAATTTAGGAGGCGATGGGTACGTTCACTATCTTAATTACGGTGATGGTATTACAGATACATACATAGGTGAAAACTTATCAGAATGCACATATTATAGATGTACAGTTTACTGTTTATCAATTATACCACAATAAAACTGGAAAGTAAAGCAAAATTGCTTCTAAAAAATTTCTTCTATAGTTCACTAGTGCAACCTGATTTAATCTAGTGAAAATTTATAGATTCTCAGAATTTAAGAGAGAACAAATATGAATTAGCTTTTTAATTTTATAGACAAACATTCAAACAGAGAGAAAAACTTAGGAAAAAACCCAAAATCTAGAGAATGGGATAAACACAAAGTTACGGAGTATTCATGAAGGAATAATTAGCATAACCCAGAATGTAACTGCTTTCTACAACAAGAACCTAAGAACTGTAATATGATTGAAATCTACGGGTAGTCAAAATAAAAGGAAGATGATTAGGTCAATTTCATCTTAGTACCTAGCCATACACATTAAAAATGTGTTAGATGATCCTTTCCAAAAAAATGATTAAGAAAGGAACTACTTTAACCTTAACATTGTCCCGGCATAGTTAATCTAACACAAAGGTGCTTTATTCTGGGCCCTCTTTGAGGGGAAAATTTTTTTTTAAGTTATCAATACCAGAAAGTATGGTCCTCTGTAGGTTAATAAGCAAGTATTTTTTAATATTAAAAATTCAACATCCTGTAATCTGGCATGTATAGCATATCTTATGTGGGGGCACAAATGTGTGTTTTAGAGCTAACATTTAAAAAAATCTCTAGCGTCTTTTTTAAATGTAAGAATTTTACTAACTAGGATAATAAATCTTTAAATTTTCACAAGTCAATCATACAGCTACTCCTATGCCAACAGCAGTTCAGGTAATCAATCCACTGTTGAATTCAGCAGACCTTGTATGTAAATTTAACAACAGAGCATCTAAATACAGTGTATTTCTCATCCCAAGATAAAATAGCAAATACACAGGAAAGAGAACAGTTCTAACGAAGGACAGAAGGATAAAAAGAGTTTAAATTTAATAGGTTTTTATATGAGAAAAATAAGATTCCAAATGGTACAACTGTTCTAGTACGTAACTATATGTAACTATTTCTTTAGATGTAAAAGTTTATCTTCTGATTGGCTATTGGTATTGAGAAACACTTATATCACTCTTACAGAAAATCCTATTTTCTCTAAAATCAGGCAAAAGGCACTTTCATGTAGCACCTTCTTTTCCTGTTTGATCCCAAGACCTAGATGACACAAGTTCACTGCCTAAATACATCTAGAACTACAGTAACAGTAAGATAATCAATGATATTCCAATAGAATTTACATGAGCTTTCTGAATGACAATCAGACTGCAAAAGGCTGTTACTTTGTTGGCTTACCAGTTGTACTTTTGTTCCAAGGAAGTTCCACCATAAGTTCTAAATAATTTCTAGTCAGAGCATATTCTGGCATCGACTGAGGCATTTTTTTGAGTCTGTGGAGAAAGAATACATAGCAAAATGTTACACAACATAGAAGAGTTCCATAAAAAACACAAAAATCCAGCATATATATCTCCGTTTCTGGGTCAGATATATCATGAATAATTGATTTAAGAAATCTGGCAACATTAAAAAAAAAAAAACTAGTTATTTTGTTTTATGAAGTACTTATGGAACAAATTAAACAGATCCCTGCAAACTGGGGAAGTGGGGGAGGGAACACTGTATCTGATTCTATCCTGGAAATTCAACCTTATCAGTATCAGTATCTCGCAGGGGGAGTCTCAAGTCACACTTACCTGATCTACTTCTCACAGTAAGAGTTAAGTGCCTAATCATGCATAACACAATAATTATTTACTTTTTTTGGAATCAGAGATAAAATTATCTTGTAAAAACAAGCTAACATCAGATATTTAACTAAAAATACAACTTCCATAATATATGCAGTATTTAACAAAGTATTTTGCCCACAAAAGATGTTCCTCATTTATTAACCAATGCCAGTGAATATAAAATATCCTTCAACTACAACTAATCTCCTTATCTGTGAACCCAGAGTCCAATCTTTTGTTACTGAGCATTCAATTAGGTTCATTATAATTCACTAATAAAAGAAAATGCAACACAATTATGTTTCAAGTACATAAGGAAAAAGTTGGTTTTCTATTTACCCCTGAGATTATTCATGTACCCTATACTGTCATCAAGGTTTCTGTGTACTTTCTTATGCAAAGAGAAACTGACAGTCCCTGCCCTCTAGGGTTTACAATCTTCTTTCTAAAGAAGAAAAAAGTGACATGTGAAGAGCACAGTGCCAACTGAACATTGTGTCTGAACAAAGCACAGCCCATATTAAGACAATGAAAAAGCAGTTAACAATAGTGATCATATTGACAGCATATGAGGTGGAAGCGATGTACCACTTAACACTCAGCCACTGAGAAAAAGATGAGGGAAGTTGATGTTAATTCACGAGTATTAAGAATCCTTTAAAAACAGTTTCCAGTTGAGGAATGAAGAGGGATAACCTGAAGATTCTACAGATCACAGCTCTAATCTGACAATTTGGAAAACCATGAAAGATAAGAATTGACAAAGGAAAGATAAAATGAGTGGTGGTTTATGACTATACTAAATATAAGAAAAGGAGAAAGATGAAAGAATATAAAACAAATAACTCAGCTTTCAGTTTGTGATCCAAAGAAGCAGTTTCAAGTTTCCATGACCAATAATTTTTAATATTTATTAATAAGCAAAATGAAAGTGCCAATGAATGAATAGCTTCTTTTTAGCTTCAATTTACCTTTTAATCTCTTTGACACAGACTTTGTGGGCCTGCTCTGGCATACTGGATGTTCGTATTTTTTTCTCTAGCATGACAATGTCATCATGATCTTCATCCTCATCCTCATCTTCTAAGGCACCTGGGATGTGTGTAATCCTTCTAATAGGACGTATTGCTATAACCTAAAGTAGAAAGTAGAAGAGTAAAACTGTGTGTTAAAATAAATTGGAAACGAGGTACCTAGTTACACACAAGATTATAACTGGTGCCGAATAACATTTTTATGGTTAGGGTCTACATCTTTAGGAACTAAGTTCAGAATGATAACTAAGAGACACAAGCACATATGGAAGCAGCAGACTTTAAAAAGTGGATCAACATAAAATGGACATGATTCTTTAGTATATGCTTATATTACAATATAAGAAAAAATTCAAGAGCTGGCTACTAGAAATAATGAAAACATCTAGGAATTATTTTTCTTTGAGCTACTATTATAGCCACTACTTTCTTGATTATATTACTACTTACCAATCAGCAACAGAATAAATTCCATTTTTCCTCCTAGATTACAAAATTTCTTTCTAACATCTTTAATGTTTCCACCATTGGCTCTGTTCTCTTTGTCTCCAATACACAGAAAAGTCTTCCTCCTTTCAAATACTTTATCTTACCTATATCCCTTTCAGTTAACTACACACTATTTACATCCCTTCTTGCGAAGTTCTGCTTTTCCAACAAGTGGCTTTGACCACTACTTCCCCATCCACATGAATTACTTCCATAATCTCTATTTTGCTCTTTGGCCTTTATCTCCACTATGTTGAGAAATTGTGCTTTGAAATCCAACAACCATCTTCTGTGCCAAGTCAAATGGTTTTATTTTGTGTTCTCTTTCTCCATGATCTATATCATATTTTAAAACTTCTAAAATGCTCTTTTGAAATTCTCAACTCAATAATATCATGAATAAACACCAGCCATCACTGGAGCAAAATGATACACTGGTATTTAATTTAAAAGCCTGGGAATTTATTTTTTAAACTATTACTTAATACATTCAAATATAAAACATTAAAAACACAAATAAAAATACAACTTTATAAAAACAAAAATATTAAATATATACTTTTAGCCTACATAATAGACAAAATATTTTTTAATGAAATTTTAAATAAAAATAAAAAAAATTTTAAATGAGAGTTTTAAAAAGCACATTAATTTTTTCATCATTGAAACAAAAGTACTTTTTTGTGCAGTTTTTTTCCCAGCTACAAGAAAGTGCCTTTCAACTCTTAAGGGAATAGGCAGAGAAAGTTTTAGGCTTAACTCCAAATATCACCCTCTGATTCCTACATTTTCAAGTAACTGTCACCTGTGTGATCATTTTCTGCAGCAATTCTGAACACTTCTCTCCTTAAGCAACGGTAACACTTAATTGATAAGAAGCTGCAGTTCTCTGTGTCTGCCAAGACAGAGTGTGCACTGGTTTGTCTTTCTACACAAAATGGATAACTAAATTAATGATCTGATCTCAAACCAGAAATAATTCACATTTCTGCTTTTTGTTTTAAACGGCATTATGCCATTATGTCCTGAAACACAAACACCAGACAGGCTACTCCTGTTTCTGTCATCGTTCTCCTCCAGCCTATTTTCTGCTCCTTTCCTTAGTCCCATTGGTGAGGAATCCTTCTTTCTCAATAATGTATTCTTTCTGATGAAGGAACACTTCTGCGCTGATGACCATCAAATCTAACATTATTCTCAACCTTTCACTTACTTTCCAACAGCCTTCAGAGAACTATCATTTCCACTCTTGTCCACATCAAATATATTTTCTTGATCTTAACTCTGCCCACACATAACAAAAGTAAAACTGATAGCTCAAGGTAGACTTCAGACAGACCTCATATAAATGTAATGTATTATAATGAATGTATCACAAATCAATGGAGAAGTGAAGAATTATTTATAATACTGTTGAGTTAAAAATCAGTAAAAGGTAAACTAAAAGTGGGTATTTGTCAAATCACTGGAGGATAGAGGACTCTAAGCTTAGAAGACAGAAAAAGACTTACATAGTTGGACTAAATGAAAACAAAAATTTTTATAAGTTAAAAGCAAAAAAGTCAGCTAAATTATGGTAAAACATAGTGATACAGTCCTCCTAGGAAACAATTTTGTAGTATTCTTTATACTATTTTTTTTAAGTTATAGATCATTTCAGTGGATGCAGAAAAGGCATTTGTCAAAGTACAACATCCACTAGTGATAAAATCTTTTAACAAAGTAGGTCTGGAGTGAACATACCTCAACATAATTAAGTCCATACATGAAAAACCAATAGCTAGTATCATCCTCAATGGGGAAAAACTGAGAGCTCTTCCTCTACAGTCAGGAACAAGACAGGGATGTCCACTCTCACCACTTTTATTCAATATAGTACTGGAAGCCCTAGCCACAGCAATCAGACAACAAAAAGAAATAAAAGGAATCTAAATTGGCAAGGAGGAAGTAAAACTTGCACTATCTGCAGATGACATGATATTATACATAGAAAAACTGAAAGACTCTACCAAAAAGCCACTAGAACCATGAATGAATTTGGTGAAGTCATAGGATACAAAATCAATGTACAGAAACCTGCTGCATTTCTATACACCAAAAATAAAGCAGCAGAAAGAGAAATTAAGGAATTAATTCCATTTACAATTGTACCAAAAACCGTAAGACACCTAGAAATAGACCTAACCAAAAAGGTAAAAAGACCTATACTCTGAAAACTATAAAACACTGATGAAAGAAATTGAAGATGACACAAAGAAATGTAAAGACATTCCATTCTCATGGACTGGAAGAACAAATATTGCTAAAATGTCTATACCACCTAAAGCAACCTACACATTTAACACAATCCCTATCAAAATACCAACAGCATATTTTCACATAGCTAGAACAATTTTAAATTTGTATGGAACCACAAAAGACTCTAAGTAGCCAGAGCAATCTTGAAAAAGAAAAGTGAAGCTGGAGGCATCACAATTCCAGACTTCAAGTTATATTACAAAGCAGTAGTAATCAAAACACTATGGTACTGGAACAAAAACAGACACATAGATCAATAGAACAGAACAGAAAACCAGACATGAACCCACAACCATATGGTCATTAATCTTCAAAAAAGCAGAAAAAGCTATATAATAGAAAAAAAACACAGTCTCTTCAAAAAATGGTACTGAGAAAACTGGACAGCAACATATGAAAGAATGAAACTGGATCACTTTCTTATACCATATATAAAAATTAATTAAAAATGGATTAAAGAGCTAAATGTGAACCCTGAAATCATAAAAATCAGCAGTAACTTCTTTGACATCTGCTGTAGCAACTTCTTTCTAGATATGTTTCCTGAGTCAAGAGAAACAAAAGCAAAAATAAACTACTAGGACTACGTCAAAATAAAAATCTGCACAGTGAAAGAAACAATCAACAAAACTAAAAGGCAATCTATGGAATGGGAGAAGGTATTTGCAAATGACATATCTGATAAAGGGTTATTATCCAGGGGCATCTAGGTGGCTCAGTTGGTTAAGTGTCCAACTTAAGCTCAGGTCATAACCTCACAGCTCGTGAGTTCAAGCCCTGCATCAGGCTCTGTTGACAGCTCAGAGCCTGAAGCTTGCTTTGGATTCTGTGACTCCTCTCTCTGCCCATCCCCTGCTCACTCTCTCTCTCTCCCTCTCTTGAAAATAAATAAACATTAAAAAAAATAGTAATAAAAAATAAATAAATAAAAAGGGTTATTATCCAAAATAACTTATAAAACCCCCAAAACAAATGATCCACTTAAAACATGGGCAGAAACATGAATAGACATTTCTACAAACACATACAGATGGTCAACAGACACATGGAAAGATGCTCAACATCACTGATCAACAGGTAAACGCAAGTCAAAACTATATGAGAGTGCAATGAAGGTGATGGCCGGTGCTGCTCCCTGGCTGAGGTAGGATCCCGAGGACTCTCCAGTCCACTGAGGGCATACCACCAGCCCATCTCGCCTGCCGCACCAGGGAGGTGAAGTGTGAGAACACAAAAAAACAAAATCAAAAACAAGAAACCTCTAATGAGATAACACCCTACACCTATCAGAATAGCTAAAATCAAAAACTCAAAAAACAACAAGCCATTGGTGAGAATGTGGAGAGAAAGGAACCCTCAGGCACTGTTGGTGGGAATGCAAACTGGTGCAGTGCAGCCACTGTGGAAACAGTATGGAGGTACTGCAAAAAGTTAAACATAGAACTACCCTGAGATCCAGCAACTATATTACTAGGCATCTACCCAAAGAATACAAAAATACTAACTCAAAGGGCTAATTCAAAGGGATACATGCACCCTGATGTTTAAAGCATCACTATTTAAAATAGCCAAATTATGGAAGCAGCCCAAGTATCCATCCACAAATGAATGGATCAAGAATTTGTGTATGCATACACATATATACATAGGCATATACATGTATACACATATATATGTATACACACACATGCACGCACACACAATGGAGTATTACTCAGCCATAACAAAGAATGAAATCTTGCCATTGGCAATGACATGGATGGACCTAGGGAGTACAACGCTTAGTGAAATACACCAGTCATAGAAAGACAAATACCATATGATTTCACTCATATGTGGACTTTAAGAAACAAACAAAGGGAGGGGAAAAAAGAGAGAGAGGCAAACCAAGAAACAGACTCTGAAATGATGGTTAAAAGGGGGAGGTGGTGGGAGGGATGAGGGAAATAGGTGATGGGGATTAAGGAGGGCACTTGTTGTGACGAGCCCCAGGGGACTGTATGGGAGTGGCGGCGAATCACTGTATTGTACACCTGAAGCTACCATTACACTGTACATTAACTAACTGGAGTTAAAACAAAAACTTAAAAAAAAAAAAAAAGAAATGTAAGATGTACAACTCCCCCCTCCAATTATTTTCAAAGACACTCATCAGTTATTTAGCTTTTAAAATATAGAAAACATTGGAAACAACACACAATGTTTGGCAAAGAGAAATGGCTTAGTAAAGTATACCTTTCAATGATTACCCAAATTTACCAAGAACAAAAAATGAGAAAATATGTTAAAAACAAAATCCAGACATGGAAGAGGACTAGAAACACACACCAAATTCAAAATGCTATCCGTAACTTGGATGCTAAGAAACAATGAAATTTTTTCTTTGTTCCTTTCTTTATTCCATTTTTTTTTTTTTTACTTCAAAAAAACTGAATCTCACATCACATAAAAACAACCGGAAACACAAAGAAACAATTAAAGGACATATTTACCCTCTTATCATCATCTTGCTTGTGTTTTCTGGTTTTCTGAAGCAATTTCAGGCCTTCAATTTGTCTGACAAGCAGCGGTATGGTCATCTTGAACCGCTCCTCTAGACTCACAGCATCTAAAATCTAAGGGGACATGAGTCGATTAGCAGAATCTCTCAGAAACACAAGCTCCCAAAACAAGGCAGTCAGAGTCATGACTTAAATTATTAAGTAAGAAAGACAAATATCAATACTCACAGCTAAGTTAGGGCCAACACACCAAGATTAATTCTATTAAATCACTAGAATCCTAAAAAAAAAAGGAATCTTGACTTTTCATTTAAAAATGAGGCCATGTGTATTGTTCCAACAGCAAGGACACACATTTTTTTTTTTAAGTTTATTCATTTGTTTTGAGGTGGGGAGGGGCAAAAAGGGAGAGAGAGAATCCCAAGCAGACTCCGCACTATCAGCACAGAGTTTGATGTGTGGCTCAAACTCACAAACTTTAAGATCATGACCTGAGCTGAAATCAAGATTCAGACACTTAACCAACTAAGGCACCGGGCACCCCAAAACACACATTTAATGTGAACTCTTTCTGGCATTATTCTCTTAAAACCCAGATAGTTGTCTACATATTAGGTTTAAACAGATTCTAGGTTGAAAATATTAAATTTTTACATTCATGAAAGAACACGAGTACTCTTAATCAACCTCTGCTAACGCTCTGAGTAACTAACACTCTCCATTCCCCCAAACATCCTTGCTGATGTCCACAGCCAGCTTACTCTCTGGTACCCCAGCACTCTTCTGCTCCTGTCAGTTGAACTGAATTTTTGTGTTTAGAGTAGGTATGTATACACTTTTCTTTGTTTGGTGCACTCACTATTATAATCTGCTAGATTTGCTATATAACTGTTAAGACATAAATGCATAAATTGATAAAATAAAGGACGTTTCAATAAAACTAACTTAAATGTTCTAGGAAGATTCAATGAAACAGACTGCTTAAAAATACTATAAAAGTAAGTATGCAAGAAAACTTACAATTTTGGGGGAAAATGCAGAATCTAGTGAGTGCAGAATGAGTGTCTTTACAACTTATTTCACTCTAAAGAAATAGAAACTGAAAATCATAGATACTGCATCACAGGGATGCTTTGTGTAAGAAACATCATGAAGAATTCTAATAAAGCAGGCAATTCACAAAGAAAAGGTCACAGCTCCACATGTTTAAAAACAGACAAAATATATATTCACCATTTTTAAAAATTATTCTTCACTTTAACTTCTTCCATAAATTAACAAACTACTAGTACTGACAATGTGAATAAAAGACTTGCTTGAGTATATAAAAATATAAAGCAATCAGTAAAAGTAAATTTTAGGATAAGAACATTTCAACTACTGTGAATCTCCAGTATCTCTTACTGAAGGTCAAATTTTATTGTCTTGAATAAAAAGGGACAAAACAACTTAGTATTAAAGAAGGGAATACTGTACCTGGAGCTTCTCTTTGTTGCTTGTTCGAATAATTGAGGTCAGAATGTCTGGTAATGCTTCCCTTGGAAGACTATCTAAAAGGCGTCTCAATTTAGCAACTGCAGGGACAGACATATCCAACATTTCCACCAACTACAAGGAAAAAGAAGTCTTTTTAATGAAATTTGGTATTATTTGTGAATTTAAAATGTCAAGTTGCTATATAGGTTTAATGTTCAGGCCTCAGAGTCTTTGTTTTTGAAAGATCACTGATTACTAGAAATCTAGGCATTTTACTGGCCTCAGAGGAAAAGAGAGAAGTACATTCAAAATATCAATCAGAACTGAAAAGCAAAACTGGCCCTCAAATGTGTATAATACAAATGTTTAAAAGGTTTTGCAAATTTGTGATTTTATTTTTTATTTTGAAAAAAATAAAAATCTACAGAAAATTTACAATAGTACAATAAACTATCCTTTTTCTCTCTAAGCGTATGCACACACACACACATTTTTGCTGAACATTTTATTTATTTGTTTTAAACATTTATTTGTCTTTTTTTTTTTTTAATTTTTTTTTTTTCCAACGTTTTTTATTTATTTTTGGGACAGAGAGAGACAGAGCATGAACGGGGGAGGGGCAGAGAGAGAGGGAGACACAGAATCGGAAACAGGCTCCAGGCTCTGAGCCATCGGCCCAGAACCTGATGCGGGGCTCGAACTCACGGACCGCGAGATCATGACCTGGCTGAAGTCGGACGCTTAACCGACTGCGCCACCCAGGCGCCCCATATTTATTTGTCTTTGAGAGGGTATGTATGCACAAGCAAAGGAGGGATAGAGAGAGAGACACAGAATCCGAAACAGGTTCCAGGTTCTGAGCTGTCAGCACAGAGCCCAGCTTGAACTGAGATCATGACCTGAGCCGAAGCCAGACATCCAACCAATTGAGCCACACAGGCGCTCCACTGAACATTTTAAAGTAAGTGGCAGACATCATGACCCTTGTTCTTAAGAACAAGGGCATTCTCTTACATAATCACAGTGTAATTATCAAATTCCGGAAATTTAACATAGCTGATGCTATTATGCTAACCAGCTGAAATACTGTTTTTTAGTAGAACACTTGGATTAAGTAGAATCTGAGCACTGACTGTGAATGGTTTTTATAAAAACAACTTCCAGAGTATATCCTTGAAAGAAATCATTAGGTTACTGACAAAAATTCCACTTTTCTTCTGGGTACGTGGCAGGACTACTCTTTCTCACCTCCTCTGAATACAAATGAGGCTATGAGTCTTGCCTTGATCCATGAAATGGGGGGGGAGGGGGGGGGAGGGAGTGACAGCTCCTTCTGGGCAGAAGCATTTAAAACCATTGAGAGATCTGCCACATTTCCTTTTCCAGCCTCAGCATGTTTTGAGATGAATGTCTACCCCTCTTGAGTCCCTCAGTGACTCTAACAGGTAGATCACCACATGCTCTAGTTTTAGGCATAAAGCATGAGTGAGAAATATACCTTTGTAATATTGTATGCTGAGATTTTCGAGTACTTTATGCAGCAAAACTTAGCCCACAGTGGCTAATTCACAGATGGCATGCCAAATCCTCATTTAGTAATAACTCTGGTAAGATTTCTTAGGCCAGTAGAATCAAATCTTTCTAAAGGCACCGTAATTTAAGAACCTGCCTAGAATCAAGGGAATGAAAGCACAGTTATGATGAAGTTATCCAGGTGGGAGAAGTAGATAATAAAATTTAAAGACCCTTTTTCCTAAGAATTCATCTTAAGAAAATAAAAGTTAAAACTTATTTTGCAAGCACTTACTGAGCACAAACTACTTGTTAGACACAATGTACTGCTCAGTATGGGATGGCTACAGCAGGGATGAATTCGAGTTTGGTAGGGGAAACAGACCTAGAAGATAAATTTCAATACAATGTGATAAGCATCATATAAAGGACTGTGGAAGCACAGGCAAAGGAACACTAAGAGCCCACAGGAGTTGGGAAAGCATAAAATCTGAAAATTCAGAAAAGGAAGAGCACTCCCAGCAGAGAGAACAGAAGGGACATGAAACAACAAACTGTGAAGCTCTCTGATGAACAGTGTGACTAGAAGATGGTTAAAATGGGATTAAATAGAATTAGGAAGACCTTTAATGTTATCCTAAGAAATTTAAACTTTATCCCATACTCATTAAAGTCTTTTTTTTTCAGGGGAAAGGTAGGTCCAGAACTTCGTAGAACTGATGGGTCAGAGAAAAAAAAAAAACCAGAAGGAGACTGGTCAGGAAGTTATTGAAGAAGTCTACCAAGGACGGCTATAAAAGGAAATGTAGGAGATGAAAGAAAAGTATTAATTGGAAGCAACCTCAATGTCTAAAAAGAGGAAGGATAAAATTATGATACCTTAACTCAATGAAATTTATAAACATACTTAATATGAAAATTAGACATGGACAGGAAAACACAACATGACTTAATTTGGACTGAGATCAGAAGACAAGCCAAAAATTAAACTAGATGCAGGATAGCAGTAAAATTATGATGTTTCTCTCTAAAAATTCCTTTAATGTCATTATAAATCTTTTCCTGTCTAAATTTTTTCTGTTGATTCAAAGTGAGGAGAAGTAAAAAGCAAAATACAATCTCTATGAAGCTGTGTCTAACAGAAGAATGAAGACTCAGGGAGTATAACCCAGAAAAAAAAAAAAATTGTTTCTCCCTCTACCTCCTTCCTTTTTTTTCATTATCAGGTTAGTTAACATTCAGTATAGTCTTTCAGGAATAGAACCCAGTGACTCATCTCTTATATAAGACACCCAGTGCTCATCCCAAAAAGTGCCCTCCTTAATGCCCATCACCCATTTAACCCACCTCCTTCCATCAACCCTCAGTTTATTTCTGTATTTAAGAGTCTCTTATGGTTTGCCTCCCTCTTTGTTTTTATCTTATTTTTCTTTCCCTTCCCAATGTTCATCTGTTAAGTTTCTCAGATTCCACACAGGACTGAAATCATACGTCTTTCTCTGACTTATTTTGCTTAGTATAATACCCTCCAGTTCCATCCACTTTGTTACAAATGGCAAGATTTCATTGTTTTTCATTGCCAAGTAGTATTCCATTGTGTATGTATACCACATCTTAATCCATTCATCAGTTGATGGACATTTGGGCTCTTTCCATAATTTGCCTATTGTTGATAGCGCTGCTATAAACATTGGGGTGCATGTGCCCCTTTGAATCAGCATTTTTGTATCCTTTGGATAAATTCCTAGTAGTATAACTGCTGGGTCACAGGGTAGTTCTATTTTTAATTTTTTGAGGAATTTCCACACTCTTTTCTCCCTCCATCTCCTTCTTAACTGGCATAATCACTTATTCCAGTCTTCAAAATGAAGTTTCTTTGTTCAGAGTAGGTTCTACCTTTCAGTCCTCATAGAAATTATAGCTTCAAGTTTTTTATCTTCCTATTGTGCACCATACTAAAAGTGTGTTGCTTCAAATGCCACTTCAGGTACAAATGCCAGACACTGTGAGCACAGTCTTTTCAATGACTAAGACCTTTAGACTCTGCCTGATCCTCACAGAGCCAGTAACAGCCACTAGATGACACCAACAGAAAGTAGACTACATTTTATGATATATTTCAGTAAGGTTCCAAATAAAATGGGGTGAGGGGAGGAGCTTTCTGTTCAACTGAAAGTTAACCAAAACACTCAAACCTAGAATTAAAAAGTCAAATATTTAATGCACCCCTAATATGTGCTTGCCTTCCAGCATTCTAGTTAATCAAGGCTTGAACCATTTTAGAAATCTGTCTACCATAGACTTCATCTTCCATAGTTACTGCCAATCTCAGTGTGGCCTTGACTTCTGAGCCAACAGTTATATAATTTGCTACCTAGATGTTCTTGTGACAAATAGCTTTTGTGCAATATTTTAATTTTTAGCATTATTTAGATTTAAGAACCATCTGGTTTGGAGATACTGCAAGTTATAAGGAAAGCTCTAGAAATACTCTTTGAAAAAATAGACAGGGTTGGCTAGTATTTCCTAGAATGATTTAGGTACAATCACAGACACAAGCAAATTGAAATCAATATATTATATTACTAAAGCATTTAAACATATGCTGCCCTAAAACTGCAACCACTCAACAGATTCATCATGTCTTAGGGCAGCAAAGGAATTGAAGAAAATGGAGTTTTAAGGAAAAAACTAAAAGCAACTCACCTGTACTGCATATTTGTAAAACTGTTCTGATAGTTCTCCTAGCTCCTCCCTAGTTTTACAGGTGTTAGGAAATTCCTCAAGCCGGTCCAACTGTTCCACTTCAGCAACAGGATATGGCTTCTCCTTCAAGACCTGCACAATCTGGAAACGGCACAGGCCTGTAATCAGCAAAGTATAGTGGGGCTTGGGCCAGTTGCTGCCTACAACCTGAACCGCCAGGGCAGCCGTCCCAATCCTGAAAAACACACAAAACAGCAGCATTACAAATGTTCAGTGTGGTAAAACTGACACTTGCCTCAAAAGGTTGCCTTTGTTGAGAAATCCTTTAAAGAACAAAGAACATCTGAAGTGGAAATGAATTATTTCTCTAATTTAGCATCCAGCACATGGTCTATGAAGTCATTACCATGAGCAGGGGGGGCAAAGCAGGCCATCTCATTCTAATTACTACCTCCTTTAAGATTAGGTAGAAATTCCTAAAAATAAAAATGTAAAAGTAGTTGACAATTACATAGCTTAAATTCATTTTGCTAGGAATGAGGCAATATTATACCAGAATACTAGCATTTTAAACAGACTGAAATATAAACAGCATGATGTTAAACCAACCTAAGAAATCTGTTCTAATAACCAGTTTTGCTAACAACATCAAGCCAGGTTTTTTTACAGAATCAATTACTGAAACTTCCACTTATCTACCTTATCACAAACTGTCACCAAATCTGAGAATTAACACCTATGCCCATGAATACGAAATTTCTAAACGTGGGGACTAAATATTAGAGGGCACACACTGTCATGAATGATTAAAGTTATAAACCTGAACATAAGTGGTAAACACCCCATCTAATACTAACTAAAAAAGTTCCATTTAAGTCTTAGCTCCTTATCAGAACATAGAATTCTGACCAAGTCACATATAACCTTAATTCATGGAAGAAGTCTCACCCAAACTAAGCCAAAATTATACAAAATACAAAGCTCCACATTCAGAAGACACGTCTAAATCCCAAACTAAAATTATATCTTCTCCCCTCAGCCACAGGAAGGGTTGCAATTTCAGAAAAGAAACGAAGTAAGGTGACTAGAACTCCCAACACCCTGGGGAAATGGTAATCCTGGAATATCGCAACTGCCCATCTCAAACACACTGAATCACACACAAATACAGTGTGAATATTTCAGTGAATTTGCTTACTTCTATACACTATTTATTCTTGACTACTTCCTTATAAATTCATTATTCATTCCATAGACTATGTGGAACTTTTGGCTTCCCTCTGCCATTCAGTTTATTTTGAGTGATGTCCAACTTTCCTTCACCCTTTCAGTCATATCATGTGTACATGGATAAAAACTGATTCAAATGGTATCCAAAGCCAAAAAATCAGGAAGATAATTTGGTGGGAAGAAAAAATATGATATACTTTAAAAAAACCTGAGATAATTTGGCAAGTCCCTATTGTTTTATTTGTGTTGTGGCTGCTTTTCTTCAGTCATTAATGGTAGTAGGCTATACCTCCCACTTCCTGAAAACCAACTCAGATTGCCTGAGAAAGTTAGCAATACCTGAACTGATCAGAGACCAAAACTACAATTCCCTTCGGATGTCGACCATCAATGCTTGCGCAATGCAGAGAGGTCACAGTTCTGTCTGCCAGCAACATTAACAGACAACAAACAAACTGGATCCCTGGCCTAAGGAGTTTGCAAACTGGAAACCAAGGAGAACCCAAAGTGATATGAGACAAGTCCAAACGTTCAGATTAGGAGATAAATTTTCATTATTTGAGCCATGTTCTCGATTAAAGTGAGACTAAAAATGAGTTTTCTTACAAAGCAAGCAGAATACTTTTATTAACTGTGAAAGGAAGATGTTTCAAACTGAAAAGAGATCGAGTTGGATATATACAATGCCTCTCCTCTAATGAGATAAAATATATAAAGGTTTTACATTTGTTAATTGGGTTTTACTTTAAATCACTTATAGCTGACTAGAATGTACCCTTTTTAAAGAAAAAACGTGATCTGTGAAATGATAGGTGGCTAGAAAGAGTACCTGGTGAAAGACATTTTGGGTGGAAAGCTCTTGTGAAAAAGGACCATGTTTAATGTTATTTTAGACAAGTTTTATTGTATTCGGGCAATAGTTTAATCATATATAGGTAATAAGTAAATAAAATATTTAATCTAATATTTTCCTACTATGATAACAGGCTTTGAATTAAGTCAGTCATCTTTCTAAATATTCTAGTTCTTCTATTAATATTTGCTTTATTAGGCTTGACCAAAAGGCAACATTCTGATTTTCATACATTCAAATGAGTAGTGTTCCTTCCCTTTAGGTAGTAGCTCTGTAAATCCACACTTTAATTACTGTGATATTTTATAGTTCAAAGAATTTTTGAAAGTCCTAACTGGGACCTCCTTTCAGAGTTGTAAAATATTGTTTTCATCCAAACAAAGTCTGATTAGGATGGGTATGATTTATGTACTTTGAAAACGGACCTAGATAATTTAAGAGTTCCAAAAATATTTGAGAACTATCAACTGTAGTGGTGGGAAAACCTAAAAGCAGCACTACAGTTTTCTAAGATGAGTATACTGTGTAAATACCCAAACTCTGGTTTATATGCCAACCGCTTTCTTTTCTTTTTTCTTTTTTTTTTACTTTAAAGCTCTCCATCTTTATTGGAATCTTCAATCTTCCAAATCTTTTTCTGTAATGACACTTGTTTAGTTCTGGCCATGTTGAAAGAATATGGGGCCTCCCCTCCCTTCTCCCCCAATCTCCATTTGTGAAATTTACATATAAAACTACACCTATTTGGGGAAAAATAATAACTCCAACATACAGCTTTATTGCTCTGTAGCCTTTCATAAGTATTATCTCATTATATACTGCCTTTCACTATTGTGAAGAAGGCAGCATTATTTCCTTATTATAAATTAGTAACAGAGATTCAAAAGGGTAAACAGATTAATTATCCATGATTACAAAGATACTGCATAGGCAACACTGCATAGGGGGCCTGAATTAGGTTTTAAGACAAATTTTACTTTAAGCACCACAATGGACAATGTAAATTTGTACCAATTATAAGTACAAATAAATATTTATTAACATAGCTTCTAAGTAGGTAAGATACCGGAAAGCACAGCTATTATTTAATATCTCCTGTTTACATCTTAATTACCCTTGATTCATCAAGGTAAGCATTTCTACCAAAACTCTGGAATCAAAAGTTATACTTCTTTGGGAAAGAACAACTGGGACATCTTTCTAGTTTTCGCTTGTCTTCACCCTACTTATAATCTTGAATATTTGTTAATTTTGGGCAAAACTCATCATCATGATTAATAATTTAAAAACAAGAAGTCTATTAGGATAGCTCCAAGTTCTACAACAGATGAGACTTCTGTTACTACAGGACTTTTGGTTTTCACTCCTTTATTAAAACTTCGTTTCTGGGGGGTGCCTGGCTGGCTTAGTCAACAGAGCATGTGACTCTTGATCTCAGGGTTGTGAGTTCAAGTCCCCACACTGGGCACAGAGATTACTTAAAAAAGGTAAATTAAGAACTTCATTTCTGAATTTAAGAAACGCCACTTATAGACACTTTCCTTAAAAAGAATAACTGCAGATTAGGAAAATCTAAGTGGAGCTATCCATTACATACTTGCTAACATAAAAGATTAAATTTTAAAATGTTAGGATCATCAGGTAATATTTCCTAAATACCTAAGAATGCTAACAGATAAAAATAGGAGTAATGCCTGGACAAAGAGTTGACCCAAAATAAGAAACTGTACATCTGCTATATATAAAAGAATTTATTTCTTGTGAGACAAATGCCAGTGAAACTAATTTGCAGTCTCAGAGGAAGAAGCCAAAAAATGAAGAGGGACTGAGAAATCAGCACTCTGAGGAAGTGAAGTCACATATCCTGAAGAATGTAAGGCTGGAAGAAAACTGGATGACCATCTTGAAATGCATGAAAGGACAGTGTATAGGTAGTGCTAAGTTATAATCCATCTTCACTAAGGAAACAATGGCTCACTCAAGTTCAGTCAAGCAGGGTGCCCTGAGGTGGCGTAAGAGCCAAATTCTAACCTGTATGGATAATCCAAAGCTCCTCCTTTAAAAAGGCTCCTGTGTCAGGTAACATGCCCACATACTAACATATAGAAAGGGACTGTCCTGTTCAAAACAGTAAAGGAAGTTGTTCAGGTAAGTCAACATCTGGCTCTGCTACTTTGTGTGACAAGGAACACAGGGGAACAAATTACTTCTGCTGCTCCTTGAAGACTGAGGCAATGTCACCTGGATGGTCTCAAGGAAACAAGAGACAGGAGTAGAGCACCTGGCCTCCCCTTTGGGTACTACTAACATCTGGAAAAGCAGGTAACTGAGGAAGGACAGATTTATGTATTGAAACAGTAATGTTATGGGTAACTCAATTATTTGCACTAGTGAGGCTTTTAAAAATTTTTAAAGAGTGTTGAAAAGTCATATTAGAGAAAAAAGACCTTGGAGGCTAATGCTAAGGAATGCAGTACAATCTTTCTAGATAGATTTTTCAAGTAGCAAACAATATTTTTAGGATAACAAGATGGTCTTTATAATGCTAGAATTCTAGGAAGAATCTTCAGTGTATGTTTTATAACGTAAATAAAACAATACTGCTATTAATTTAAAACAAAGGCAGCAATTTGAACATCAAGGATCATATTACATATTATCTGAATATGTTAATGATTACTTCTAAGCAGGAAAATTTAGTTATTGATGTTTTGGAGGGATTTACATAAAAGAAATTTAAAAACATCCAAAATCTTCCCAGAATATACCAACAACCTAAAATATGACTAAATCTACTTTTGAAATTCAGTGTACCCATGGGTAATCACCATACATATGTACAGAAATAAAACAAAAAAATCTAATCATGAGCACTCTTGCCTCAACAAGCAATCAAATTGCCTGGGCAGAGAAAGCAAAAATTGTGGTATAACCACAGGTTTAAGGATGGGGTCATATGTAGGGAAAATAGAATCCAACACAATTTATCAGAGTTTAATGAAACTTGAAAAGTATCCAACTCCGTGCAAGCAATAACCAAAGGAGCAGATCAGATGGAAGCCAAAATGTTTTTGGTGCTTGAGAAATGCAAGGTTTTTACAATATGGGCTAATAAGAGACTGTTACAGGTTTTTTGTTCATTTGTTTTGCTTTGTTTTGGGAGGGGAGAGATAGCAGTCTCCTTTCAGAGATGCAGACAGTTATGGACTCTCCTTTTAAAAATATATATAGTCAAAAGGTTTTAGATAAAAATAAGGCATTCCTAACATTCTCAAAATCGTTCAGTCTGCAATCCCTAACTTTAAAAAGGAGTAACTCAAGTAGGTAAACAAGGGCTCTAAATTAAAAACATCTCAAGCAGAGTTAAGGATAGGAGGCAGGGGCTGGGGAGGTGTGTTTAAAGAGAATAGCATTTGTTGAGCATATACTATATCCCAGCATTATCCAATAGAAATATAGTATGAGCCACATATGTAATTTTAGTAGCCACATTAAAAAGTAAAAAGAAATGGGTGAAATACTAAATTTTATTTAACCCCAAACAGCTAAAATGCTACCATTCTAACATTTAATTGATGTAAAATGTATTAGTCAGCGAAACATTTTCCATACTAAGTTTTCAAACTCTAGTGTGTACTGTATATTTAAAGCACATCTGTGGTGACTAATCACACAATCATACTGGTTTATCTGGGACTCAAGGTGTTTCCTGGGAGACAGGACTTTCACTGCTGGAACTAGTTCAGTCCTCAACAAACCGGGACAATTGGTCACTCTAGTATCTCAATTTGGACGAGCCACATTTCAAGTGCTCTCTAGTCACATGTGTTTAGTGGCTACAGTACTGGACTACTATCAAGCATGGCACAAAGGTTATTTCATTTAGTATTCATAACACACCCAAGAAATGAATGCTGTTAGTTTCCAAAATACAGAGGAAGAAATAGGCACAGGTTGTGTGTCATAGTCACACAACTAAAAAAACAAAAACACAAAGTCACACAACTAAGGCCATGGTGTAGGGCAATCTAGTGGCAAGGCTGGGGTGTCCGAAATGAGAAGCTATGAGAATATGAGAAAGTTTCAGAAAGGCAGACAAGGGAAAACGTGGGTAGGAACTGAGGGGAAAAGACAAGAGGCAGACAAATAGTGTGGAAGAGAGGTACCCCAAAATCAATGAAAAGGGTAGTGCAGTTTACGATAGCACAGGAAAAAGAGAAAGCGTGTGGAGTACCAAGTGTCTCACTTAAGAGGGCAAAAAAACAACAACAAAAAAAACAAAAAACCCACCACCACCACCAACAAAAACGACGGGGAGTAAGGGAGGGAAGGATAAGAGGAGGGGGCCCGGAAAGTTAAGAGCACTGGCTTAGGAGTCTGAGGATCTGGGGGGCGAAGGGGAGAACCTAAATTAACAGTGGCAGCTAATTGCATAGTTTTCACTACTTCATGGGTCAGACATCTGTCATCCCCATTTCACATGGGAGGTGACTGAAGAGATAGACTAAACCGCGAAGGCTGCCCCTGCGCCCCGAGGCCGGACCGGGCCTGAGCCGGAGTCCAGAGAGGAGGCCACGCCGCCCGCTGCCGCCACCGCGGGAGGCAGCCGGGCCTACCTGTGCAGCGGCGGCAGGTCCTGCGCGTCGCTGGCCGGGTCGGGCGTGTTGGGGATGACCCCCAGGATAGTACTCTGCAACGACGTGCCCTTGAGCAGGCGGCTCCGCACCAGCTGCAGGTTGCGGGCCGAGTCCACGCTGGTGCGCATGGTGGAGCCGGGCAGCAGCACGCCCTCGTGGGTGAGCAGCAGCGGGAGGCGGCTGGGGATCTGGATAGGGCTCACCGACGACATGGCGACGGCTATTCGCGCTAGGGGGGCGTCAAAGGGAGCAGGACACAGCAACCGGCACTAGCCCCACCACCCCAACCAAAGCTCCCAGCCGTCGGCGCGCCTGCGCGCCGCTGCTTCCGGCTCCGCCCTACGGCCCGCCCCCGGTGTCAAACCCCGCAGCATCGCACCGCCCCCTCCCGGAGTCGCTCGGCTGGTGCGCGCCGTAAGTGTACAAAGAGAGGCGCACTCCAGCCCCGTGAGACCCTCGTTCTCCAGGCTTGCTCTAACAGTCTCTCCTGAGGCTCAGCCACAGGGCTGTCCCCGGTGTTCAAGCTAGAGAGAAGATCGTGTTTAAATTGTACCTACTTGAAATGTTTTTACTGTTTCATTCGAATTGATATTAGATTTTTTTAAACGTTGCAATAAAAAGTTCCCACCGTTCAATTATAATAATCAGAAAATTAACATCACTGTTATCTAATGAGTAGAGCTTATCCAAATTTTGCTAGTTTTATCACTTATGTCCTTTTTCTGGTCCAGGATCCCAGAAAAATCACTTTTCATTTAGTTGTGATGTCTCCTTAAATGTGTGTGTATATATAGATAGATATATCCATCTATATATCTATCTATATATATACACATATATATATAGATAGATAGATATCTATATCTATCTATATATATATATATTTCTTTTTTCTTTTAAAACCGTGATACTTTTAAACAGCATTGGTCCATTATTTTATAGAATGTCCCTCAATTGGGGTTTATCTGATGTTTTCTTGGGATCAACATTATACTTGTTTTTGCAGAAAGACTACAGAAGAGATGTGGCCTTCTTGGTGATACATGATGATTGAAATGTATTATTAATGGTGGTTTTAACTTTGATTACCTGGTAAAGGTGATATCTGCCAGGTTTCCCTATTGTAAGTTAGCATTTTTCTCTTTATAAGTAATAAATATGTTGTGGGGAGTTAATATTATGTGTATTAATTGGAATTCTGTAAGAAAAAGCTGCACATCTCCCTCATTATTTACCTATTCAATTTTTTTATGTTAGTAGGAGTTCATGGATTTTTTTAATGGGTTATAACCCAGTAGTATCATGTGTTTCATTGCTTGAATTGTTTCAAATTTGGCCATTAGGAGCCTCTTCATGTTGGGATTTTACTTGGGTTTGGCTGTAGGTTGCAGATGGAAAATTTTCCCTGACTATGAAGTCCAGCACTGCTCTTAGAATCCAAGAGAGAATTGAAATTTCATTCAAATCAACAAACATTCACAGAGGAACTGCTAAGTGCAAGGCCCTAGGCTAACTGTGGAGAGTATGACATAAGACAAGTTTATACCCTCACGCATCTCTTGGCCAGGGGACAGCCCCATAGAAGGCTGAGTGTGATACAGGGCAGGTGGAACTGTATGTTTCTGTGTATGCCGCAGATAAGGGAAAGGAGAAGGCAGGTGTACAGGCTGCTATGGTGGAGACAGAAATGCAGGAACTTGAACACTCCTGCCCACAGCTCTTTCTTTGACATTATCCTACCTTCTTTCATATACTCACTAAGCAATATTAGAATACCTACCAGGTACTAGATGCTACTTTAGGTGCTGGGGATACATCAGTGAATAAGACAGACAAGGTTACTGTTTTCATGGAGTTGAACTTCTAGTGAGGGAAACAAACAATAAGCAAGGAGAATAATTTCGGATGGTGATAAATCCTTTAGATGGTTAGAGAAGGGCTTTCTGGACAGATGACATTTCAACTGGGCCCCATGCTTGGGGAGGTAGCAATGCAAACCTCAGGGGGTGAGGGTCCAGGGGGTGCTGTTTCAAGGCCAAAGAAGCAACACAAAGACTTTGTGGCTGGAATGAATTTTGGATATTTACAGAACCTTCTCCTGAAATTCATTGAGAGTGAGGGTTTGTGGTATGGATAACAGAAGTGGGCAGGGTCAGGAGGGCAATGTAAGAGGAAAAAGATTCGTTAGGGAGTCTAGAAAGAAGTCAAGGTCTTACTCTAAGCCTGACATAAGCCACTGGCAGTTCCAAGTTGCAGAATAACTTTTCCAGTTTACGTTTTCGAGAGACCATTTTGGCTGCTGTATGCTGTCTGTGAACGCTCCGAATTTTACCCATCAAGTTATACTCCTAATTATACAGAATCCTATGAAGATGGTTGTGAGGTTTATCCCACTCTATTAGAATATGCTCAGGATTTTTTTGAATCATCGGACAGAGAAGCCTGGCAGTTTTAAACTGAAATTAGGCAGTTTGCAGAGACCCTGAATGGCTGGGTTAGATTTTTTGAGGCTCTTAGTGTTTTAACAAAGAAATTTAAAAACTATCTGATAAACTTTGTGATAAATATCTCAGACACTTATGTTTAATGCTTTTAACTTGCACACATATACTCCTGCCCCATAACAAGAATAACACACAAAATTGGTATTGTATTCACATAATCACTGAATTTATCTTTTTAAAAAAAGTTTATTTATTCTGAGAAAGAGAGAGAGCATGTGTGAGCAGGGTAGGGGCAGAGGGAGAGGGAAAGAGAATCCCAAGCAGGCTCTGCGCTGTTGTTGCAGAGCCCATCTTGGGGCTTGAACTCACAAACCAAGAGATCATGGCCCTGAGCCAAAATCAAGAATTGGACACTTAACCGACTGAGCCATCCAGGTGCCCCAAGGATTTTTCTTTTTAAACAAATTCACACTGCACTATAGAAACTGCAGTGGGAATAGGTCCATGTTTAAATTGCTTGTTTGATGAATACTTTCTTTTAATCCTATGATTATATTCCTGTGATGGATGTGTCAGCCCACCTGGGAAAGCATCAGGACTCTAAATGTGAGGTCTTTAGTGACTTTGTGGCTTTCCTGGCTCCTTCTTTGAAAGACTCTACATCTACATTGTTTATTTATCTATCAAAACATTTATTTATTATTTTTAAATGTTTTAATGTTTATTTATTTTTGAGTGAAACAGAAGAGCATGAGTGGGGAAAGGGGCAGAGAGAGAGGGAGACACAGAATCTGAAGCAGGCTCCACTCTCTGAGCTGTCAGCACAGAGCATGACGCAGGTCTCAAACCCATGAACCATGAGATCATGACCTGAGCTGAAGTTGGATGCTTAACCTACTGAGCCACCCAGGCACTCCTCCATCAAATATTTATTAAGCATCCACTGTATGCTGAGCACTGTACACTAGATTCACAGATACATCAATGAACAGACAAACACGGTCCCTGGTTTCAAAGAGCTTACATTCTAGTGAGGTAGGCAGAAAATAAATAAGCCAACAAAGAAAGAAATGGCCATTCCAGAAATTGATAAGTAAGGGAAATGTAATAGGAAACTATGTAGAAGGTGATAGGAGGAGGACTTCAGTGTTCAGTAGGGAGGTCTGGCAAGGTTACTCCCAGGAGGTGGTGTTTGACCTGAGACTGGAATGGTGAGAATGGACCAGCTCTGCGAGGAGCTGGAAGGAGAATGTTCATGGTAGAGATTAGGACTAGTGCAAACATCAAGGTGGGGAAGAGCTTCCTAGTTGCTGGAACAGAGGAGAAGGCCAGGTACTGGGATGTGGGGACTCAGCAGCTGGGACGATTTCCTCTGGAAGCTATTGGAACTAGCAAAAGGGAATAAACCTTGGGGCAGAGAAAGTTGACTAGCACAGGGTGTGAATGGACTGGAAAAGAGAGGTATAGGAGGAAGGTCTAATCATCTAAACCTCTTTGGGGCCTGGCTTGCAGGTGCCTCTGCTCCTTGCCTTGGGCACTTTCCTTACCCACTGGTGTATCCTCTGGCCTTAGACACTACATCCTGCTGGGTACGTGGGAAGCACAATGAGGAAGTAAGTCAGTTCCTCCAGAAAGCTCTTGCCACAGGTTACCTTGCTGCTGTGCACCCCCCCCCCACTGCCTTGTTCCCAAACTGTTTCATCATATGCAAATGGCCCATGTCTAAACCAAGTTCATAATCATGGCTCTCCCATCCCCCCCCCCCCAAAATGGGGAGAATACAGGGGTCGAACATCTGTTTCCTCTCTGTTTTTATTCCCATCACATCCTGGTCCCTACCCTGACCACAGTGGTGGTCTCGCCACTAATCAGATTGAATATGCTTCCACTCTGGTTCTTCCCAAGAGGAAATTGGGAGGCCACTGACTTCTCAAGGACTGCCAAAGAAAGTTCTGGAAGGAATTCCCCCTGGCCAGTCAAGGAAGCAGAGGTGGCCCTCATCACATTGGAGGGTGGCCCATGCTAATGTGTGGCAGAGGTCCAGGTACGTTAAGATGAACAATTTGTGTTCTGCAAACATATATCCATTGTACACGTTTGCATTTCATTAATTTCCATTTGGTTTACTTTTCCCTGTTTTTAGTTTCCTGGACAAATGCTGTATAGAAAAGGGTCACACCTTTGAAATCCTCAGTGTATCTCTCTGCAGGTGTTTAAAAATAAAACAGATTGGCAGATCATACTAAGCAGAAAGGTGACAGAAAATCTGATTTATTTATTTGAGAACATGGTTCTTAGAGACTAAACAAAGAAATTAGGTGTGACCCTTTTCATACATCTTGATATTTCATTTTCCTCTTACTTATTAACATAAAGCAAAATGTCGAGGTGCATTCATGTTGGAACTACACTTATTCACCAATTGCAATGGTAGCTTGGTACAGACACAAACATTTATTGGCACGCCAATGATGCAGCCCCTTGCCAGCTCATGACTTGCAATCTAGAATTTGTTGCCTCCACTCCCTGCCTCCTGCCATTCCCTCCCCTGGAAATCTTTAGGTAGTGAATGAACTGTACTGCAATACACTGTGGTCCGATCCCCAGGGACTTCTATTGAATTATACCAATTTTACTGTAGTGTGTCTGTGTTCCAGGCTGGTTCATGTCAGTCAGAAATCTTGTTTCTTCCCAGAGTCTTAAACAAATTGTGTGACACTCTCTCTTACCCAAAACATGTCCTTCTCTCGCTTTGTTCATTTCCATCATCCCTGAGAGATTCACTTATAGCGTCACATGGCAAGCATATCTCATACCCTGATGCCCCCCGTCTGGGGACCCTGTCTTGCATGGTCTATAGCAGAATTCCAGAAATGGAATCCACCAGTTCTGGTTGTGATTTGCTGAAAGGAAGTGGGATGGGAGGGAATGGAATAAAGGCATTTGGAAAATTCTTCTCCCAAGACTGGGTAGTGTGCAAGTCTACTTACTCGAAGCACAATCCAATATTTCAATGTCAAGAGCTGTATCTGAACCCTAAGACAGGCTCCATAATTTGCAGGATCCAGTGCCAAATGAAAATGTGGGGCTCCTTGTTCCAAATTATTAAGGATTTCAAGATAGTGACAGTAGAGCCTTAGCTAAGCCTGGGCCTTTCTGAATATAAGGCTCTGTAAGGCACTGGTCATACCCCATGATGCTGGCCCTGTTGGTCATACCCTGTTATATACTCTCTTTTTCCATTCCTTCAGAAATATTCTTAATTGCCATCCCCTCCCCCAACCCAGGCACATGGATGTTCTGGAAGTGAGTCACATACTCAGAAAGGTAAAATGGAAAGCATTTTAATATATTTTATTATATTTTTTTCTTTTTAATGTTTATTTTTGGGAGAGAAAGAGAGACAGAGCATGAGCGGGGGAGGGGCAGAGAGAGGAGACAGAATCCGAAGCAGGCTCCAAGCTGTCAGCACAGAGCCTGACGCAGGGCTCAAACTCACAAACCGCGAGATCATGACCTGAGCTGAAGTCGGATGCTTAACCCACCGAGCCACCCAGGTGCCCCCGCATTTTAATATATTTTTAAAATACCTTGGGTTATTTAAGATTCCTAAATTATGTCCAGCTCCAATCCCCTGATTCTGTGAAAACTGAGAGTCAGAAAATGGCAAAATTGCATTTTTTAAATTTATTTACTCATCCATTTATCCTTTATTTACTGAGCACCTGTGATCCTTTTAGCACTCTCCCAGGCTCCAAGGATTCAATAGTGAGCTAAACAGACATGTCCCTGTCCTTGTGAGGCTCTCTATTTAGAGCGGGAAATGAACTCTGAACAAATAACGATTCACACAAATATTTAATTACAAACTGGGGTAAGAGAAGAAGCATGGTTCTATGAGCAAGCTTGGCCCTAGGTTGTAGGGTTGGGAGTGGGTGGTTAGAAAAGGTTTCCCTAAGTGATCTTAAGCCTCAGTAGATGTTTAAAAAGAGGGAGCCATTCCAGGAAGAGGGAAGAGCAGGTGCTGTGTCAGTGGCCCAACCTTCTGCATGACCCTGGCACACTCCCTGCAGGGGGATGTCCCCCTCTCCTGACTGCTCAGGGCTGAATCTAAGCTGCTCTTACCTGCTGCCTTTTCAGATTCTCTGATTCTTGGAAAAGAAGGATTGGCAGAAGAGCTGAAAATGACCAGGAAGAGGATATACTGGGTCCCCAGGTCTTCTGGTGGCCTCGTGAATCTTGGCATGGACATGAGCGATGACATGGTTTCAGGACTCAGCTATGTAAGTAGGTCTCCTTTGCATCAAAATACCAGGAAACTGAATTGACAGGGTATTCTCAATGGTCACGAATTAGGTTAGAAAATTTTGTCCCATATTTATTCAACCACCTTGATTTCTTTTAATGGATCTCAGGCTTCACAATTAGATGAATTGTACTCTCTGGTCATGACACACCCTCTTGGTCTGTCTATCTACCTATAACCTATCTATCTATCTATCTATCTATTGCCTATTTATCTATATATTTACTTATAATAATACAATAAGCACCGGTAAACCCATCAACAACTCACCACCTTGGACCTTAACAATCACATCCAGCTATTGATCTTCTCCCCGACTTCATTCCCCAGCTTTCCCTACCTGAAGTAAACACTGTCCCAGATCTTTTCTCATCAATCCCTTACTATGCTTCTAAGATACTATTATTTATCCTATATGAAGCCCTAAAGACAATATTCTTTTTTATTTTAGTTGTTTCCCATTTTATCAATTTCTAAAAATGTTTATTTTTGAGAGAGAGAGAGAGAGAGAGAGAGAGAGAGAGAGAGAGAGACTGAGCACAGGTGGGAGAGGGGCAGAGAGCGAGAGATACGGAGTCCGAAGCAGGCTCCAGGTTCTGAGCTGTCAGCACAGAGCACAATGTGGGGCTCGAATCCAAGAACTTGGAGATCATGACCTAAGCCGAAGTCAGCCACTTAACTGACTGAGCTACCCAGATGCCCCTGTTTCCCACTTTATCAAAAGGGTCACATGTAATGTTTGGGGCTTACTTTCTTACTTACTGATTTCTTTTTGGTAGGTTTACTCTCAGAGGGCAACTTGGTGTCACAATATGTGGGTAACTAACTATAGCTCCCTTTATTCTTGTCTACACTGTGTACCACAGATAAAAAAAAATGGGGAGGTAGAGTGACCTGTCCAGAGGCACCCAGTGAATGTAGGGCATACCCAAGGCGGGGACTCAGTTGTCCTAACTCCTGGCCCACTGCTTATTCCCAACCCAGCAACCTTTTTTTTTATTTAAAAAAATTTTTAAATCTTTATTTATTTTTGAGAGAGACAGATAGAGTGTGAGCAGGGGAGGGAAGAGAGAGAGGGAGACACAGAATCTGAAGCAGGCTTCAGGCTCTGAGCTGTTAGCACAGAGCCTGATGCAGGGCTCGAACTCATGAACTGTGAGATCATGACATGAGCCAAAGTTGGATGCTTAATGACTGAGCCACCCAGGCGCCCCTCTTTTATTTTTTTCTTTAAATTGAGGTATAATTGATGTGAAACTTACTAGTTTCAAGTGTACAACATTTATTCAATATTTACATATAGTGCAAAAAGGTCACTACAATATTACTTCCATCATCACATATAATTACAAACTTTTTTCTTGTGATGGGAAATTTTAAGATCTACTCCTTACCAGCTTTAAAACATACAAGGCAGTATTATTAACTGTATCAACCATGCCATACATTATAACCCCATGACTTATTTATTTTATAACTGAAAGTTTGTGTCTTTTCATCCCCATCACCCATTCTGCCCACACCCCACCCCTGCATCTGGCAACCACTGATCTGTTCTCTGAGCTCTTTGTTGGTGTTGTTTTTAAGTTCCACATGTAAGTGAGATCATACAGTGTTTGTCATTCTCTGACTCTAGCAGCTGGATGTGGAAAGATCCATCATCCTTGGGTGGCCAACACTCCAGGACAGTATGAGGTCAGGAAACTGATGCTCTTTTGGTTTTTCTTTCCCAAGAAAACTTACACCCTAGAAGACAGCCCCTGGAGCCAGCAGGTGAGGAAGCCTGAGACACGAGGGACAGCAACAGAGCTCCATTGGGGGAAGTATGATGCTGCCTGGAGAACCATGATTCCCTTCCGTCCCAAGCCACAGTGAGTTCTGAGGGGGAGGTGAGGGGCAGTACCCATTATGACAATGTTCCTCAGACACAAACACATACATCCCTCCCAAAGATGTCTGAACTTTCATGTCACCAGCACAGCGAAATAAGTCTAGAGCAGCCTGAGGCACATCAGAAGGCAGAGTCAGATCATTCATTCATTTATTCTTTCATTCATCTATTTATTCATCCAACAAAGATTCACTGAGAACCTACCAGACACTGTGCTAGACCTCAGAGGAAAAGTACTAAGCAAGGCAGACATGATTCTTGCCCATCATGGGCCACGCACTGGGGAAAAAGACAATAGCAAGTAAACTCATAAATAAACATGTGGTTACAAGCTGCTTGAAGACAGTGCTATGAAGTTTGGGGGAGGGGGAAGGTGGGCGGTGCTGAGGGACATTGAAACAGTGACAACTTGGTAGGTGCTTGGTACTTAAGCTGTGCTCTGGAGGATAAACATGATTTTACCAGGCCAAAGTAAAAGAAGGATGATCTGAGCAGAGGGAACAGCATGTGCAAATGCCTGGCCTTGAGGTGAAAGGAATACAACATGATGTGTCCAGGAACTGAGAAGGAGGCCAGAATCACTGGAATCATGTGTGATGATGGGCATGGCATGAGATGAGATTGCAGAGGGACATAAGTCTCCACAGGGCACATTAAATATGTTAGTCTTCATTCTAAGAGAAATGAGGAGCTATTAAATGCCCTATGATGGTACCCTTAAACTTATGAGTTAAAGAAATTCAATGTATCCTTCTCCAGTAAATCAAAGTTTAAAATAACCATTCCCAAATGTCTTTCTGACTTCTACAATCTTGCTTTCAGGGTCCTGCACAGAATCAGGTACATATTCATTTATTTATCGTCTATGGACAGGACCTTAACATTCTTCTAGAATGATTCTAGAATCATCCTAGAATTGCCACAAGGACTCTGTTTTGTATTAACAATCCCATCTTCTCTCTCACGTTTGCTAAGATTTTATCAACGAACTGGAGTTGTTTTCCTATTTTTTTGAAAACCTGAGCTCCCATCACCACATCACTCCCACTGAATGGCTCTTATCTCCACCAAGAATAAAGAATGTGGGTGCTTAAGTGCGCCCAGGCAGCCTCATTGAGAGAAACATTCTGCTTCTACCAGACCTTGGGCATAGTGGCACCAGCTCACAGATTCTTGCCCTTTCTCTGCAATCATACATGGCCCCACATATCTAGTGATACCTGGTACAGACTCCCACCTTCCTAGTCCCTTCTCTCTCCAGCATGTAGACAAAGGTGTGGCTAGCCTTGCCCAGAATGCACAGTCCACGGCTGGTGGGCAGTGAGGCTGGGAAGGGCCAGTGAGTGGAGAAGAGGGTGTAGCCCAAAACAAAACAGAAGCATCCCATGCATTTGGCATTTTGTATTCTCATCTCTCACCCCAAGTCTTTTTTTTAACTGAATTTTCTTCATATTGAAACATACAGCATTAAAGTCAACTTTGGAAAAAAAGAAGTAGAAATTATATACAATCCCAACACCCTAGTCCAATCATTATTTCTGTATTTGTGAATCATTTCCAGGAATATGACCTTGTCATTCTAGTTTATTTACTTTTTATTCCATTTTTTATTTTTGTGAAAATTACATAAGCAAAATATAGAAAACATGAAACAGTAAGAATCTCTTTTCTTTTATCTTTACCAATTCTAATCCCTTTGTCAAAGTCAACCACTATTAATAATTTGAAATAAATGTATGTATACATGTATAAATGTGTATATATAAAAATGCAAATGCACATGTACGTATAATACATAAATATGTAAATGTGCATATACATAAATATATAAATGTGCATATACATAAATATATAAATGTGTATATACAATTGTTAATAGTGGTTGACTTTATATATATAGTTTTGTCTGCTTTCTCTCATTTCTTCCTTTTTTAAAAGTTTATTTATTTATTTTGAGAGAGAGAGAGAGAGCACATGCGTGTTGGGTAGGGGCAGAGAGAGAGGGAGAGAGAGAATCCCAAACAGGCTCTGTGCTGTCAGTGCAGAGCCTAATGTGGGGCTTGATCCCACAAACCCTGAGATCATGACCTGAGCCAAAATCAAGATTCAAATGTTTAAGTGACTGAGACACCCAGGCTACCCCTTCCTCTTCTTTTTTAATGTTTATTTATTTTTGAGACAGTGAGCATGTGCATGTAAGTGGGGCAGGAGCAGAGACAGAGAGGGGGACAGAGGATCCAGAGCAGGCTCTGTGCTAGCAGCACAGAGCCTGATGCAGGGCTCAGACTCACAAACCGTGAGATCATGACCTAAACTGAAGTCAGACACTTAACTGACTGAGCCACCCAGTTGGTTTTTTTATGTAAGTAAAAATACTTTTTACTTTTATTATGTACGTAAAAATATGATAAATTTCTTGACCCACAAGTGGCCTTTTCTTCCTTTCTTACTATGCTCAGAGCTCATTTCATGTTCTACATATAGGTCAACTCTGTTTGTGGGCGCTTGTGCATTGTTTTCCACATATGGGTATACCCTATTTCTTTTCTTTCTTTTTAAGTCATTCCCCTAATAATAGGTGTTTTTGTTGTTTCTGTTTTTTTTTTAATTATTTGAAGTTTATTTATTTATTTTGAGAGAGAGAGAGTGCACACAGCAGGGGTGGGCAGAGAAAAAGAGAGACAGAATCCCAAGCAGGCTCTATGCCAGGGCTCAAACTCAAAAACTGTGAGATCATGACTTGAACCGAGATCAGGAGTTGGATGCTCAACCAACTGCACCACCCAGGCACCCTTGTTATTTCTGGTTTTTAACTATCACACATAATAGAGTAATAAAAAAAAAAAAACACGCTTTTTTTTTTGTACATCCAGATGACCACACTGTGCTTTTTACATAGTATATAATTCATTCCTGCAAAATCTTGCCCTTGGCTTAATTTTATGTCTTTACAGCCCTTATCATAAGGGCAACTATATGACCTGTGACCTCTCTGCTAGGTTTCCTGCCCCTCAGCCCATGGATGATGCTGGCCTCTTCTCCTACTTCACGTTGTCATGGCTCACCCCACTCATGGTCCGAGGTTTGCAGAGACGCTTAGATGAGAACACCATCCCCCAGCTGTCGGTCCATGATGCCTCAGACAAAAATGCTAAAAGGTAAAGTCTTATTGGACAAACCACTGGGTTGGTTAAAGACCATGTCTTGTGGGATTGGTGACCAAGGATGCTTAAGAGTAGCAGGTAGGGTCTGTCTTCAGACAACCAAAGAATATTGACTCTAGCAAGAGGCCTCACTATACTTCATGCACCCCCTGAAATGGCACTTACTTTATATGTATCGGCTAGAGACCTTTGTCTGGAGCAAGGATTCACATCTTTTACCTGATTTGCCTAAGGGCCCAAGACCCCAAGAAAGTTAGAAATTACTGCCTATTGTCCCTTTTGCTTTTTCTTCTGGATCAGATGTTTACCTATGTCACTCATCATTAAATTCTGGGTTAGTGACTAGTCTCCGAATCCTTAAGTCATCACTAACTAGGTGTGTGGTTAAGGTTCCCACACAACCTACTTCACAAGGTAATATGAGGATTAAAGGGGGGGGGGACGAATAAACGACTTCAAATGTTCTATACTCATGTTCTTACCTCTAGCTACTTCATGAGAGACACCAGGTAGAGAATCACATTATCCAAATATGCTCCAGGAAATGGTAGTCCCTGGAGAGCTTCCCAGAAGAGAGCATTCTGCGGTCAAGAGAGTCTGTGAAATGTGGCATACTTATTGCCAGGTCTCAGAGATTTGTTTACAAAGCAAATTAATGTACTTAAGTCACTGGGAAAACAGAAACTGGTTTAACTTTGACCCATTGCTTCTTGGAATTATTCAGTAAAGAAAAAAAAAGTTTTCAAGGAACACCAACCTCTTGCATAATGCCAGATGTTGATCAGAATCTCACTGGCTACCCGCTATGATGTCAGGCAAGTCATTTACCCTTTCCAAGACCCTGTGTCTTTATGTATAAAATAAAGGATTATGAAATTTATCTCATGGTCCTTCACAGAATTGTTGTAAGAATCAAAAGAGATGGTAAATTCAATATGAAGACCCTGGAAAAATGCCTAGTGCATAATAGACAGCCAAAGTGTTTGTTTGTCCTTCTGTGACCATTATGAGCACAGGATCTCCTGATCTACGTCTATTCACTTAGGGCTCACTGATTCTGCCGTTTTTGTTCTATAACTCACATGAAAGTGTCCACCAATACTTTTTTACAAATCACTCCACTTTGGGATTTTTTTTTTTAAATAATTATCCATGCATTCACACCTTTACAGAGGCTTCTTTCTCTGTGTTCACCACTGAACCAGCAGGGTTCTGGGGTGCATCTTCCCTAGTCCTTCAGGAGAACTACTTTGACTTCTGTGAGGATTTGCTGACAAACTGCCAGCCATCAATCGTCACTACCACTCACATCAGCCACAGCAGCAGAGCCACCATTGTCACCACCATCACCTTCATTATTACTATCACAATTCGTATTTCTCATTTGCCCATCCAGCACCTCCCATGACCATTACAAAAGGGTTATGAAGTAAATAGGAAAGATGCGATTTCCCCCATTTACACTTGAAGAAACTGAAAACTCAGAGAAGCAAAATTATGTTCCTTGAATCATAGTTAATGAATGGAGGAGGTGAAGTTTGAAACCATGTCTTTTGAAGAATTTTTTCTTAATTTATCTTAATGTTTGTTTATTTTTGAGAGGGGGGGAGAGGCAGAGAGAGAGGGAGACACAGAATTGGAAGCAGACTCCAGGCTCCGAGCTGTCAGCATAGAGCCCGACACGGGGATTGAACCCATGAACCATGAGATCATTACCTGAGTCAAAGTCAGACGCTTAACCGACTGAGCCACCCAGATGCCCCTGAAACCAAGTCTTTTGAATCTGGTAATCATGGTGAGAAATTGATACAGTTGCTAAGAGAGTTGAGAGCAGGCTATGGGGAAACTTGGATTTGTTTAGTCAAAGTGGAACAAACTCCAGAGCTTTTTATCTCTGTGGATTGGGTTACATGTGGGGATAGAGCTGGAATGAAGGGAGGTGGCCCCAAAGTTTGGCCCATGAATAATGAAATCCTCTAACACATATGGGTGTCATTTTTGCTTTACTTACCTAGGGCCCAGACCCCCCAAGTTATCTGGCCCACACAGATGGGCATGGGATAGGACAGTTGTTTTATAAATTCAGGGAGGAAAAAGCAGCCTGGAGTTTTGATAGCAGGTGAGGGAAGGTAGGACAGGAAAATTCTCATGATGTTTGTTTCCTTCTGGCTTTAGGCTGGGCACAAGTGTCCATGGCTATAGGAGTGAAGGGTAGAAAGTACTAGAAATGCCTGCCATGAGAGCCTTAGTGACATAACATGCATAAGCAGTGCTGCTCTCAGGCCCTGAGCACAAAAGTTGGCTCTCCATGCTCCTGCTCTGTAAGTAGTCCTGGAGCCCCTGGGCATCGTCCTTGATGTTCTCACTATGGGCAGTGGTCATTGCCTTCCAGAGAGTGGAACATGATGGAGCAGGAGCCAGGAAGTAAAAGGGCACGTGCCAACATGATGATTGCAGCTGAGAGGCTGGATTGTGGATGTGTGGGAGGCATCCTGGGCCACATTAAGACTCTGGAAGCTGTAAGCACCACAATGGCTATTTTCCAGTCACCAGCTCCTGTATCAAATATAATACAAAATAAAAGAGAAGTATGAGAGAGTCAACAAAATTCTTAATTTCTGTCATGATAACTTCTTTGATGCTTTCTTGAAATATTGCTTTTCAATTTTTTCCTCCAAAGAAATGTTTTTGGTGTTCTTGTGTTGCTGGTGTCACACAAACAGCCTAGACATCATTCACTCAGATTGGCAAAATAAGGGCACATTTTTATATTTATTTATTTATTTTTTTAAGTTTCTCTTAAACTTGAGTTAATTAATTAATTAAAATGTTTATTTAGTTTTGTGGGGGGAGAGGCAAACAGAGAGGGGGACTGAGGATCTGAAGCAGGCTCCATGCTGACAACAGAGAGCCCGATGCAGGGCTCGAAATTACAAATCATGAGATTATGACCTGAGCAGAAGTCAGGCACTTAACTGAGTGAGCCACCTAGGTGCCCCTAGGGGCACTTTCAGTTAGGTGGTCCAACATTGGGTCGCCCTTTAGGGGGCTTTGAAATAAGTGGAGGGACTTTTTGGAGGTCATAGTTTTGGGTTTTATGAATCTTAATCTGTGTATAAAAAAAAGAGTGACATTATTCGAAGTCTTAGGCTATTTCCTCAACTAAATGTATTCTAGGATAACAAAATAGTTGATGAGATAAAGTTATTTCTTATAGAAAAATTCAAACTACTACATACAGAAGGAATGCCAGAATTAGAAATCATAATTTTGCCAGCACTAATGGAAGTGGATCTAGGCAATGGTCATCAATGATGAGGAATGAATGGCGGTGAATGAGTCAGGCTGATACACCTTAATCCGCTGATACACCTTTATCCACCGATACCCTGAACATTACTAATAATGGGACAGCTGACCTTGTGTCTTCTAATGTTATGCAAAAGAGGTACACTACATCACCTATTAAATATTTTTGCCAGCTGACCTGAATTCTGAATTTCATTAAGCCTCTAGATCTAACTAAGAATTTAATAGATACAGAGCATAGAAGGTTATATTAGACAAGACAGGGATGTAATCAGTCAAACCCAGAATGTGGGAAATTCTATGGGATAAATGACCCAATTTCTTCAACAAACAAATGGCAGAACGTGCAGAGAAGGGGAAACTGCTACAGGTTAAAATGAGATGCAAGAAATCTATCAGATTTGTCTTTTAAATGCAATGTGTGTGGAATGACTGGGTGGCTCAGTCAGTTAGGCATCTAACTCTTGATCTCCCCTCAGGTCTTGATTTCAAGGTTGTGAGTTCAAGCTCCATGTTTTGCTCCATGCTGGGTGTGGAGCCTACTTTTAAAAAAATAATTAAATGCAATGTGTGGACCTTGTTTGGATCTTAGGCAGACTGACTATAAAAATGTGTTTTTGATGTAATTAGAGAAATTTGAAAAAGACTGTGTATTAAATGCCATTAAGGATTTTATTAATATATGTAATTAATATATTATATTCATATATAATAATTAATTGCTATAATAATTAATAATCATTAATTAATAACTATTATAAGGTCGCTGTAGGGTTTTTTAAAGGCCTTATCTGGAACAGATACATCCTGAAGCATTTGTAGATGAAATGATATGTCTGGGATTTGCTTGAAATTCTCCAGCCAAAAAAAAAAAAAAAAAAGACAAACAGGAAGAGAGAGGAAACACTAAAGTCATATATCAATCATTCTTGAAATGGGAATGGGTATTTAGGGAGATTCCCTACGTCCTTTCTACTTTTGTGAGGTTTGAAAACTTCTGTAACAAAGCTCGCAGGCTTGCAAGACATATGACATGTGGGTGACATATGCAAAGGGACTTCACTTGGTTCACTTTTCCTCTTGTCAAGGCTCTGCCTCCTTTGGGAAGAAGAAGTCTCAAAGCATGGGATTGAAAAAGCTTCAGTGCTCCGAGTGATGATGAGGTTTCAAAGAACAAGGGCTATTTTGGATGTATTTCTGTGTTGCTGCTTCTCTGCCATGAGCGTGCTAGGGCCGGTAAGTGGCTGACTTCATGAGGTTTGGGGGACTCCAGGCTTTAGAAATTAGCACGTTAGGGGTGCCTGGGTGGCTCAGTTGATTAAGCGCCTGACTTCAGCTCGGGTCATGATCTCATGGTTTGTGAGTTTGAGCCCCGTGTCTGACTCTGTGCTGACAGCTCAGAGCCAGGAGCCTACTTCGGATTCTGTGTTCCCCTCTCTCTCTGTCCTTCCCCTACTCACACTTTGTCTCTGTCTCTCTCCAAAATAAATAAACATAAAAGGGAAAAAAAAGAAATTGGCAATTTCAAGTCCACACCGGGAGTTGGGGACTGTTTGCCTCTCAACTGCTACTCAGAAGATAAAGAACTTTTGGAGGCAGTAGAGCTAGTAGTTAGGAATGTGAATTCTTTTTGTTTGTTTGTTTTAAAGTTTATTTTTGAGAGAGGGAGAGAGTGCACATGCATGCAAGCTGGGGAGGGGCAGAGAGAGAGGGAGACAGAGGATCTGAAGTGGGCTCTGCATTGACAGCAGAGAGCCTGATGTGGGGCTAGAACTCATGAATACCATGAGATCTTGACTTGAGCCAAAGTTTAACTGACTGAGCCACCCAGGCACTCAGCAGTGTGAGTTCTGCAGCCATCGCTTGGGTTCAAACCTTGGCCCTGCCACTTAATTGCTGGGTGACTTTAGGCAATGTGTTTATCTTCTCTGTGTCTTAGTTTCTTCAAGGAACCCCAAGACACTCTTAGTGGTTGACCTCATGGAAACCTCCATGTATAAATTGGATGGCATAACATTACCTGCCTCTCAGGGTAAATTTAAATGAGATAGAACACAGCCTGACTCAGTATGAGCTAGCTGCTTTGAGAAATGGCTGAGCAGCTCTGGGAATGTAGGTGGCAGGAACTAATGGAGGACCAATGTACCATGGTTGGGATGAACTAGCTTTATTTCCTGTCCTCCAGGTCTTCAGGCCAAGATTCTAAGTGCAGAGAGTAAGTCCCATTGTCCCAGCTGGGGTCACATGCTCACCAGTTAGCCAGCAGAGCATAGGGCTCTTTGACAATCTGGCCTAGACTGCATGCCATGGGACAGGTGCAAGTCTTTCCAGATGAAAATGGGAGTGCTATTACCAGCTAAGAGGAGAACGGATGTAGGTCAGGAAGGAACAACAGCTGATGACACACAGAGATATGTGACTAGGTGACAGTGTGCTGGATATTCTCCATTTGTCCCTCTAGCTCCATCTTCCACCATTCCCCATGCTGCCCTGTGCCCCTAATGCATGGCCTGTATGGATCATATTAATGGGGTCCCCCTGCCCTCTGGCTTCTGGTTGGGTTGGACCAATGGAAGACTACAATAGGAGACTGCAGGGAAGGAGAAAGTGAAGGCAGTATATTTATTTCTCTGACTGCCTCCTTCCCTGACACTGGAGGTTGGGGACCAGACTTCTGGGAGGAGCCCTTTCTGTATGACTTTCTCCTTCTGGATTCCAGTGACCTAACTCTACCCTGTCCCTCCAGGTCTGGAAGGTAACAGTTCCCTGCTGTCACTAGCTTCATGTGTTCTGCCATTCCTTGTTGGATTTCCCAAATTCTGCCCACACCTTCATAAATAGTCACTTCATCAGCTCCTGAGTTACCCCTTTTGGGTGTGTGTTCTGTTTCCTGTCAGGCCAAGCTATGAGGTGGCAGAGCCAGGATTCAGATCTGGGTCTGTTCAACTCCTGTCTCCTCCAAGGGGACTGTGAGCTTGAGAGCAAGGTTATGTTTCAGTTAGTTTTGATCATTTTTAAAATGTTTTTATTTTATTTTATTTTTGAGAGAGAAAGAGAGAGAGAGATACCAAGAGAGCACAGCAGGGGAGGAGCAGAGAGAGAGAAAGAGGGAGACCCAGAATCTGAAGCAGGCTCTAGGCTCTGAGTTGTCAGCACAGGAGCCCAATGCAGGATTCAAACTCACGAACTGCAAGATCATGGCCTGAACCGAAGTCAGATGCTTAACTGACTGAGCTACCCAGGTGCCACAGTTTGGGTCATTTAATAAGCTCCCAGTCTTGACCTGAGGACCTCACACACAGCCCATGTTTATTATGCCTGAAAGGATGGAGAAGTCTGAATAATTCAAACTCCTGTTTCCTTCTAGATGCTGGTTATACCAAAGATCCTGGAATATTCTGAAAAGCAGTCGGGGAGTATTGCCTATGGAGTAGGCCTCTGCTTTGCCCTCTTTCTCATTGAGTGCATGAAGTCCCTGTGTCTGTGTTCCTGCTGGGTCTTCAACCAGCGCACAGGCATCAGGTTTCGTTCTGCTGTTTTCTCCTTTGCCTTTCAGAAACTAATGCAATTTAAGTCTCTAACACACGTCACCACAGGAGAGGTGAGTGTCTGGGACTGGATACTGGAGGCCATGCTTACCTAGCCTTCCTCCAGACATCCCTGCTCTGGGGGCGGGGAGAGGGAGGAAAAGGAGTTAGAAAATGAGGAATAAAGAGAAGAGAATTCCTAGGATGAGTGTCGATAATCACCAAGAACTACCTCTGGAGGCAAGAACAGGTCAACGGTAACCCAGGGGGATGCCACTTCCATTTAGAGGACTTGAAAGAGATTTATTGAACCCATAGTTACTGAGGTCTACTCTGTTCTAGGCCCTGAGGATACAGCAGTGAACAGAAAGACACCAATCCTCAGTTTAAGCACATTGGAAAGTGTACCCCCTCACCCAGCCTGGGGAGGAGGGTAAGGGAGGGACATGCTCAGGGAAACCAAGGGAGGAGCGATTGTAGATTATCTCTCAGCATGTTAATTCTTGTCTGTGAAAGAGGAGTACTTAGAGCTGCCTGGTTACCAGTTCCCTGCTCTTGCTCTCCTTACAAACAAACAAACAAATGACAGAAATTAGAAAAAGATGCTCCAGCTTATGACCTTCAGTCATGGGAGTATTGGAACTTTATATATTAATTTCATGTTCCCTATTTTTCAGTTGCTTACCGGTTGCCTCAAGGAGCATGGATTGCTTTTATATTCAAACAGACATTTGATGGGACACCTCGGTGGCTCCGTCAGTTAAGCGTTTGACTCTTGATCTCGGGTCTTGATTTCAGGGTCGTGAGTTCAAGCCCCATGTTGGGCTCCGCACTGGGTGTGAAGCCAACTTTAAAAAAAAAAAAAAAAAGGAAAATAAACAAACATTTGAATTTTTGGAATAGGCAGTGCTTCTTTGACTTCTTCCTTTTGCCATCTGGCATCAGCAACTGTCTAACCTTACCTACTTTTGTCTCCACTCCTCCATCCCCAGGTTGGTTTCTTCCCTTTGGCCAGGCCTGGCTTAACCTCCAGTTCTCAAACACACCAGGCATTTCTACCTCCAGGCAACGTTTTTCACGTCACCCCTGCCATTCTATAATCCCATTCATCCTTCAAAGCCCCATTAAGGTGTCCTCTCCTTCACAACAAAATTGCTAAACCCCACTGTCTACTCCCACCAAGCACAAATCTGGCTGCCCCAGATGAGCCTCCTTCAAAGACATAAACCCTTTCAGATTCACTGCTCTATCCCTCAAAATGCCAATGTTTGAATTACACAGGACAGATGTCCAAAACAATGTCTGCTAAATTGACCACTGCCAGGTGGATCTTTTTCTAAACTCAGTAGCAAACATAAGGTATTTGTTATCATTGTTACCATTATTCTTCACCATTTTTTTAGTCTTGGAACCTTAGGCAAGGTTCCATGCCGTCTCTCTGAAGCTGTAGAATAATAATAAGACCAGCCTTACAGGATTGTTGTCTCATAGGATTAAATGAGTTAGTACATGTAGGAAGGGGACAGTGTTTTAGAAGTGTTAGATTGTATTACTGATTTCTGTTAGGCCTTGAGCATGGGGGCTCCTTGTTGTCCTGCATTTGACTGGAGTTGAAATCCATGGCAGCCCTTCTCCCTACTGATCTTGGGAGACTCATCATAGTAATTGCTAACTTCTACTAAGCCAGACGTTGACCCCAGGGCTTTACCTCATTAGCTCAGTCAGTCCTCTGACAACACTCTTATGTGGTAGTTTCTGTTATTGTTCCCATTGTCACAGAGGTAGAAACTGAGGCAAGGAGGAAGTAGGAAACTTGTGCAAGGTCACGTGATTGGTAAGCAGCAGAGCCTGGCTGCAGGGTCCAGGCTCTGAACCAGGGCTCCTACCTGCCTTGCCAAGGAGACCTTCCACACTAAGGCCAGCTCTCTTTCCTTTTCCATGTGCCTCTGTTCCGAGCACCTGCTGTGTGCAAGGCCGATTTCCCCAAACAGCCTCACAGAACATAAGACAAGACAGCCCACTCAGAAGTGGAGATGGATGTAGCTGCTCACCTGAGGAATCCTAGAGTTGTTTCCATAAATTTTACTTTAAAAATAACTTTAAAAACACCTGCATATGCTCTCCTTGGGCACAAAATAGAATAGATGACTCCCTGGGCCCCGTCACTTCCCTTATGCCTTGGAGGTGACCACCATTATCAATTTGGCTTGTGTCCTTCTAGACTTTTTAAAGTACATTTAGGTACACATGCAAGTTACCTATGGAAAACATACTGTATCTTGGGTGTGTGTGTTTTAAGTTTATTTATTTATGTATTTTGAGAGAGCAAGAGAGAGTGAGAGAGAGCATGATTACACAAGCAGGGGAGGGGCAGAGAGAGGGGGAGAATTCCAAGCAGGCTCTGCACCATCAGCACAGAGCCTGATGTGGGACTTGAATTCACAAACCTGAGCCCAGATCAAGAGTTGGGCGTTCAACTGACTGAGCCATGTAGGCGCCCCTGTGTGTGTGTGTCCTTTTTATATAAAGGATACTATATTTTACACAGGGTTCTGCCACTTGGTTTTACCAATAGAAAATGTATGATACAATTTTTTGGGTGAGTTTTTTTTTAAGTTCATTTATTTATTTTGAGAGAGAGAGAGAGAGAGAGAGAGAGAATGAGTGCATGAGTGGGGGAGGGGCAGAGAGAGAGGGAGAGAGAGTCCCAAGCATGTTCCATACGGTCAGTGAAGAGCCCAAGGCAGGGCTCCAACTCACGAACTGTGAGATCATGACCTGAGCCAAGATCAAGAGTCAGATGCTTAACGGACTGAGGCACTCAGGTGCCCCTTGGGTGAGCTTTTATGTCAGGGACACTGCATTGTGCTGTTTTGTAGCTTTTCTTCCCTCCTCATTATGTCTTAGCTTTCCATGTTCACACATACAGATCTTCCTCATTCTCTTTCAGTGATGCTTACTTAGAATTGTGGCACTTTCTTTTTTCCCCATTTTTATTGAGATACAACTGACACATAACATTGTATTAGTCCAAGGTATACAAGGTAATGATTTAATATAGCATTAATATAGCGTTTTCAATATGCCAAAATTAAGTGTTTTATATGCACTATCTCATCAGTTGTCACATCAATGCTATGGAGTAGGTTGTATTATTATCCCCATTTTACTGATAGGCAACAAGGCTTAGAGAGACTGGGTAATGTGTCTTTGGCTCCACAGCTAGTAAATGACAGATCTGGGACATAAACTCTGACCAGTTTGCTCCAAGACCCAATATTATCTGATACACCTTGAGTGGATGCTTTAGCTTTTCCCCACCAATGGACATTTAAGGTGTGTCCAGGGTTTTGCTGCTATAAGCACAGCTGTATTGGATATTCTTGTGTGCGTTTCCTCTAGCACATGCAAGTGTTTCTCAACAGAGAAATAAAATAGCCAAGTCATGAGGTTTGTGCAATTATTAACTTTAAAAGATACTGTGAAACTCCTTTCTAAAGTGGCTATACTAGGGGCTATGCTTCTCATACACTTTCATCTTTTTTTAAAGATTCAGCCTGGGCACATCCTGGGAACTGGAAGGAGATCAGTTTAAAGTTAAAAGGAAATCACATTTTAAGACATTCAGATTGCTCATTCTGAAAGTGATTCATGATTTGGGTCCTTAAATATTTCTTGATTTGGAATGTCAGCTTTTATGTTACAGCTGGACTGGGCAGTATATATTGGGGAGCAGGGAAGTGGACAGAAGATTCTATAGCAAAAAATAAAAAAGGAAGATAAAAAGAATTAGTTCCTGCCTTAAAAAATTCAGCCATTGGGGCTCCTGGGGGGCTCAGTCGATTGAGGGGCCGACTTCGTCTCAGGTCATGATCTCGCGGTCCGTGAGTTCGAGCCCCGCGTCGGGCTCTGTGCTGACAGCTCGGAGCCTGGAGCCTGTTTCGGATTCTGTGACTGCCTCTCTCTGACCCTCCCCCATTCATGCTCTGCCTCTCTCTGTCTCAAAAATAAATAAACGTTAAAAAAAATTCAGCCATTATTATTATTAGTAATGATTCATAATAATTCATAATGAATTAGTAATAATTCATTTATTAGAATGAATAAAATAGGCTAGGAGACTAGAAGCAAATCTCTGGGGAATCTGGATATTAGAAATAGTAGCAATAGTATGGTAAAATATAACTTTTATTGAGCACAGTCTATGTGTGCAGATCCTTTATATTTCATTGACGTTCTCACAACAACCATATGAAGTGGGTATAATTATTCCAGCTTCACAGGTGAAGAGGCTAAGGCTCAGAGTGGTATAGTTACTGGTCCAGGGTTACACAGAAAGTAACAGGGGAGATTGGTGTTTCTGCCTTTACCACCTTGCCTCTCAAGCCTTGCTGTCACGGGCAGTGTAGCCCCTTGCATGGGCAGTGTAGCACCTGGCATGGTGATACCTATGCTCATGTGCTTGCTGTCTTACAGGCCATCGGCTTCTTCGCCAGCGATGTAAACTACCTGTTTGAAGGGGTGTACTATGGCCCCCTGATCTGTCTCATCTGCTCGTTGCTGATTGCCTGCACTGTCACCTCCTACCTCATTCTTGGACCCACTACGCTCTCCGCCACTGTTTTCTACCTCCTGATTTTACTAGTGGAGGTAATGTCTTTCTTTGACATCCATTTGATGTTGGATATCCCCGCAGAACTCCCAGGGCTCTGGAAGCTGGGGTACTCCTGAGGGGAAGTATTGACTCTTACTGACTATTCATTCCATTGTGGTTAAGTTTCAGCTTCAATTTCTGCCTCAAACCATTCTCTGACCACAAGGTTGGCCAAGGAAATAAGAGGTGAATACGACATGCCAAGTCCATCTTGTAGGCTTCTGGGAGGGTTTATCTGCCTCACAGACTTTCCTTAGTAGATATCCTCCATGTAAGGTTTTTGTTCCTTCTCTTCTACCTAGAATGTGGTAATGGACTAGCCTGGATAGCACTGAACATTTGTCTGAGCACAGTATAATGGGGGAAGGGAAGCAAATTTGCTGACAAAGATTGAGCTGAAATAAAATTGGGCAAAACAGGAAGTGACTCGTGTTATGTGTGCTCTGAATTATTGAAATCAAGTGTTTTCCTCCCTCAGTGTAGATATTCTGACCAAAAGGTGATTGTAACTGTTGGCAGGTTTAGGGTTTCCAAAGGCAAAGGAGTAATATTTGTTTAGTTAGCCACAGTCTGGCTTGGGACACAGGAGAGAAACACCCCTAGGATGTGGGAGGCAGGTGCTCTCAGGCACGATGGAGAGGTTTCCATTGGAAAATCTTCAGCAGGGCCCTGGAATCTGTAGAGTCACAATGGATTCAAACAGTGCAGAATCAAACTCAGGTATTCAATCCACATCTGGATTTTACCTTTGGGCATACTCCTGGTTGCCATACTTCTGCTGGGCTGAATTCTCCTGCCCTTGTCGAAAGAAGCTCTTGCTGCATTCTGACTGCAGGTGTTCCTGAACAGAAAGATTGTCAAGATACACAATCACACATCTGAGGTCAGTGACCAGCGCATCTGTGTGACCAGTGAAGTTCTCACCTGTATCAAGCTGATTAAAATGTATGCATGGGAGAAACCATTTGAAAAAATAATTAAAGGTACAGAAAATCTGGTTTTCTATTCTGAGCCTTGGGATGTCATGGTGGGCCAAGCGTCTCACCTTTTGGGGAGTTCTTTCATGCTCTGGGGGCTGTTCAAAGCTCTAGAGAATGTTGTTATGGTTAATCCCAATGCATTGGGTTTTTAATCTCTCAGACCTCAGAAGGAAGGAAAGGAAACTATTGGAGAAGTCTGGGGTCATCCAGAGCTTGACCACTGCAGCCTTGTATATAGCCCCTACAGCTGCCACAACAGTGATGTTCCTCATTCACACGTGTTTACAAAGGAAACTCACAATTTCACTAGTAAGTGCTTGGGATGCTTTGTTTTCCTCCCACACTGATGGGGAATTTTCTTGGGTGTTGTTTCATAGACTATGCCCTTCAAAGATCTGAAGGTTTTGCAAATAGATAATTGGTGTTGATTTTGACTTTCTAGACTTTTAGGATGCTCAACCTTTCTTCCATCTCAACCTGTCTGAGAAACTGACATACCTTCAGTAGCAACTGTGGGAGGGAGGGATGATAAAGTCATCCGGGGATGCAAGGGAGGTGGAAGGTGCTGTAAAAGCCCCAATGATTCTGCTTACATACCTTGAGAATCCTAAATTAAGGAGTTTCTTCAAATCCAAAATGGAGCCCTGAAAATATGCTTTAAAAGGAAAGCTAGAGCTTATTCTGCCTTGTCTTTGTGGTCTGACCCTGGCCCAGAAAATAGCAGTTGCCTTTTAGGGGTGGAATCCCAGTTCTCTGAGGAGAAAAGTCAGGGTGCTGCTTTGGGAGAGTGGGAATCCAGATGGGGCTTGGGGCAGGACACTGCATCCAAAACAAGATAGAGAGCATTTGAGAGTCTGCAGCCAAGGACTTATTTGTGCTCCAGACAGCAGGCACCCCTACTTGGCCCAGGCATACCAGAGAAGCACCCCTGAAGGTCTGAGGGTGGATGCAGGGGCTTTTATAAGGAAAACTCTCAGCAGGAGTTTAGGGCCACACTGCACTCACACAGTGAAGGATGAAGAAAGGAGTAGAGGTGGGGCACAGACTGGAAGGTCCCCAAGGTACTAGGGGTCACATTCTGGGATCCTGAGAGCTGAAGATGGTCTGCTGTAGTCAGGAAAAGTCTCCAGGACAGAGTGAGACATGGATTAGGCTTGAAGTGCAGGGAGATTTTGAATATTAGAGAAGAATACAATATCTAAGGCAAGGAAGAAAAAATATGATTGTAATAGCAATAATAGTATCAAACCTCATTGACAGTAGACAAACTCACATATACTTTCTTAGTGTTTCCTCAACTTTGTTCCTGTGCTCACTTCATGATTTTGGTACTATGCCAATCAGAACACTGAGCTTGTTGGGGGAGGGGACCTGACCAAAGTTTGCAGAATCACCCAGTACCAAGCTACACAGGAGCCAGGCCTACAGACATGGAGATCTTAAGATGAGTGCTCCTTCTCCACTTTTTCCAGTATCCCCAAAATACTGGCTTGGCCCCTGCCAAGTGAAGGATCTGCCTGTCAGAAGCTGTAGCGTCTGGCTCTGTGGTTTCTGGCTCAGGGATGAGGCTTTAGGGAGCAGAGAGAGCAGAACAGGGATGTGACGCTCACCGCCTACTCCCCTCTTCATACAGGCCTTCACAGTGATAGCCACCATGAATCCCATGCGGCTCTCAGTGTTCTTTGTGCCCTTTGCAATAAAAGGTCTCGCAAATTCCAAGTCTGCAGCAGAGAGATTCAAGGTGAGTTGTCAGAGGACTGTTTGTACGGCTCTCTGCTTGGGTGCTCATTTGCCTTCAGTCACCACGATGTTCCTCCTGAGCATGACCCGAAGCCAAGGCAGAGTCCAGTGTCAGTGGAGAGGGATTGGCTAACTCAGTGACCTCCCGTACGGAGGCTGGTGTGGGGGCTGGGGAGACTGATGAATCAGGTCTGGGGAGATCTTAGGATAGTATACACAAACCAGGTCTCAGACAGGAGGTCTGCAGACCCTGTCCAGTTTTGTATAGGGTTACCCTGATGGTTTTGGTTAAAAAAAATCATATTTGTTGTTTGCATTTAAAAACTGGAAATTTTATGTAAAAATCAGATTTCTGGATTCCCCTGAACAATCAGAAGATCTGGGAACACCAGACCCACATTCTCCTGTGGCCACAAATGGCTGGAGCTGAAGTGATAGCTGCCCTATTGAGATGAGGCCCTCAGATACAGTTTGCCACAGCCTCCACTGTGTCCTATTGTATCTCCAACACTGGGGCTGTTTTTCCTACTATTTATCATCTTAGCAATGGTCTATGTGACTTCTTTACATAGTTGGTCTTGCACCTACAGCATCTGAGTTTAAAAACCCTCATCCAAACTAATTTTAAAAAGCTTTTTTGTAGTCATCTCATTTATTTTATTTTATTTTTAATTTTGAAAGAGGGAGGGAGAGACAGGGAGAGAGAGAGAGAGAGAGAGAGAGAGAGAGAGAATCCCAAGCAGGCTCCACACTGTCAGCACAGAGCCCCACATGGGGCCCAAACCCATGAACCGTGAAATCATGACCTGAGCTGAAATCAAGAGTCTGACGCTCAGCTGGTTGAACCACCCAGGCACCCCTAGTCATCTCATTTAAATGCATGTAGTTCCCAGCCTATATCATTGACTCACACATTTATTCATTTATTCAAAAAAGTAGTTATTGAACCCCTACTACCTGCCAAGTACTAAGACTAAGAATACTATGGTTAGCGTGACTGACAGGGTCCCTGCTCTCAGGGAGTTACAATCTGGTATTAAAACAAGACAACTAGCACGTGAATTAATGGTCAAAGGAGATAACATCAGAAGAGCTATGATGCCAGTAAAACAGTGTGATGTTCTAGAGAGTACGTGAGGGAGGGCTGGGGCAACTTTGGGTGGGCTGGGCCCCGGAATGCCTCTCTGCTAAGGTGACTTTTGCTCTGAGTAATGATGACTCAGCTTCAGGAACAGCAAGTACAAAAGCCCTGAGGTTGGAATGAACTTGGCTTGTCTGAGTAAGGACAAGACAGTCCTTTACTGCCCCAGGAGCTCCACCCCCACCCCAACACCCTGACTTCTCTGCTGCTGATCAGGGCCCCCTGCTGCCTTCTCCCTACTGGCATGCTAGGCTCTCCCATCCTCCTCTTTATGCCCATTTTCACTTGTAGGGTGGGCAGAAATGAAGAAGCTACAGTCTGGACTCTGAAGGGTGGGCAGGAATGTTTGAGGAAAGAATGCCAGGAGAGACAGCTTGGAGGTCAGAGTTTTTGGCCAAGGATGGGTGTAGTTATGGTGGGAGAAGGGTGCAGAAAGGGTGAGGGTCAGGGCAAAGCTCTTGAACCCTGGGCTGCTCCTCCTGGAGACATTTAGGGGCTGGAGTTGCATAGGGCTGCCCCTTGGATGGGCACTAGCTCTCCAGGTCCCTTCACTCATCAGGGCTTCTTCAATTCCTTCTTCAGTCACTGAAGTTTTCTATCTGGCCATGTAGGCATTTGACTTTGAGACCCCCAAGCTGGAAGGGGGAGGAATGATCCCTTCTTCCTTTGTGCCCCCTGGTGCTATAACCCACCTCCCAGCCTGCTATGCCCTTTGGCTTTTGAAATACGGGGTGCCAGCTTTCCAGGGCAGGGAGAAGACAGCGGTGAGCCCTCAGGGAGGACCCCTCCTTGCAGGTGGACAACAGGTAGGAGGTGAGCCAGCTGCTGCAGCTGTGGAGACCTGTATCCTGAGGCTCTAGAGAGGGTGCCCCAGTGGGCACTGTGGTAGGGGTCTCCAGACCATTTTTTCTCTGTGCTGTTTGTGAAAAACAAACAAACAAACAAACAAACAAACAAAAAACAAAACAAAACAACAACAACAAAAACTGAGAACTGAAAAGCACTGAATGGCATAAACAAAATTAGAGACTGAGAATACACTTAGAACATTTGGGGGTAAGAGGATCCCATGTTTCTGTTCGCATTTGTTCATATCTAGATGTGTTGTTGTCATATTGACTCATTAAGCCAGTATATCACTCAAAATTTATTTAACAAAATTACAATATATGTAATAACAATTTTTTTGTAAGCAAGGGAATGAAAACCACAAAATTTGGGACAGTGGTTATCCGGTGGGGAGGGCATAGAGGGTTTGTCCACACCAAGCAGGGGAATAAGATGAAGAAGAACCCCATGGATAGGTAAAAGTTATGGATTTGGGGTTCAGTGGTGGACTTATGAATATTCATTAAGTTATTAAAAATACCTAAACAAGTAGGTGCCCAGCTGACTAACAAAGAGGTGCATGCAATTCCCAATGATGACTGTATGTCTTTACCCAAATGTTATAATTAATCCAATTCAATATACCTAAGGTTCAATTATAAAAAGAGACCACCTTTTTTTCTTGTGAAAATAGCTTTTTGTTTGTCTTTGTAAAATACTCATTGTAAAAGATTCAGACAATGCAAAAGTTGCAGAGAATAAAAACCGCTCAATCTCCACTACCTAGAGATAAAACCATTGTCCAAAATGTCAAGAAATCTCTCTCGATCTCTTTCTAAGCAAATATCCAGGGAGAGACGTGTGAATATAATTTGACTGCAATAAGATTATACTTCCCACCCACCTCTTTTAATGCTAGAATTCATGTAGTTCGACTCATATTTCACAGTCAGGGAGCTGGAGACACAGGGAGAAGTGACCTGCTCATGGCCACACTTTGAAATGGATGGCCCTGAACAGTTTCCCACAGTGTGCTATGTGGGCAGACCTTCTTACTTTTAATAGTTATAAATGAAATTTAATTAGAAAAATGGCACATCTGTATGATGATTCAACAGCTGTTCTTACCCGTCCAAAATGAAACAGAAAAGAACTAAGAGTGCTGGCAGTTTGCAGGTATGAAAGAGTGGCCCAGCGGTCTGAAATTTGGAAAACCCTGATCTAGAACTCTCACAGGTAGGGCCCAGCTTCCTCTTAACTGGTGGTGGTTCTTTAAACTTTTACCGTTTACTAGAAGTTTATAAACCAGACCAACAGGCAGGCCGGCAAAATGGGCACACATTCCTATTAGACTAAAGAACTGAATTCATCCTTCCTTTTTTCTTTTGTCTCTACAGAAATTTTTCCTCCTGGAGAGCCCTGTTTTATATGTCCAGCCATTGAAAGACCCCAGCAATGCACTGGTTTTGGAGGAGGCCACCTTGTCATGGCGAGACACCTGCCCTGGGATTGTCAATGGAGCCTTGGAGCTGGAGAAGAAGGGGCACATTCCCGAGGGGGTGACCAGGGCTCAGCCACCTCTAGGAGCCCTCAGGCCAGAGGACACAAAGGGCAGCCTAGCCCCAGAGTTGCACAAGTTAAACCTCGTGGTGTCAAAGGTAGCCTTATCGAGGCCACGCAGGCAGGCCGGCTGCCAGACTTTTGGGGCCTAAGGCCCGAGCTTCCTGCCACCATTTCCTTGGCTAAAAACTGCCCTCTCTAAACCCCTCTTTTAAATACCAATTATTCCTGGAGGGCAAGCACAGGAAGTCTTTCATGCTTTAGTGGGAACCAATTGATCATCTACAATTTGTTTTCTGATAACAAGATCCAGAATATTATGCTATATGCTGGGAGAGAAGGGGAAAGAGACCAACATTTATTAAGTTGCTAGTATGCGCTGGGAACTACCCTACACTTTTCCATTTGGTTGCTCTGTGAACTCACCTTATCTGGTTTCTTCTCTGACTAATATTTGCAAGGGCTAGCTTCCCTTCTTGTCCAAATTTCGCCTCTGTACCTTCCTCCTGGAAGTGAAACTAGGTGAGGCCCCACCCACATCTCTGACCTCTTCTCCCACTCATTCCTTCCACACCAGCTACACTAGCCCTCTCATAGCACTTTGGCAGCAGACCTTGTTCCTGTCTCACGACCTTTGCCCCTGATGTTCCATGGTTTGGAACCACCAGATCTTCCTGTGTCTGGCTCTTTCTTGTCATTCAGGTCTCAGCTGCAATGACAACTGCCTTAAGAAGCCTTTGCTGGCCAACCCATCTATAATTTGCTTCGGTCACAGCAGCAAATTTCATTTTACTTAAATCACTTATCTTCATCTGATATTATTTGTTTGTTTGTTTGCTTATTTATTTCATGGTTTATCTCCCCCTCCCCCATCAGAATATGGAATGAGAGTTCTTTTATTCATTACTTGATACCTAGGAGAAACTTAAATACCATTTAATGGATGGATGAATGAATAAGTGTATGTATGCATGAATTCTGTGAGGCTGACTTCTCTGTGCCCATTTTATACATGAAGAAACTGAGGCACAGAGAGGATAAATGACTTGCCCAAGATAATAGAGCAGAAAGGTACGGATCTGGAATTTGGGTTTCTTGCCTGATAGGACCACCTATCCATGAATTCCTCTCTGTCACTTGCATGTGACTTCCTTCCTTTGAGATTGTGACATCCTACCCTTTTGAGCTTTGCTAGTCTGAGAGGCCTTGGGGTGGATGTGGTTATTTTGTTTTCTATTTGTCATTTTGTGTTCAAACAACAGACCCACCCTGGGTGAGTAGGAGGGGTGTGCTGTCCCAATGTTCCTCCTTGGCTTTGCAGGGGACCTTGTTGGGGGTCTGTGGCAACACTGGAAGTGGCAAGAGCAGCCTTTTGTCAGCCATCCTGGGGGAGGTAAGTGACTTGTGACTGCATGCATGCCCATCCACAGGCAGCCCAGGGACTCCCAAGCTTGAGTTCCCCCAGTCCACCTCACCATCACTTTCTTGCTTGATGGGATCTGAGCCAATGCAATTTTTATAAATTGAGAGCAGTTGGGCATGCACCGAGGGGGAGGTGTGTTATAAATGTGCCGCCTTCTCACCCTCCAGGAGTGCTGCCTCTTAGCTCACCCAGAGATCTGCCCTCACCAGTTCTCTGTGCTTTCCCCACCCTGTTTGTAATCAATCAGCTCTCAGGGTGATGATACAGGGTGTCCCAAAATTTAATATGATAATAAAAATCATCTCATGAAGCCAAACTCAGAGTGAGACAGGTGTCCTTTGTGAGAGGACATCAGGAGAGCAATGTGGAGGGAGGGAGGAGGAGGAAGAAGGAAGGAGGGGCAAGGGAGAGGAGGCCCTCCTTCATGGGATGGGACAGGACAGTCTTACACTTACACTCCAGCAGTGGAATTTACATGCCTGGTGGGTGCCCCTGCCCCTGAGATCCAAACCCTCCAAGTCCAGTCTGCAGATATTCTTGAAGTCTGCTTAGTCTGCAGCCAGGCAGACATGTGCCTCAGCCTACCCTTCTTCCAGTTTCCAAAAAGCCCTAACCTGTTGCTCTAAAACAATTGAGATCACATTGCACACTTTTCACTGAACAACACTTTAAAACAGCCATGGCATCTGGTGTGAATTTATGGCCATCTCCCCCAGGGGGTTCTCTTCAGTACTTCCCCGCTCAGCCCCAGCCGCACCCAGCCCTGGGCTGCTCTCTCTCTCCCCTCCTTTCTTTGCCCTCCTTCCAGGTTGTTGGGAGGACTCGCAGTTTCTTCCTTTATCTAGCTCTTCCCTCAGCTTTTCCCAAATGTTATAGTCAACCTCATCACTTCCTTGGAATGTGGTCATATTGTCCATGGAACTCTCTCCTGACAGCTCACCTGTTCATGCTCCACATGTGATGGCCTTGCCCCAACTTCTTGGAAATAAGATTGTACTTAAATAAAAAATAGTAAAAATAGTTTGAATAGTACTTTCATGCCAGGCCCTGTGCTAAGAGCTTCCTATTTTCTCCTTTAACTTGGAAATAACCTCATGAGGAAGGCAGCCATTATGGCCAGTTTATAGGTGAGCAGATGAGGTTCAGAGAGGTGACTGGCCCAAGGTCACACCACAGGTGAGGGAGGAGCCAGGGTTGAAACCCAGGTCCACTTGATGTCAGAGCTTCGCTTTTCACAATGGCAACATTTCCTTGCAGCCTCCATCCAAGGCCACCTTTCTGTGTGGCCAGTGGTTTCTCAGTTTCCTCTTGAAATGAACCAGTCACTTCCCATCTAATAAAGGGAGACAAAAAGATATCATTTTAAAGTTTTGTTCTAATTAATTAAAGCCTGGCTCCAAATCAGAAGTAGGAAGCACAGGTTAATAAAGAGAAAGGAACACAGGATGATGATATCTTATGCTGGGGTGGTGGGGATGGGGGTTACAGTCTTTTTTTTTAAGTTTATTTATTTATTTTGAGAGAGAAAATGCATGCACAAGTGGTGGAGGAGCAGAGAGAGAGAGGGAGCGAGTGAATCCTAAGCAGGCTCCATGCTGCCAGCACAAGCCTGACTCAGGTCTTGATCCCACAAACTGTGAGATCATGACTTGAGCTGAGATCAAGAGTCAGACATTTAACTGACTGAGCCACCCAGACACCCCTCCCCCCAGCTCTTTTTTAAAAGGGCTTTTAAATTTACCAAACAGAAAAGCAGAAAGACACTAAACACCCATATACCTACCATCTAGATTCAACAGTTGATAGCATTTGCATTTTTGCCACATTTATGTAGAAACACATTTTGTGGAACTATTTTAAATTACAGAGATTGTGAGACTTTTCCCACTTAATACTTCATCGTGATGTCCCCCCAAAAAGGACTTTTTCCCATCTACACAGGATGACATTATCACATCTAATGACATCAGAAATAATTCTGTTGATATCCAGAGATGGTCAGAGATGACCTAGAACATTCCATCTCACCATGAAGACCATGGAAGCACCACTTGCTAGAGAATGGGACTGGAGAAATAAGAAAAAGTATGGGGCGGCTTCAAGGCAGACCTTGGATCTAGTCACAGCAGGAACTGGCCTGGTTTAGCTCTGGCTCCTGTCCCACATTCCCAGGACCTTCCCTCAGACTCACTGGTGGGCCTGGCAGGACCATGTTAAAATTCCCTTTACATTGGAGAGCCCCGAGGGTCCCAGGGGGTGGTGGGTCACTGGACACTGTGGCTGCTGAGCCAGACAGGGTCCTCCCCTGTTCCACCCGGTCCTGAGGCTGACTCCCTTTGCTGCAGATGCACTTGCTGGAGGGCTCAGTAGGGGTGCATGGAAGCCTGGCTTATGTCCCCCAGCAGGCCTGGATCATCAGGGCTAGCGTCAGGGAGAACATCCTCATGGGAGGCCAGTACGACAAGGCCCGGTAAGCTTCTGGGAGGGCCCAGGAGGGACACAGGTGCGTGGGGCTGGTTGGGGGAGGGATCCCCAGCTGTGAATAGTAATTTGACAACTGCCAACACTTGCTATGTGCTCACTTCTATGCGTCAACATATTTCCTCCTCGCTGTGAAAGAAAGATTATTATCATATCATTTTCTAGATGAGTCAGTTGAGGCCTCAAGAGGTTAAATGATTTGCCTAAAATCACAGACCGTGGAGGATATGATAGAATCAGGATCTGAACCCAGTTGCTATCAGAAATTCCATGCTTACCTATTATATTATAGGAGTCAAAATAACCCTCTCCCTCCAACAACGGTACTTTAAAACTTCATTTGTATTAATGAATTCCCCACCTCTAAGTCAAAAGGTAAAGCAAATAGGGTGATGAGGTTGTGGGATGTAGAAGAAACCAGTACTGGTGAGCCACCACCACCATCCTTGCCCTTTGTGGTCTCTATCTCCCGGTCTGGGGTTTACCTGCTTCAGACATGCACTTGGAAGTTAGGAGTGAAGTCTATTCACCAAAACAGCCCTGAATGCTATAGCTGTGCTTCCAACTCTGGTGGACCTTGGCCTCCTTTGACCATTTGCTTGATTTTATAATCTGCCCCCAGTAGCAATGTTGAGGGGGATGGGTGTACAGGTGTACCAACTGGTCACCTCCAGCTGGCTGTCCTGTGGGCTCCTCAGTGTCGAGTCCAACACCAGCTCATGAGCGCCCTGCTTGCCCAACCCTCATCCTGCCTGCTTCTCTTCCCAAGTTGTCCAATTTGGTTTAATGACATCAGTGAACTGTGTACCCCAGCAAGACTGACGCCTCGTCTTTTGATGCTGCACATCTAATTTGTCACTCACATTGGACAATTCTGTCTCCTATATATCTCTTGTATTTCTCTCTTCTTCTTCATCTCACTGCCAGTTCTTGCCTGCTATCTCTTGCTTGGACTGTTCCCGCTGCCCCTGCCCTTGGCTCCTTGTCTCCAGTCTTCTGCTCTTTCCACCTTGTGTCCTGCCTGCAGGGCAGCCATCCCCAAACACAACTCTCATCTTGTCATTGCTCTGCTTTCAGACTGATATAGCTCACAGGGCAGTTTTTTTTTAAATATATGAAATTTATTGTCAAATTGGTTTCCATACAACACCCAGTGCTCATCCTAAAAGATGCCCTCTTCAATACCCATCACCCCCCCCCCCCCGTCACAGGGCAGTTTTCAAGTATCTGGTCCAAAAGAAATGCACCAATTCTTAGACTCAGCACTGCTAGGTGTTTAATGTATAGGTAGTATCACCCATGAACACAAAGGCCCATATACCAGAATGTTCATATTACACATTGTTAATAGTACCAAAAGACTATAAAGAACCCCAATGTCCATCACAGGGACAGTGGTTAAATAATTTATGGTGCAGCCATATAATGAAATATTATGGTGCCATTAAAACAACACAAACCTATATATGCTGCACACAAACATATTTGACCACATTATTTCTGAATGAATATGTAAAAAACTATAATAGTGGCTGTTTCCGAGGTAAACAACTGAGAGTCAAAGATGGGAGAAGCTTGCTTTTCATGATATCTTTTGTTGTTGTTGTTGTTTTGTTCAAATATTTACTAAATGCACATATCAGATTAAAGGAAATGAAGGGAGGAAGGAAATGCAAAAAGCCTCCCATGCTTTACTGTTAAATGCTGGATCAAGTCCAAATTTCTTAACATGGAGTGAGAGACCTTTCCCTTCCTGACTTGGAAAGGCTGCAGGGACTGTGGCTGGGCCACCTGTCCCTTCAGTTCTCTGTCCGTCGCAGGTACCTCCAGGTGCTCCATTGCTGCTCCCTCAACCGGGACCTGGAAATTCTGCCCTTTGGAGACATGACAGAGGTGAGTGGGAGGTGAGCACCCCCTGCCTCTGCTGTGATGGTGCCTTTGTAATGGTTTTTCTGGGGTCCTCGTGCTGCCTCCCTGGGTATGTAGAGGAGGGATTCCAGCCCTTCCTTCCCAAAGCAGCTCACGGCCCTGTAGCTGCTGCCTCAAAGCCTTCCCCACCCAGGGAGGGAATTGGGGCTCATCTTATAGTGAGAGCTGGCAACAAGTCTACCTTACCCCACAAGGATGGGGAGCTGACCTCAAACTCCACCTTTGGAGCAAGAGCAGTGGAGGCTCTGTGAAGATGAGAAACCTCCCATCCATTCCTCTTTCCTTTCCCTCTGCTCCCTCCCTCTCTGCCCCCTCTGGCCAGCTCTTCCTTTGCCAGTGGGAATAGCAGCCATGGCTATCCAATGGCGATATGATTCACATTTTTGTGATAATTGACGTCTTTCACATCTGTAGCCACTTTTAATCTGCATAAAACCTTTATAAGATAAAAGGACTATTATTGTCTTGATCTTATGATATATTAATAGCTCAGTCTGCTGATCACCAGATGCAAAATTGTAGCAACCTGAATGAATTGTCTTAAGTGAACCTCAGGTAGCTCTAGGAGGTCAGTGCTTTTATTATCCTTCTTTTAGAGATGGATACCCTTTACCCTGTAAACCCTTGAGAGCATAGAGCTCAGTTGTCTTATTCAGGGCTATCTCTTCAGTAGAAAGAACAAGTTCTGGTTTGTAGAATGGCGTCAATAAGAGTATGGACCTGGTCAAGCTTGAGGTCTAGATGAGCTGATATGTACGAAATGCCGTGGACAGTGCCCAGCTAGAGCAGGCGTTGGTTTATCATCACAGCACAGTAGGCACTTAGTAAGCATTTGTTGAGTGATGACTCAATGCAAAACTAAGCCTTTGACTGGGTGAAGCAGCCTGTCCCAGGGCACACAGTGGTGAACTAGAGGCAGAGCAGTGACAGGAGGTTGCCCTGCTGCTCTTTAAACTCTGCTTCTTTTCTACAGAGACCATAAGAGTTCATGGTAGAGCAGGGATGGGGACTTAGGCCCTGGCACCCTTGTCTGCAGAGATGACTGAGGGACTGGCCAGCCAGCAGGTGCTGGCATGCTAGTCTGCAAGGGGACCCAAAACATGCTGTCCAGTAACTCTGGTTGCCTGTTACTGTCAGCAACTCCTGACATAAGGTGTATAAGGTACTCCTTCTCTTGACAGCAACAACAGAGCCTCCTTCTAGCCATTGCAGCTCTGTCCTGTTGAGCAGCTGTACACCATGCAAACAATCTTAGACAGAGAGGGCTGATGATGCTGCAAGTCGACAGTCGCTGTCAACAGAAATTTAAAAGCCAAATAAGACATAAGGAGGTGCTCTTCCTTAGGAATAATTTGTTTTATTAAATAGAGTTTTAAAATGCCACCTTAGAAGTTGACAGGTTTAGAAACATTGTATCTAGTTATGAGTAATAAAATTTTAATTAACTGAAAAATCAGTTTCTTCATTCCCTATTAAGCAAATTTTGAAAAATATTAAAAAAAATACCAGGGGTGCCAAATCACTAGGTGTCCAGGAGCGTGCACCAAAGAGGTTCATTGTGTCATATGTGCCTACCTGGCTAACTTTGAGCATACCTGGCTGGGCTTGTTCTCTGGACACAGTGCCTTTGGCTGTCTATTTGCAGATTGGGGAGCATGGCCTCAACCTCTCTGGGGGGCAGAAGCAGAGGATCAGCCTGGCCCGCGCTGTCTACTCTGACCACGAGCTTTATCTGCTGGACGACCCTCTATCTGCTGTGGACACCCACGTGGGGAAGCACATCTTTGAGGAGTGCATTAAAAAGATGCTTAGGGGGAAGACTGTCATTCTGGTGACCCACCAGCTGCAGGTGATCACCCTTTCAGGGCTCTGGCCATGATTGATGACTAATGTAGATCTGAACATTTTCTTTTTCTTTCTTTCTTTCTTTCTTTCTTTCTTTCTTTCTTTCTTTCTTTCTTTCTTTCTTTCTTTCGAGAGAGCCAGGAAGCAAGCAGGGGAGGGGCAGAGAGAGGGGGAGACAAAGGATCCAAAGTGAGCTCTGTGCTGACACCAGAGAGCCTGACACAGGGAGGGGGGGGGCTTGAACTCACCAATCATGAGATCATGACCTGAGTTGAAGTCAGACGCTTAACCAACTGAGGCACCCAGGTGCCCGATGCTCACGTTTCTGCCATTGATTCTGCCATTGGTTCAGTAACAACCTCACAGCAGCTACCTCTTCCTCTCAGACTAGACCTCAAAACTTGAGGAGCATTGTAAAAAACTTGGATGTCTTCTGCTTTCCCCATGGAGAGGGTAGGCTGGTAAATGGTTTCTGTGGCTGGTAAAAATTGAAACCAAATTTTAAGTTCTCCTTCAGATTTGATGGATTGACTTCTGCTTTTGAAGTTACGAAGAAATCTTTCAGAGAAGAATTCCCCAAGTCTCATGTTCTTGGATGAAGTACAGTGACCATGCTAGGTGCTGCCTCTCATAATGCCTTTGCCCTAGATACTCCCATACTTGGTTCCGGCCTCAAGGCATTATTATTATTTCTCCCTCTACTTTTGTTTTGGCCTATTTTTTTTGGTACAAAATATTTAAGACATAAGAACAGTTTATTAAATAGTCTAATGAAAACCCATGTTTCTACCACCCAGAAGACACAATTGAACATAGATCCCCTCTCTGATTGCATTCTGTCTCCTGCCTCTTGTTCTCCTCACTTTCCTGTTTGTCATTCCTGTGCAGGCCTCCACACTCTTACAACACATGTAAGCACCTCTAGACATGGTAAAGTGCCCTTTTGAATATTTTAAAGCTTTATGTAATTGATATTTTACTTCCTGCGTCATTTGGTAATTTGCATGTTTCACCCAATATTGTATTTTTGAGATGTCCCATGTTGATACATGCAGCTTTTTAAAATTCTCACTGGCGTAGCAGTCCAATATCTGGGTACAGCAGAATTTATTTCTCTGGGATTGACATCTAGGTTGTTTCTCATTTTTCATTTTTACAAAAAAAATGCTTTGGCGTACGTCATTTCATATGTGTCTTTATGTATGTTTGAGAATTTATTGGGATTAGAGTTTTAGGCATCCAATTGTTGGGTCATAATGCTTAAATATTTAATTTCACTAGATATTATCATGTTGTCTTCCACAGTATTTGGACTAATTTGCAACCCCCTACCTTGTACGAGATTCCCTATACCTGCAGTCATCACCAATGCTTGCACTTATGCAATGCTTTAAGATTTTTGCCAACATGAGGGGATAAAATAATATTTTATTATGATTTAAATTTATATTTTCCTTATGAGTGGTGAAGTGGGATATCTTTTTGTATGCTTACTGAAGGCTCTATTTCTTCTGACTCTTTAGTATTTAGCGTTTTGTGACCAGATCATTTTGCTAGAAGATGGGAAAATCTGTGAAAAAGGAATTCATAGTGAATTAATACAGAAAAAGGGACAATACGCCCAACTCATCCAGAACATGCAGGGAGAAGCCACACAGGTGATTTCCAACCCGCCCCACACTGCCCATGTAGAGGAGCACCCCCTGACCCCTGCATTCATGACATGTTCTTTCTTCCCAGGATCCACTGCAGGACACAGCAAAGACAGCAGAAGACTCTCAGGTGCAAGGGCAAGCCCAGACCACCTTCCAGGAAGAGTCTGTCTATGAAAATGCTGGTAATGGTGCTGGGCAACAGGGCAAGAACACCTGTGCGTCTACCTGGGTCCTCTAGATGACCTAGCATTTCCTCCTGGACCCCAGACAGGGCCATGTCTTTCACTGGCCAGGATCCTAGACCACATGATCCAAGTAGTTGAGGGTGGTGGGGTTCGGACTGTGCTGGTCAGGAGGCCTGAAGATCTAGGAAGTAAGTGTTGTGGGGGGCAGAGTTGAGAGTGTGCAGAGGCAGACACAGAGTGTGGGTAGCTTTGGCCTGGAGTGGCATAAATTTAACTGTAAGGCATTTAGACTTTCAATCATTACATATTTGTTGAAAGCAAATGTTGAAAACAAAGGTATTAGAAATCAGAAATGAGGGACACCTAGGTGGCTCAGTCAGTTAAGTGTCCAGCTCTTGATTTCGGCTCAGGTCAATGATCTCACGTTGGTGAGTTCAAGCTCCATGTCAGGCTCCATGATGACAGTGCGGAGCCTGCTTGGAATTCTCTCTCTCTCCTCTCTCTCTGCCCATTCATTGCCTGTGCATGCTCTCAGAGTAAATAAACTTAAAAAAAAAACAGATATGAATTTGGCCCAGTCTTGGATATCCAGAAGCTCACAGTCTAGCTCTTTTCTGAAACAGGGCAGCAGGGCAGAAAGACCTTCATTTTTAAAGTAAGACAGTTCTCAATTTGAATTCCAACTCTGCTGCTTACAAAGCTGGGTGACCTTGGCAAAGCAACATAACCTCTCTGAACCCTCATTTGCAAAATTGAAGGTAACTAGTGCTTACTTTGTAGTGTTGTAGTGGAGATAAGATGAGGTCATGTGTAGGGAAGCCCCAGGATAGTGCTTGGCCTATTAGAGGCTCTTGTCACCAAAATCATCTAGCAATGAAGCAGCTCGATTTGGGCAGAAGAATAATTGGAAGATCACAAAATGAAAAGTTGAAGAATCACTCTTCAGCAATTTTGAGCCATAAGTGGCAGGAACAGGTGCAGGATCTTTTTGAAGAAAATCTACTCTAAATATTTTCCATAATAGTGTGATTTCCCTCAAAATTCAAATTCCAGGAAGAGAGCCCTTTCCCCAGGGGAAATTAGGGCATTATTAGAAGAAGGGAGAGCCTTAGGCAGAAATGACAGATACCCCCACAGTGCTGCTTCCTTTTGTTGCTACTGTCATCAGTAGCATCTACTGGGACTTCAGGAACTCGTCTCTCTTCCCTGCTCTAGGACAAGAGTCTAGACAGCTGTTTTGTTTTTTTTTTTTTGAGGACTTCTTAGAAGAATATTCCTGCAAAGCATCTTAGCAACTATCTATAGGCTTGCCAGTTGTCAGATGAGGAAACAGAGAAGTTAAATGATTTGCCTAAGCTTGCAAAGTATTGTAATGACCATTCTGGAACCCAGTTTTCTGGTTCCATATCATTGCTTTCTTCATTCTCTCCTGCTGCCTCTCCCAACCCATCAAGATCTTGGGAGCCCCCAGACCCCAAGGATTATTGAATGGCTGGGGTTGAAACCCCTTTGCAGGCTGTGGAATTCAGGTCAAAGTTACCTTTGGCAGAGTTTTCCAAGGAAAACATGCTGGTTAGAATCAGACTTGGATGGGGCACTGCAGTTGGAAGATGAGGTCTCTGGAAAAGGGTGGAAGTCAGGGGTGGAAGGCTTCATAAAAAGTCTTCTTGACCTTGGAAGGCCATGCAAGTGATTGAAAGACACATCATTTCCTTGTTTTCTTACTCTGACCCAGTGCTGGAAAATCAGCTCACAAGGAAGGAGAAGATGAAAGAAGGGTCCCTGAGATGGAGTGTCTACCACCACTATATCCAGGCAACTGGAGGTACAGTATGTCAGCTGCCATGCCAGGCCTGGGGCTCTCTCTCTGACTGGACCTGCCACTGAAACTGGGTCAGACTGGAATGTGTGCAGTCATGCAAAGTAGAGAGGCACAGAGGAGTCATGCCATTCACGGGTTTGACCTGCAAAATTCCAATCTCAGCCACACTCAACTACCACCATAGTCAGTGCTGGAAGTTAGGTTTCGTATTGTGTTAAAATGTACCTGAGATTTATTTTAATCAGGTATGGTAAGACATGCAGGCATGCATGGAAATTATTGACACAAAGGGAGAAGTTTATGTTCACAGGATCCTAGGAACAGGAGACAGGGCATGCCATGCAGGGCCACATTGGTCAGGAGGCAGAGGGAAGGCCCCAAGGCCTTATTGGGGTTTTTGTGGGAAGGAGTGGGTGTGACAGGGTGGGTATGCTGAGTAAGTTTAGGATTATAATGAATAATTGGGGGGGGGGGCTCTGGGCTATAGGACTGGTCCCTAGTTATTTGGAACCTGGGCCTGGGGTGATTTAGGGCAGGAATGTTGGTTTGGTGTGTGAGTTTGATGCAGGATGAGGTTGGGAGTGTGGCTGTGTGTTGGTTGATTTGTACATCCCAAGTGTGCTCACAGGGGGTCATTTGCTGTTTCTAGGAATTAGCCCTGGGAAGAGCAGTCTCCTCAAGATCAAGGCCCCAGCTGCCATAGCACCAAGAACAGAGAAAATAAGAAAATGTAGTTCATACAGAACTCTTTGAGTGTTTTTCAAACTTTATGTCCTGATCCACTAGTGGGTTCTGAAATCAGCTGAGTGGATTTTAAGCAGCACTGAAAGAAATCCGATAGAAGAGAATAGAAATTTTCTGCTTCCATTTCATACAGTGACATTGGTGAAGCCTTTATCCTGGTGTGCATTCAAAATACATTTCTGATGGTGGGTGGCAGGCAGCTAGAAGTTTCAAAGCTACTGCTTTATTAAAGGGTATACATTACCAAATTCATATAAATATAACTGTACAATTTTATAAACACAAAACCAAGTATATAATACTGTCCTTTTTAAGTAATTTAAGATATTTGTGAGAGTAACTGGGACTCCATGCCAACTTTTTACTTTTGATTGAATTTGGAACCTAACCCCATGTAAGGTGTATCTTCTTTCTACTTGTCTAAAGGAGGAAGAGGTAGGCTGTGCATAGATCACCATCCCTATTCCTTCTACCATGGGTAGCCCTGCAGGGCGTAACATAGTGCCTATCCAGAGAGGGGAGCAGCAGATGCCTGTAAATGCATGAATGAATCCAGAATGAATCCAGCAACCAATTGATCTGTATTTACAAAGTACTTATTATGGGCCAGGCACTGTGCCAAGCTCCAGAGGAGAAGGGGCATAAAGGCCTCCAAGGGCCAGTCATGGAATCTAGCTGGAGAATTATGACATCTGCATTACCCAGGTAGTAAGAAAGATCTCTGTGGCTAGGCACAGTCTCAGATGTCATCAAAGAAGGGGTGACCCTTGAGTGGAGCTTAAGGAAGGGTTGAATTCAAAAGAAGAAATATGGGCAAGGGGTTCCGTGGCTGGCTCATTCGGTGGAGCATGAGACTCTTGATCTCAGGGTTGTAAGATCGAGCCCCATGTTGGGTGTAGAGATTACTTAAAAATTAAAACCTTAACAACACCCACAAATATGGGAACGGGGCACAGACTGAACAGGTGGGGAGAGTGCTGGGGGCAGGGACATCTACAGAAGGAAGGGATGCACCCTGGGTTTTCCCATCCTTGGCTTAAAAAAAATTTTTTTTAACATTTATGTATTTTTAAGAGACAGAGCATGAGTGGGGGAGGAACAGAGAGAGAGGAAGAGGGGGAGACACAGAATCTGAAGCATCCTCCAGGCTCTGACCATCTGCACAGAGCTTGACGCAGGACTCGAACTCACAAACCCTGAGATCATGACCTCAGCTGAAGTTAGACGCTTAACCGACAGAGTCACCTGGGTGCCCCGCATCCTTGGCTTTTTTGAATCCAAGCTCTACCACTTGCCAGCTCTATGACCTTGGACAAGTTTCTTCCCTTCTTGGATACTCAGTAAATGGGTGCATGAATTCCAAATTCAGAGATAATGTCTGTGTTTAGTACTATGCCTGGCACATAGTCCATAGTAGTACATACCACATAAAAGATAGCTGATGTCATTTTTAAGACTGAATCCTCAGGACCTGCATAAGGGAGACTACTCTAGAATATTGCTTTTGTGCCAGGCACTGGGTTAGGTGTTTGGCGCACATTATCACATATCCTCTTCAGAGTGATCCCATGTGGCTAGTATGACTACCATCACAATTTCATAGGTAAAACAGTGGAATGACTTTTGGTACTTTGCTCAGTCTAACATAGCCTGTAAGTAGTAGAGTCAGGACTTGACTACTGGGCTTCCTAACCTTGGAAGTCCTCCAAGGTGTCCAAGGTGGATGGGGGTCAAGGAGATCCAAGGGATTGGAATGGCTGAGCAACTTTGTCAACCAGTATCCTTCACCTTTTTATGGCACCTGTGTGTTACCCCTTTCCTGTCTCTCCAGGTTACATGGCCTCTGCCATTGTTGTCTTTCTCATGATGGGGATTGTCTTCTTCACAGTCTTCAACTTCTGGTGGCTGAGCTATTGGTTGCAGCAGGGCTCAGGGGTAAGTGTCATGGTGGGAGTGGGGTGTGTTTCTGTGGGCTGATATGGAGTGGGGCCCCTTGGGCCCCATGAGGGTCAGAGCATGGGTTAGGGAACCCCATGGCAAGCCTGAAGCCTGCCATTTCCAAGTTGACAAATGAAAAAGCTCTAGAGAGGACCTCTGAGAGCCAGACGTGGGGCTTCCCTCCCAGCTCTGACCCCCAGTGTTCATAGAATGAGTGGTCACCAGTGCAGTCTCGTCAGGACAAAACCAAGAGGTTTATGTCCCCAGAAAGGTCCTCAAGAATGCTTTACATTCCATGTAGTGATCTTTCCTTTGGTAGCCCTTTTGTCTTCTCATTCTGCTTTATTTAAAATGTGCCTCTGGACTCCTTGTTGGGGGCTGGGAGGACACATCACAGTTAAACACAGCTGATGTTAGTGAAAGCAGGGAAAACACATTTTACTCAGTCACTACTGATGGCAGGGGAAAGAGCTGAAAGTCATATGATTTGTGCACAGGTGATTTGGGTGTTTTAAAGGGAGAATGAATGTGGGGACTGAATAGAGGCAGAGGAGTGAAATTTATCCAGGGTTGGTGAGTGTGAATGTGATGAGGTCAGCTGTGTCCATTAGCTGGCAGTTATCAAAGTTAGGACTAATCTTCCACAGGGACTGGGAGACAGAGGCCCTATCCTTCATGGTGATTACATTTTAAAGACATGGTTTCCAGGTCCTTGGGAGAGATGCTCTGAGTTGTAAGAGCTATGTATTCACAGCTGTAAGCACTTTTTAGTGAGGGCTCCGAGAAAGGGAGGTCAGGGGCATGCTGTCAGGTGTGGGCTAGAACAAATGGTAACTTTTCCTGGTGGTGGTTGAGATTCCGCAGGCAGGCATTTTGATGGGGGGCGGGGGCTGGGGTCCTCCTAGGGACATGCCTTAAGCTGCTAGAAGCCATGATGAAGTTTGGTCAAGTCTCTTAGCACAGGGGTTTGGTTGGAATTATTTTGTGTTGAGAGACCTGCAGTTCTCAGCCATTATGTGCCTGCTTAATTCATTCATCTTCCCAACCACATTCGGAGGTGGGTTCTGTCTCCATTTTATAGAGGATAGTGTGAAAAAGAACCTTCCCTGGGATGTGAAGTCCCCTGCTGGTACTTGAACTTGGTTCTCTAATTCCAAGCCATGTTTACCCAAAGGAGTACTTGGTTAACTTTTTAAAAATATTCTTTTTGAAATGTTTATTTATTTTTGAGAAGGAGATTTATTTATATTTGAGTGGGAGCAGTAGAGGGGCAGAGAGAGAGGTGGGGGGCAGAGGATCAGAAGTAGGCTCTGCGTTGACAGGCTGACAGCAGTGAGCCAATGTGGGGCTAGAACTCATGAGCCAGGAGATCATGACCTGAGCTGAAATCAAGAGTCTGCTGCTCAACCGACTGAGCCACCCAGGCGCCCCAATATAGCACAAATTCCTAATCACCATAGAGTGAATTTATCAAGCCTTTTCTACCCTGGCAGCCTTGCGGGTGCCTGATTCAGATGATCTGCCTCCCCAAAGAAAGAAAACTCACTATTTTGCTCTATTCCCACACAATGCTTCTGATGTCTATTGTGCAGTTTTTTTCTGAAAGCAACCAACTCTATAATGCTCTGGACAACATCTGTGTGTCCTACAATTCAAGTCAGTCTGACACCACCTGGAGTTAGTGCAGACTCCCCAGGTTAAGCACTCAGTCCCACAAGCTTGTCCCTACTTCAGATGCCAATCACGAGTCTAGACCTCCTATAGTTCTGGCAGACCAGGTGTCAACTGGGGGTTCTCATGACCTCCTTTTTGGATTTGATCATCTGCTAGAATGGCTGACAGAACTCAGGGAATACTTTTACCAGTTTATTATAAGGGACATAATAAAGGATAGAGATGATTGGCCAGATGAAGCAGTACATAGGGTGAGATCTAGAAAGGCACCAGGTACAGGAGCTTCTGTTCCTGTGGAGTAGGGGTGCACAACCCTCATGTCATGTGAATGTATTCACCAACCCAGAAGCTCTCTAGACCCTGTACTTTAGGGATTTTTATGGTGGCTTCATCTTATAGGCATGATCAATTATTAATTCAACCTCCAGCTCCTCTCCCCAGCCAGACGGAGGGTGGGGTGGGGTGGGGTTGAAAGTTCTAAACTTCTAGTAATGGCTTGGTCTTTCTGGTGACCAGTTCTCCATCCTGACGCTATCTAGCCCCCTCCTCACACCAGACATCTCACTGGCTACAAAAAGACACACTAGCTACAAAAAGCAATTAGAGATTGCTCCAGAGACTCCAAGGGTCTTAGAAGATTTTATGTCAGGAATCAGAGTCAACGTCCAAATATTAGAACAAAAGATGCTCCCAGCACCCCTATCACTTAGGGAATTACACGGATTTTAGGAGCTCTGTGCCAGGAACTGGGCACAAGACCAACTATATGTCTTATCAAACCACACTCTGTTCTCTCTTGAAGACCAATAGCAGCCAAGAGAGCAATGGAACAACAGCAGACCCAGGTGACATACTGGACAACCCTCAGCTGCCAATTTACCAACTGGTGTATGGCCTCAGTGTGCTGTTGCTAATCTGCATGGGCCTCTGCTTCTCGAAGGCCTTCACCAAACTCACGAGGAAAGCATCCACCGCCCTGCACAGCAAACTCCTTAGCAAGGTATGGGCTTGGGTATTGGCTGCTGTTGCAGGCTGAGCCCTAGCCTTTCCTGCTTTTCTTTCTTTTTTTAATTACTAGACTTCATTTTTTGGAGCAGCTTTTGGTTTAAGAAAAATTAAGTGGAAAGTACAGAGTTCTCATATGCTCCTTACTAATCTCCCAGTTTCTTCTGTTATTAACATCTTGCATTAGAGCGGGATGTTTGTTACAATTGATGAGCTACTATCAATACATTATCATCATCATCGTCATCATCATCAGTCCCTGGTTTATCTAAAGTCTTCTTTATTCTGTACATTCTATGGACTTGGACAAATATATACTGACATGTATCTGCCATGAAGTATCATACAGAACAGTTTCATGCTGTAAAAATCTTCTGTGCTGTACCACTCATCCCTCCTTTCCCCTCAAATCCTAACAACCACTGATCTTTTTTACTGTCTCCATAGTTTTTCCCTTTGCAGAATATAGTTGCAAGTGCACGCTGGGCCACTGGGTGGGTGGGAGCAAGCCACAGAATGAGCTGGGTGCCTGGAAACTATCCTGCTGTCAGCAGTGTGATTCTAAAAGCTTAGTGTCCCTTGCTGGAGGGCTGGGCACACCAATGTGGGCCTCTGTTGGCTGAATACTGTCACATATAGTGTTGCTTATAATTGTCCCAAGTTCCTTTTCAAGTGGTACTATTATCCTTATTTTACATACAAGAAGTCTGACATCCTTGTGTGTCCTGATGAGAATGTATTATGGTTAAAATACCAAACTGCCTCTTGGAAATATCATTGCTCTCCCCCTCACCAGATGTTACTATGTGCAGGTTCTATGGTGGGCATTGGGCTTACAGTGGTGAATGAACAATTCAGGTATGGTTCAGACCATCATGGCCTTATAGTCTACTGAGGGAGACTGATGAGAAAATAGGCTTGTTGTAACATAGTATGTAAAATTACCTACTGGGTGGGAGCCCATGGAATCATAAGAACCTAACCTCAGCATGTAGGTGATGGAGGGAAGGATGGAGTCCAAGCAGCCTTCTTGGAGGAAGGGACCTCTCTGCTGTGACCTGAAGGGTGAGTCACATTCAGCCAGCTTAAATTAGGGGTTGAAGAGAAGCAGAGCATTTCTGGGAAATTTTATGATGCAAATAATTATTATTTATTAATAGTCAAAATGCACTTTCCTTCTCCCTCCCTCCTCCTTTTATTCCTTCCTTAACTTTTGGCCTTAATAGATAGGATTAACTTCTATTTATGTTTTGTTCTTGTGTTACAGCTTGAGAAATACATGGGGAAATGAAGTGGTCAGTTGGTCAGTTGCTCAGTGCCACAAACCTTTAAGAAATGCCTTCTGTAAAGAGTGTGGCTGTGCTGGGGCAGGGTGGTTGGGGAGCCTTGGGAGGTCTGGTCATGGTTTTGCCATTAACTACTTGGGTGACCTTGAGCAAATTGCTGAGCAACCTTCCCTTCTCTGGGCTTCAGTTTTCTCATCCGTAAAATGAGGACATGAACTAGATGCTTTTGCTAGAGCCCTTCCAGTATGAAATGTTCTTTGATCTCCAAAGGCCCTCATGTCCACTGCTTTTAGAGACCAAGTTAGGACACCATCTTCAAGAAAAGGCAGTCACGCTTAAATTCTACCCAAGACACCAAGTCATGTGCAATCGCAGTAGTATTGCTGCTACTAATCTCCGGTAATCCTGATGAAAATGGTCCCATTTGTAGAAAATAATAAGTGCTGGTATTAATGGAATGCTAATTAGGATGCAGGAACTGTTCTGAGACTTTCAGTGTGTTACTTCTTCCTCCCTCTCCGTCCCTCCTCCCTTCCTTCAATCCTATCCTTCCTTTCATAACAGGTTTATTAATATATAATTCATGTAATCATAAAGCTCACCCTTTTAAGCTGCATATCTCAGAGGTTTTTAGTCTATTTGCAGACTTGTGCAATCTTCACCATAACTCAGTAAAGTGTTGTTATCATCCCCATTTTACAAATGAGGACATTGAGACTCAGAGGGGTTAAGTAACTTGCCCAAAGTCACACAGCAGTAGGTGGAGGAGTTTGCTAACACTGGAACCCAGGAAGATTGACTATGGAGCTTATGCTTTTAGCCATTGCTCTAAACTGCCTCCCTTGCACACCCTTTAGGGTGTATCCTGCATCTCTTCAGGGCTGAGTGTAACTGACATCTTCATCAAGTTCCAGAACTATCTCTTGATCTGGGTTGTTTTTGTCACTACAGGTTTTCTGCTGCCCCATGAGCTTCTTTGACACAACCCCAACAGGCCGACTCCTGAACTGCTTTGCAGGGGACTTGGATCAGCTGGACCAGTTATTGCCCGTTGTTGCTGAAGAATTCTTAGTCCTGTTTTTGATGGTGGTCGCCATCTTGTTGGTTGTCAGTGTGCTGTCTCCATATATCCTGCTGATGGGAATCATATTAGTTACTGTTTGCCTTATTTATTATATGTAAGTGGGTTCTTTGTGCTTGTGAGCTGGGTCTGTGACTTGGGATACCAGGCTGGTATGTAGAACTGGTTGGTCCCTGAGGAGGACTGCCCAGGTCACTCACTCTCATTCTTGATGCAGGAAGTTTAAGATGGCCATCAACGTGTTCAAGAGACTGGAGAACTATAGCCGTTCCCCTCTGCTCTCCCATATCCTCACTGCTCTGCAGGGCCTGAGCTCCATCCATGTCTATGGAAAAACTGAAGACTTCATCAGCAAGTGAGTCCTGTGCTGTCATCTGAGGATGATGGGGCAGTGGGGACTGTGGGAAGCAGGAAGGTGGCAAACAGAGGATCTGGAAATAGTGTTCTCTTCACATTATTTTATTCATTTATTTCTGAGCTTCTAGGACCTCATCTATAAGATGATGCATATAGGAATAAGAAATATAAGTGATGCAGGAAATATTTGTAAACCTTAAAGACCTGTAGATATTGCATACACATATTAATATAATTAATAGTAAGAAGTGTTGCTGGGTCAGCACTTCTTGCATTGTTCTTTTTCTTTCACTTCCAAACAGGTATCTAATTTTAATTAAATACACGAAGAAATAGCTTTCTAAATAACAGAATTTCCTTCACTATTCATAACTATAGGTTTGTATTCTAAATGCTTGTTGATACAAACAAAAACACCCTATGATTGATGTTGAGCCTTAATTGTATCATATGAACTTACCCATTTGTAAAGATCAATCACACATGATCTGCCTTGAACTATAAGAGGCTCACGGTCTGGTGGAAGACAGGAGACACATACACACATTTTTGTAATAATACAGGGTTAAAAATGACTAATAACATAGGAGAAAAGCAGATAAAAGGCCATAAGGGTTCAGGGGGAACTTTAAAAAAAGGGGGAATGTCTGGGTGGTTCAGTCGGTTAAGCTTCTGACTCTTGATGTCAACTCAGGTCATGATCTCATGTCTGTGGGATTGAGCCCCACGTCAGTCTCTGCACTGACAGTGTGGAGCCTGCTTGGGATTCTCTCTCTCCCTCTCTCTCTCTGCCTCTCTCTCTCAAAATAAATAAATAAACTTAGAAAAAAAAAGAGTTCAAGTGGGAAAGAGGTGGCATTGAGCCATCTGAAATGGGTTTGAAGCCTGGTAAGATTTGAGTGTGGGAGACAGTGTATGTCTGGTTAATTGGAATAATGGATGAACCATGGAACCAAGTCTCTTAGTGGGACTAGAGAGCACTCAAGGACTGTGCAGGTGCTGGGATTGAGGGAATCTTCAAATGATGCATTCATTCACCTACTGGGTGCTCAGAGCCACAGGGAAGATGGTAGTGAATAAGACAGACACAGCCCCTTCTCCAAGGTGGATAGATACTTGGAAGGATAGATATTTGGAAGGATAGATACTTCCCCTCACTCATGAGTAGATCCTGACATTTATTCACTCTTATTGGCCTGGGTAGGGAACTTCCCCCAACTGATGATCAAGGCCTAGGGAAGAGCCTGGGCTGATAAGTCAGTCAGAGCTTACTCCTAGATCTGGGGTCAGGTCAACTCCATGACCAAGAAAGGGGCAAGGAGAAGGCCCCCAAAGATAATTCAGGTTCCTTGGGTGGAGTGGGGAGCCGGATGCTGGAGGAAGCAACCAGTGTCCACTCCCAGGAAACTCTGGGTTAGACAAACACATGTTGTTTTCAGGTTGTCCTTTCTTTCTCAGGTTTAAGAGGCTGAGTGATATACAGAATAACTACATGCTGATGTTCCTGTCTTCCTCGAGATGGATAGCACTGAGGCTGGAGACCATGACCAACCTGCTGACCTTGACTGTGGCCTTGTTTGTGGCTTTTGGCATTTCCTCTGCCCCATATTCCTATAAAGCTATGGCTATCAGCCTCATCCTGCAGGTGAGGGAGGGACTCTCAGACAGTGGGGTTTTGGCTTGTGGCCTGTGGACAGACTTAGGGGTCCATGGGACTTTGATAACACCTTGGGTTTTGGCCATTTGTGGCTTTATGAGTTGTGTGCTTGGCCTTCTGAATCGTCTGCTTTCCTGTTTTCCTGTCACCTCTGAACTGGGAAGTCTATATTTAAAGCTATTTAATGGAATCTTAGAGTATTGGGATTGAATGGAGCCCGCAGGCAGTCCAGTCCAAACTTCTTATTGTGCAGATGGGGACATTGAAGCCCAGAAAGGGAAATATTTGTCTGAATGTATAGAGCACTAGAAGTAGAGCCAGAATGGGGCACCTGGGTGGCTCAGGGAGTTGAACATCTGACTTTGGCTCAGTTCATGATCTCATGGTTCCTGTGTTCAAGCCCCGCGTTGGGCTCTGTGCTGACAGCTCAAAGCCTGGAGCCTGCTTCAGATTCTGTGTCTCCCTCTCTCTCTTTCTGCCCCTCCCCTGCTTGTGTTCTGTCTCTGTCTCTCTGTCTCTCTGTTTCTCTTTCTCTCTCTCAAAAATAAATAAACATTAGAAAATAAAGAAGTAGAGCCAGGGTAAGAACCAAGACCTGTTATTTGCTGTCTGGTATGTTTTCACTTTACTGTCATTTGTTGAGTCAGCTATCAGGCTTCCTTGAGTTATCTAAGGAGTCATCCAGTCCCTCCCCTGAACCAGATCTTCTCAGACTTTAAAGTGCACAGGACTTGAAGCAGAACACTTTGTCCCAGCCTTGCAGGAATGTTCGGCCTGGGCACTGGTACAACTGACAGGAGGACCATGCTCTAGAGCACAGCCTTGGGTTTTCAGAGTCAGGTCCTGGGTGGGTGGGGTCTCGGAATCTAATTTTAAAAGCAGATTCTCTAGGGGATTCTGATGTAGCATCCTGCAAAGCTCCCGGCCTGAGTTCCTCCACGTCCACTACACTGGGGCATGAGAGGGTCTAGCTGGCCAAGTTCATGTCTGCAGGGTCAGTCCAGTGGAAGGGCTAGCCACAAGGGCTGTGAGGCCAGAGGCTGGCTTTGCAGCCGCCTGGGGGAAAACTGGTTACACAGTTCCAGCTCCCCGAGGGGGTGCTCATTAACTGCCTTCTCTATGGTCATGTGGCTTTCTTTCTAACTGGCTTTGGGTCTCATGTGTCCCAATGGTGAGGCATCTTTTGAGTATGCCAAGGGGCTCCATCTTGCTCCTTGTTGAGCCCCTGCAGCAGGTATATATTTGCATAAATATGCAGTCCTGTACATGCACAGCCATGCCTGTGTGTGTGGAGCCTTCTGCAGGCACCCAGGCTATGCAGGTGGCTGTGCTGTGCTCACACTTGCAGACAGCTTACCAGTGCAACAACATGGAATGTACTGGACACTTGCACTGAGCTAGCACTTTGCTAGGTGCTTGTTGTACTTTCTTGCATTGAATTCTTACTACATTCCACGAGCTATAGCAAAATGGTTAAGATTGTGTGCTTTGGAATGTGGGTTCAAGCCAGGCTCTGCCCATTATTAGCTGTGTGACTTTGGGGAAGCCTCTTACCTTCCTTGTACCTGGGGTTCTTCATTTTGTAAAAAGGAGATAATACAAGTTCCAAAATTACAGATTTGTGAGACATGTATAAACATGAGGATTAATGCATGTTGAACACCTAGAACAGTGCTTGGTCCAGAATAAATGCTCGGTAAATGTTAGCTGTTATTGTTCCTCACTTACAGGTAGGAAGTCAGAACTTCAGAGTTCTGTAACTTGCCCTGGTTCCCACAGCTGGTGAGAGATAGGTTTGTCCCTAGTGGGTCACACTCCTCTCCTCTCTGTCTTCCTCTCTCTGACAAACATACATATGCGCATGTGCACATACACACACACACACACACATGCATGTGCCAGTGCAGAGTTGCCCCCAAACCTTCCAAAACTTGGGGAGAGGTACCACACTGGTGTCAAAGGGGATCTGGAGTCACCAAGGCCAGATATCCCTCCTGGTTCCTATATGACATAGGCCAGGGGGGCAAAGCTTGGGGCAATGTTATCGTGTGCTGGCCCAGGCAAGAGGGGCAGGGTCTCATCTCTCCCAGGGTGCACTGTGCACATGAGGCACCTCTAAAAGGTCTCCCCAGCTTGTTCCATCACAGGAAACTAGTTAGGAGTTCTGCTGGAGGCCTGACTGCTTCAAAATGGCCCTGGATTTATTTTTTCTTCTCCATGTCTGCTGTCCTGTTCAAGTGTCTCATCTCTATCCTAGGTAGCAACATCGAAGCCTCCTCTTCTCCCCTTGAAGCCCCTCCTGTCTACCTCCTACATCTCACCAGAGTTACCTTTAGTTACAGTTTTCCTGATGTCACTGTCTTGTTTAGAGCCCTCAGAGATTCCCCGTCTCCTTATGCTAACCCTAAGCTATGGGCCGTGCCCTCAGGCCCCTCAAATCTGGCCCTGTGACCCCAGCATACATCTTTCCTCTGGCCACACTGGTGCCTTGCTGACGTCTGCATGCACTCTCGATGAAATTATGTTCAAGCTTTGGGTAGCAGGAATCACACACCATGTTGCTTTGCAACCTTAAGAACTGTAAATAATTGAGATGCTCCTGGCCTCCAGCCAGCAAATGCTAGAACCAGTTCAAAATGGCCTTGGCAGTTTGGAGGCTTATTATGTGATGTATCCAGAAGGCTGGGGTAAGCTCTTCTTTGTTAATTTAGTGACCTAGCATGAATCCATGAGCATTCTATCTTTTTGCCCTGGCATCCACATCCTGGCTTCATCCTCAGGATTGTCTATTCAAGGTCACAAAATGGCTGCTGCAGCCCCAAGCAACATATCCTCACCAAATAACCACCAAAAGTTAGAAAGGAGAGAACTTTTTTCATGTGCTCTGTTTTAAGAACAAGGAGCAGCTTCCCAGAATACTCCCATCTGACTCTTTCTCATGCTTCATTGGCCAGAATTGTAGCATGGCTCACACCTTAAACCTATCAATGAGAAGAGGAATGGAGTTAACCAAGTCTCCCTGGAGCACCAGGGTGCCAGATGCCTGAGCATAATGGAGGTTGTGCTAGCAAGAAAGAAAAAAGCGACCGGCTACTAACAAGGCAACCAGCCATGTCTGATACACTGACTGGAGGAAAGGCAGTCTCCTTGGGCTCCTTTCCAACTGTCAGTGTCATTTCATTATGGCATCCACCTTCTCTGACTTCTAAAGGGCTTTCCTTCCCCTTCCCATACTCTTTGTTCCAGTCATAGCCGAATGGCATGCAAGGCCTTGAATATATCCTGCTACTTACTATTTTCAGGGCTTTGTCCCCTCTCTATGGAGTGCCCTTCTCCACCCATTTTTAACCTGCTAAATCCCACCTCTCCTTAAAATGAAACTCCTGTGCCAACTGCTGCAGGAAGACTTCCCTGTGGCCCTTGTCTGGGGGGACCTTGTCTGGGGGGTCCTTAATGGCTCTCCATAGTGCCTCCCAGGGTGAAGTACATCCCCTTGTGCTGGCATTCTCTGTTGACCTATCTGTCTCCCCACCTGACTGGGAGCTCCTTGAGGGCAGGGCCTGGGTCTGTTGCAGTTTAGGGCACAGATCCTGGCTTGGCACATGGCATAGAGCCCTCAGGGAGTGTGCTGAATGAATTCATAGTGAACTTATTGTCCAGAACTTTCTTCATGGCCTGTTAGCCCACATCTTGGACCAGGGGGATGGGGAGTATGAAGATTGGGTTCCCCATCTCAGCTCTACCTCCAGGTTCCAGGTGATTCTGTGTATGTTATTTCCCCTTTTGGGCCTCAGTTGTCCTCATCGCTGGTGCCTCCAATTCCTGAGCATCCCTGAGACTCCTTAAAGGCAAGGCCAGAAACAAGGACTTGGGTGTAGGCAGATTATTTGAGATGTGCTCCTAAGAAACATGACTGAGGGAGCAGGAGAGAGAGAGGCAGGGAAGGAGAAACTCTGTTATGGGTAAGTGTCATTGAGATTGCTGTTTCTGGGTCACCACCTCTCAACTCTACTGGCACCTTCTGAGAAGCATATAGGATGCTCCCTGGATTGTCCCCCAGAGACTGAGGGACAGGAGCCTTCATTTACTGGCTCCTTTCCCCATTAGTTGAGGGTTTGCCCACAGCACTTTCACTCCCCTGTGTTTTGGGGCTGCAACTGTGCATGGACAGAAGGGGCTCCTGTGGTGTGAGTGAAGGTTTTGAGCAGAAAGCAGAAATACACACAAAGGGTACTTGAGGTGGGATAGTGTCAGTGGTGTCTTGCCCAGAACTGCATGCCATCACGCAGCTAACCTCAGAAGTGGGCTTGGGGGGCACCAAAGGTATCTGCTCCACTCTTGTAAGGAAATTGTCTTAGTTTGAGAAGTCACTCAGGAGGGGTGGTGATGAGTGTTTTTTAGGGGCATTGAAATCCTAAGCACACCCCTGTCAGTCTCTTGATCTGATGCTTCTCCTTCACTCCAGCTGGCATCCAACTTCCAGGCCACTGCCCGGGTTGGTTCAGAGACAGAGGCGTACTTCACTTCCGCAGAGAGGATGCTGCAGTACATGAAGGTGGGATGCAGGTCTGGGTTCGGTGTGGGGAGCTCAGGAAGTTTTCACACCCATGTCTGGGGCTCAGCTTCCATGGCCTCTGCAAGCTCCAGCACCCCAGGGGTCCTAAGATTTTTTCAAGAGGCAATTGCAGCCCCTCCCCATCTTCCCTGGACCTGTGGATGTCATTTCTTAGAAACCCTTCCATACTCTATGCCCCATTTTCATCACATCCCCCACAGCTTTCCTGGATGTAGAGAGAATAATCTGCCCTTTTTAGAAATGAGAGTTTTGCCCAAGTATAAAAACAATAATAATGTCAATAATAATAGGTATTATTAATATTATTGCTTCTATTTGTGTTAGAGTAGTTAAGAACACAGGTTTTAGAAGTTCTAGCATCAGCAGACAACAAAAGGAAATCAAAGGCATCCAAATTGGCAAAGATGAAGTCAAGCTTTCGCTTTTTGCAGATGACATGATATTATACATGGAAAATCTGATAGACTCCACCAAAAGTCTGCTAGAACTGATACATGAATTCAGCAAAGTTGCAGGATACAAAATCAATGTACAGAAATCAGTTGCATTCTTATACACTAACAATGAAGCAACAGAAAGACAAATAAAGAAACTGATCCCATTCACAATTGCACCAAGAAGCATAAAATACCTAGGGATAAATCTAACCAAAGATGTAAAAGATCTGTATGCTGAAAACTATAGAAAGCTTATGAAGGTAATTGAAGAAGATATAAAGAAATGGAAAGACATTCCCTGCTCATGGATTGGACGAGTAAATATTGTCAAAATATCAATACCACCCAAAGCAATCTACCCATTCAATGCAATCCCAATCAAAATTGCACCAGCATTCTTCTCGAAACTAGAACAAGCAATTCTAAAATTCATATGGAACCACAAAAGGCCCCGACTAGCCAAAGTAATTTTGAAGAAGAAGACCAAAGCAGGAGGCATCACAATCCCAGACTTTAGCCTCTACTACAAAGCTGTCATCATCAAGACAGCATGGTATTGGCACAAAAACAGACACATAGACCAATGGAATAGAATAGAAACCCCAGAACTAGACCCACAAACGTATGGCCAACTCATCTTTGACAAAGCAGGAAAGAACATCCAATGGAAAAAAGACAGTCTCTTTAACAAATGGTGCTGGGAGAACTGGACAGCAACATGCAGAAGATTGGAACTAGACCACTTTCTCACACTATTCACAAAAATAAACTCAAAATGGATAAAGGACCTGAAGGTGAGACAGGAAACCATCAAAACCCTAGAGGAGAAAGCAGGAAAAGACCTCTCTGACCTCAGCCGTAGCAATCTCTTACTCGACACATCCCCAAAGGCAAGGGAATTAAAAGCAAAAATGAATTACTGGGACCTTATGAAGATAAAAAGCTTCTGCACAGCAAAGGAAACCACCAACAAAACTAAAAGGCAGCCAACAGAATGGGAAAAGATATTTGCAAATGACATATCGGACAAAGGGCTAGTATCCAAAATCTATAAAGAGCTCACCAAACTCCACACCCGAAAAACAAATAACCCAGTGAAGAAATGGGCAGAAAACATGAATAGACACTTCTCTAAAGAAGACATCCGGATGGCCAACAGGCACATGAAAAGATGCTCAACGTCGCTCCTCATCAGGGAAATACAAATCAAAACCACACTCAGATATCACCTCACGCCAGTCAGAGTGGCCAAAATGAACAAATCAGGAGACTATAGATGCTGGCGAGGATGTGGAGAAACGGGAACCCTCTTGCACTGTTGGTGGGAATGCAAATTGGTGCAGCCGCTCTGGAAAGCAGTGTGGAGGTTCCTCAGAAAATTAAAAATAGACCTACCCTATGACCCAGCAATAGCACGGCTAGGAATTTACCCAAGGGATACAGGAGTACTGATGCATAGGGGCACTTGTACCCCAATGTTTATAGCAGCACTCTCAACAATAGCCAAATTATGGCAAGAGCCTAAATGTCCATCAACTGATGAATGGATAAAGACAGTGTGGTTTATATACACAATGGAGTACTACACGGCAATGAGAAAGAACGAAATATGGCCCTTTGTAGCAACGTGGATGGAACTGGAGAGTGTGATGCTAAGTGAAATAAGCCATACAGAGAAAGACAGATACCATATGTTTTCACTCTTATGTGGATCCTGAGAAACTTAACAGAAACCCATGGGGGAGGGGAAGGAAAAAAAAAAAAAAGAGGTTAGAGTGGGAGAAAACCAAAGCATAAGAGACTCTTAAAAACTGAGAACAAACTGAGGGTTGATGGGGGGTGAGAGGGAGGGGAGGGTGGGTGATGGGTATTGAGGAGGGCACCTTTTGGGATGAGCACTGGGTGTTGTATGGAAACCAATTTGACAATAAATTTCATATATTGAAAAAAAAATAATAAAACCTAAAATGTTACATAAAAAAAAAAGAACACAGGTTTTAGAGCCAGATCACCTGGGTTCAAGTCCAAGCTTTGCCACTTGAGTCAGCCGTGTAAACTGGGACAGGTCACTGTATCTGCTTCATTGGGTTATTACAAAGATTAAATAACACAATATGTAAAGCACTTAGTACAGTGCCTGGCTCACAGTAAAGGCTCAATATTTTTATATATAGATTATCTCATGGAACCACAAAACACTTTTATAAGGTTGATTGAATTATCATCCCCCTGGAAGAGGAAACTGAGGCTTGGCCAGGCTCAGCATCTTGCTTAAGATTGCACAGCCAGGGACTGGCAGAGCCTTTAAAACCAGTTTTCCAGCCCCTGTTAATAGGAGCATAATTTGTGAATCATAGAACTTTGATTTAACATGAAGGGATGCTATTGTACATAGCACCTGTGGTGAAGGGCTGTGAATTGTGGATTGTGCTTCTTTTCCATCATTCAGGCCTCAGGACATACCCAGCTGTGCTTGATTCAGTTATGAGCTTGAAGTCAGGCAGTCCTGGTCTGAGTTCATAAGCTCTATGATCTTAAATAAGTCATTTAACCCATTTGAGCCTCTATTTCCTTGTGTGTGAAATGCATTTAAAATTACCTACCTCATTGATAAGGATAGAGGGAGCATAAGTCTGCACAAGGCCGCTGTGCTATAAAACATGCCCCAAAGGGGTCAGTTAGCTCTGCTGCCTTTATTGTCACTGTTCTGGATTCTATTTCTTTAGAGCCTCACATAATAAATTAGAAGTTCTCTATGTTAATAACAGGGGGGCTAGCCAAATAGTCTCTCACTCTTTGGGGATAAAATTATGTGCACATCAGGTAAGTGGAGCAGGATGTTCCTCTTGGGGTGCTCCTGCGATTACACAGCTGGTGGCTTGAGCCCAGTGTGAGACAGGCTGGGGTGGGTTACACACCCAACAGCTGGAAGCCAGTGGGTCAGCAGGAGATAGGCAGAGATTAATGATAACTATTTATTTATTTTTCTTTCTTCAAAAATGAGATGTGTGTCCCTGAGGCTCCTTTGCACATAGAAGGCATGAGCTGTCCCCCTGGGTGGCCACAGCATGGAGAAATCACATTCCAGGATTATCAGATGAAATACAGAGACAACACACCCATTATCCTTAATGGCATCAACCTGACAATTCATGGCCAAGAAGTGGTGGGCATCGTGGGAAGGACAGGCTCTGGTGAGTGGCATGTCCTGGGGCACCCCCTGTCCTCAACTTTGACCTGTGGGTGTTGGACCTATTTCCAGGCATGTGTTTACTCAGTGACCCCACAGATGTTTATTGGGCCCTCACTTTATACTGTGCACTAGTAAACAGAACCCAAGATCCTGCTATCATGGAAAAAGTCCTGCTTTTCCACTGGAAAAGATAGGTGTTAAGTCATCAAATTAGGAAATAAATAAGGTAATTACAGATTGTGACGAATGTCATGGAGGAAGTAAAAGGGTGCCATTAACAGAGTAATGGGGCTGAGCTCTGGCGAGCTACAGTGGCCTGGGCTCTGAGGCCAGCATTTGAGCTGAGCCAGGAAGGATGGATAGGGTGCAGGGGAGGAGTGTTTCAAGCAAGGGGCATTACAGGGCTCTGCTAGGGTGAAGAGCAGGTCCAGGAGTGAAGTCCGGGTCCTGCTTCTCCTTCCTTCTTACCATTCCTAGACCTCTCTTATCAGCCTCCTTCTTTGTCCTCTCCGTTATGACTTCTTTCCCTCCCTTCCTCTCTTATTACTTTTGGGAGGTCTGGTCTAAGTGTAGCTCCCTCCTTTTTTACATTGTTCAAAGACGATCCTCAGACTTGATTCTTGCCCCACTCTTGTGTGCCTAGGAGCTGCTTCCTCCAGGTAGACCTCTAGGGAGACAAGAACCTTCATGGGTCTCCACTTCCTCAGGCCCCCTGCAGGTCTTGCACCCTGCTAGGTGAAGAGCTTCTACCTGTGTTCTTTAGTGTGTCCTTCCCTTTCTACTTCTTGCCTGCAATTGGCCTGAGAGGGCTACAGTCTGACGTAGAGAAGCTACTATGGGTCTAGGATGTGATGAAGAAAGGTGAGGAGGGCAGAATGTTGAACTGGAGAGCACTGTTCTCTCTCAAGGAAGCAGCCGCACTCAGCTCCTGCTGCTTGTTATGTGGGAGGATGTGGGACTAGTGTTGCCAGTTCTAGGATTCAAGAAAAGCATGCTATTTGAAATTTTGTATATAGGAAAAAAAAAAAGAAATTTTGTACATAGGATCTTTGGATTTTTTAAATGCTGGCAAAAATTTAGAAAATAACAGTAGCACTGTGTGTGTGAAATATATGTGAAACAGAAATATATGAATGGCCGGATATACCCAGGGGCTCCAGTTGTGCCCTCTGATCTAGGCTGTAAGAAATCTGCTCATGGTTTGGGGCACTAGTTGGAGCAGAGACTCCACTCCTCTTCTGCTCTCTCAGGGCTCAGGATGACAAAGGATGGACCATGGAGGGAAGCAGGTCAGGTGTGAACTCCAGATGTGGCCTGTGCTGCTTCTAGTGCAGATCAGGAAACTGCCTTTAGTGCCCCTGCATATTTCTTGCCCAACAGGGAAGTCCTCCTTGGGAGTGGCTCTCTTCCGCCTGGTGGAGCCTGCAGCAGGCCGGATTCTCATAGATGGTGTGGACATCAGCAGTATTGCCCTGGAGGACCTGCGGTCCAGGTTCTCAGTTGTCCCTCAAGATCCTGTCCTGTTTTCAGGAACCATCAGGTAAAGCAGAGGATGGGGTCCTGGGAGGGGTGGCAGGACCAGGATGCCAGGGCTGGGCTGTCTTTGGTTAGCTGGTGCCCAGTGCTCCAGTTTTGGGGCCTCTGATCTCTTGGCAAGCTGGGCCACTCACTGGGACTCACTGAAATGTCCCTGAAGATTGAATGAAGCCCTGATATACACAAGAGCACTTTGTAAACTATAATGTGGTAAACAAAAGAAAGGCATAATTTTTAGTTTTTTAAAACCTGATGGGATTGGTCAGATTTTAGTTAACCATTAAGCATTTGCATTTTGGCTGCCACTTTATTCTTTTATGTCTAGATGTGGTTTATTCTCTTCTCTCCTCCCACTGGATAAAGCTGAAGGAGGCATTTAGGTTAGATGTTAGGGAACATTTCTTCACAGGATGCACATTCCAGGCAGAGGAGAAGTGAACAAGAATCCAGGCAGTTCAGTCAGCAAAGCAGATGGAACTGGATCTTTCAGCCTCTTCACCTTTCTATTTCCTCAGATGTCAACTCTGGGACTAAACTTTATCCAGATTCATACTCCTACTTAACAGTGCACATTAAAGCTATGTTGGAACATTAAGGCATGGAGATTGAGGAAGTCTAATGCATTAAAAATGAAGCTAGATTCCTCATGTTTTAGGGATGTTTAAGGGGCATTATCGGAGGCAAGAGGATAAACTGACCCCTAGAGCTCCGTTCAATCATTTATTCATTTACTCATTATTACTTCCTCCCTTCCTTCCCCTGCTTGCTTTCTTCCTCCCTTCTGCCTCCTTCCTTCTCTCCCTCCCTTTCATTTCTTCCTTCTCTCCCTCCCTCCCCTTCCTTCCTCTGTCCCCTTCCTTCCTTCCTTCCTTCCTTCCTTCCTTCCTTCCTTCCTTCCTTCCTCCCATTCCTTTCTTTCTTCCCTCTCCTTCCTTTCCTCCCTCCCTTTCCTGCTTCCTTCTTTCCTCTCTCCCTCTCTCCCCCCTCCCTTCTTTCATTCATTTAATTTACCTTTTCTGAGGCTTTCCTAGGTCCAGACATTGTACTAAGGCCTGAGGACACTTGGATGAATGATCACTGCCTGTACTCCTCCTGAGAAGTTCAGAATGTAGTCATGGGGTGGGTGGGTGGGTATAGAGACATAAGAACCAACAGATTATAATACAAGGGGATATTTACCAGATCAGAGATATGAGCAAAGTGTGAAAGGAGCCCAGAAGTAGGTCAAATAGCCATACTTGGGTGAATCCAGAAAGGCTCCATAGAGGAAAAGATATTTGAGCAGAGCCTTGAAGGATAAGTAGGAGCTTGTCTGGAAGAAAAAGGGGAGAAAGACTTTTTAGGAAGAGTGCATAGTATGTGCACAAACAGGGGACTTTAAAATGGTTGTGTTAGGGGAATGAGATAATATTTAGTGATAGATCTCTGTGTTAAGCTAGAACCAAGGACAAATGCCTTGGTATAGGTGTAATAAAAATATGAATTAACATTTTTTGAGCATTAATATGTGCTAGCCCATGCTTTAATGTTCTGTCTCATTTAACTGTCACCCCAACCCTATGAGGTAGGCACTACTGTTACCTTACTTTATAGGGGAAGACACTGAACTTAGACAGGAAAAGTGACTTGTTTCAGGAGACACACAAGTAAATGGTAAAGATGAGGTATAACTCCAGGTAGTTTCATGCCTTAGCCAGTGCTATTCCCCCCTTGCAGCAGGGAGAAGTGTGAACTAGAATAGAGGAGACCTGGGTTCTCTATCCATTGCAGTTTCATCTATCTCTGAGTGTCTCTGATTCTAGCCTATCTCTCAGACTGACTTGTGGTGTGACCTTGAGCAAGCATTTAACACTGATAAGCCATAATTTCCCCATCAACCAAAGGGGTATACCCATCCCTTGAGGGGAAAGGGTGTCAATGAGTCTGTCTATGAAAATGTTTTGGAGACTATCAAATATCATGCAGATAAGACATTCTACCTCCTGCTTTAATACAATCTAGCCCTACACACAAAATGTGTGTGTCTGCCAAAACTGGGGACAGATAAAGCAGAGATTAAGAATAGGTTTTAATCAGAGGTGCCTGGCTGGCTCAGTTGGTTAAGCATCTGACTTCAGCTCATGTCATGATCTTGCAGTTTGAGAGTTTATGAGTTTGAACCCTGCATCAGGCTGACAGTTCAGAGCCTGGAGCCTGCTTCAGATTCTCTCTCTGTCTCTCTCTCTCTCCCTCTCTCTGCCCCTCACCTACTTGTGCTCTCTCTCTCTCTCTCAAAAATAAATAAAACATTAAAAAATATTTTGGAGAAAAAGAATAGGTTTTAATCAGGACTGAGTGGTTGCATAACGCAGGAGAATTAATAATGTTGCCTATGCCAAATGAAAGTGAGAACCTTAATGGGTATAAAGTCCAGATAGATCCCAACCTGATGTTGCTTGGATGATCGATTAGGATTTTTTTCACTGCAAACGACAGAAAAATCAACCCCACCACAGTGAGATACCACTTCACTCCTACTGGGATGGCTATAATGAAAAAAGAAAAAGGAACATAATGAGTGTTGGCAAGGATGTTGAGAAACTGGAACTCACGTTCACTGCTGGTGGGAATATAAAATGGTATAGCCTCTGTGGAAAACAATTTGGCATTTCCTCAAAAGTTAAAAATAAAATTACCATATGATCCAGCAATTCTTCTTCTAGGTAGATACTTAAAAGAGGTAAAAGTGGGACTTGAGCAAATATTTGTATATCAGTGTTATACAGACTGTTCAATGGTTGCATGTGGTTATGGAACACTTCTCTTCTTATATGGCAGATTCAACCTAGACCCCTTTGACCGCTACACAGATGAGCAGATCTGGGATGTCTTGGAGAAGACATTCCTGAGCATGACAGTAAGTAGCTCCAAGACCCGATTTTTAGTTTTAGCCTGCCTCTTCAACAGCGGTGCCTGTTGGTCCTTTGGGGCTCACCTCGCATGATATTCCAGATGCTGCCATTTTGGGGCATAGATAAAATAATCTCATGGAGATGAGATGATTTTGGATTCCTAAATAAAGTCTGATGGCACTCAGACACTAACAGTGAACCAGGCATGTTCTAGGCTCAGGGGACACAGCAAAGGGAAGGTAGGTAAGGTGTTTGCCCTCCTGGTGCTTACATTCAATGGGAGATAAACGCAACAAATAAATGGACACATGAGATACTTTCAGGTAGTAACAATAGTTACTTCAGTCAGGGAGCAGCTCTTTTATGTGGAATGGCCAAGCTAGGCCCCTTTAAAGATGGGGCATTTGACCTGAGATCAAATGTTGAGGGGGCAGTAGGGTGCAGATCTTTAAGAGAACATTCCAGCACAGGAACTAGCATATACAAAGATCCTGAGATGGGAGTGAGAGAAGCACAGATAAGGAAGGGAAATATCAGTGATTGGAGTATAGAGAGATGAGGAGTGTTACAAAGTGTGATAGGGGAGGTCTGATGGGGTCAAGTTAGGTCTCACCCCACAGTGGCCTGCATGCCCACATGCCTATGTAGTCTATATCTCATTTTCCCTGATATTACAGATCTCAAAGTTACCCCAAGGACTGCAAGCAGAAGTTGTGGAAAGTGGCAGAAACTTCTCTGTGGGGGAGAGGCAGCTGCTCTGCATTGCAAGAGCACTCCTTCGCAACTCCAAGGTGAGACCACAGATGGCGCCCAGTTTGGGTAACCACACTGGCTATTTCTCCCTCCATCTCCACGGGACAGTGGGTGCTATGCTATACATTTTCCCACAAATACACAACAGGCTTCCTCATGTCACCGATTGCTAATCTGCCCATATCTTGAGTGTGGGGGGCACTCACGCTGGGCTCTCTCAAAACTCTGATACCCTGCAGCTAAGCTGAATGATCCACTTCCCTTAAAAAAGTTAAAGTTGAGGGGCGCCTGGGTGGCGCAGTCGGTTAAGCGTCCGACTTCAGCCAGGTCACGATCTCGCGGTCCGTGAGTTCGAGCCCCGCGTCAGGCTCTGGGCTGATGGCTCGGAGCCTGGAGCCTGTTTCTGATTCTGTGTCTCCCTCTCTCTCTGCCCCTCCCTGTTCATGCTCTGTCTCTCTCTGTCCCAAAAATAAATAAAAAACGTTGAAAAAAAAAATTAAAAAAAAAAAAAAGTTAAAGTTGAGAAGCTTATTAATTTAACAGTTTTCTATCATATATTCTTTTTAAAACTGGGGTATAAGACATTCCCTTGTCTTTTTTTTTTTTTTTTTTGAGAGAGAGAGAGGGCACAAGTAAGCAAGGGGCAGAGAGAGAGAGAGAGAGAGAGAGAGAGAGAGAGAGAGAGAGAGAAGTGGGGCCCACACTCACCTAAAGTGGGGCTTGAGCTCACTTGATGCAGACTTGAACTCATGAACCGTGAGATCATGACCTGAGTCAAAGATGCTTAACCAACAGAGCCACCCAGACGCCCTCCCTTGTCTTTATTAGAGCTGGAAATCAGATGATAGCTGTTCCAGAGTTAGTTAATTAATTAAAGTTTCAGATGTAGAATTTAGTGATTCATCACTTACATACAACACCCAGTTCTCACCACAAGTGACAAGTGCCCTCCTTAATACCCATCACCCATTTAACCCATCCTCTTACCAACCTCCCCTCCAGCAACCCTCAAGTTTGCTCTCTATAGTTGAGATTCTATTTTCTGGTTTGCCTCTCTTTCTTTTTTTCTCCCTATGTTCACCTGTTTGCTTCTTAAATTCCACATATGAATGAAATTATATGGTATTTGTCTTTTTCTGATTGATTTATTTCACTTAGCATAATACTCTGTAGCTCCATCCATATCACTATAAATGCAAGATTTCATTCTTTTTGATGACTAATATTTATGTAAATATAAATATATATAAATATATAATATAAATACATATAAATACATATATGTGTATATATATATATGCCAAATCTTTTTTTATCCATTCATTGGTTGATGGATATCTGAGCTCTTTCCATAGTTTGGCTATTGTTGATAGCACTGCTATAAACATTGGGGTACATGTGCCCCTTCAAATCAGCACTTCTGTATCCTTTGGATAAATACCTAGTAGTGCAATTGCTGGATCATAAGGTAGTTCTATTTTTAACTTTTTGAGGAACCTACCTGTGCTAGTCAGGAGCAAATTTTCTCAAATTATGTCACACACAGGTACTCATATGTACACATATATCCAAAGGATACAAAAATATAGATTTGAAAGCGTAAATGTATCCCATGTTTATAGCAGCTTTATCAACACTAGCCACACTATGAAAAGAGCCCAGACATCCATCAACTGATGAATGGATAAAGATTTGGTATATATATATATATATATATATATATATATATATACACACACACACACATTGGAGTATTACTCAGCAATCAAAAAGAATGAAATCTTGCTATTTATAATGATGTAGATGGAGCTAGAGTGTATTACGCTAAACGAAGTAAGTCAGTCAGAGAAATACAAATACCACATGACCTAACTCATGTGGAATTTAAGAAACAAAACAGATGAACACATGGGAAGGGGAGGGGTAAAGAGAGAGGGAAACAAACAATAAGAGACTCTTAATGATGGAGAACAAACTGAGGGCTGATGGAGGGATGTGGATGGGGGATGGGCTAGATGGGGCATAAGGTATTAAGGAGGGCACTTGTGATGAGCATTGAGTGTTGTATGTAAGTGATGAATCACTAAATTCTACTCCTGAAATCAATATTGCACTGTATGTTAACTAACTAGAACTTAAATAACAATTAAGAAGAAAAGCAGGCAGAGCTCAGTGGGGTTGGAAGCTTGGGGGAAGGTTTCACAGGAAGAACTATTCCCCTCTTTCTAGCAAAGATGAAAGACAGAATATGCAATATGCATGTAGCAATTTCTTAACCACTTAGTTTCTAATTTTATGGTTACTAGGCTACTGGTGCCAAAGTTGCTTTCTCTATATTGTTTCCCAAATTTGAGTCATCACTTTATGACTTTTGTCATATCTACATACAGTCTCTCCTTTGACTTATCTGTGATGCTCCCCCCCCCCCATTTTTTTTTAAAAACAGCCTTATTCTAGGGGCTCCTGGGTGGCTCAATCAGTTGTGTCCCAACTCTTGATTTAAACTCAGGTCATGATCTGAGGGTTGTGAGATCAAGCCCTGTGTCCAGCTCTGTGATGAGTGGGAGCCTGCTTAGGATTCTCTCTTTCTGTCTCTCTCTCTGCCTCTCTTGCCCACTTGCATGTGCTCTCTCTCTAAAAAAAATAATAAAACCAAAAAAGCCTCATTCTATACAGTAACAGTTGTTAAATCATCTTTCTGTGCTAGTTATATTTTTCTAATGCATATGGTTAATAAAATAAAATAAAAATGTTACAGTAAAGAGAATGTTTATCCATATACTAGCCACACCATCTCCTGTGCCATCCGAGGATGTGCATATGGCTCACATTGGGAAATGCTGGTCTGTGTTAATTCAGGCAAATAGGAAGGCAGTTCATAAAACAAGAAGTTGTAACTGGGACATTTTCATTTTCAAGAACTTAATTCTCTGGTTACAAAAAGAAAAAAGCTCTTGGTCAAGACCTAACATTCTCTTCAACATAATGGACAATTAGAGCTCAGAGTAGGTTTTAAACTCAATCCAAATCTCTCCATCTTTCAGCTAAGGGACTCAGTGGATTAGTGGTAGACCCAGGTCTAGATCCAGGGCTCAGGGCCAGAGGAAGCTGCCTTCACCCCTGTTTTGTGTCTACCAGATCATCCTTATTGATGAAGCCACAGCCTCCATTGATGTGGAAACCGATACCCTGATCCAGCACACAATCCGGGAAGCCTTTCAGGGCTGCACAGTGCTGGTCATTGCACACCGCATCACCACTGTGCTCAATTGTGACCGCATCCTGGTCATGAGCAACGGGAAGGTGAGACTTGAGTCCCTGGGGCAGTGGGAGGATGGGTGCTCAGGCTAGCACCCCAAGGAGGCCTTTGGATCCTTCAAGGCTGAGCTCAGTGGTGTCCCTCCCCTCTCCTCCTTTCTCACTCTCCCAGGTTGTAGAGTTTGACAGGCCTGAGGTCCTGCAGCAGAAGCCTGGGTCTGTGTTTGCTTCCCTGTTGGCAACAGCCAATTCTTCACTGAGCTAAAGGGGACCGGTGACTGCATGGAGGCTGATGGCACAGCCAAGTGCAGCTGTGAGGCCTGCTGTCTATGACCTTCTTGTGTAGAGATGGCTACTTCTCTTGAAAGCAGGGCTGAAACATGCTCAGGGGTGCTGGTAATGGGACAGAAAAGAAGATTGAGGGGAGCAAAACCTGGAATAGGCCACTCTGTGGCTCCCCAGACCTGAGAACCCCCATACATCATTTGAGACCATGTGGACAAATCATCATGTGCCTCTTTTTAACTGATATGTTGAGTAATTTCATAGTAATGTGAAACTTTATTATGGTTTCTGGATCTGTGTGAAAAGTATTTCAAATGCTGTATTGATTTTGTAAAAAAAAAAAAAAAAAGAAAAAAAAAAGAAAAAGTTACATTGTCTATTCTGCTTTTTTGTTAAGTTAGTACTCCATTCAGCTGCAGGGAAGAGAGATTCCCTCAAACTGACTTCTGGAAAAGGGACTTCATTGGTTAATGTAATGGAAAGGTCCAGAGAAAGTTCTAGGTTGGGAGCCAGTACCTAAAAGACATCTGCCCTGTGAACTCTGCCTCTTCTTCTCTCAGCGATACTCTCCTTTTATGGCCTTACTCTTTGACCTTCTCTCTCCTCGCGGTGGTAGCAAGGCTGCCAACAGCACTAGCCTCACGTCCTACCAGCTTAGCACCCTGGAAAGAAGTTTCCCCAGGTGATACCAGGAAAAGTTTCACGGCTAAATTTCATTGGGCCGACTTGGGCCATGTGCTCATCCTGAACAAGTCACATGCTAGGCTGCTAGATACAGTGACTGCTCAGGCCCAAGTCACATGTCCACACCTGGACCTGGGGATGGGGTCAGCTGCCCTGAATCATATGGACTGAGAATGGAGGGGGTTATTTCTCCAAAATAAATTTGGGGTGTTCTTACTACATGAAGGAGAAATGGATATAGAAGCTGGGCAGGCCCCAAATAGTATTTGTCTACCATGTTTATTTACTGATTAGAGCATAAATGGGTGGAAAAAGGGTTAGTTTATAATATGTGCCAACTGGAAAAAAGATTACTTATCTCCCCACTCCTCCAATAGCAAAGGTAATTATTTTCAACTTACCTCTAAGAGGAGCTCATTGGTGGGAGCAAAATGTTTCAAAGTATTTCCTTTTTGTTTTCAGATTATAGTGTTTGATTTTGTCAAAAGAAAAATTGACTCAGTAGGGGCACCTGGGTGGCTCAGTAGGTTAAATGTCCAACTTTGGCTCAGGCCATCATCTTGCAGTTCGTGGGTTTGAGCACCACATTGGGCTCTGTGTTGACAACTTAGAGCCTGGAGCCTGCTTCAGATTCTGTGTCTACCTCTCTCTCTCTGCCCCTCCCCTGCTCACACTCTGTCTCTCTATCAAAAATAAATAAACATTAAAAAAGAAAAAGAAAGGTTGACTCAGTAAGCAATTATATCCTGCTCTGTTTCTTGCCCTGGGGTAGGTAGTGCGGGTGTAATGATGTCCCTTTGCTCATGGAATTTGGAATCTTATGAGAGTGAACAGTAAACAGATGGTTCCAGAACTGAGTGGCAGGAGGCGAGGACAAGGTTCAGATGTGCAGAATTAGAGCAGGCTTTCGGGTAGAAGCAAGATTGTGGTTTGCTGAGACCTGAAAACTGAACAAACATTTGCTGGGGCAAGAAACAGTGTTCTAGGTGGAAAGAACAGCAAACAAATCCCCATGAGAAAGAACTGTGACAAGGTGATGCAATCTTTGGACCAGAGGACAAAGCTTGAGTCCCAGAGTTAGTGACACATATGCATCACCTTCTATTCCCTTCCTGGGGTTTTTAGGTAGCCCCTGCTTCTCTTTTTAAGGCCATTCCCAGGTGAGTGTCTTTTCTCTCTTAAAAATCCCTTTGCCCAGTTTATCCCTTTCATCTCTGCCCTTGCCTTTATCTTCTTAGGCTCTGAAGAGTGCCTGGGAGCCCCTCCTGCTCCCCTCCATTGCAGTGCTGGGGTCACAGAGCTGCTCATCTGCAAGTTGAAAGTGACTCTATTCACCCTGCTCTGCCCCCTCCCAGAACTGCTATGGGACAACTGCATGCACCACTTGTGAGAGGGAACTCCATAACCTGAGTGCCACTCTGCCATGCTACTTCCCTAACGCCAGATTTAGCAACCATATTTTCCTCAAGTTGGCCAGCAGATGGCAGACTCTTCCCAAAAATGAGAGGAGAGACTGCAGGTTTCAGATCTAGATCTACTGAAGTCCACCAGGGGAAGTGTGGACCCCTGAGGTAGAGCACAGAAGCAAGAGCCCATTTCCACTCTGTCTTCAGGGCCCCATCTTACCTTCCCCTGAAACAGCCTCTCTTCCTGGAATGGTTCTCAACCTTGGCTGAACATTGGAATGACCTAAGGAATCTTTAAAACACATGGGGAGCCTGGGTGGCTCAGTTGGTTAAGCGTCTGACTTCAGCTCAGGTCACGATCTCGCGGTCCGTGAGTTCAAGCCCGGCGTCGGGCTCTGGGCTGATGGCTCAGAGCCTGGAGCCTGCTTCCGATTCTGTGTCTCCCTCTCTCTCTGCCCCTCCCCTGTTCATGCTCTGTTTCTCTCTGTCTCAAAAATAAATAAACATTTAAAAAAAATTTAAAACACTGATGTCCACTTGAGGTTTTGATTCATTGATTTAGAATGGAGACTGAGACTGGGGATTTGTAAAGCTTTAGGAATTTAACGTGCCACAAAACTTGAGAACCACTGGCTCAAAGCAGCAATAAAACAGAGCTTTTTGAAAAATTATATGTGTATTTTAACAATATTGGTAATATTTTATTTTCTAAGCTGAGTGGTTAAGTATATGACTTTGTTACTGCTAGAACTGATACATGAATTCAGCAAAGTCAGGGTACAAAATCAATGTACAGAAATTCGTTGCATTTTTATACACCAATAATGATGCAACAGAAAGAGAAATGAAGAAACTGATCCCATTTACAATTGCACCAAGAACCATAAAATACCTAAGAACAAACCTAACCAAAGATGTAAAAGATCTGTATGCTGAAAATTATAGAAAACTTATGAAGGAAATTGAAGAAGACACAAAGAAATGGAAAAACATTCCATGCTTATGGATTGGAAGAATAAATATTGTCAAAATGTCAATACTACCCAAAGCAATCTACACATTCAATGCAATCCCAATCAAAATTGTACTGGCATTCTTCTCAAAACTAGAACAAACAATCCTAAAATTTGTATGGAACCACAAAGACCCCAAAAAGCCAAAGAAATATTGAAGAAGAAAACCAAAGCAGGAGGCATCATAATCCCAGACATTAGCCTCTACTGCAAAGCTGTAATCATTAAGACAGTATGGTACTGGCACAAAACAGACACATAGACCAATGGAATAGTATAGAGAACTCAGAATTGGACCCACAAATGTATGGCTAACTAATCTTTGACAAAACAGGAAAGAGTATCCAATGGAAAAAAGTCTCTTTAGCAAATAGTGCTGGGAGAACTGGACAGCAATATGCAGAAGAATGAAACTAGACCACTTCCTTACACCATACACAACAATAAACTCAAAATGGTTGAAAGACCTAAATGTGAGATGGGAAACCATCAAAACCCTAGAGGAGAAATTGGGCAACAACCTGTTTGACCTCAGCTGCAGCAATTTCTTGCTCAACACATCTCCAAAGGCAAGGTAATTAAAAGCAAAAATCAACTATTGGGACCTCATCAAGATAAAAACTTCTGTACTGCAAAGGAAACAATCAACAAGACTGAAAGGCAACCAACAGAATGGGGACAGATATTTGCAAATGACATATTGGATAAAGTGTTAGTATCCAACATTTATAAAGAACTTACTAACCTCAACACCCAAAACACAAATAATCCAGTGAAGAAATAGGCAAAATACATGAATAGACCCTTTTCCAAAGAAGACATCTAGACAGCTAACAGACACATGAAAACATGTTCAACGTCACTCATCATCAGGGAAATACAAATCAAAGCCACACTAAGATACCACCTCACACTGGTCAGAGTGGCTAAAATGAACAACTCAGGAAACTACAGATGCTGGCAAGGATGTGGAGAAACGGGAACCCTCCTCCACTGTTGGTGGGAATGCAAACTGGTGCAGCTGCTGTGGAAAACAGTGTGGAGCTCCCCAAAAAATTAAAAATAGAACTATCTTACAACCCAGCAATAGCGCTACTAGGAATTTACCCAAGGGATACAGGAGTGCTGATGCATAGGGGCACATGTACCCCAATGTTTATAGCAGCCAAATCATGGAGAGAGCCTAAATGCCCAACGACTCATGAATGGGTAAAGAAGATGCGGCTTATATATACAGTGGAATAGTACTTGGCAATGAGAAAGAATGAAATCCTGCCATTTGCAACAACATAGATGGAACTGGAAGGTATTATGCTCAGTGAAATAAGTCAACCAGAGAAAGACAGATATCATATGTTTTCACTCATATGTGGATCTTGAGAAACTTAGCAGAAGTCCATGGGGGAAGGGGGGGGAAAAATAGATACAAACAGAGAGGGAGGGAAGCAAACCACAAGAGATTCTTAAAAACAGAGAACAAACTGAAGGTGGATGGGGGTGGGGGAGAGGGAAAATAGGTGATGGGCATTGAGGAGGGCACTTGTTGGGATGAGCACTGGGTAAGCCAATTTGATAATAAATTATATTTAAAAAAGTATATGACTTTGTTTTCTTTAATTCTTAAATACATATTTTTGGGCATCTGAGCTATTTTGTAATAAAATTTTAATAAATTTTATAAATATATATTTATTTATATATATATAAATTTAATAAAATTTTAGAAATTGCTATTTGATATTTCAGAAACAATGCAAAAATAATTGTCATGAGAGAATGTAGAACTTGGTTCCACTTCCTTATATTTATTTAATGGTTTGCTGTTATATGTATTTTCAATTACATCCCGGTGGAGAGGAGACCAGAGTATTTTTGGTGCCCAGGTTTTTTTTTCTTTAAATTTGAGTCCCTAATTAAATTAATTGATTGTTGTTGTTTTAAGTTTTTATTTTAATTCCAGTTAGCATACAGTGTAATATTAGTTTTAGGTGTATAATATAGTGATGCAACACTCTCATACATTACCCCGTGTTCATCATGACAAGTGTACTCCTTGATCCCCCTCACCTATTTCCCCCGTACCCTCACCCACCTCCCCCTTGGTAACCATCAGTTTGTTCTCTGTAGTTAAGAGATAATAGCGTGGGCAGAGGATGGATGCACTGGTCCCTTTGCAGAAGTCCTAGTTCTGATAGCTGGTCTACCCTTACCGAGTTCTGGCCACCATTGCAGCAAGTGTGTGCAGTATCATGGCAAAACCATTTCTCATTACAGAGAAGAAAAGTACAATTTTCTGTTTCAAATGTTTATTTATTTTTGAGAGAGAGACAGAGCATGAGTAGGGGAGGGGCAGAGAGTGAGGGAGACACGGAATCTGAAGCAGGTTCCAGGCTCTGAGCTGTCAGCACAGAGCCTGACGCGGAGCTTGAACTCACGGACTGTGAGATCATGACCTGAGCGGAAGTCAGATGCTCAACTGACTGAGCCACCCAGGCGCCCCAATTTTCTGTCTTAATAATGATATTTCTTGCCAGATCCTTGGTTCCTGAGAGCTTTGTAATCTGAGCTGAATTCTAGCAATGATTGTACGATCCAGAAGCTTCTGTTCCAATATGAGGGCCCCAGTCCCATTTGGCACTCATTGAAATGCTCCCCACCTCTTCACCTCATGATCCTGGGGTTGTGCCTGATTCATGATTTAGAGGTTACAGAGCATTACAGAGCATTCCACGGACATCATTTCCCACTAATGCATGCCATAAGCTGTATACCATTAGAGATAGCTGAAAGTTTTCACTCTGATCTCCTTAATGGTTAATGAGAGGAAGGAAAGATGTAGTACAAGATCTTCACAATTCAATCATTTAAAGAAAAAAAATTAAGTTGTTCACAATAAAGCCAAGTTTTCCTGGTCCGGAGAAGGAAGGGCCACCTTTCCTGTGTGTGGGCTTTTGTGTTCACAGGCTCAGCTCTGAGCCAAGGGGCTTGCTCAGGGCTTTAAGATCTAAGTGATGAAGCGGAGGCCAGAACTCCCGTTTTCTGCCCAAGAGCATGTTTCATCCTTTCTTGGGGAGCCTGTTCATGCGTTTCTGCTTCACTAACCTATGTTTGTTTGAAATGTCCATTCAAATTCTAAATTACTTCCCAGATTCATTTGACATCAACCTTGTCTGGTCTTCCTCCTATAACTCTTTCCTTAGTTCATAAGGCAAACAAACAAAAATAAAAAACCCAAACCCCTTCCTTTGTTGTGTACTTCCACTGGACAGATTCCAACAGTGACCCAGAAGATAGGATGCTTATTTCTCCTGAGATCCTGCTAACTAAAAAAAATTATTATTCACAAATAATAGTTACCATGTATTGAGTGTTTACAATGGGTAAGACACTGTATTCAGCACTTTCCTTACATTACCTAATCCTCAATTAACTTACAATGCTTTGAAGTTAGTGTTCTCATTTTGTAGTTGGAGAAATTGAAATTTAGAGGTTTGAACTCAGATCTGATTCCAGAGTTTCTATTCTTAACCACTCTACTGACTATATAACACTATAACACTATACTGACTCTGTAACACCATGCATTGATTTCTGTGTGTATATCTGTCTATCAATCTATCAATCATCTATCATCTATCTATTATCTACCTATATCTGTATATACACCTATATGTATGTATATATTGTAAAAAATTATTTACAAAAATGTTTTTGAGGTTGATTGAGCTTATGTCTTTTATTGTTTATTGAAGACATGTTGATAAAGGTAGAATAGGGAGAATTTCAGACAGAGATTTGCTTTGGAATAAAGAGCTGGGGAAATTCTCAAGAGGAGTGTTTCTGAAGTTTTCCATCCAGCACCACCATTGGTATTTGGGCACACAGACTCCTGATACATACATATATATTTATTTATAAATGATGTGCAGCATATGCGTGTATATCACTGTCCCATTATATTCATACACAAAAGTACCATTTTAATAATGATGCAGGGAGCCACCTGGGTAGCTCAGTAGGTTAAGCATCTGACTTCAGCTCAGGTCATGATTTCACGGCTTATGGGTTCAAGCCCCACTGAGCTGTCAGCACAGAGCCTGGAACCTGCTTCAGATTCTGTGTCTCCCTCTTTCTCTGCCCCTCCCCTCCCCTGCTCTCTGTCTCTAAGATGAATAAACACTAAAAATAAAAATGTATAATGATGCAGAAAAATATAGAAAGGATTTCTAATATTTCCTTCCTGTACTTCAAAGGGTTCTCCTGCCCCCCTCATCCCTGGGCGGGGGTGTCTATGCCCTGCTCAGTGGCTGGCCTTCTAGGGTATATGCACTGCCTGGCACAGGGGCTTGTCTGCTCGTTTCTTCAGGCCCCCTTGGGCAGAGACTGCACACCCCCCTCCATCATTTCACTCTGTTGCCTGACAGGCCAAACAATCGTCTTTATGTAGTACCAAAATGCTGTGTCCCAGTAGAGATCCATCTCTGCCAGACCTTCTACGAACTTGGAGAAAAACCACTCATCAATCTGCAATGAACTTGACAGCATTCAAATCTGTTTGGAAATTGTGAAAGTAAGTCTAGGCTGTGTTTCGGAGACCTCCCGGGGTGGTTGTGAAGATCAAGTGATAAAAAGGAAGAACTTCATGACACACAAAGGGCTCTACAAATGTCAAGTGATATTATTAGCAGTGATTTGCATTTATGGAGGAAGGAATGGAGACAAACAAAAGGGAACATAGACCTGCACAAAGGGAGCCTCTGCAAGGCAGCCCAACCCCGAGGCCAGGGAACCTTCCTTGGGGATCTATTTTTCTACAGGGCAACCTGTGTACAGACCCTCCCCACTTCCCACCTCCCTTTTGGGCACGAAGTGAAGTACCCTGTTGGGGGGCGGCAGCCTCCTCTGAGAACTATATCCCAGGAGGTGGAGGAGCCAGAAACAGCCAGCAGGGGGAGGGATTGACCAGGATAAGAGTAGGAAGAGGCTTCTGGCAGGGTTGGAATACTATAGTAGAATGTGACATAAAATCCGTGGGAGTTAGGTGGAGGAAGTCTTCTAAGGTGTCTAAATGATTCTTAAAAATGAATCAAGATTTTTTATTTCTGAATTCAGAGATTTGCCTGCTCCCAGCCATTCCCTGGCCACCATGGAATCCTTCAGCCAGCTCTGAGCAAGGCCCCATGGCCAGGCACTTGAAGGATCTCAAGATGCTGGAAAAGACCTGCACTCCAGAGTTTGCAAAGCCGCGAGTGAGATAAACAGGAAATTTCATATGTAAGAATCAGCAGTCAGTGCCAGTTTCTGACTTACTTTTCTTGTAATTCAAGAAAAAAAAAGAGGTCAAAACACCTTTTATGTTTGGTTAACTGAATGGAGAATACATGAATGAGATTTTCTTTGTTTTGAAGGTCAGATCTACGCCCCCCGCACCCCCCCCCCATCTCTTGACCTCAGAGTTGCTTCACCTTTGCAGGAGCTCAGAGAGGGAAATGCATGCCTTTTGGGAGAGAGGTCCTGACTGGGAGTCAGGAGACTTGGCCTCTGGTCTCATCCTTGCTCTAGGCCAGTCATGAAAGGCCTCTATTCCTTATTCTCCTCACTTGTAGAATGGGGCTGGTGGGGGGCATTTTTTCTTTTATTGATACAAAGCTGTGATATGACAGGCTTGGAAGGGTGGCCTTGCAAGCACACTGCATGAACTTGGCCGTCAGTGAAAGAGTAGGATGGGGCTACAAGGCCATCTGGGGAGGGGGCAGTGCCCTTTAACGTGACAGAGGGAATGTTGGCCCCTCAGAGTTCCCTCCATAGGCATGGTGGGAGTGACAGTTGAATGGGGCAGTTGGAGAGGAGGGCTCCAGACAGGTGGGACAGGGAAGCCAAATCTAAAGTCTGTGGAAAGAAGAAGACTCAGACAACAGGCAGCAGGCAGTACCTGCTGAGCCTCATGACTTTGGACCCTTCCTCCTCATCCATTCCTCCTCAGGACGCTAGTGTTTCCTGCCCAGGCAAAACTTCTCTCTCTAGCAATCAGCCCTGGGTGCCCTTGTCTCCATCCCCAGGACTGGCTGTGGTGAGTGACACCACATCAAACTGTGGCTGCCCACGCAAGAATAAGCAGGGACCGAGGGCATCCCAGAGCAGAGGGGAGGCTTAGGGCTCTTCCATTTTTGGACCCCCCTGGTATGTAAAAGAAAAAGAAATGCCAAGCCAGGGTATCCAAATCTGTGATACACAAGAGCCTACACTGAATAAATGAAGTCTTTTAACACACCCATATACACACTGTATAGTGTGTAGTATTCACAATTTTATTACAGGATTTATTGTTTTAAAGAAACTTAAATTCATGGTGCATTCCTGTGTGGTTCAAACAGATCCAAAATGGGAGTTATCATTGTCCTTCCATGTTGTCAGAATATCTCTGTGACTGAATGGGAGACCTCACTTGGAAACATCATCACAGGCCACTGTATGGGGCTTTCTGGAAATGAGAAGCCTTGGGCAAAGCCCCTGCCCTCATTTCTGCACCCCAGGCTTTGCATCCTCTCACCCTTGTGTGCTTTCTTCTGCTCCCTCTCAATTTCCTTCCTCCTTCTCCCAATAACAGTCCCTTCTCGGGGGTTTGGCTACCCACTTGGGTGCTGGGACAACTGGACAGAGTTTCTCCTCTGAGCTGGAGGCTGGTCAGGGCCTGGAGGAAGGGGCTATGGGAGCTGGGGAGAGGGCGTGGGACCATTGGATCTTGGTAATTTTGGTGGCTTGAAATTAAGAATGGATTTATCAAGAAAGCCACAGGGGGCACAATCTCTTATCTTGGAAGGATTTTATGATTAACAGGGTATCTGCATTTGATTGATGCAGGGAGTCCTAAGGAAAGACTTCCATTATGGGCACCAAGGAAAACAGAATCCAGTTCTCAAACAAGAATAATTACTTGTTAATTTTCTGGGTTAGAGAGGCAGAAATGGAATTTAATTGAGCAAAGTGAGTAGGTGTGGAAAATATTGCTACTTGAAATGCCCTGTAGCTATCTTTCGCTCTCCCCCTTTGGAGAGCAAGGATAAGGAAAAATGAATCCACTATAAGGAAATTGCAGTGCCAATGTGAGGATAAAGGCAAAGTTCCCCAGATCCCTGGAGTCAGGGAGGCAATAAGGAGAGGTAGGGATTGCAGCAAACTAGAGCATGTCTGCCCTGCCAGAAAATGGTTGCTGCTGCTCAGTGTGAGGTGATTGTGGCCACACAAGCATACAGAGCTCTCTGATATTTTGTCACAAGCCAGGGCCTTTTTTTTTTTTATAATGGTACCTGCTAATTCAAATTCAGAAAAATTAAACTGTGCAGACCAAATAAAGCGGACCTGAAGTTGTATGTGGTCCATAACCCACCAGTTTGTGTCCCCTGCTCTAAATGGAGACCTTCCTGCTTCTGCCTTGTCAGGCCCATTGAGGTCAGGTTGGGGATGTCCTGCCAGAAAGCAGAGGGATGCACCAGGGACCTTTTCCCATCCCCTGCCAACCCTCAGATGCTCTGAGTGGAGAAAAGCTGCCAGGAACAGAGTCATGGTGGCTGCAGGGGCCCTGGCTCGGCCCGGTCTCTGCTCCTGTCAGCTCCTATCAGGGCCCACCCCCACCCTCTGGCTGCCAGCAAGCAGATTTGCCACTCCAGGCAGCTCCTCGCTCCTGGCAGAGGATAGCATGACAGACGGGGATAGAGACGTTAGCCAAAGCAGACTTCCTGATTTAAAAAGTCTCATTTTCCCTCTGGGGCTGCCAAATTTAGCAAGGTGCCATTCTTGCTGCAATGCTTCCAAGCCGTCTTAGGTAATCATAACTCCACATTCCCTGTGGAGTGCTCAAGGAAATTACCTCCCAGCACCAGTTTCCTATGCACTCTGATTACTTGAACAAGGCCAGGGAGGCCTGGTCTCCTGTGTTCGGCATCTTGGAGTCCGGAACCCTTAAGACAAGCTGATGACAGCTTGCTGTCAGGATTCTTTGCCTTTAGGAAAGTGAGAAAAATTATAAAGGTCATAGTAAGCATTCTCCATGGATGGTGAAGCCCACACTCTTAGGGAGAGGATCCTGATCATAGGGACTGGGGCCATTTAGTTTGGACAAGAGAGAAATTGCAGATGGGTTTCTGGGGGTGAGCAGAGAGAAACAGTGATTGTCCTCACGCATCTGAGGGCGCATAAAGAGACATAAATGTAGCCTGTGCGGCACCTGAGTGCAGAGCGACTGTTGGCAGGAAAATCACTTTCAGTTCCACAGAAAGAAAACAATTCATTCCCTTTAGGGCTATTTCTTTAAAAAAGGTTTAACTTTTTGTTTTGAAATGATTTTAAACTACATAAAAATAACAATAATAACACTAAGAAATTCTAAATACCCTTCGCTCCGAATTGCAAATTAACATTTTGCCACATTTGCTTTAACATTCTCTTTGCATAATTATTATTTTTCTGACACATTTGAGAGTAAATTGCAGACATTTTGCTCTATTATCTCTAAGTGCTTTAGTATATACTTCCTAAGAATAAGGATGTTCTCTTGCATAACCATAATTATCACAATTATTAATTGTCAAATTGTACAATTATCAACATCAGAAAATTTTACTTTGATATAATACTGCTATGTACCCTACAGTCCATATTCTACTTTCCCAAATTGTCCCAAAATAGTGTCCTTAATTTTTTCTTTTTGGTCCAGGATCCAATGCAGGGTTGTGTATTGCTTTTAGCTGTCATGTCTCTTCAGTTGCCATTAGTCTGGAATGTTTCCTCGCCTGTCTTTGTCTTTGATAATATGAACAGTTTTAAAGAGTGCAGGCCAGGGGTTTTGTAGAATGTTCCTTTGGGTTTGTCTGATAATTTCCTCATGACTAGATTCAGGCTGTTTGCTGAACTACACACGAGGGCCTTCTTGAGAAGTGACTAGGGTCTGTTGCCAAAGCTTGCTGAGTCATGGTCTGGTTGGCTGGAAGGAAATTCTCACTCAAGACACTGAGTTTTCTACAGCTAATGTCTTCTTGGATTCTTTTAATTCTTGGATTCTATGATTCTCTCTCCCCCAAATAATTTCAATTGGGTTTCAGAACTTGTAGTGGGCTCTTTCTTCTCTATCAGCTACTCCGCTTTCTACCTCTGCTTTGCTCAGACTAACCTTCTGTGCAGCCCTCAGGGGACTGCAGGCAGGGGAAGTGGCCCAGAGGCAGTGGGAAGCCACATACAACTGGTCAGTGACCCAGCTTAGCTGTCATGCCCATATTGTGACAGCAACAGGAAGGATAGGAAGGCGCTAGAAAGACTCTGCATGCAAGACTATGCCCATGACCAGATTTCCCTCCTCCTGTCTCTCTGGCCAGAGCTGGATTACATTTATTCAAGGAGCCAAGGGCCTATCCAAGGATGAGAGGCCGGTTTTCTTTACTTTTCTCAGTTTGATCATCCCTGAGCATCCCCTTCCATTGTCTTCCTGAAGCAAATCTGGAAAAGCTGAGGGGTGGGGGCAGGGCATGATGCTTTGGGTAGAGGAAGCTGTGAAAGACTTTCCAGTACACTGACAAAGGGAAGGCCCTTAGGGTGGGAGGGGGGACTTTGCCCTGGGTTGGGTCTATGCAGGGGCCAGGAGACTGATGTCTAGGAAGAGATCTAGAGCACTTCACTGCTGTTCTCACCCTTGTCTCTCTTGACTCTTGCCAGAGCCCTTGCCCAATGGTGCCCTTAAGAGCCCTACTGTGCAGGTGCCACACACCCCATATCAGCTGGATGCCTCACCTGGGCTTTCTCTCAAACTCTCTTCCTTGCCTCTCCTCTCTTGTCTAGCCACCAAGCTCCAGTGTCACTTCCTGTAAGAGGTTCTCCTTAACTTCAGCCTCCTCCCACACTGTACTGATCTCTCCTTCCTCAGAACTTGGGTAGCACAGGTGGTCTGCATTACTCAGTGACACTGAACACAGACAGCCTGATTCCAGGGTTTACATTCTTTTTTTAATAATGTTTATTTATTTATTTTGAGAGACAGAGAAAGAGAGCATGGGGGAGGGGCTGGGGGAGAGAGAGAGAGAGAGAGAGAGAGAATCCCAAGCTGAGTGTAGAGCTTGATGTGGGGATCAATCTCATGACTGTGAGATCATGACCTGAAACAAAATCAAGAGTTGGGCCTCTTAATCAACTGAGTCACCCAGGTGACCCTCCAGGGTTTACACTCTTAAATATACAATTAAATATTACAATGTCATAGGGCAATCCCTGTATAACTTCCAGATCTCATTGCCACCAGATGTAGCCAACATCTTGAAATTGGTGTATATTTTCTCACTAATTTTAAAAAAGTAAACTATTTTTTAAGGACAACTTTAGGTTACAGAAAAGTTGTGAAAATAATATGGAGCATTCCCCTGTTTTTGCATCTTACATTAATGTTAATACCTTACATATGTGTTAAGATTAATGAACAAATATTGACATACCATTATTGACTAATATCCATACTTTATGTAGCTTTCCTTAGTTTTTTCCTAACGTTCCTTTCCCACCCCCCACCCCCCCCATGATCCTTGTTATCACATTTTCTTAGGCTCTTGGCTATGACATTGTCTCAGGTTTTCCTTGTTTTTTGATGAACTTGACCGTTTTAAGTAGTACTGGTCAGGTATTTTGTAAAATGTCCCTCAGGATTTGTCTAATATTTTTCCTATGATTAGACTGGAATTATGGGTTTTGGGGAGGAAGACAACAGAGGTAAAGTGCCCTCCTCATCCCATCATATCAACATCCCAGTAGCAAAGAATACACCTAGTACCTGTATCTTAGTTTCTAATACTATTCTCCAATAAATGCAATCAGAGTTACTTGGAAGAGTGGAATTTTCCTACAAATATAATTATCAGTAAATGAATATATTGTTTTGCAAGTATGTGAACTTTTCACAAATGGTTATCAGAAGTATGTATTTTATTGCAATGCTTTTTCCCCTTTCAATTTATCACATGGAATATTCACATGGACTGATGTGTGGATTGACATTCATTTTTATTTTTTAATAGTAATATACAGTATTCATATTAAACAACACACCCATTTTCCTATTGAGAATATTCAAAATATTACAGAGATGCTACAAATATTTCTATAGAGGGGCCACTGAGATATTTTTGCATGAGGTTCTGTCTTCTGTGGATTGTTTGCTTGTGTTTTTCTAGATTGAAATTCAATGTTGACATTAGTGAATATGACTGAAAAGAGGCTAGCAGAGGTAGGAGAATTTGTAAGTACAATAAAAAGAAGCATACAAAGTTTGTGGCTACTCTGTATGGGATTCCTTGAATAGACAGAATTGGTTCTGACCATTTATATACCTAAGGAGGAGAATTGCTGGCTGTGTTAGTAAAATAATCTTGAACTTGATCAGATAATGCCAAATTGCTCTGAAAATTAATTATACAGTTTATATTCCTGTCAGCAGGGTTTAAGAGCTACTGTGATCCATATATATGCCAAGAGTTAAAATTTTCAGACTTTTAAATATTACTTCTCTGAAGAATGAGAAGTAGCTTTTATTGTGATTGTGGCTTCAATACATACCTCCCTGATACTCAGAGATTGAGCATTTCTGTGCCTGTTTATTTGGCTCATTTGTGAATTGCTTATTTATGTCTTTATACTTAAAAACCATCTCTTGTAGGGAGCATATCATTGGGTCTTGCTTTTACCTCCAGTTTGACAATCTCTAGTTTTTAACTGAAGTGTTTACTCCATTTATATTTAATGTAAATATTGATGTGATTGGATTTAAGTCTATCAGCTTGCTATTTGTCTTCCACTTATCACTCTGTTTTATATTCTTCCGTTTCTCTTTGCCTATCTTTTTGGGTTAATCTACTATTCAATGCTCCATTTTATTTCTTTGATTGAATTCTTAGCTTTAAAATTTTTTTTTCCAACGTTTTTTATTTATTTTTGGGACAGAGAGAGACAGACAGAGCATGATTGGGGGAGGGGCAGAGAGAGGGAGACACAGAATTGGAAACAGGCTCCAGGCTCCGAGCCATCAGCCCAGAGCCCGACGCGGGGCTCGAACTCACGGACCGCGAGATCGTGACCTGGCTGAAGTCGGACGCTTAACCGACTGCACCACCCAGGCGCCCCTGAATTCTTAGCTTTAAGTCTTGGTTTTCTTTTTGTGTGTGTATGTTTTTCCCTATGGCTGACACTATGCTGTGGTTTACATTTTATGTGTGTTATTGTGTGCTTATTTCTCCCTTTCTGGGGAGAGGAGTTGTACCTCAGGCTTCTTTCATTCTTATCATTATTCATGCATTTATTCATTTCATTTTTCATTCCATAAATTTGTGTTAAACACCTACTATATACCAGGGACTGTTTAAGTGTTAGAAATGCAGCTGTAAACAAGACAAATGTGAAGCCCACAGTCTATTTGGGGAAATAGATAAGTAAGTGGGGGAGTTTTCCCAGAGGAGAAAATATCTGAATTGAGCCTTGAAGGCTGAGCAGGAATTGGTCAAGTTAAGGAAAGGATATTAGATTGTTCCAGGTTGTGGCAGTAGTGTATGCAAAGACCCAGAGGCAAAAGTAATTGGCAATTTGTTCAGACAGCAGTAAGACATGCAACATTGCTGGAATGTAGTGTTAGGTGGTGCAAATGGAAGGTGGACTGTGGAGTACAGTGCAGATTGACAAACATTCAGGGAGTTCCTATTTGAATTAGGAATTTAGAGTTGGATACATTGTTTTCATGTCATCAATATTCATTAATTGAATGATACAAGAGATTTTGAGCAGAATTACTGGCTCCAAGACATCTACCCCCTCCGGTTGTTTATAATTCCTGTTTCCACTTTGGAAGATTGTCTTTTTGAGGTGAAGGCATTTTAATTTTCAAATTCTATTGTAAGAAAGAATATATTATTCCAGAGGAGGGATTTTTGTAATATAAGCAAGGGTTTTCTAGGCTTATTGGAAAAAAAAAAGGCGTGTTAGTTTCTCTGTATCCAGAGTGCCCCAGATGAGACAGTGCCACTCATTTTAACCTTACTTTCCCCATGGCTTTGTTGAGATATAACTGACATATAATACTACTTGCTGTATTATACATGTAGATGTGTACAACACGTGGATTTGATAGACTTTATTGTGAAATGACCACCACAGTAGCATTAGTTAACACCTCCATCACATCACATACTTACCATTTCTCTTTTGAAGTGAAAATGTTTAAAATGTACTCTCTTAGCAATTTTCAAGTATATAATACAGTATTGTTAACTATAATCACCATGCTGTACATTATATCCCCAGAATTTACTCATAACTAGAAATTTTTACCCTTTGAATGACATGTCTCTATTTCCTCTACCACCCAACCCCTAGCAACCACCATTCTACTCTCTATTACTATGAGTTCATCTTTTCTAGATTCTTCATATAAGTGGATATCATACAGTATTTTTCTTTCTCTGTCTGACTTCCTTCACTTAGCGTAATTCCTTCCAGGTCCATCTTTGTTGTCCCAGTTGGCAGGATGTCCTTCTTCCTCAAAGCTGAATAATGTTCCACTGTATATGTACACTACATCTTCTTAATCCATTCATCCATAAATGGACACTTGGGTTGTTTCCATATCTTGACTATTGAGAATGATGTTGCAATGGATGTGAAGGTACAGATATCTTTTCAGGATCTTGATTTCATTTCCTTTGGATATCTACTCAGAAGTGGGATTGCTGAATCATATGTCAACTTTATTGTACATTTTTTTTTGAGGAGCCTCCATACTGTATTCCACAGTGGCTATACCAATTTACATTCTCACCAACAGTGTGGAAGAATTTTCTTTTCTCTATGTTTTTGCCAATACTTGTTATCTCTCGTCTTTTTCTTTTCTCTATGTTTTTGCCAACACTTGTTATCTCTAGTCTTTTTGTTTTTTTTATTTTTATTTTATTTTTTTTTTCAGTATATGAAGTTTATTGTCAAATTGGTTTCCATACAACACCCAGTGCTCATCCTAAAAGGTGCCCTCCTCAATACCCATCACCCACCCTCCCCTCCCTCTCACCCCCCATCAACCCTCAGTTTGTTCTCACTTTTTAAGAGTCTCTTATGCTTTGGCTCTCTTCCACTCTAACCTCTTTTTTTTTTCCTTCCCCTCCCCCATGGGTTTCTGTTAAGTTTCTCAGGATCCACATAAGAGTGAAAACATATGGTATCTGTCTTTCTCTGTATGGCTTATTTCACTTAGCATCACACTCTCCAGTTCCATCCATGTTGCTACAAAAGGCCATATTTCATTCTTTCTCATTGCCACGTAGTATTCCATTGTGTATATAAACCACAATTTCTTTATCCATTCATCAGTTGATGGACATTTAGGCTCTTTCCATAATTTGGCTATTGTTGAGAGTGCTGCTATAAACATTGGAGTACAAGTGCTCCTATGCATCAGTAATGCTGTATCCCTTGGGTAAATTCCTAGCAGTGCTATTGCTGGATCATAGGGTAGGTCTATTTTTAATTTTTTGATGAACTTCCACACTGTTTTCCAGAGTGGCTGCACCAATTTGCATTCCCATCAACAGTGCAAGAGGGTTCCCGTTTCTCCACATCCTCTCCAGCATCTATAGTCTCCTGATTTGTTCATTTTGGCCACTCTGACTGGTGTGAGGTGATATCTGAGTGTGGTTTTGATTTGTATTTCCCTGATGAGGAGCGACGTTGAACATCTTTTCATGTGCCTGTTGGCCATCCGGATGTCTTCTTTAGAGAAGTGTCTATTCATGTTTTCTGCCCATTTCTTCACTGGGTTATTTGTTTTTCGGGTGTGGAGTTTGGTGAGCTCTTTATAGATTTTGGATACTAGCCCTTTGTCCGATATGTCATTTGCAAATATCTTTTCCCATTCCGTTGGTTGCCTTTTAGTTTTGTTGGTGGTTTCCTTTGCTGTGCAGAAGCTTTTTATCTTCATAAAGTCCCAGTAGTTCATTTTTGCTTTTAATTCCCTTGCCTTTGGGGATGTGTCGAGTAAGAGATTGCTACGGCTGAGGTCAGAGAGGTCTTTTCCTGCTTTCTCCTCTAGGGTTTTGATGGTTTCCTGTCTCACCTTCAGGTCCTTTATCCATTTTGAGTTTATTTTTGTGAATAGTGTGAGAAAGTGGTCTAGTTCCAATCTTCTGCATGTTGCTGTCCAGTTCTCCCAGCACCATTTGTTAAAGAGACTATCTGTTTGCCATTGGATGTTCTTTCCTGCTTTGTCAAAGATGAGTTGGCCATACGTTTGTGGGTCTAGTTTACTTTGGCTATTCGGGCCTTTTGTGGTTCCATATGAATTTTAAGACTGCTTGTTCTAGTTTCGAGAAGAATGCTGGTGCAATTTTGATTGGGATTGCATTGAATGGGTAGATAGCTTTGGGTAGTATTGACATTTTGACAATATTTATTCTTCCAATCCATGATCGGGGAATGTTTTTCCATTTCTTTATATCTTCTTCAATTACCTTCATAAGCTTTCTATAGTTTTCAGCATACAGATCTTTTACATCTTTGGTTAGGTTTATTCCTAGGTATTTTATGCTTCTTGGTGCAATTGTGAATGGGATCAGTTTCTTTATTTGTCTTTCTGTTGCTTCATTATTAGTGTATAAGAATGCAACTGATTTCTGTACATTGATTTTGTATCCTGTGACTTTGCTGAATTCACATATCAGTTCTAATAGACTTTTGGTGGAGTCTATCGGATTTTCCATGTATAATATCATGTCATCTGCAAAAAGTGAAAGCTTAACTTCATCTTTGCCAATTTTGATGCCTTTGATTTCCTTTTGTTGTCTGATTGCTGATGCTAGAACTTCCAACACTATGTTAAACAACAGCAGTGAGAGTGGACATCCCTGTCATGTTCCTGATCTCAGGGAGAAAGCTCTCAGTTTTTCCCCATTGAGGATGATGTTAGCTGTGGGCTTTTAATAAATGGCTTTTATGATCTTTAAGTATGTTCCTTCTATATCCCAACTTTCTCGAGGGTGTTTATTAAGAAAGGATGCTGAATTTTGTCAAAGACCTTTTCTGCATCGATTGACAGGATCATATGGTTCTTATCTTTTCTTTTATTAATGTGATGTATCACGTTGATTGATTTGTGAATGTTGAACCAGACCTGCATCCCAGGAATGAATCCCACTTGATCATGGTGAATAATTCTTTTTATATGCTGTTGAATTCGATTTGCTAGTATCTTATTGAGAATTTTTGCATCCATATTCATCAGGGATATTGGCCTGTAGTTCTCTTTTTTTAATGGGTCTCTGTTTGGATTAGGAATCAAAGTAATACTGGCTTCATAGAATGAGTCTGGAAGTTTTCCTTCCCTTTCTATTTCTTGGAATAGCTTGAGAAGGATAGGTATTATCTCTGCTTTAAACGTCTGGTAGAACTCCCCTGGGAAGCCATCTGGTCCTGGACTCTTATTTGTCGGGAGATTTTTGATGACTGATTCAATTTCTTCGCTGGTTATGGGTCTGTTCAAGCTTTCTATTTCCTCCTGGTTGAGTTTTGGAAGCTTGTGGGTATTTAGGAATTTGTCCATTTATTCTAGGTTGTCCAATTTGTTGGCATATAATTTTTCATAGTATTCCCTGATAATTGCTTGTATCTCTGAGGGATTGGTTGTAATAATTCCATTGCCATTCATAATTTTATCTATTTGGGTCATCTCCCTTTTCTTTTTGAGAAGGTTGGCTAGAGGTTTATCAATTTTGTTTATTTTTTCAAGATACCAACTCTTGGTTTCGTTGATTTGCTCTACAGTTTTTTTAGATTCTGTATTATTTATTTCTGCTCTGATCTTTATTATTTCTCTTCTTCTGCTGGGTTTAGGCTGTCTTTCTGTTCTGCTTCTATTTCCTTTAGGTGTGCTGTTAGATTTTGTATTTGGGATTTTTCTTGTTTCTTGAGATAGGCCTGGATTGCAATGTATTTTCCTCTCAGGACTGCCTTCGCTGCATCCCAAAGCGTTTGGATTGTTGTATTTTCATTTTCATTTGTTTCCATATATTTTTCAATTTCTTCTCTAATTGCCTGGTTGACCCATTCATTCTTTAGTAGGGTGTTCTTTAACCTCCATGCTTTTGGAGGCTTTCCAGACTTTTTCCTGTGGTTGATTTCAAGCTTCATAGCATTGTGGTCTGAAAGTATGCATGGTATGATTTCAATTCTTGTATACTTATGAAGGGCTGTTTTGTGACCCAGTATGTGATCTATCTTGGAGAATATTCCATGTGCACTCGAGAAGAAAGTATATTCTGTTGCTTTGGGATGCAGAGTTCTAAATATATCTGTCAAGTCCATCTGATCCAATGTATCATTCAGAGCCCTTGTTTCTTTATTGACCATGTGTCTAGATGATCTATCCATTTCTGCAAGTGGAGTGCTAAAGTCCTCGTCTTTTTGTTTTAAAAAAAATTTTTTTAACATTTATTCATTTTTGAAAAGCAGAGAGAGACAGAGTGTGTATGGGAAAGGGGCCCAGAGAGAGGGAGACACAGAAACACAAGCAGGCTCCAGGCTATCAGTACAGAGCCAGATGCGGGGCTCGAACTCACAGACCGTGAGATCATGACCTGAGCCAAAGGCAGCCTCTTAACTGACTGAGCCACCCAGTCATCTTTTTGATAATAGCTGTTCTAACAGGTATGAAGTAATATCTTTTTGTGGTTTTGACCTGCATTTCCCTAATGATTAGTGATATTGAGCACCTTTTCATGTACTTTTAGGCCATTTGTATATCTTCTTTGCAGAAGTTTCTATTCAGTTCCTTTTCTCATTTTTAATCAGATTTTTCTGTTTGGGTTATTTTGATTTTGAGTTGTATGACTTCCTTATATGTTTTGTATATTAACTCTTTATCAAGGGGTGCCTGGCTGGCTCAGTCAGAAGAGAATGAGAGTCTTGATCTTGGGGTTGTGAGTTCAAGCCTCACATTAGATGTAGAGATTACTGGAAAAAAAAATAAACTTAAAAAAAAGGGACTGAAGTTAACCTTTTATCAGATATGATTTGCAAATATTTTTCCCATTCTGTAGGTTGTATTTTCATTTTGTTGATTGTTTATTTTGCTGTATAGAATATTTTTAGTTTTATGTAGTTCCACTTATTTTTGCTTTTTATTTTGCTTGTGCTTCTGGTGTCACATCCAAAAGATAATTGCCAAGAGAAGGAAATTATCCCCCTGTTTACTTATAGGGACTTTATATTTTTAGTTCTTATGTTAAAGTCTTTAATCCATTTCAGGTTAATTTTTGTGAGTGGCATTAAGACAGGAGTCCAATTTTCTTCTTTTGCATGTGATTATCCAGTTTTCCCAACACCATTTATTAAAGAGAATATCCTTTTCCCGTTGAGTATTCTTGGATCCATTGTCAAATATTAGTTGACTGTATTTTCAAGGGTTTATTTGTAATCTCTCAATTTTGTTCTATTGGTTTATGTGTCTATTTTTATGGCAGCACCATTGATTACTGTAGCTTTGTAGTATAGTTTGAAATCAGGAACTGTCATGCCACCAGCTCTGTTCTTCTTTCTTAGGATTGCTTTGACTATTCAAGGTCTTTTGTGATTTCATACAAATTTTAGAATTGTTTTTTTCTATTTCTGTAAAAAAATATCATTAGAATTTTGATGGGAATTGTGCCAAATCTATAGATAGCTTTAAGTATTATGGACATTTTAATGATATTAATTTTTCTGACCCATGAACACAGGGTATCTTTCCATTTGTTTTTCTCTTCAATTTCTTTCCTCAAAGTGTTGTAGTTTTCAGTGTACAGTTCTTTCACTTCCTTTGTTAAGTTTAGCCATGAGTATTTTATTTTTTTTGAAGCTGTTGTGAATGAGATTGTTTTCTTTATTTCTTTTCAGATATTTTATTTTAGTATATAGAAACACAACTGATTTCTATATATTGATTTTGTATCCTGAAACTTTACTGAATTTGTTTAGTTCTAAGTTTTTCATTTAGTCTTTAGGATTTTCTATATATAAGATAATATTATCTGCAAGCAAAGACAGTTTTACACCTTTCTTTCCAATTTGTATATCCTTTATTTCCTTTTCTTACCTAATTGCTACGGCTAGGACTTGCAGTACTATGTTGAATAAAAGTGGTAAGAGTGAACATCTTTGTTTTGGTCCTGATTCTAGATGAAAACTTTTCAAACTTTCATCATTGAGTATAATGTTAGGTGTAGGCTTGTCATAGATGCCCTTTATTATGTGACAGTATATTCTTTCTATATCCAATTGGTTGAGAGTGTTTTTTAATCATGAACACATGTTGTATTTTATCAACTGATTTTTCTGTATCTCTTAAGATGTATCTTAATGTATTAGATGCATTAGTTCTCTGTATTTATTGAGATGATCATATGATTTTTATCTTTTATTCTATTAATGAAGTGTATCATATTTGTTGATTTGCATATGTTGAAGCATCCTTGCATCTCAGGGATAAATTCTACTTGATCATGGTATATGATTTCTTAATGTGTTGTTGGATTTAGTTTGCTAATATTTTGTTGACAATACTTGCATCTATATTCATTAGGGTATTGGCCTGTAGTTTTCTTGTTATGTCTTTATCTGGCTTTGCTATCAGGATTATGCTTGTCTCATAAAATGAGTTTGGGGATATTTCCTCCTCTTCAATTTTTTTGGAAGAGTTTGAGAAGCTTTGGCATTAATTCTTCTGTAAATGTTTTGTAGAATTCGCTGGGGAAACAATTTGGTCTGGGATTTTCTTTTTTGGGGATAATTTTGATTACTAGTTCAATCTTCTTATTGTATTGGTCTGTTCAGATTTTCTATTTCTTCATTATTAAGTCTTGGTAAGTTGTGTGTTTCTAGGAATTTATCAATTTCTTCTAGGTTATCCAATTTGTCGATGTACATTTGTTCTAATAGTCTCTTATGATCATTTATATCTCTGTGGTATCCGTTGCAATGTCTACTCTTTCTAATTTTATGAGTCTTCTCTTTTTTCTCTTAGTCTAGCTAAAGATTTGCCAGTTGTTTATTTTTTCAAAAAAACCAGTTGTAGTTTCATTGATCTTTTCTACTGTTTTTCTAGTCTCTAGTTCATTTATTTCTGTTCTTTGTTTTATTTCCCTCTGCTAACTTTGGGCTTAGTTTGTTCTTCATTTTTTGGTTCACTGAAGTGTAAATTTAGGTTATTTATTTGAAACCTTTTATTTTTCTTAATGTAGGCATTTATCATTATAAACTTCCATTTGGGGACTACTTTTACTGCATCCCACAAATTTGGTATGTCATGTTTCCACTTTTATTTATTTCAAGATATTTTAAAAATTTTCCTTTTGATTTCTTCTTTGACTCATTGTCTGGTCAGAAATATGTTGTGTAATACACACATATTTGTGAACTTTCCATCTTTTTTTGTTATTGATTTCTAGTTTCATACCATTGTGGTCAGAAAAAATACTTGGTATGATTTCAATATTCTTAAATTTGCTAAGATTTGTTTTGTAACTTATCATGGTCTATCCTGGAGAATGTTGCACGTGTTCTTGAGAAGAAGAACACATGTTCTACTGTTGCTGGATAGAATTTTCTGTATATTTTTGTTAGGCCCACTTGGTCTAAAGTGTAGCTCAACTCTAGTGTTTCCTTATTGATTTTATGCCTGGATGATATAGCTAATGTTGAAAATGGAGTATTAAAGTCACCTACTAATATTTTATTATTAGTGTTTATTTAATATATTTAGGTTCTCCACCATTAAAAGATGTCTATAATTTATCAATCTATTTATCTATCATCTATGATTGTTATATATTCTTGATTACTTGATCCTTTTATCATTGTGTAGTGATTTTGTCTCTTGTTATGGTTTCTTTTTCTTAGAATCCATTTTGTTTGATATAAGTATAGCTACCCCTGCTGTCTTTTGGTTTCCACTTGCATGTTTCCATCCCTTCACTTTGAGCCTATGTGTATCTTTAAAGCTGAAGTGAGTCTGTTGTAGGCAGCATGTAGTTGGGTCTTATTTTTTTCATTCAGCCAGCCACTCTATGCCTTTTTATTGAAGGATTTAATCCCTTTGCATTTCACATGTTTATTGATATGTAAGGATTTATTAATGCCATCTTATTGTTTTCTGGCTGTTTTGTAGGTCCCCCATTCCTTTCTTCTTTTTTTGCTGCTTTCCATTGTGAATTGACGATTTTCATAGTGGTATGCTTTGATTCCCTTCTCTTTATTGAATCTGCTGTAGGTTTTGTGGTTACCTTAAGGCTTACATAAAGAAATTTATAGATATGATGGTCTATTTTATGTTAACAACAACTTAATTTTGATCGCATACAAAAACTCTACCCTTTTACTCTCCCCCTTTTATGCTTCTGGTGTTACAACTTTTTTTATATTGTTTATTTATTAAAAATTATTGTCTTTTAACCTTTATATTAGAATTGTTAACACACTACCATAATACAGTATTAGAGTATTCTGAATTTGACTGTATACTTACATTGTTGCATATTTTCATGTTACTAATTAGTGTCAGTGTGTTACATATTTTAATGTTACTAATTAGTGTCCTTTAACTTCAGCTTGAAGAATTTCTTTCAGTATTTCTTGTTAAGGCAGGTCTAGTGGTGATAAACTCCCTCAGCTTTTGTTTGCCTGGGAAAGTATCTCACTTTCATTTCTGAATGATAGTTTGCTGGTTAGAATATTCTTAGTTGGTAGTTTTATGTTTTTTTTTTTTCCCCCCGGAACTTTGAATACATCATCCCACTCTCTTGGCCTGTAAGGTTTCTGCTGAGAAATCACGAATAGCCTTCATGGGATTCCCTCGTAAGTTAGAAGTTTCTTTTCTTTTGCCGCTGTTTGATCTGTGAAAATTTTATTCTAATGTGTGTTAGAAATTATCTTTTTGAGTTTGAGTTTCTTTGGTGACCTATGAGCTTCATGAACTTGGCTATTCAAATCTCTACCTAGATTTGGGAAGTTCTAAGCCATTATTTCTTTAAATAAGTCTTCTGCCTCATTCTCCCTCTTTTTTTCCTGAAACTCCAACAACTTGAAATTATTTCTTTCGATGGTATTCCATAGATCACATAAGCTTTCTTCACTCTTTTTAAATTCTTCTTTCTTTGTTCTCCTCTGACTGGAAAATTTCAAAGTTCTTGTCTTCTAATTTATAGATTCTGTTGTTGATACTCTCTATTACACTTTTCATTTTATTTACTGTATTCACTTTCATAATTTCTGTTTGGTTCTTTTAATAATTTCTGTCTCTTTTTGGGGTGCCTTTGTGGCTCAGTCAGTTAAGCATCTGACTTTGGCTCAGGTCATGATCTCAGGGTTTGTGAGTTTGAGCCCCATGTCAGACTCTGTGCTGACAGCTTGGAGCCTGGAGCCTGCTTCAGATTCTGTGTCTCCCTCTCTCTCTGTCCCTCCCCAGCTTGCACTCCGTCTGTCTCTCTTTCAAAAATAAACATGAAAAAAATAATTTCCCTCTTTTTTTTAAACTTCCCATTTTGTTCATGTATTGTTTTCCTGATTCATCTCAATTGTTTTTCTGTGTTTTCTTATAACTCATTGAAATTCCTTAAAACAGCTGTTGTCAATTCTTTATTGGGTTAATTGCAGATATACATCTCTTTGGGATCAGTTACTGAAAGATTATTGTTGTCCTTTAGTGGTGTCATGTTTCCGTGATTTTTTATGTTCCTTGAAGTTTTGCATTGCTGTTTTCACATTTGAAATATCAATTACCTCCTCCAATCTTTACTTACTGCCGTTGGGAGATAAATACCTTCCATGATCCTTGCTAGGGAATCTAGGGCTTTCTCAGACCTTCTGTGGGTACACCTGATCCATCTTCTTGCTCTTTCTTGTGGCAGAATTCTTAAGCCTATATGCTTTCTTTCAAACTTGCAAAGCATCAGGTTGGGTGCTGACAGCCTCCCCTTTTGTTTTCCCAAAAGCGCAAGTTTGTGGTCTCTCCCTAGCCCATAAATTTGGTGTGGTTTTCTGTGCATGCTCACTAGTTGTCTGTCAAAGCTTCCTTTCACTGCTGCCATTGGCAGCATGCACAGGGACCTGGCCACAGGATGGGTGTGTGTGTAGGTGAGGCATGTAGAATGCTGAGGGTGCTTGTGAACCAGTTGGAGGCATGTGTGAGTGAGGTATCCCCAGCAACTCATGACAGGCTTCTTAATTTAGTCTCTAATGCAGTTAATAGGATTCATGTTCCTTTAATTCCCTCCAAGAGTCCCACTTGCCTCTCTCCTAGCCTTTTCTTGCCCTTATCATGTAGATCAAAATTTAGTCCTCTGAATGCTGTCAGAGAGAAATGGGGTTCTTTGTCAGTATCCTGCACAGCTGGATGCCAGCTTTGGAAGCCAGCTCTCACTTTACCCTGCGAGAGAAATCATGGGCTGAAAAGATGTCTTTTGGCCCTAAGCTGTGCTGCCTTGGGGATGGGTGATGTGAATAAAGTCAAACTATTCCTCTTCCCCTCTCCAATTCATCCAAACTATTTGCTCCGATAGTATGTTGGAAATTCTCCACTGGGAACCTGAACTTCCCCAAAGGTTCTCTTGTCAATAGTGATTGTCTCAAGTGATATCTTCCAGGGGCTCCTGGACCATGGCCAAGAGGGTTTGGAGCCAGGTCAGGGGACACTTCAGAGCACACAGCCAGGACCAAGGTCTGTACTTCCATTATCTGATACATGGCAGGGCAAGACTCCTGTGTTTCTTGGCATATGGTGCTGGATCCCACAGCTCCCAGAGGGCACTTTTGCTTGTAGATAGACACCAAATTGTTGTTAGGAGCAGGGGAGACACGAACAAAGGATATCTTATTCAGCCATGATACTAGTGTCACTACTACATATACTCCTGGGGAAGTCCCTTCCCTTCTTTGGGCCTCTGTTTCTTCTTCTGTACAATGAAAAGTTTGTAAAAGATTGAATCCAAGAACACTTCCAACTTTGTCATTGGTTTATCAGCCATTAAAACCTTGATGGGAATTGGTTTATTTGATGTTTCTAGCGATGAAAACTTCCCGAGAAAATTCATGGGACTAGGACCCCCATGTATATATAATAGTGAGGCCTCTGGTTGCAAGTGACAGAAACCAACTCAAGATAGTTTGGGTAAAAAGGGAGAATTCATCCCCAACATATAGGAAGGGAGAAGTTATGGAACCCTAGGGAAAGAATAGAGCTGGGTCTCAGGAAAGAACTGAAACTAGGAATAGGAAAACCTTCAGGGATTGTTCTCTACCCATTAGGTTTAGGTGATTGGTAAATAGGGTGGTTGGTTTATGGCCTGGGCAGACACTCCAAAAGGTGTTCTCTCCACCTACATTGTTGAGTTTTTTAGAGGCAGTGTTTCCAGAAGTGGGGGGAATGTGGGCTTATCCAGATGTGCCTGGTCCTGAGGGGTGATCTCATTGAAAGTCTCTAGCCCTTGGGTATGGGGCAATGTGGATACATAAGCTCCTATGTATCTGAGAGAAGCAGGAAGAAAAAGAGGTGTGTGTGACAAACTTTAGTTTGTGTGAAACAAAATTTGTGTGACAGCAAAACCACCTTCCTGGAGCTTTTTTGCTGGTCTGGGATTCAGGGTTGGCCACAGACTGGCTCCCAACAGACAATCCACAATAGGCTTTCTGCTCCCAGTCAATCTAAAATGGGAAAGAAGAGGCAATGAATGTCCTTGCTAATAAGGAAATCTCAGAGTGGAGTTGAGGGATGTGGCAGGGTTTCTGGCCACACGTTAATACCCCCCACCCTCATCTACCCCATAAATATAGAAATCTAACTGGTGAAAATAAGTCTGAGGGTTTAGAGCAAAGAAGCTTTTCTGGGTAGAGTATGAGTGGCACTGGGACTGCCTAGTCCCATTCCAAAGTGTTCTCATTTCTCAGTGACTTTCCTCATCTCTTTGTTGCAGAGTGAAAGTGTCCCTAGGCCAACATCTCAGGGCTCCAGGCTTCCATCAGGATGGTGGGTGAAGGCCCCTACTTTATCTCAGATCTGGATCGGCGAGGCCAGCGAAGATCCTTTATAGAAAGATATGATCCCAGCCTAAAAACCATGATCCCAGTGAGACCCTATGCAAGGTAAGCCAGGAGAAGGTTTGGAGGGAGGGCCAGGGTATTTTCTAGCCCATCAGGAAAGTAGGCACTGGTCCTGTTCCCCCATGCTGCTGCTCTATATGCTTGTCCTTTTGTTATCCATCCATGCATCCATCCATCCATGCATGCATGCATCCATCCATCCATCCATCCACTACTTCTTTACTCCTTTTGTCCTTTGATGAGAGGGAGACAATAGCCAATGTTTAAGGAGAGCTTTCAATGTGCTGAGACATGTTCAGGTACTTTATAAACATGGCCTCTTTCACTCTTCAAAACCACCATGGACGTATTGTTATTTTATCTGATTGGTGAAAAAGTGAGGCACAGAGAAGTTAAGTAATTTGCAGAAAGTTCATCAGTTAGCTTTTTCTTTGTAACACACAAACTTTCTGACTGCTAACACTTGCCATTTAATTAGCTTACAATTTTATGGGTGGGCCAGCAACCTAGGCTGAGCTTGGCTGGGTGATTCATCTTGTTTTGATTAAACTTACTTATAAATATCCTGAACTGCAAGGTGGGTGTGCTTCACAGGGTCAGTTGGCTGACAATGGGGCAATTGGGGCAAGTGGGTCACATGGGCTATCAACCCCCAGCAGGGTAGCCTGGGCTTGATCACTTAATAGTACAGTAGCCCGCCAAAAGGATGAGTTGAAAAGTATAGGATTTCTTGGGACTCAGGCTCAGAATTGGCATACCATTTTTTTCATAGCATTCTATTGGCCAAATTAAGTCACAAGTCAGCACAGATTCAAGGTGTGGATAAATAGACTAAACTTACTGGTGGAAGCAGCTGCAAGTTCACATTACAAGGGGCTGTTATACAGATGGGGAGAGAGAATTGGGTCCATTTTGAACTGCAGGATAGTAACATATGCAGGCTGACTTTTAAGCTCACACTCATAACTATAACATTATATGATATGATATGCTATTATTATATTAATCATAATATTTTAAATGCTGCCTCTTCTACATAGAAAGGGCCCTGTGTCCTGTTCTCTGAACAGTAGAAGGCCAAGTGGCATCTCTATAGTGAGGTGACACAGCACTGCTCTCTCCTAGAATCTCTGGACCAAGGAATCACCTAGAGCCATCTAAAAGGAGAGGTAAATGTTGAAAGCTGAGGGAATAGGTTACCATAATTAGTCCCAGGCAGGAAAGTGCTAACTACCCACTGTTCTGGTTAAGTTTATAATTGCTTTGTGAACAGGCAATGTGGGCTGCTGCTTAAGAGAGTGATAGGACCTTGGAGTTAGCAAGCAGTGGGTTTGATTTCATGCTGTACCATTGTAAAAGTTTGGATGAGCACTTTAACTTTTTTTTAATTTTATTTTTTTTTAATTTGCATCCAAATTAGTTAATATAGTGCAACAATGATTTCAGGAGTAGATTTCTTAATGCTCTTACCCATTTAGCCCATCGCCCCTCCCATCTCCCCCCCCCAATAACCCTCAGCTTGTTCTCCATATTTAAGGGTCTCTTATGTTTTGTCCCCCTCCCTGTTTTTATATTATTTTTGCTTCCCTTCCCTTATGTTCATCTGTTCTGTGTCTTAACGTCATCATGTGAGTGAAGTCTTTCTCTTGTCTGACTAATTTTGCTTAGCATAATACCCTGTAGTTCCATTTACGTAGTTGTAAATGGCAAGGTTTCATTCTTTTTGATTGCTGAGTAATACTCCATTGTATATATGTACCACATCTTCTTTATCCATTAATCCATCGATGGACATTTGGGCTCTTTCCATACTTTGGCTATTGTTGATAGTGCTGCTATAAACATTGGGGTGCATGGGCCCCTTCGAAACAGCACACCTGTATCCCTTGGATAAATACCTAGTAGTGCAATTGCTGGGTCATCCGGTAGTTCTATTTTTAACTTTTTGAGGAACACTCCATACTGTTTTCCAGAATGGCTACACCAGCTTGCATTCCCACCAGCAATGCAAAAGAGATCCTTTTTCTCTGCATCCTCGCCAACACCTGTTGTTGCCTGAGTTGTTAATGTTAGCCATTCTGATAGGTGTAAGGTGGTATCTCATTGTGGTTTGGATTTGTATTTCCCTGATGATGAGTGATGTGGAGCATTTTTTCATGTGTCGGTTGGTCATCTGGATGTCTTCTTTGGAGAAGTGTCTATTCATGTCTTTTGCCCATTGCTTCACTGGATTATTTGGGTTTTTTTGGGTGTTGAGTTTGGCAAGTTCTTTATAGATTTTGGATACTAACCCTTTATCTGATATGTCATTTGCAAATATCTTCTCCCATTCCATCAGTTGCCTTTTAGTTTTGCTGATTGTTTCCTTCCCTGTGGAAGCTTTTTATTTTGATGAGGTCCCAATAGTTCATTTTTTTTTTGTTTCCCTTGCCCCCAGAGATGTGTTGAGTAAGAAGTTGCTGCGGCCAAGATCGAAGAGGTTTTAGCCTGCTTTCTCCTCGAGAATTTTGATGGCTTCCTGTCTTACATTGAGGTCTTTCATCCATTTGAGTTTATTTCTGTGTATGGTGTAAGAAAGTGGTCCAGGTTTGTTCTTCTGCATGTCGCTGTTCAGTTTTCCCAGCACCACTTGCTGAAGAGATTGTGTTTATTCCATTGGATATTTCCTGCTTTGTCAAAGATTAGTTGGCCATATGTTTGTGGGTCCATTTCTGGGTTCTCTATTCTGTTCTATTGATCTGAGTGTCTGTTCTTGTGCCAGTACCATACTGTCTTGATGGTTACAGCTTTGTAGTATAGCCTGAAGTCCAGGATTGTGATGTCTCCTGCTTTGGTTTTCTTTTTCAAGATTGCTTTGGCTATTCAGGGTCTTTTCTGGTTCCATACAAATTTTAGGATTATTTGTTCTAGCTCCGTGAAGAAGGCTGGTGTTATTTTGATAGGGATTGCATTGAATATGTAGATTGCTTTGGGTAGTGTCAACATTTTAACAATATTTGCTCTTCCTATCCAGGAACATGGAATCTTTTTCCATTTTTGTGTGTCTTCTTCAATTTCTTTCATAACCTTGTATAGTTTTCAGTGTACAGATTTTTCACCTCTTTGGTTAGATTTATCCCTAGGTATTTCATGGTTTTTGGTGCCATTGTAAATGGGATTGATTCCTTTATTTTTCTTTCTGTTGCTTCTTTGTTGTTGTATAGGAATGCAACCGATTTCTGTGCATTGATTTTATATCCTGCCACCTTGCTGAATTCATGAATCAGTTCTTGCAGTTTTTTGGTGGAATCTTTTGGGTTTTCTATGTAGATTATCATGTCATCTATGAAGAGTGAAAGTTTGACCTCCTCCTGGCTGATCTGGATCCCTTTTATTTCTTTGTGTTGACTGATTGCAGAGGCTAAGACTTCCAATACTATGTTGAATAACAGTGGTGAGAGTGGACATCTCTGTCTTTTCCTGACCTTAAGGGGAAAGCTGTCAGTTTTTCCCCTTTGAGGATGATATTAGCGGTGGGTCTTTCATATATGGTTTTTATGATCTTGAAGTATGCTCCTTCTATCCCTACATTCTTGAGGGTTTTTATCAAGGAAGGATGTTATATTTTGTCAAATGCTTTCTCTGCATCTATTGAGAGGATCATATGGTTCTTGTCCTTTCTTTTATTGATGTGATGAATCACATTGGTTGTTTTGTGGATATTGAACAAGCCCTGCATCCCAGGTATAAATCCTACTTGGTCATGGTGAATAATTTTTTTAATATAATGTTAGATCTGGTTGGCTAATATCTTGTTGAGGATTTTTGCATCCATGTTCATCAGGGAAATTGGTCTATAGTTCTCCCTTTTAGTGGGGTCTGTGTCTGGTTTTGGAATCAAGGTAATTCTGGCTTCATAGAAAGTTTGGAAGTTTCCTTCCATTTCTATTTTAGGAACAGCTTCAAGAGAATAGGTGTTAACTCTTCCTTAAATGTTTGGTAGAATTCCCCTAGAAAGCCATCTGGCCCTGGACTCTTGTTTTGGGGGAGATTGTTTATTACTAATTCGATTTCTTTACTGGTTATGGGACTGTTCAAAATTTCTATTTCTTCCTGTTTCAGTTTTAGTAGTGTATATGTTTCTAGGAATTTGTCCATTTCTTCCAGATTGCCCATTTTATTGGTGTATAATTGCTCATAATATTCTCTTATTATTGTTTTTATTTCTGCTGTGTTGGTTGTGATCTCTCCTGTTTCATTCTTGATTTTATTTATTTGGGTCCTTTTCTTTTTCTTTTTGATAAAACTGGCTAGTAGTTTATCAATTTTGTTAATTCTTTCAAAGAACAAGCTTCTGGTTTCATTGATCTGTTTTACCGTTTTTTTTTTGGTTTTGATAGCATAAATTTCTTCTCTAATCTTTATTATTTCCTGTCTTTTTCTGGTTTTGGGTTTTATTTGCTGCTGTTTCCAGCTCCTTAAGGCATAAGGTTAGGTTGTGTATCTGAGACCTTTCTTCCTTCTTTAGGAAGGCCTGGATTGCTATATACTTTCCTCTTACGGCTGCCTTTGCTGCATCCCAGAGGTTTTGGCTTGTGGTGTTATCATTTTCATTGGCTTCCATGTACTTTATAATTTCCTCTTTAACTTCTTGGTTAGCCCATTCATTCTTGAGTAGGATGTTCTTTAGTCTCCCAAGTATTTGTTATCTTTCTAAATTTTTTCTTGTGGTTGATTTTGCGGTTTATAGCATTGTGGTCTGAAAATATGCATGGTATAATCTCGATCTTTTTGTACTTGAGGGCTGATTTATGTCCCAGTATGTGGTCTATTCTGAAGAATGTTCCATGTGCACTGGAGAAGAATGTATATTCTGCTGCTTTAGGATGAAATGTTCTGAATGTATCTGTTAAGTCCATTTGGTCCAGTGTGTCATTCAAAGCCATTGTTTCCTTGTTGATTTTTTGATTAGATGATCTGTCCATTGCTGTGAGTGGGGTGTTGAAGTCCTCTACTATTATGGTGTTACTATCAATGAGTTTCTTTATGTTTGTGATTAATTGATTTATATATTTGGGTGCTTTCACATTTGGTGCATAAATGTTTACAGCTGTTAGGTCTTCTTGGTGGATAGACCCCTTAATTATGATATAATGCCCTTCTTCATCTCTTGATGCAGTCTTTATTTTAATGTCTAGATTGTCTGATATAAGTATGGCTACTCCAGCTTTCTTTTGTTGACCATTAGCATGATAGATGGTTCTCCATCTCTTTACTTTCAATCTGAAGGTGTCTTTAGGTCTAAAGTGGGTCTCTTGCAAACAGCATATAGATGGATCTTGTTTTCTTATCCATTCTGTTACCCTATGTCTTTTGCTTGGAGCATTTAGTCCATTGAAATTTAGAGTGAGTACTGAAAGATATGAATTTATTGCCATTATGTTGCTTGTAGAGTTGGAGTTTCTGGTGGTGTTCTCTGGTCCTTGCTAGTCTTTGTTGCTTTTGGTCTTTATTTATTTGTTGTATTTTTTTCATCTTTTCTCCTTTCAGAGAGTCCCCCTTAAAATTTCTTGCAGGGCTGGTTAAGTGGTCACAAACTCCTTTAATTTTTGTTTGTCTGGGAAATTTTATCTCTCCTTCTATTTTGAATGACAGCCTTTCCGGATAAAGAATTCTTGGCTGCATATTTTTCTGAGTCAGCACATTGAATATATCTTGCCACTCCTTTCTGGCCTGCCAGGTTTCTGTGGATAGGTCTGCTGCAAACCTGATCTGTCTTCCCTTGTAGGTTAAGGACTTTTTGTCCCTTGATGCTTTCATGATTCTCTCCTTGCCTGAGTATTTTGTGAATTTGACTATGATATGGCTTGTTCATGGTCGGCTTTTGTTGAATCTAATGGAAGTCCTCTGTGCTTCCTGGATTTTGATGTCTGTGTCTTTTCCCAGGTTAGGAAAATTTTCTGCCGTGATTTTTCTCACACAACCCTTCTACCCCTGTTTCTCTCTCTTCTTCTTCTGGGGCCTCTATGATTCTGATGTTCCTTTTTAATGAGTCACTGATTTCTCTAACTCTTAAATCATGCTCTTGCCTTAATCTCTCTCTTTTTTCCTGCTTTATTATTCTCCATAAGTTTGTCTTCTATATCGCTGATTCTCTGTTCTGCCTCATCCATCCTTGCCATCGTGGCATCCATTTGAGATTGTAGCTCAGTTATAGCATTTTTAATTTAATTCTGACTGTTTTTTACTTCTTTTATCTCTGCAGAAAGGGATTCTAATCTACTTTTGACTCCAGCTAGTATTCTTTTTTTTTTTTTTTTTAATTTTTTTTTCAACGTTTTTTATTTATTTTTGGGACAGAGAGAGACAAAGCGTGAACGGGGCAGGGGCAGAGAGAGAGGGAGACACAGAATCGGAAACAGGCTCCAGGCTCCGAGCCATCAGCCCAGAGCCTGACGCGGGGCTCGAACTCACGGACCGCGAGATTGTGACCTGGCTGAAGTCGGACGCTTAACCGACTGCGCCACCCAGGCGCCCCTCCAGCTAGTATTCTTATTATCATGATTCTAAATTCTGGTTCAGACATCTTGCTTGTATCTGTGTTGGTTAAGTCCCTAGGTGTCATTTCTTTGTGCTCTTTCTTTTGGGGTGAATACCTTCGTTTCATCATTTTGAAGGGAGAAAAGGAATTAATGAGGTAAAAAAATTAAAATTTAAAAAATATTAAAATTAAAAAAATTAAAAACAAATAAACAAACTCACACACACACACAAATTGAATAAATGATGCTAGATCCTAGGTGTGTTTTGGTCTGAGTGTTCAAAGTGGCTTGATAGATTAGAGAAAAAAGGGGAAAGAAAGAACAAAAAGGAAATCATTTGAAAATCTGAAAAAAATGAATACACGGAAGTAGACTAAAATGAAATGATGGAAGTAAAATAGAATTTGAAAAAAATCACACAAAAGTAAAAAAATAGTAAAAAAGTTGAAAAGTATTTTTAATAAAAATTGAAAATAAAAATGAGTTTTTCTCTCTCTGTATTCAAGAAAAAAAAAGAGACAAAAAAAGAGAAAAAAGGAAAAAAAAAAGAAAGAAAATTGAATAGATGTACCAGTGAACAAACTGAAATGTGACTGAAATTACTTCATTTTCCCCTAGAAGTCAAACTATGAAGCGCTTTATAGTCCATAAACTAAGCGTGTGGAGAGACTTGTGTTCCTGAAGAGCAAGGTTGGCCCAGTTGGGCGGGGCTTGGTGTAACGGTTCCATTCTCCACCAGACAGTGCTGTTTAGCTTACTGGGGTGGATTGTTGTGGCACTTGTAGGTGTGTATGCACATGCACGGGAGTGGTGAAAATGGCATCACCCAGCTACCCAGTCTCTCGTATCAGAACTCTGTTCTCCCCGATCAGCAATCATGCACCTGTCCTTTGTCTTTGGCTTCCATCCACTCCCTGCTTTTACACAGTCTGTGACCAAGCCCCAGGCAGCACCTCCCTCCTGAGTTTTGTCTCAGATGTGGCTGTTTTTCCAGACCCCTTACTTCTGAGGGACTGCAGATTTGACCCGTTCTGCCCCTCTGTGGAAGGGTCTCACCGAGCAATGACCAGGTGCTGGCCACACCCAGGAATGTTTGTGGGACCGTGCTGCTGCTCATGCCCAGAGACTGTGGCCAGTTGCCAGACTGCCCCAGAAAAATTCACGAGATAGTTTAGCAGCAGCGTTTCAGGGATTATGGAAAATCACAACACACATCTGGCACCAGCCTTCACCCTTAATGACCTTGTTCCAGCACCAGCAAATGTGGTTGTTCTCCCAGGTTCACTGGGACCTTGCCTTTGGGGGACCAACACAGCCTCTACCAGGTGTCCTCTCAGCAGGGGAACCAACTATCCCCGTGTGGCCTTAAGACCTCTGGACTCCACTCTGTTCCTGGAGATTCACCCTTCCCACCAGAGCACTGCCAGATATTGAGCTGTGGAGTTTCAGACTCTGTGCTCCCCCTGTTTATAGAGTCTTAATGGAATTTAAACCCTCTCCTTTCTCCTTTCTCCCTTTTTGGTTCAGTCCCTGCGGATGTTTACACTTTTTCACTTTCTCTCCAGCTGCTTTGGGGGGGGTGCTTTTCCTGTACTCTCCCCCATCTCCATCCTCTCTCTGCATGCAAAAGTGGCTCCCTGCCCTCCACAGCTTCTCTCTCCCCTAGTTTACCTCTCTGCGTGAGTACCTACTGAGTTCTGTGGTTCAGGTTGCACAGATTGTTGTGTTAATCTTCAGATCAGTTTTCTAGGTGTGCAGGAGGTTTAGTGTTGGTTTGGCTGTATTTCATGGATGCAAGATGCACAAAAAACTTCCAGCTGTTCTGCCATCTTGACTCCTCTCCTCCAAGCACTTTAACTTCTTTATGCCATGATGTTCTTGTCTATGAAATGGGATCGTTATACTAACCTTCTGCACTCCCACTTATTTGTTGTAAAATTATACAAGGTAATGCAAGACTGTATCATAAAAGCCATATTTTAGGAAATTTAACTACATGCTGGGTACATATTACCTTGTTAATAATATCTTAGCTTGGGTTCTCCAAAAGCAGAGCCTGAGTCAAGAATTTGGATGCAGGTAGCTCATTTAGGAGGTGATCCTGGGAACAGGAGGGAATATTTAGGGGAAGTGAGGCAGGGAATGACAACAGGTGTCATCAGTATCACTGCTGTAGGAATGGGGGCTGGATTCTACTACGTCCTCCTGAGAAAGTGCACAATTTTCCACCCGAAGGATGAGGGAGTGCATTTATCCAGGGGTTCCTATACTCCATTAGTTAAGATTTGTCCCTGGGGGCATCAACCCCTGCAATTTTGAGCTGCACGTATGCTTCTGAGAAGGCACTGAAACAGGTGGTGAAAAGAGACACAGCTTGCATTTGAGATGGGACACTGTCAGCTTGAGCCTTAGCTTGCATGACATTGTCCCCTATAGCTGAGATCAGGGGTACATGTGACAAGAGGCTGTGACCCAGGGCATCCTGACAGCATCTGCTACAAATATAAAGCTGTTGCAAGGTCCAGAATATACTAAACATTCAGTGACCAGTAGATATTACTCTATGTCTCTGACTTTGTTCTGTCTTAGATGGCTAACTTCTCAAGGGCAAACACGAGTTTTTTCCTCCTTTATTTCCTCTTCCTCTTCTTTCTTTTCTTTTCTTTTCCTCTAATGTTTGCTCTTTCTCCTCCTTCTCTTTCTTTTTCTTTGCTCTCCTTTTCCTCCTGTTCCTTTCCATTTCTTTTTTCTCCTCCTCTCTTTCCTCTCTCTCATCCTTTTTTACCTACTAGCTAATATTTATGTAGCCATAACATTTTAAATGTATTAATTCATTTCATCATCACAATAAATCATGAGTTTGCATCCAGCATTTGCCTGTTTAGGTAGCCTCCCCCCGACATGGTGGCATGTCCTGCTCTGCACCTTCCCCATCTTCCTGAGAGCACAAGACATGCACCTGACTTCTAATAATCAGCTTATAGGCCTTAATTTCCTCATGACAAATGGATCAGTTACCCTCTTTCCCATGGTCATGAGGCTCTTGAAAATTGGTAAATTTTCAACACTGGCTCACTAAAAAAATTCCCTGGGTTTGTAGCATTTATTGATTTTTATGGTGTGAATACTCCTACCATTGGCAATTTCAAGCCAATGTGATGCCACTGAATGCAAAGTTGGGAAGGGATGTGCAGTATCACCCTGTTATATGGTATTTCTACCATACAGATAAAATAGATTTACATGATCTAAACAGCATAGATACTGGTAAAATCTAATAAAATAATTAGGAAATTATGAGTTTCAAATAGTTATTACCTTTGTCCTTAAGATAATTTATTTAAAATTATGTGATTTTTAATATTGGCTGTGTTTAGCAACTAACTTGCAAAACTCCTGGAAGTCTTACAATCAACTCTCACAGGTGCTATGAGCTGGTTCCAGTATATACCTCTGCTCAAAGGGATAATGGGTGGTAATCCTGGATTCTAAGTGTGGCTGTGGTTATTACTATAGTTAAGAACTCAAGTCAGGGACTCAGGAAAATGGCAACTATGCCCTGGAATGCAGAGTGTCTCATTTGTCTTAGGCTGGCACCCAACCCTGTGGATGATGCAGGACTGCTCTCCTTCGCTACATTTTCCTGGCTTACACCAGTGATGGTTAGGGGCTATAAGCATACACTGACTGTGGACACCCTGCCCCCGATGTCACCATATGACTCATCGGACACCAATGCCAAAAGGTATGAGGATTCACTTGGGTCACCTCAGGAGAGGAGCTCACCCTATGAAGAGCCCTTTGTGTGCACCCATTTCCTGGGTGTGGAAATGGACACCTCCAGGTCACTGGTGGCCCTCCTTAGTGGCTGCTCTGTAAAGCAGGATTGGGCTGACTCAACTTATTTGGGGAGGCAAGAATTGGGGAGATTTGGTGTGTAAAAAGGATTGATTGAGAGTTACAGCCTGAGGCTCAGGACCATGCTGGCTGGGTTGTTGATGAATTGTAGGAGCACTACATCAGGATGAGGGTGACCAGAATTTCACTTCACACTGGCCAGACCCACCTGGGCTGCTGCTCCAGGTAGCTCTAGGCATTGCATTTTGCTTTAAAAATCATTTTTGGGATTTTGGGGCACTTGGGTGTCTCAGTCAGTTGAGCGTCCAATTTCAGCTCAGGTCATGATCTCACAGTTTGTGAGTTCTAGCCCTACATCAGGCTCTGTGCTGACATTGTAGCCTGGAGCCTGCTTTGGAGTCTGTCTCCCTCACTCTTTGCTCCTCCCCTGCTCATGCTCTGTCTCTCTCTATCTCAAAAATAAATAAACATTAAAAAATCATTATTGAGCTTTTATATTGCAAAATATGTTTAGGTTGAACCAAATGAAGCCACCAATATTTGACAGTTTTGACTTGCAAAAAATGTAACTTTCACTGATTCTACCTAATTAATATTCATTCTAAAAATGTTAAAGCAACAAACATTTAAGAAGTGGGAGTATCCTCACCATATTCCAACTCTGCTCCCCAGAGGTCAGCATTGTTAAATGTTGGTGTTGATGTATCCAGAATTTTTTCTACTCTGGTTAAACACACTCTGTGCGCTGATCTGCTGATCAGTACCTCTTCTTATTCCCCCTACTTACATGTCATGGGTTTTTTCTTTAAACACAGTGAAGCACACTATATAATATTTAACAGTTTTGCTGTTTTTAGTAAGCATTTACAAACACTTTTCTATGTCAGCATAAGTATAAAGACATTAATTCTTTCTACCATCTGCATTGACCTTTAATGTTGCTATGAATCATAATGTCTTAGTGGAAAAATTCTCAAAGACTTCTTCTGCACTTGTTTCTTCTGGGAGTCTTCTTATCTTTGGCCACATGGGGTGAAGTGCAAGGCATTGCCTGAAGTGTGTGCTCAAAGGGATAGGAGCTTTAATCATGGTCGTGCAATTGTTTCTACAATTGTGCTTTCCCTCATCTGTGTGCTGTATACATTTAATTCAATGGAAGTTTCCCAAAATCTACAGTCCAGAGCAAGTTGCTAGTGAGCTCAGAGAGAAGGGGCTGGACTGGACCAGTGCCTGTGTAGTACTGGATTTTCCTTCTATTTCTCTGGCCAGTACTTCCTGTCTGTTTTTAATGTTTCCTTCCATCTACCCAGCATCAGTTTGGATCCTCTTCTCTTCCATTCTATGCCTGTTCCTAGGTGAACTTACCCACTTCAAAGACAACACCATATGCAACCTTAACAACAGGCTACTTCAATCCATGCATCGCTTCCAGACTCTGAATTCATATGCTCTGCATCCAATTGGACAGCTGCACTTGGATGACTCACAAGCATCTTATATCTAAAGCTGTGTTCTTTTTTAAAATTTATTTTTATTTTTTTTAATTTTGCTTTTTAATTTACATCCAAATTCATTAGCATATAGTGCAACAATGATTTCAGGAGTAGATTTCTTAATGCTCTTACCCATTTAGCCCATCGCCCCTCCCATCTCCCCCCCCCAATAACCCTCAGCTTGTTCTCCATATTTAAGGGTCTCTTATGTTTTGTCCCCCTCCCTGTTTTTATATTATTTTTGCTTCCCTTCCCTTATGTTCATCTGTTCTGTGTCTTAACGTCATCATGTGAGTGAAGTCTTTCTCTTGTCTGACTAATTTTGCTTAGCATAATACCCTGTAGTTCCATTTACGTAGTTGTAAATGGCAAGGTTTCATTCTTTTTGATTGCTGAGTAATACTCCATTGTATATATGTACCACATCTTCTTTATCCATTAATCCATCGATGGACATTTGGGCTCTTTCCATACTTTGGCTATTGTTGATAGTGCTGCTATAAACATTGGGGTGCATGGGCCCCTTCGAAACAGCACACCTGTATCCCTTGGATAAATACCTAGTAGTGCAATTGTTGGGTCATCCGGTAGTTCTATTTTTAACTTTTTGAGGAACACTCCATACTGTTTTCCAGAATGGCTACACCAGCTTGCATTCCCACCAGCAATGCAAAAGAGATCCTTTTTCTCTGCATCCTCGCCAACACCTGTTGTTGCCTGAGTTGTTAATGTTAGCCATTCTGATAGGTGTAAGGTGGTATCTCATTGTGGTTTGGATTTGTATTTCCCTGATGATGAGTGATGTGGAGCATTTTTTCATGTGTCGGTTGGTCATCTGGATGTCTTCTTTGGAGAAGTGTCTATTCATGTCTTTTGCCCATTGCTTCACTGGATTATTTGGGTTTTTTTGGGTGTTGAGTTTGGCAAGTTCTTTATAGATTTTGGATACTAACCCTTTATCTGATATGTCATTTGCAAATATCTTCTCCCATTCCATCAGTTGCCTTTTAGTTTTGCTGATTGTTTCCTTCCCTGTGGAAGCTTTTTATTTTGATGAGGTCCCAATAGTTCATTTTTTTTTTGTTTCCCTTGCCCCCAGAGATGTGTTGAGTAAGAAGTTGCTGCGGCCAAGATCGAAGAGGTTTTAGCCTGCTTTCTCCTCGAGAATTTTGATGGCTTCCTGTCTTACATTGAGGTCTTTCATCCATTTGAGTTTATTTCTGTGTATGGTGTAAGAAAGTGGTCCAGGTTTGTTCTTCTGCATGTCGCTGTTCAGTTTTCCCAGCACCACTTGCTGAAGAGATTGTGTTTATTCCATTGGATATTTCCTGCTTTGTCAAAGATTAGTTGGCCATATGTTTGTGGGTCCATTTCTGGGTTCTCTATTCTGTTCTATTGATCTGAGTGTCTGTTCTTGTGCCAGTACCATACTGTCTTGATGATTACAGTCTAAAGCTGTGTTCTTGATCCAGGGCCCCAACCTGATGATGCTCTTCTCTTCTTCCTCTTTTCCTCTTCTCAACAAACTCCATTCACACAGTTGATCAAGTCAGAAAGTTGGGATCCTTAATCTTCCTTCCCTTTTCTTCCCCATCTGGTTCATCAGTGCATTATGTTGTCTCTTTTCATCTTTCCCAAAATTCACTTTCTTAAATCCAGGCCACTTCTCCCGGATGTCACAGTCTCCTGCTGTGGTCCCCTGCTTTAGCCTTTGTTCCTCCCTATAATAATCCACTAGTCTCACAGCTACCAGAATGCTCTTTTAGATATGTAAAATATCTTATCACTAGGGCTTAAAAACCTGCAAAGCCTTCCTTTGCTCTTGAAAAGAAACCTAAACTCCTTTCTCAGAACTACGGGTCCCACGGGGTTTTGTTCTGCCTCACCTCCCAGTATCATGTCAGTCCTTCTCCTTCAGCACACTCCTGTCTCATTGCCCTTCTTTCAGATCTCTGAGATGGACAAACTCCTCCCTGTCCTAGGGAAGATTATTCTGGTCCTTCCTCTGTGCCTCTTTCTTTCTTTCTTTCTTTCTTTCTTTCTTTCTTTCTTTCTTTTATCGGAACTGGTGTTGTGCCAGAGATGGGCACTAGGAGCAGGAAATGAAGGTCTGGAAAGTGCCCAAGTGTTAGATACCAGCCTGTGCTTGTGCCAAGGCTTTGCCCCTGCCCCTCCTGTATCCCATCTGCCCTGGAAAAGAAGAAAGGAGAGTCACTGTTGCTTGTGTGGAGCCACCACTGCCAGGGATGAGGGTTGTGCTGAGCACCTTTGTGAGGTTTGTCCATTGAAGTAGCTTCAAACAGCAAGTGGAAATGTAAGTCCCTTTCCTTCTTCCTGTTCTTTCATCACAGATTTCAAATCCTTTGGGATGAAGAGGTGGAAAGGGTGGGTCCTGAGAAAGCCTCTCTGGGCCGAGTGGTCTGGAAATTCCAGAGGACGCGTGTTTTGATGGATATTGTGGCCAACATCCTGTGCATTATCATGGCAGCCATAGGGCCGGTGAGTGAGGGTGGCCCTTCTTCTGCCTTGTCAAACAGGTCCCCAGACTGACAAAGAATGTCATTAGCTACTTTCTCTACGAGCTGGTGGGTTTAGCACATTGTCATTATCTTTGAGCTCCTTGGGGGCAAATTTTCATAAAGCTAATCCTTGTCAAGCACAGCAGCAACCACTGAAATTAATTAAAAAGTTTGCCTCATAAAATCAGTTTGCTGACATTATCTGAGGCTTCCTATACCAACCTCAACCTCCAGCGGCCCTCTCCTCTCTCCATTGTGCTATTTTACAGACGGTTCTCACTCACCAAATCCTCCAACAGACTGAGAGCATTTCTAGGAATGTCTGGGTTGGCATTGGCCTGTGCATAGCCCTTTTTGCTACTGAGTTTACCAAAGTGCTCTTTTGGGCCCTTGCCTGGGCCATAAATTACCGCACAGCAATCCGGTTGAAGGTGGCCGTCTCCACCCTGGTTTTTGAAAACCTGGTGTCCTTCAAGACGCTGGCACACATCTCTGTTGGAGAGGTAAGCTGGTCCAGAGTTTAATTTTAGAAAACGAAATCCTAAATCCTGACTCTGAGTGAGATGTACTTCCTGGATAATGCATATGACTTCCTTCTATTTTTCCAATGTCCTGCCCATTATATCCCATCTCCCTGCTAAGTGAAGTGAGGAAGACTCAAAACATGAGAGGAATTCAATGAAGGGAGGGCTCTATTCAAGCTGGAGAATTTGGAAATTTTTCCCTGTTCGAGTTGAGGTGGGGTTTTGGGATGACCTTATCCAATCCCTTTGATTGTTAGTGAGGACACTGAGGCAGTAAGGAACACATCACAGGCATTTAAAGAAAATGAATGAACAATGGATCCAATAATTCTGATTTTATAGTATTTAGGGTGCCAAAGCCATAATAAAGACTACACTTACTGGACTTCAGAACTTATATATTCTTAAGCCCTTGAATCTTAGTAATAAGATTCTTAGCATTTACACAATAAAATTTTCTTAGTCAGGGGAATCCCAGGTGGCATGAGGTAAGGGACTTTCTTCTTTCTTACAGTTGCTCTTTCAGTATGCCTAAAGCATCTTATGATGAACTCAGCTGCATAGAAAAAGAAATTCCAAAATAACAGTAGATTAAGCAAGATGAATTTATTTCACTCTCAAAAGGAGTCTGGACCAGACCAATTCAGGGCTGGTATGGGGACTTCTGTATCTTCCTATCTTTCTTTGTCACTACCCTAGCACATGGCTCTCATAATGGTTCAGGATGGATTTTGGAGGTCCAGTCATCCCAACCATGTTTCAGATAGCTGGTAAGAGGAGGGAGAGAAGAGCAAAGATATATGTCCTCTAAGTTGAATTGCTTCCCTTTAAGAATTAATTCCCAAACTCCCATTTGACATGTGTTACACAGTCACATGGCCACATTCTTTCCACAAAAGAGGCTGAAAAATGTAGTCTTTTAGCTGGGCATGCTACAGCTCTGAATAAAGCAGGAAGAAGGAGAGATAGATAAAGGTTTAGGCAGGTATCCATCTCTCCAGTATGCTTTTAGAGGGCAATATTACTCTTCACTGGGACTCTCTGTCCTAAAGATCAGCCTCTCCAAGATCAGATCAGAATGGAACCACAAAACTTATCATGTTGGTCCCCTGGCAGCACCCCTCTCCATTTAAGGCAGTTTTTCTTCTCTACTCAGACCCCTCAACCACTCTGAAAGCCTTCAGTTGACGAAATGTTTGGGTGACACTTCCAAAGCTGAACCTTTGTGCTTTCTTTCCAGGTGCTCAATATACTATCAAGTGATAGTTATTCCTTGTTTGAAGCTGCCTTCTTTTGTCCCTTGCCAGCCACCATCCCGATTCTAATGGCTGTTTGTGCAGTGTATGCCTTTTTCATTCTGGGGCCCACAGCTCTCATCGGGATATCTGTGTACATCATATTCATCCCCATCCAGGTAATGGCAGGTCTTTGCAACTATAAACAGTTGTATGCTTGTATTGTGCACACATGTTCTCACTCAATTGGATAGAAGGCTTTATTTCCAGGGTGTGGACCTGAAGCCTGTGTCCCCACTTTGTGCCTACAGATGAGCTTTCTTTTGTTGGCATATTGTATTTTTTTTAAGAACTTGAATTTGAATGTGCTGGGGGAGGGAGGCATGGCTTTCAGTTTGTCTCCAGCACTCTCTTTGCATACTAGCAATTCCTGTGTTTATATCACTTGCCTGATCCCCAGTGGTGTCCCCTGGTCCACATCAGCTACCACAACTCAAGGCAAGGATGACTGAGAATCTCAGTCCAGTTTCCCTTAGAACTTTCCCTGGCACTTATACTCCAATCTCTGGATTTTTAGGCCAACTGCAACTCAGCAATTCTCTCTGAACACTTTGTACCTTGATTTCAGATGTTTATGGCTAAGCTGAATTCAGCTTTTCGAAGATCAGCAATTTCAGTGACAGACAAGCGAGTTCAGACAATGAATGAGTTTCTGACTTGCATCAAGCTGATTAAAATGTATGCCTGGGAGAAATCTTTTACCAATACCATTCAAGGTAGGATGCACAGGTCTTGAAGAACCACTTACCCTGTAGAATGTACTCTTCTAAGGGGTTCTTAAGGTTCTGGGGGCCAGGAATTCCAGAAGGGGGGATGTGGGTCCCCTCTAAGCTCCTTTTCAGGCTTTTTAAGGGATTACAAAGATTTTAATAGACCCAGGCATCTGTTCTGGTGAGCCCAAGGACGCAGCAGGTGAATGACATATGGTTTAGCCTTTAAAAAGGCATGTGGATGCTGATACTGACCAGTTACCTTTTACAAAAATAATACACTAAAACATTATGAAGAGAGGAAGAGCTACCTCAAGCTATTTCCTCAACTTAGAAGATGTCTACACACACACACACACACACACACACATATACTCACACTTACATATATAGCTCCTTGCCTGCAGCAACTTCATCATGATTGAATGACCCCCTGACTCGATACTCTTTGCACAGATAAGAGGATACATATATAGCTTTTTAAAAAAAAGATGATATTAAAACCATTTCAATCAAATATAAATGCAAATCTAATTGCAGGGACATTTACATAATTGCTGACATAGACTCAGGTGGTTGGCCGGTTAATGATCTGAACCACTGTTACAATTGACTCTCTGGATCTACAATTACACTTTTAGACCAGCATGTAATTGGGCCTGAAGCTGTATATCCGTGTTTTAAGGAGTGGCTTTAGAAAACTTGCTTCTGAGCTTGCCAAAGGAAGTGTCGCAGGTTGGGATGCTGGCAGCCCTATGCGACCTTCCTTGAAGACCCAGACACACTTCCTCACACATTAAACTCACTTTAGTACAATGATTTGATTCCATTTGATTCCATTTGACTTCGTTCAATTTAATTTGACTCAATTTAACCTGAGTCCGTTTAATTCAATAAATATTCACGAACTTCCTACTATGTACAAGGTCATGGGAGATGCACAAAAGGATTAGAAAGAGTCCCTGGTTTTAAGATTATGGGAGTTTGAGTTAACTAAGCTCAATAATAGCTATAAGTTTGTTGGCTCTACCTTTAGAATATATCTGGAATCTGTCTGCTTCTCTTCATTCCACTGTCACTCTAGTGCAAACCAATATTCTCTCCCTTCTGGACTATGGAAAGAAGTTTTAGATGCAACACTTTCTTTTCTCCTTCCCCCTGAAATCCATTATGTTCTCAGAAGCCAGTGTGACCTTTTAAAAATGTCAATCAGATCCTGCCCTTCCCTGCTAAAAATATTTAGTGGTTTCTTATTACACTTAGATTATTCCAATTTAGGACTTTTGATTTAAATCAAATTCCTTTAAATGGCCTATTAGATCCAATGTGATCTGGCCCCTGATGACCTCTATGAGCTCATCACATCTTATCCTAACCCTTGATAACTCGTGTGAGCCCTGTGAACCTCCTGTCTATCTTCATTCATGCCTCATGATCTTTGCAGTTACTGTTTCCTCTGCCTGAAATGCTCTCTTGATGGATGTTCATGTTGACTTTGTGCCTTCTCTCGATGTCACTGATCAAAGATGCCTTCTTGACCACAGTCCTAAGCAAGTCCATTCCCTACCAGTTCCTTTAATTCACTTTACCCTGTTCATTTATTTCATATCACCCAACAAATTTGTAATGATAGAATTTGTTTATTTCTTTATTGTCTGTCTCCCTACTGAAAGAGAGCTAAAACCCTGTTTACTCCTATACTTTCCAACACCAAGCACAGCACCTGTCCTACAGTAGACATCAGGTTAAAATTTGTTGAATTAGCATGGATTAACTATAGGTTAAAATAGGGAAAATGCCATAAGGGAAATGGAGAGAAGCTCCAGGGGGTGAAGGGGTGAGCATATCAGGTTGGAGAGATCAGGAAAAGTGTCATGGTGGAAGTGGCATTTTAGAAAGGCCTTGAAGAATAGCAAGGATTCAGACACAAACAGAGCTGGGGAAGACCCCCAGTAGGAGCAAAGGCCTAGAGAAGGATATGCAAGGGTGTGCTTGGGGAAAAGGAGGTGGCTGTGTATTCTAGAGGCAAAGGGCATATGGACACCAGAGTTTTGGATTGCAGTAGAACTGGTTTCCAACTCTGCCTTGACTACTTAAAAGGCAAGTTACTTAACCTGCTATGACTTTCCTGTCCTGCCAGAGAGCATAATAATAGCCTCTTTTTTTCACATGGTGATGAGCGTGATCTATGAGAACACTGTGCAGTGTTCAGAAGAGCACTCAGCAAGAATGGCAATGGTGCCATGTTGCTAGTGTGAAAGGGTTTTTGCAGAAGAGTCTGGAATTAGAGTAAAGAACTTTAAACACCAGGAGAAGGAGGCTCAAATTTAATTTGTGAGCAGTGCAGAGGCATGGACCCCAACTGGACTTATGAAAGGGAGAAATGCTCTTGGGCTTTTGTAGATGTTCCTGGGATACAGGACAGGAGCCCCAATCTGGCAGCCTTCAGGCTGGCACATGTGCTTTTTATTTAAAACTTTCAATTAGTTCCCAACATTTATAGGTGGAAACGTGTCCCACAAAATTCCAGATCCCAGACTTGAGAACAGTTGAAGATCTGGTGACCCTGGATGCTCTGCACTGAGAGGTGGCTGCCCCTTTCACTGAGGCATGTGGTCCCCATTTTGCCACATTCCACACCCTCCTTCTGGTCTTACTCTCTGTCCACTCCCTTCATTTACATTACTTGCCTGGCATCTGTAGGCATCCAAGTGTATGAATCCTGACACAGATTCTGGACTGCAAGAGACCTCAGAAACCATCCAATATGGCAGCTGACAGACACTAAGCTTCCAGTTTGTTCCCAGAGCTTTCTGTGCTTACTCTAATTTAAACTTCACTACCAGAGTCCTTAACACTCACTTGCAGGAGGATCAGGCAAAGGTAAATACATTTCTTCTCCTTCTTTTTTTTAAAGTTTATTTATTTATTTGAGAGAGAGAGAGAGAGAGAGAGAGAGAAAGAAGAGAGAAGGAGAAGAGAAAGAGATAGCACTAGTGGGGAGGGGCAAAGAGAGAAGGAGAGAGAGAATCCCAAGCAGGCTCCACGCTGTCAGCAGAGTTTGACATAGGACTCAAGCCCACAAACCGTGAGATCATGTTTTGAGCCCAAATCAAGAGTCGGATGCTTAACTGACTGACCCACCCAGGTGCCCCAAGGATAGATGCATTTCTTAGTGCTGCAAAATAAGTCCATCATGGACCATTTTCTATTTACAGATATAAGGAAGAGGGAAAGGAAATTACTGGAAAAAGCTGGATTTGTTCAAAGTGGAAACTCAGCCCTGGCCTCCATTGCATCTACCATAGCCATTGTATTGACATTCACCTGCCACATCCTCTTGAGACGCAGGCTCACCGCCCCAGTGGTAAGAACCATTTCTAGACCTGGCCTCCTTCACATTCCAACACTGGACAGTGCCAGCTGGGAAGCTCCTCCTTGCCTTTGCCCAGCACTGGCATCAGAATACTCAATCACAGAAGGGCCAGAATTCTACCATGACTTTTAAAAACAAGTGCTTGGACTGACAAGGAGCCCAGGAGAGCCTAAAAGTGACTCTCATCCAGTCTAAATGCAGGGGCAGTAGTTAATATTGGAACACAATTTTACATTTGGAAAACAAAACTGAAATCAAATGATCACTGGGCTATTTTATTCATAATTATTCATACCTATTACAATAAGGAAACTTTGTGGGAATTTTCTGGGTGGGAGCAGTCATAGGTACTGGGAGACATAGTGTGGTGTTAGGGTCAGAATTCCCCTTGTTTAAATCCCAACTCTGCTACTATGACAGAGGGCAATTCATTCAACCTCTCTTGCTTGGTTTTATTATCTGTAAATGGGGTTATAATAGTCCCTGTGGTTGTGAGGACTGAAGGAGCTCTTTTATGTAAGGCACGTGGAACAGCGCCTGGTACATTGTAAATGCCATGTAAGTGTTGTTCTTATTAGCCTGATGCTCACCCAGCCCAGGATAATTTGGGCTGAAAGCCTCAGAGGGAGAGTTAGGATAAATGTGAGATACTCAGGTTTTTTATAAGGGGGTCTGTGCATTCAAAGGTAAAGAAACTGGGCTAGATGGGAAACAGCCCCTGGCTGAAATAAACAAACAGCTGAGATATTAAATCCAGTGTCTGAAGGGTAAGTGAATGGATGAAAGTCAATAAAAACAAGACAAAAAAAGAACAAAACCCAGAGAGAATGAAATAAGCAAGTGTGCTCACAGAGCAATAGTTGCACCAAAAATCATGGATCTTGAGGGGAAGGGGGATGTTTGAGAAGGCAAATGCTTTTGCTAGGGCATCTGTTGTGAGGCTGTCAGTCCTGTTGCTGCCCTGTTTTTCTTTGTGAGGTGCTTTTATTTTTTCAGGTTCTTTACACAGAGTTTAGTCACACACTCCGGGGCTTGAATTCAGTCATGAACCCAAAGCTAGAATAAATGGCAATGACATACCAAAGTCTCAACAGAATGCTTCTCAATTATTGTGACTATGTTCTATGATCCCAAACAGAAACAATTCTTTCCTCAGGAATGCACCGAAGAAAATTTAAAACCAAACTGATTGCACATGGTTAATATTTTCAAAAATTATGATTTAGAAGAAATCTAGAGGAGGAACAAGATTCCCCTGAATGCAAGACTCATACTTCTTCAAATTCAGAATCCCTCACCTCCTCTGTCAGGGCCACATCAGTAGGAGGTCAGCCCCCCAGGTGCTGGCTCACATCAGGCAACCTGAGTGTTCTGTCGACCAAGGCCTGGGTTTTCTGAGCCAAGATAGTACTCTGGGACTTGGGGGAGCTGAGTTCTCTTTGGGGATGGGTTTGGGACCAGATGTGATGAAGGGAGCATTATTCATTGTCCCCTTACAGAACTAATGAGGATTAGTTGAAGCCCAGGGCTCTGTCCATGGGGCCCATTCAGCAGCAGGCAGGATCACTCTGTATTTGTTGATGGAAGTTGTGTTATTAATTTCTTAAATGGGTGGTTAGGGAGAAGCTGCTAATTACAAGTCAGGCAGATGAGAAGATGAAATCTTGGAGATGAGATCATGCACCCCTGGGGCACCAATGGAGCGAGGAAACTTGTCTTCATTGAGGCTGTATGATGTTAACCACCTACCAGGCAGGACTCAGTGAGAAAGGCCTCAGTGAAGAGGGAAGATGGTTTTTGGGAATACCAGTTGAACAGAGATTTTTACACTTGTCCCAAGTGTGTGGGGAGGCAGGGTGTTGAGGCCAGACCTCGGGGGTGGGAGAGTCAGAGGTCACTCTCCAGTAGCTAGCATGGACCAAGCAGGTCCTTCCAAGAAATTTCTTCCTTCATTCCTGGGGCTAAATATGGTATGGAAAAGGAGGCTCAAGCTCTGAAGGGTCAGAGGACCCTGAAGCAACTGGGGAAAGAGGATAATTTTGGACAATCCATGGGGTTTTGAGTGAAAAGTCTAGGCCAAGTAAGGACGTGGATGGAAAATTCTAGACATTCAGTTAGAGACCTTACTCAGACATTATCACGTTATATTCTCTGGACTTACAGAGGCAAGGGTATAAATCTCCCACCGTTTTGATGAAATTCCAAAGCAAAATAGATTAAGATGTTGCTATCCCTACTTTGCTAGACCATGATTTGGGAGTCATGAAATGAAAAAAATGTTCCAGTCAGAATTCCAATTATGCCACCGTTTCTCATCTCAGCAATTATAATTCCCATGGATAGAATGGTTCAGAGCCAAGGCAACACCTCATCCTAAACCTTCTACCTCTCTTTTGTTCTTTAGGCATTTAGTGTGATTGCCATGTTTAATGTAATGAAGTTTTCAATTGCAATCTTGCCTTTCTCGGTCAAAGCAATGGCCGAAGCCAATGTCTCTCTGAGGAGAATGAAGGTATAACTAATGCTGGGTGAGTGGGGAAGAAAGATCTTGTTTTTTGGGTGGGAAAATTCTCAGATATGGGAAAGCTGTGTCAACCCATTGGAGGGCTGGGTCATTGGTTTGGAGAACATTGGGATAAGGCCCTGCATTCAGAGTTGGATCAATAAATGTGCATCAAGGAGGTACAAGCAAAACTTTATAAGGTGGTCTGCCCTTTTATTAAAAATGAAACAGAGTCTCCATGCATGGAGATGATGTTCCTGATCCCCTACTCTTTTTCCAAGTCATAAATCTTAAGTTGTTCCAGGAGTAGGGTTGAGTTTGCAATGAGCTATTCCCCACCCCTTTACCTACCTGGTTTGCCCTATGATGCATGTGGTGATGGTAATGATGAAGAGGGTAGTGGGACACCACAGTTATGCACTCAGTTGCTTTATTCATTCATTCATTCATTCATCAGAGATGTACTGTGTGCTTCCTATATTTAAGGTATTGTAGGAAATGCAAATAAAAGGAAGAGAGAGTTTTTACTCTCAAGAGCCTCCAGTCTCGTGTAGGACCAGGTATCCCAGTCATTGCTATACACAGTAAGGATATGTAACATGCAAGAAGTCATAAAGTGGTTTTGAAGTTCAGGCAAGGGAAGGAAAAGGAGGAGGGTGTTTCAGAGAAAACAGCATGTTTAGACATGTGTGAATTAATTGAATGATTTTATTCACTCAGGCCAGCATTCTGGAAATCACCTTAGGCATCAGAGATGCTTGTATCCCTTACTATTCATATTCAACTAATCAAGGGCCCTTTTGAGTCACCTCCTGCTCACTGTGTTTCCTCAATTTTAAGAGGCACTGTTTGTAAGATTGAGTTGTAAAGTGGTATTATCAAGTCATCACTTTCTGAACAAAACCCAAGAATGAACACCATCATATTAGCTGTATATATTATGATATCAGAAAACTTAGACTAGAGAAACAATGCTATTTCTTGACTCCTCAACTTCTTTGTCCCTGCTGCCATCACTGAATTATCACGGTGACTTATGAACCAATTTCCCTTTTCTGTTGTTGTTCTTCTTAAATCCTCATTGCACTCAGCCCCCAGAGAGCTGTTGAAATTTTGGCCTGACCACTAATATTCACCTGCTTGAAACCCTTGAGTCCTTGTTCCCTCCAGGACTGAACCTGAGCCTTCCATCAGCAGGTCCTCAGTTATGTCTCCACATGATTTCCTATCCCCTTCCTACCTTGAGCTCTATGGTAATCCTGAATTGCTTGTTTCATGTCCTCACCCTAATAAACCATGCTGTTGAATGTTTCCTTGCCTTTGCTAATGCCATACCTTTTGTTATAAGGCTCTCATCTCCTCTTCTTTTCCTCATTTTTTCCTGTCAGCACCTGTACAGACTCAGCTCAGGCACCAATACATAGACCTGAGGATGGGGAGCCAAGTGTCCCTTCTTTGGCAGTTACAGTGTTTTGTTCTTGTCACATTTCACTGAAATTATTGTGTATGTTCCCATCTTACCCTAGGCTGTAATGTATTTAAGGACAAGAATCATGCCTTATTCATAATTTCATTTCTTATGTTTACCACAGAATTTGGCACAGGGTAGACACTTGGCAAATGTTTTGTTGAACTGAGCTGAGTGGGTACTAAGAAGAAGGCATGGCAGAGGCTGAGCATGTGACCCTGGTTTAATAAGCATTAATGCCAGGCAATGAAGCCACCACCCAAAGACTAGAAAAAGCTGATTACCTTGGGCATAAGGAAAAAATGTAGCTGAGATCAGCATTCTCCAATGTGGGTGACCCACATAGACTTTGTGGATAAAGAGGCATCTGTCCTAGATAGCATGAGCTAGTACACTATTTCTGCTGCAGCTTCTCCTAGGGGAATATCTTCCCTAAATATCCTAAGTAGAATTGCCAAGATTATGGTTTTGGGTCATTAGAAGATATATTGGGATGATTCTTGTAAATGCATAATGTCTGCCCAGTTAATTTTGTCTCTTTAATCTTAGAAAATTCTCATAGATAAAAACCCCCCATCTTACATCACCCAACCAGAAGACCCAGATACTGTCTTGCTTTTAGCAAATGCCACCTTGACATGGGATCAAGAAACCAGCAGAAAAAGTGATCCAAAGAAAGTGCAGAACCAGAAAAAGTGTTTTCTTAAGAAACAGAGGCTAGAGACATACAGTGTGAGATCATCAGCCCAGGAAGTTGCTGGCCCAGAGGAGCAAAGTGGTAGCCCCACATCGGTTCTGCACAATATAAGCTTTGTGGTGAGAAAGGTGGGTATGTGTTCTATAGGTATGCCTTCTATCTTTCCTCCTTGTATCACACAACTATACTTTATCAAGACCTAACATGATTTGTTTGAGCTGGAGGTGGTGTGGGGATGTCTCTAGACTGTTTTCTTTCCCCAATTTTAAACTTAAAATTTTTTTTAAATGTTTATTTATATTTGAGAGAGAGAGAGAGAGCAGGGGAGGGGCAGAGAGAGATGGAGACAGAATCTGAAGCAGGCTTCAGTCTCTGAGCTGTCAGCACATAGCCCAGTGCAGAGCTCAAATTCATAAGCTGTGAGATCATGACCTGAGCCAAAGTTGGATGCGTAACCAACTGAGCCTCCCAGGCACCCCTCCCAATTTTAAAACTATGTACATGGGTAATGGAGACATTCTCTTCAAGCTGACAAAACATGGTAGTTGTAACAGTACTGATATTTAAGCTCCAAAGGAGCCAGTTGCAATTTTGAATGGACAATCTATTTAAGGTGGCTAGGCTCAAATTGACTATCTTTTGTAAATCTTTTTGGATTTGTTCTTAATTTCACATTGGAGTACTATGATAGATAATAACTGACAATTATGAATACTTATTATTTACTATTTACTAACTCATTTAACCACCCCAATAACCCTAAGAGGTAGGTACTATATCTATTCCCACTTTATGATTGAGAAAACTGACACAAAGGGAGGTTAAATAAATCACCCAAGTTCATACTGCTAGCAAGTGGCAGAAGACAGCTTCACATTCAGGGCACTCTGGCCCCAGAGTCTGTGCTCTTAAGCACCATGCTTGTTAAAAGCAAATAAGATCAACAAGCAACCCAGCAAAGGAAGCCAGCCAGAGTCCGTTGGCTGCTCCCCTCAAGAATGGGGAATAGAGTCTTTAGACAAAGCTCTACATTTAGGGAATGTTTGGCTTCTCCTGCATGTGATTCTCTTGCACTGGGAACTCAGCAGCAGTGCTCCTGGGATGGCAGTGTTTGCCGATTTTGCTGCCGAGGGCTCAGCATTAATTCTGTGCCTAGTATTTTAATTTCCCATCTTGTTGACTCACCCTTTCTGGTGTGAGCACTATGGAAGGAGAGGTTCCTACTTATTATGCAACGCTAAGCTCAATAGCTGGTGTAGAGCAGTATTCAGTTGGCTAGGTGTAATTGATCTAGGTTCTCTGTTAAGTCCTACTGGGTGCAGCCCACTTTGCTTTCTCATGCCCTTCCCCCTGCTTATGATGTGCAGCACCTGGATTGTTCCAACCAGGCCTTTGGAATTGCTCCAGAGTGGCTTCAGTGAACTACTCTTGTGTTTTAAAGAAGCTGCCTTTTAGCCCCCTAGTGGCCTTCCTTCTCATTATGTCAATGACTTTTGCTTGGGCTTGTGCATCAAGGACATGGTCAATGTTTTCTGAAACAAGTTGAAGACAGTGGGAGCAACACAGTGTTGTGTGGATTAAGGTTATGCCTCCAGAACCTGATGTACCTGGGGTCCAGTCCCAGCCACTTGCCAGCTGTGTGACCTTGAGTATATTGCCTAACCTCTTGGAGCCTCTCTTCCTTTATGGGCTCAATGGATATTTTAAAAATAGCACCACTTCACAAGGTCAGTGTGAGGACTGAAAGAGATACTGTACAAAAATGCTAAGCCCATAGTAAGTCTCAACTTATGTTAGCTCTTGTTGCCTTTTTCCTCTCACAGCCAAAAATCCAGCTTAAGTGTTGCCCTTAAATATTCTAAATTCAGAGCACCCATTGGACTATAGCCTCCTTGAGGTCAGGGTGTGTATCTGTCTTGTTCACAGGTTGTGACCTTATACCAAGGCAAGTGCCTGGCATGCATTAGGCACCCAAAGATGTTTTCTGAATGGACAGATGAATAATCAGAAACCCAGGGGCTGCAAGTCTCATGGGTTTTCTCCTGAAGACAAGGTTGAATCTAGAAGGCTAGAGACCTGGCCCCAGGTGGTGGATAGAATTCAAAAGAGAGTCAAATGCCTAGAATCTGGATCCAGACCCATGATCTCTTTGTCCCAAACTCTTTGTAATGCACCAATTCCTTAAAGACCTTTTAGTGGAATTAAAATGGATCAGCTTTGGGACACTTGGGTGGCTCAGTCAGCTGAGCATCCAACTTTGGCTCAGGTCATGATCTTGCGGTTTGTGAGTTCAAGCCCCAAGCCCCACATCGGGCTTGCTGCTGTCAGCCTGTCAGTGGAAAGCCCACTTGGGATCCTCTGTCCCCCTCTCTCTGCCCTTTCCTTGCTTGTGCTCTCCCAAAGATAAATATAAATGGATCAGCTTCACTTATTGCAGCATCAATGATAATGTGGACTGCATAAGGCAGGGATCACATCTGTCTTGATCACTACTTTATCCTCAGTGCCTAGCATGATGCCTGCTGTTCCATAAAGTCTTGTCAAAGAAATTCATGATGACAGGAAGCTATCTTCATGTGCTGAAGGTGGCAGACAGGCGATGGGAAAGGAGCTGTATCTGGCTCCATCATGGGCATCTTTGCTCTAAGAGATCACGGAGAGCAGGTCTTAATGAGAATGCTCTTAGTTGTTCCATCTGCAGCACTGCAGTATTTGCTTGAACACAAGAGTGGGCACATGTCCGCCAAAAGTCTCCACATGGATTCTTGCTCTGCCTGCCCTGGTTTCCCTCCAGAGATCTACATGGTTTACTACTTCACCTCCTTCAGGTCTGCTAAAGTGTCACCTGTAGCAAATACTGTAAGTGACCCATCTGTGTATCCTGGCCACCTTCCAACTACCAAATCTGTATCTATGCCAGAGAGCCCTCCCCATCATCCAAAAAGCACTAGGACATTGACAGCCAGGGGAGAAGCTCTCAAACACTGTTGGCTATTTATACTTTACTCCCTCAGCCGTTGGAGTGGGAGGGATAGAACCACTTTAAGTTTCCCAGAATTTGTTAGCAGGATTGAACTTCATTTGCCTCCCATGGGAGCTAACATAATTGTACACCCTTGATGGGTCACCTTCCCCCTCCCATGACACCTCGCAAACGAACTACCTTCATTCAAATCTTTGATTCAGGGTCTGTTTCTGGGAGAACTCAAGCTAAGACATTTACCTTTCTAGTAACATTCCCCCCATCCTCATCTCCTCCCTACCTCCTCCCTACTTTATGAGTTTCCATGGTAGGTACCTGACATACTCCATATTTTACTTACTTATTTGGTTGACTACTGGTCCCCTCAACTAAAACATAAGCTTCATGAGGGCAGACCGAAATGGTTGTCTGTCATATTCATTACTCTGTTGTGCTGTTGCTACTGTCCAGAACAGCACCTGGCACTTACAATGATTTGTGGCAGAATTAATAAATCTGCAGCTGTAGAATAATCCATGAACCCAAAGTGTTGGAATAGAATAACTGCTTAGCAATTTCAGGTTATGCTTCAGTGTGGTGGAAGGATACTTTAAATTATTTTTTAATGTTTATTCTTGAGAGACAGAGACAGAGACACAGAGAGTAGGCTGGGGGAGGAGCAGAGAGAGAAAGGGAGACACAGAATCCAAAGTAGGCTCCAGGCTCTAGGCTGTCAGCACAGAGCCTGATGCAGGGCTCGAACTCACAAACCACAAGATCATGACCTTAGCTGAAGTTGGATGCTCAACCTACTGAGCCACCCAAGTGGAGGATACTTTAAAAATTACTTTTGAAAAGCACTCAACTCTCTGTACTTCAAAGGCTACCAATGTCCCTCCGGGTTGTGCAGCCTTTAAGTTCTATTAGATTTGCTTTCCTGGAGTGTAAGCATGGGACAATACTCCTGTAAAGTCCTGTGTGTCCCAGACCAGCACAAGGCTGTTTTGCATCAGTGCTTGTATGTGATTTCTAGAAGTCCTCTGGGCACTCTGCTGTGCTGTGCCAAGGAGAACACTTAAGACGTAGATTCCTGTATTGTCCAGGCTGTATATTGGGTTTGGGGTGTGAGACTGTAACTGCCACCTTTTAGAGCCAGCAGTAACCCTTTGGCCAGCAGAGTTTGGGGGCAACACTTTCATACCAAGACCCTCTAAAAACTGGGGAAATGACTGTGTCTTTTTTTTTTCTGTTTCTCTGATAGGGGAAGATCTTGGGAATATGTGGGAATGTTGGAAGTGGAAAGAGCTCCCTCATTGCAGCTCTCCTAGGACAGGTAAACTGTGAAGACAGAACATTGACAGGACACTGAAATGTCAGGTTCCCTACCTGCCATGTTTGGGATCCTCTGAGAACAGTGGACCCAGTGGCTGGGCTCAGCTGCACTGGACACTGTGAAGACAGTTGATAGTGATTTTCAGGGGGTTAATGTTCTCATTGGCTCCATGCCTCTTGTCCATGTATGGCTGAGCTTTTCATACACTCTTGGGTTTGTCTCCTAAGGACCTGTGTTAAACACTGACTGCTTCCTTGCCTAGAACACCACCTTTGTCAAAGGAAGAGGAAAGTCATTAAATCCATGTTTTTTCCCATGACTTGGGCCATCCTGATTAGAAAGGCCAGTAAGTCAACTTGGTAGGGAAGGACCAAGAAACCTAAGACTCAACATGACTCTAGGTCTGTTTTTCCCTTTGTCCATATCCATATCCCCAGTGTCTGCCCACAGCAGCAGCTCAGTCAAGCCTTCTTTGATGGAGTGGCTGAATGCATGCATCAACTAACACAGCAATGTGCCCTCAACTTCTCTGCAGACCTCATGGTAGGAACAGGGAGGAGTCCAGGGGTCTTGTCCTTTGTCTGCTACTTCTAGCTGTGTGACCCCAGCAAAATGCCAGGCCATTTATTGTATTCACAAGGCTCTAAATTGATATAGTTTCTCATCCCAAATGAATGAATATTAAGTCCTCTTTCTTCCCACCCTGCTGTTCCTAGAGAGAAGCTTGGGTGCCTGTAGTTGGGAGAGGAGGAACCTCTGAAGAAATGAGGACACCAGGCTCAGAAGAATCTGCTAGAATAGGGTGACTTCTTTTGGCCTCAGCTGACTCATTTCCAGAAAGAGTGACAACTCCTTCCCTGTCCGAAGAAGGAGGTTGGGGCAGAATCCCATGAGCTCCTAAGGTTACTTATGCCCTGGGATTCTGTTGTGTGTGCCTGTCATAAATAGCCCTAGAGTCAGCAGGTGTGTTACAGGTGACCTATCCCAATTGTCTATTGAATAACATGAGGCTCTCCACAGAATCCCATAAAAGATGAGCCAACTTCTGCTCAGATATCTCCAGCAATGGAGAACTAATTATTTCACAGCCAGTTCCCTCTTTGGAGAGTTTTGATATATGGAAGTGGAGTTTGCCTCCTTTTAACTTCTACCCTTTGTTCCACTCCTTTGGAATCTCTCAGAGAAAAGAGAATCTATCTCCCATGTAACAGTGGTGAGATTAGATGCCTCACCATAGTCACTGGGATAGGGGGTGGCAGGGTGGCTGATGAGTGGACTCTAGACTGCCTATGTTCAACACCTGCCTCAGCCTCATGCTCATTATTTAATCTTGGGTAAGTAACTGAGGCTCTCTGAACCTCAGTTTCCTTGTCCGTAAAATGGGGCTTAGGAGGGTTGTGGTGAGGATTAAATAAGATAATGTATATAATAGTTATAGGATAATTCCCAGGGCCAATCATGGTGACCAGCATTTTGTATGCACTTAACCCAGTGCCTGGCATAGCCCCTATTTATTTTGCCTATTATTATTACCATTATTGTCATTATCTTTTTCTCTTCTCCAAGTCTAATGTTCTCTGTCTCTTGGGACATTCCTGAGGTGAAATTGTGTCCCATCCCTTGACCTTGGCTATCTTCCTTTCCTGTCCACAATACACAGCTGCTGCTGCTGCATCAGCCCTGAGCACCTTTTAGAGCCATCTCTTGCATATGTCCTCTCTTGCATATGTCCTCTCCTGACAGCTTTGAACATGGCTTCACCACCAGCTGTCAGATGCCCACAGTGTGGTATCATCTTAAGTGCACTTATGTACTTGGGGTCACAAACTAGAGCACATGCAAGTTTTTAATTGGATTGTTCAATGTGCTACATGAAATTGGATTTCCACTCCTCTTGAAGAATGAGAAATTCTGGCTGCACCAGGCCTCCATCCTTGGTACCAGGCCCTGCACCAAATGTGCAGGCTGAATTGAGGCTGCTTCCTTGAGACAGAACACACCAGGACCACCATCCATAGCCATGTAGGCTATGCCCTGCCCCTGGGGCCTGGCTGAGGGGGGTGGGATATAGCCAGTGTACCTGCAAAAGGAAGCCTTTGTGATGTTGAGTCCTTTCAGAAGGCATCTTATTCTGGCTGCACCAAGGTGCCATGTGGCCTCTCCGGCCTACAGCAGGACTCACCACTGCCTCTTCTGTGACATTCCTCCCTGGCCCCTTGTAGGTTTTTGACTTTGAGACCATCATTCTACACATCTGGGCTTTGCAGTATGTGGACAAGACATCTTGTTGACCCTCTTGCGCCATCATAATTAATGTTCATAGAATAAGTGGGTGGCAAGTGTGCAGTGGGTCCCTGAAGAGAAGTCTGTGAGGTTTGGCTTCTGAAGGCATTCTGGTCTTGTTACTCCAGATGCAGTTACAGCAAGGGATCGTGGCACTCAATGGGACTGTGGCCTATGTTTCCCAGCAAGCATGGATCTTTCATGGAAATGTGAGAGAAAACATACTATTTGGAGAAAAGTATGATCACCAAAGGTAATATTAACTTTGAAAGCATGAGGCCCTTCAGTATTTGATTCCTTCTGCTACAGATGCCTATGCCATTGGTAATGATTGCTAATTCCTTTAATGAATTCTGATTAAACACTCATCAGAGCCAAGTGGGTGTTGGTTTTTCTCTTCCTAACCCAAGAGTTCAGGAGAGGCGCCTTCTGCAGACTTGTGATCACACTCTAAGAAATGGATGGAATCGGCACTTCATTCCCAGCACACAGTAGCATATGTTCTGAGGTTCTCTGTGAGAGTGCATATGTTGTCTGACTGGAGAAAGATATATCTGGCAATTTGCTTTAGGCCAAGTAACCAAAACTGCTCAAAATTGTGAGCAGCAAGTACACAATTAATCAGCTCTGAAATTATTAATTGACATCAGTCAACCACAAGAATATATTGCTGTTAATGTCCTCAAAATTATCTAATGGAATAAAAACAAAGTTCATGTCATAATTTTTGTATACACTTTGTGCCATTATCTTTAGGCTCTGGAAAATAATAGCTTTCTATGGTTCTCTGCTGGGTTTGGTATGCTGCTGTGTACATTCTCTCTCTAATGAGAATTCTACAAACACCCATTTAGGGAGATCCTGGCATCATATCCCCATTTTACAGATGACGAAGCTGAAGCTTAGAAGGAGAGTTGACCTGCCCAAGGTCAAGGCTATTAAATGGCAGTGATTGAGTCCTGAATGCCAGGGTAACATCATTTATTCTCACTGGTGTTTCCTGACATCTGGGTCCTCCTGAAACCTCCCTAAGCTCCATGATGCTGAAGTAAAGACTAGTGGAGTTGGCTTTCAAAATCTGCTGTCAGCTTTCCAGTCATGGTCTGGACTTTCATATCTTATTTTTTGAATGCGCAAACTGTCCTTGCTGACTGACATTGGCCAGCTTGTGTGAGTTCCCAGCAAGAGGTCTATTACTTCCTCTCATCTTCCCTGGCCATGGCATCCTGCTGCCAGGAGGCTCAAGAGTGGCAGGAAGTTCTGATCAGTGCAGGAGTCCTTGGCACCAGTTGCACTGCTCTACTCAGCATTTCCTGGCCTGACTTTACCTGTGCCTCTTCCCTGCCCCACCTGGAATTGCTTTTCTTTCTTCAGTAGCAGGCTAGTAGGAGGTATTCCTATCCTTATCACTTAGAATGTCAGGGCAAATATTTACAAAATACCTGCAATATGCAGGGCCATGAAGGATTATGGGGGACAGAAGTGTGGCTCAGATGCGTCATTACCCCTCAGAGTCCGGGAAGGGGCTGTAAGAGATGTATAGAAATAACAGTGCACCAAGAAGGAATGTGCCAAGTGGCAGGAGGCTGTGCTGGATTGTTCAGTGACAGCAGAAATCATGAGAGGGAAAAGAGGGTAGTGCTTGAATTGGGCCTGGTAGGGTGGATTAAGCATCCTTTTTATGTGGCATCTCTAGCAGAGGCTTTGCTCCTAGGGCAAACATAGTGGCTCTCAGGCCCCAGGAAGGAAAGAAGGTGAAGGGAAGCTTAAGATGGGGGTGGGGGTGTCAAAGGGATGAAGATGTGCTGAGCACTCTGAATCTCATAGTTAAAGATTGGCAAGGGTAATAATATTAATAGTAACCATCAATGATGGAGAATTTGCTATGCACCAGAAATTGTGTTAATGGATTTACATATGTGTTCTTGTTTCCTTCTTACAACACAATCAGAATTTTTAGCACAATTTTATAGAGTGGAGAGTGAAGATCAGGGAGGTACAGTCACTTCTCCAAGGTTACCCAGCTGGATTCAAATGCAGATTGTTCTGGGGGTGCCTGGGTGGCTCAGTCTGTTAAGTGTCGGACTTTGGCTCAGGTAATGATCTCATGGCTTGTGAGTTCGAGCTCTGCATTGGGCTCTGTGCTGACAGCTCAGAGCCTGAAGCCCACTTCGGATTCTGTGTCTCCCTCTCTCTCTGCCCCTCCCCCTGCTTACTTTCTGTCTCTCTCTCTCTCCTTCAAAAATAAATAAAACATTAAACAACAAACAAAAAACAAAAAACCCACCAAATGCAGATTGTTCTGATTTTAAAGCCCCTGGTTTTTCAAAAAAAATTTTGTGAGTATAGTTGACACACAATGTTACATTCATTTCAGGTGTACAACATAGTGATTCAACTTCTCTGTATGTTATGCTATGCTCACCTGAGGTGTAGCTACCATCAGATACCATGTAACTCTATTACAATATCATTGAGTAGATACCCTGTGCTGCACTTTTCATCCCCATGGCTTATTCATTCTGTAACTGGAAGGCTGTATCTCCCACTCTCCCTTCAGCCATTTTGCCCATTCCCTCCCCCTCCAGCAACCATTAATTTGTTCTCTGTAGTTATGTGTCAGATTCTGCTTTTTGTTTGTTTATTCAGTTGTTTTATTTATTTATTTATTTATTTATTATTGTCTTTGTCTATTCATGCACCAACACCAGTTTCTTTCTTTCTTTCTTTCTTTCTTTCTTTCTTTCTTTCTTTCTTTCTTTTTAAATTTAAATTATTGTCAAATTGGCTAACATACAGTGTGTAAAGTGTGCTCTTGGTTTTTGGGGTAGATTCCCGTCGTTCATCGCTTACATACAACACCCAGTGCTCATCCCAACAAGTGCCCTACTCAAAGCTGATCACTCATTTTCCCCTCTTCCCTACCCACCCCCCCATCCACCCTCAGTTTGTTCTCTGTTCTAGGAGTCTCTTATGGTTTGCCTCCCTCCCTCTCTGTTTGTAGCTATTTTTTCCCCCTTCCCTTCCCACATGGTCTTCTGTTAAGTTTCTCAAGATCCACATGAGTGAAAACATATGATTTCTGATTGACTTATTTCACTCAGCGTAATACTTTCCAGTTCCATCCACACTGTTGCAAGTGGCACGATTTCATTCTTTCTCATTGCCAAGAACTATTCCATTGTATATATAAACCACATCTTCTGTATCCATTCATCACCTAATGAGCATTTAGGCTTTTTCCATAAATTGGCTATTGAAGGTGCTGATATAAACATTGGGGTACATGTGCTCCCATAAATCAGCACTCCTGTATTCCTTGTAGTATCTACTTGTAATTAGTATCTACTTGTAATTCCTACCAGTGCTATTGCTGGGTCATAGGGTAGTTCTATTTTTTTTGTTTTTGTTTTTTTGTTTTTTTTCAATATATGAAGTTTATTGTCAAATTGGTTTCCATACAACACCCAGTGCTCATCCCAAAAGGTGCCCTCCTCAATACCCATCACCCACCCTCCCTTGCCTCTCACCCCCCATCAACCCTCAGCTTGTTCTCAGTTTTTTTTTTTTAATTTTTTTTTCAACGTTTTTTATTTATTTTTGGGACAGAGAGAGACAGAGCATGAACGGGGAGGGGCAGAGAGAGAGGGAGACACAGAATCAGAAACAGGCTCCAGGCTCCGAGCCATCAGCCCAGAGCTTGACGCGGGGCTCGAACTCACAGACCGCGAGATCGTGACCTGGCTGAAGTCGGACACTTAACCGACTGCGCCACCCAGGCGCCCCTGTTCTCAGTTTTTAAGAGTCTCTTATGCTTTGGCTCTCTTCCACTCTAACCTCTTTTTTTTCCTTCCCCTCCCCCATGGGTTTCTGTTAAGTTTCTCAGGATCCACATAAGAGTGAAACCATATGGTATCTGTCTTTCTCTGTATGGCTTATTTCACTTAGCATAACACTCTCCAGTTCCATCCCAGGACTAGACTCACAAACGTATGGCCAACTAATCTTTGACAAAGCAGGAAAGAATATCCAATGGAAAAAAGACAGTCTCTTTAACAAAGGGTGCTAGGAGAACTGGGCAGCAACATGCAGAAGATTGAAATTAGACCACTTTCTCACACCATTCACAAAAATAAACTCAAAATGGATAAAGGACCTGAATGTGAGACAGGAAACCATCAAAACCCTAGAGGAGAAATCAGGAAAAGACCTCTCTGACCTCAGCTGTAGCAATTTCTTATTTGACACATCCCCAAAGGCAAAGGAATTAAAAGCAAAAATGAATTACTGGGACCTTATGAAGATAAAAAGCTTCTGCACATCAAGGGAAACAACCAACAAAACTAAAAGGCAACCAACGGATGGGAAAAGATATTTGCAAATGACATATCGGACAAAGGGCTAGTATCCAAAAATCTATAAAGAGCTCACCAAACTCCACACCCGAAAAACAAATAACCCAGTGAAGAAATGGGCAGAAAACATGAATAGACACTTCTCTGAAGATGACATCCGGATGGCCAACAGGCACATGAAAAGATGCTCAACATCGCTCCTCATCAGGGAAATACAAATCAAAACCACACTCAGATATCACCTCACGCCAGTCAGAGTGGCCAAAATGAACAAATCAGGAGACTATAGATGCTGGAGAGGATCTGGAGAAACGGGAACCCTCTTGCACTGTTGGTGGGAATGCAAATTGGTGCAGCCACTCTGGAAAACAGTGTGGAGGTTCCTCAAAAAATTAAAAATAGACCTACTCTATGACCCAGCAATAGCACTGCTAGGAATTTACCCAAGGGATACAGGAGTACGGATGCATAGGGGCACTTGTACCCCAATGTTTATAGCAGCACTCTCAACAATAGCCAAATGATGGAAAGAGCCTAAATGTCCATCAACTGATGAATGGATAAAGAAATTGTGGTTTATATACACAATGGAGTACTACGTGGCAATGAGAAAGAATGAAATATGGCCCTTTGTAGCAACATGGATGGAACTGGAGAGTATGATGCTAAGTGAGATAAGCCATACAGAGAAAGACAGATACCATATGGTTTCACTCTTATGTGAATCCTGAGAAACTTAACAGAAACCCATGGGGGAGGGGAAGGAAAAAAAAAAGAGGTTAGAGTGGAAGAGAGCCAAAGCATAAGAGACTCTTAAAAACTGAGAACAAGCTGAAGGTTGATGGGGGGTGAGAGGCAAGGGAGGGTGGGTGATGGGTATTGAGGAGGGCATCTTTTGGGATGAGCACTGGGTGTTGTATGGAAACCAATTTGACAATAAACTTCATATATTGAAAAAAAAGGAACTAGAAGCAAAACAATAAAGAAATCCCAAAGCCAGAATAAGAAGTGAAATCATAAAGATCAGAGTGGAAATAAATAATATAGAATAAAAAAACCCCAGTAGAACAAATCAATGAAACTAAGAGTTGGTTTTGTGAAAAAATAAACAAAATTGGTAAACCCATAGCCAGACTTCTCAAAAAGAAAAGAGAGAGGACCCAAATAGATAAAATCACGAATGAAAATGGATTTATCACAACCAATCCCTCAGAAATATAAGCAATTTTCAGATAATACTATGAAAAATTATATGCTAACAAACTGGACAACCTGGAAGAAATGGACAAATTCGTAGACACCTACACACTTAAAACTCAAATGGGAAGAAATAGAAAATTTGAACAGACCCATAAGAAGTGAAGAAATTGAATCAGTTATCAAAAATCTCCCAACAAATAAGAGTCCTGGGCCAGATGGCTTCCCTGGGGAATTCTACCAGACATTAAAGCAGAGTTAATACCTATTCTTCTCTAGCTGTTCCAAAAAAATAGAAATGGAAGGAGAACTTCTGGTCTTATTCTATGAAGCCAGCATTACCTTGAATCCCAAACCAGACAGAGAGCCCACAAAAAAGGAGAATTACAGGCCAATATCACTGATGAACATGGATGCAAAAATTCTCAACAAGATACTAGCAAATCGAATTCAACAGTGTATTAAAAGAATTATTCACTATGATCAAGTGGGATTCATTCCTGGGCTGCAGGGCTGTTCAATATTCACAAATCAATCAATGTGATACATCACACTAATAAAAGAAAGGATAAGATCCATATGATCTTGTCAATAGATGCAGAAAAAGTATTTGACATAACAGATGAACATAAGGGAAGGGAAACAAAAATAATATAAAAACAAGGAGGAGGGCAAAACAGAAGAGACTCATAAATATGGAGAACAAAACAAGGGTTACTGGAGGGGTTGTGGGAGGGGTATGTACTAAATGGGTAAGGGGCACTAAGGAATCTACTCCTGAAATCATTGTTGCACTATATGCTAACTAATTTGGATGTAAATTAAAAAAAAATTAAATTAAAAAAAAGCATTTGACAAAACACAGCATCCTTTCTTAATAAAAACCTTAAAGAAAGTTGGGATAGAAAGAACATACTTAAACATCATAAAAGCCATATATGAAAAGCTCACAGCTAATATAATCCTTAATGGGGAAAAACTGAGAGCTTCTCTCCTGAGATCAGGAACATGACAGGGATGTCCACTCTCAGCACTGTTGTTTAACATAGTGTTGGAAGTCCTAGTATCAGCAATCAGACAACACAATGAAATAAAAGGCGTCAGAATTGGCAAAGAAGTCAAACTTTCACTTTTCGCAGACGACAGGATACTCTACATGGAAAATCCGAAAGACTCCACCAAAAGACTGCTAGAACTGATACATTAATTCATCAAAGTCACAGGGTACAAAATCAATGTACATAAATCGGTTGCAGTTTTATACACGCAACAGAAATAGAAATAAAGAAACTGCACCATTTACAATTGCACCAAGAACCATAAAATACCTAGGAATAAACCTAATCATTTGTGTTTTTTTTTAATTGCACATGTGAGTGAAATCATATGGTGTTTGTCTTTCTCAGTCTGACTTATTTAATGGACCTAGAGGTCCAACCTAGAGGATGGACCCCTAGGTCCATCCATGTTGTTGCAAATGGCATGATGTCATCCTTTTTAAAGACTGTGTAATATTTCATCACACACACACACACACCCATCACACCCATCGCATCTTCCTTTTCCATTCATCTATCAGTGGATACGTATGTTGCTTTGATATTTTGGCTACTTTAAATAATGATGCAATAAAAATAGGTGTGCATATATCTTTCAAATTAGTGTACTTGTTTTCTATGGGTAAATACCCAGTAGTGGAATCCCTGGATCACATGGTAATTCTATCTTTAATGTTTGAGAGGCCTCCACATTATTTTTCACAGTGACTGTACCAACTTAAATTCCGAACAACAGTGTATGAGGGTTCCTTTTTCTTCACATCCTTTCCAACACTTGTTACTTCTTGCCTTTTTGATTTTAGCCATTCTGACAGGTTTAAGGTGATATCTCAGTGGTTTTGATTTGCCTGATGAATAATGATGTTGAGCATCTTTTCATGTGTCTTTTGGTCATCTGTATGTCTTTTCTGGAAAAATGTCTACTCAGTTCCTTTGCCTCTTTTTAAAAATCAGATTGGTCTTTTTGGTGTTGAGTTGTAGAAGTTCTTTTATATATTTTGGATATCAATGCCTTATTGGATATATCATTTGCAAGTACTTTCTCCCATTCAGAAGGCTGCATTTTTTGTTTTGTTGATGGTTTCCTTTACTGTGCAAAAGCCTTTTATTTTGATGGAGTCCCAATAATTTATTTTTTCTTTTGTTTCCCTTGCCTTAGGAGACATACCTAGAAAAATATTGCTACAGCCAATGTCAGAGAAATTATGGCCTGTGTTCTTTTCTAGGATTTTTATGGTTTCAGGTCTCAGGTTTAGGTCTTTAATCCTTTTGGAGTTTATTTTTGTGTATGGTGTTATAAAGTCCAGTTTCATTCTTTTACATGTTGCTGTCCAGTTTATTCAGCACCATTTATTGAAGAGACAGTCTTTTACCTGTTGAATATTCTTGTCTCCTTTGTCATTGATTAATGACCATGTAAGCAAGTGTTTATTTCTGGGCTCTCTATTTTCTTCCTTTGATCTATCTATGTGTCTACTGTTATGCCAATACCATACTGTTTTGATTACTACAGCTTTGTATTATATCTTAAAATCTGGAATTGTGATACCTCCAGCTTTTTTTTTTCTTTCTCAAGGTTGCTTTGGCTACTTGGGGTCTTTTGTGGTCCCATATAAATTTTAGTATTATTTGTTCTAGTTCTGTGAAAAATGCTATTGGTATTTTGATAGGGATTGCATTGAATCTCTAGATTGGTTTGGATAGTGTGGACATTTCAAATTCTTCCAATCCATGAGCACAGTGTATATTTCCATTTATTTGTGTCATCTTCAATTTCTTTCATCAGAATTTTATAATTTTCAGAGTACAGAACTTTCATTTCCTTGGTTAAGTTTATTCTTAGGTAGTTTATTATTTTTTCATACAATTGTAAATGGAATTATTTTCTTAATTTCTCTTTCTGCTACTTCATTATTAGCTTATAGAAATGCTACTGATTTCTGGGTATTAATTTTGTATCCTGTAACTTTATGGAATTCATTTGTTACTTGTAGTTTTTTGGTGGGGTCTTTAGGGTTTTCTATGTATAGTTTCTTTTTTAAATATAAAATTTATTGTCAGACTGGTTTCCATACAACACCCAGTGCTCATCCCAACAGGTGCCCTCCTCAATACCCATCACCCACCCTCCCTTCCCTCCCAGCCCCCATCAACCCTCAGTTTTTAAGAGTCTCTTATGGTTTGTCTCCCTCCCTCTCTAACTTTTTTGTTTCCTTCCCCTCCCCCATGGTCCCCTGTTAAGTTTCTCAGGTATAGTTTCATGTCATCTGCAAATAGTGACAGTTTAACTTCTTTGCCAATATGAATGCCTCTTGTTTCTTTTCCTTGTTTGATTGCTATGGCTAGAACTTCCAGTACCATGTAAAATAAAAGTGGCAAAAGTAAATATCCTGGTCTTGTTCCTGATTTTAGAGCAAAAGCTCTCAGTTTTTCACCATTGAGTATGATATTTGGTGTGTGACTTTTTCATATATGGCCTTTATTATGTTGATATATATTTCCTCTAAACCCACTTTTTTTGGGAGTTTTTATCTGAAGGATGCTGGATTTTGTCAAATGCTTTTTCTGCATCTATTGAGACGATCATATGATTTTCAGCCTTCATTTTGTTGAGGTGGTGTATTATGTTTATTGATTTGCAAATAATGAACCATTCTTGTGTCCCCAGAATAAAACCCACTTGATTGTGGTGGCTTTCCTTCATCTTCTATTTTTTGGAATAATTTGAGGAGAATAGGTATCAACTCTTCCTTAAATATTTGGTAGAATTCACCTGTGAATCCATGTGGCCCTGGACTTTAAGTTTTGGTAGTTTTTAAAAAATATATTATTACTGATTTAATTTTGTTACTAGTAATTGGTCTGTCAAAAATTTCTATTTCTCCCTGATTCAGGTTTGGAAGATTGTGTAATTAATTCTAGGAATTTATCCATTTCTTCTAGGTTGCCCAATTTGTTGTCATATAATTTTTTATAGTATTCTCTTAGAATCTTTTGTATTTCTGTGGTGTCCATTTTTACTTCTCGTCTTTCATTTCTGATTTTAATTATTTGGGTCATTTCTTTTTCTTGATGAGTGTTTATCAATTTTGTTTATCTCTTCAAAGAATCAGCTTTTGGTTTAATTGATATTTTTTCCTGGTTTGTTTTAGTCTTTACATCATTTATTTCTCCTCTGAGCTTTATTATTTTCTTCCTTCTACTCATCTTGGGCTTTGTTCTTCTTTTTCTAATTCCTTTAAGTATAAGCTTAGATCATTTGAGTTTCTTATTGCTTTTTAGGAAGGCCTGTATCACTATATACTTCTCTGTTAGAACTACTTTTGCTGTGTCCCAAGGATTTTGAACCATTGTGTTTTCATTTTCATTCGTCTCCATGGCTTTTTTTTATTTCTTCTTTGATTGCTTCATTGACCCATTGATTGTTAAGTATCATGTTGTTTAGACTCCACGGATTTGTGTTTTTCCAGAATTTTTTCTTGTGATTGGTAGTTTTATACCTGCTGTAATTAGAAAAGATGTGTGCTATGATTTCAGTCTTCTAAAATTTATTGAGGCTTGTTTTGTGTCCTAATATGTGATCTATTCTGGAGAATGTTTCATGTGCACTCAAAAAGAATGTATATTCTGTTGTTTTTGGATAGAATGTTCTTTATATATCTCTGAGGGTCATCTGGTTTAATGTGTCATTCAAAGACACTGTTTTCTTACTCATTTTCAGCCTGAATGGTCTATCCACTGATGTACATGGGATGTTAAAGTCTTCTACTATTATTGTATTACCATCAATTTGTCTCTTTATATTCATTAATATTTGCTTTATGTATTTAGGTGCTCCAATGTTGGATACATAGATATTTACAATTGTTATATCCTCTAGTTAGATTGATCCCTTTATCATTATGTAATATTTTGCCATTATAATACTGACATAATTTATCATTATGTAATACTTTGTCTCTTACTACAGTATTTGCTTTAAAGTCTATTTTGTCTAATGTAAATATTACTACCTTGCCAAAGCCCCTGATATTAACCACCATGTATACCACTTCTAAAGGTGGCATGTGGGCATGATGCTCAGGGCTATGCCCAGCTTCTGCTCCAGGGTATTGAGTGCTGCCAGGGGCCAGTGTGCCAGATGAAGGGTAACTACTCATGATCTGCCTGCTCACTCTCTTGCTGGTAACCTTTATTGGGAAGGTGTGTCTTGCAAAGTCTGAGTTGTGAGACTTTCCCATTGTCATGCATTGAGAAAGAGGATCCCAATGATGGTGATGATGGTAATGATATCAATTAACCAATAAATCAATTAGTCAACTAATTAACCTTTGTGGAGGCAGGAGGCCTTTCAAGTGGTACAGAAACCTAGGGTCCAGTGGCTGGAACTGGCTGCTCCTTGGATAGGGCATGAGCTTGAACTCCAGGGAATTCAGAGCAGGAACCAGTTCCTGAAGAAGCTATGTGGTGTACTCTGGTTCCCTGGGAGAGATTCTATCTAGAGTGGGGGCAGTCTGAGTGGGAATGAGGTACAGAGAAAACCCAGGGAGGAGGGTGTGAAATTTTCTCATAGCTTGGGATCTGGACATCTCTGAGTTCCTGCCTACTAACTTATTGACTTTCCTGGATCCCTTGCTCTCAGTCCCCCAAGGAGAGGGACTGGGGTCATGCCCAGTAGGTCATGGGATCCCCAGCATGATGGGGGATCCTGTCCTTTGCAGGATGAGTGGCTGATCTGAGCATCATGGCTACTGAGAGTTGGTTAGGGTCTTGCCCATTAGAGTCCCTACAGGCTGGACCAGGGCTAGAAAGTGCACAATGCTGAAGGATATTCCAAAGGGCTGGGAGGTCTAAGGAACTGAGATCTTATTCCTGCTTGGCCTCTCTGCTCCTCAAGCAGCATTCTCTGTGCCCAGTGTCCAAAAGTGTCTCAGGTGGAGAAAGGTTGCTTTCTCCAACCTTGTAGGAGTTACTGGTGGATAGAGGACCATCTTGGCACAGATGTCAGAATCATCATTAGTAATCACCCCCAAAATCCTGCTGTTATACCCCCCACCAACACACATCTCTTCCATTCACGGTCTTGTATCCTTTGGGAAGCCTCCCACAGTGACCTTAGCCCACACTTGTCACTCCCTTCTCTGACTCCCAAGAGCAGTGCTAGCAGTTGGTGCCCCCAGTTTTGTTTTTCAGAGGTTCCATGTGCATTGATGTCATCTTCCCCTCAAGGCAGGAAGCCTGTGAGGGGAGGGGCCATCCCTGACTCAACTCCACATAAGGAGTGTGGGGATGCCTATGAGTCAAGGGGAAACTGTCCTTGGGACATCAAAGATGAAGCAACTGGCCACCTCCCTGCCTTACCCCATTGACACCAGCAATGCCTTTCCAGGCAACCCAGGGAAGAAATTGTGTCTTTTGTTATCACACTGAAATTTCTGTCCACAGGTATCAGCACACGGTTCGTGTCTGTGCCCTCCAGAAGGACCTGAGCAACCTTCCTTATGGAGACCTGACTGAGGTGAGCAGAGCTGGGAGCTCAGCTCCACTGCAGTGGCATGGCAGCATGGCTGCCCAGGTGGAAAGGGGGAGGCTGACAGGCCCCAGTTCCATCCACATTTAGATGCCCTGGAGGACAGAAAGGTCCCAAGAAATGTGGGACCAGCCAGGTTCTACCATCCTGAATTCTCCATCTTGTTTTATTCTTGGGGGATTATTACAATGGATGTGGTACCAACTCCACCTGTGTTGGGTTCAGCATTGTAACTCCTGGGGCCATTCCCAGTCTGCCTATTATCTTAGAAAATGTTTCTGTTGGAAGCTGCTTCCTTATCTCATGGGCTGGCTCTGTCCTCTAAAGACAGAGGTCCAGGGGTGCTGCATTGTGGCTGGAGTCTCAAGGGCCCCTTCTTGCCTCATTTTCTCTGCCCTCCAAACATTACTCCCAGCTGCTTGTCCCAAGAGCTGCCTGGGTCCTTGGTGGAGTCTGCCAACTCGGGTGACTTGGGTGGGGAGAAGTCACTGTGCCATCTTCCTGTCTCCTGATCCCAGTGTGTCCTCTGCTTAGTCCTCACACTTTGCCAACCCCCTAAAGGATACCAGAGAGCTAAAGCATCTTGAAGAAAGACCAGTTTGGAACACATTGCCTTTCTCTGCTGGTGCCCTTAATGTGCCTGTGTCAAGGAAATGGTCACCACAGCCATCCTGGCCTGGCATTCAGGACCTCTCTTGCTGCAGTCCTGGCCCACCTTCCCAGGGTTTGCTTCTACTCATCCCTACCTGCCCACCTAAGTGTGCACTTGCCTTCCAGCTTCCAGACCTCTGTTTTTGCTATTGTTACCACCCTTTGAGTTCTAACCCCAAATCCACCCCCTGGAGGGGGAGACTTCCCTTTCTTGAATCTTGTGGACTGATGTAATTTGCCCCAGAATACTTGGCTTATGCTTCTCAGTTGGCATTTGTTAAATCCTGCTTTGCACCATTATTATGTGTGTAACTGACCAGGCCTCCACTTTCTGCTAATATGTGAGCTCACAGTAGATGGGAGACTTTTTTGGTCCAGCTTCATGTGTCTTTCCCCAGTGCTCAACCCAATGCCTGGCTGAATATAATGGGGGTTCGCTTTGGGGTCAGTTGGACAGAATAACCTATAGTAGGCTATCTACCTTTTCATCTCTTCTACAAATACTCAATGAGTGCCTGCTCTGGGTCAGGTGTGGTGCCAGGCCTTACAGATATAGTGATGAACAAGGTAGACATGCCTTCTGCCTTCGTAGAGCTTAGAAGTCCTAGTGGGGGTTGGGAGTTGATCCACAAGCAAGCAAATAGAGACCCCCCCTTGTCCATCTGCTCCCAACCTCTTCTCCCTCCTGTTCACCTGTCCACTCTCCCAGATCTTTCTGCTCAACAGTTCCCTTTGGTGTTAGTGGTCAAGACATAGCCCCTCCCTATGGTATATGCACCGGAATGGGGCTGTTGTAAGCTAGGTCCCCCCCACTCAACATTGGAACGAGTTTTTCCCCTAGTTGCCACCGTCCACCAGGCTTTCTGCAGAAGCAAATATTCTACTTCCCAAGGCATATGATGCAGTCCAGGGTCCTTATAAGGGGTGGATGAGCTGGGACATAGTAATGATCAGAAGAGTCTTGCGAAGCTTCAAGAAGTTCTTGCTCCCTGAGGACTTCAGGGTGGGGTTGGAGCCTAGAGATGGGCAGTAGTATTGCTCCTGTCTACAGATTGGGGAGCGGGGCCTCAACCTCTCTGGGGGACAGAGGCAGAGGATCAGTCTGGCCCGTGCTGTCTACTCGAACCACGAAATCTACTTGCTGGATGACCCCCTGTCAGCAGTGGATGCCCACGTGGGGAAGTATGTCTTTGAGGAGTGCATCAAGAAGACGCTCAGCGGGAAGACCATCGTTCTGGTGACCCACCAGCTGCAGGTGACTGGGACTGGCAGGATCCATGAGGCCATAGGATGGGTGTGGCACCTAATGCTCACAGAGCCTTCTCTTCTGCCTAAACCTGCCTCTTCCATCCGAGGTTGTCTTCACCTGGACAGGGTCAGGGAGGGAGCAAGGTGTGTAGGTTACACTCATGATTCTCCCAAGCCATCCCATCTTTCATATAGCCCTGCCTGATCCTCTCTGTGCATGGCTCCTATTGGTCCTAACTTTGGATTCAGTGGGGCTGAGACCTTTCTTTACTAGAAGGTAGATTCTCCAGGAGCAGTGGACCCCTATATATGGGGTGGACATAGGGCACCTCTTCCAGCTCTGGACTACTGATGGTAGGGAGATGGAAAGCCAGGTGGAAACAATTCAGACTCACCTTTCCTCCAGCAAGGGCTGGGTGGGCCAGAGGCCAGGAGGTCCTGGGAGTGGGACAGGGGGCCCAGATGTCCTTGGTATCACTAACCAGGGGGAAAGGCTGGAGACCAGGACTTTCGGGCTAAGGCAAGACTCTTCTCCTTGCTCAGAGCCACTCTCTCAGGCTTAGGACCATGAATCTTGCTGAGGGGTTACTGAGCTTGCCTTGAATGGCTTGGCAGGTTGGGGAAAGTTCTCACAATGTCAACTTCATCGAGGGTTATGAATGCCTTGATGAATCAAAGGAATCCAAAACTCCCCTCCACTCTGAGACAAACCAGATTTCCCCCTGACTCTTCCTCTCCACAGTGAGCCCCTAGAGGTGTGTGGTATGTTCGTGTATATCTGTGTGTATATACATGTGTACATCTCCTGCTGGAGGAGAGATCCCACAGGAGTGACCTACATTGAGAGGACTGTTGGAGCAGAAATCCTGTTCTTTCCTCTCCTACCACCTATGGGGAAAATGTTCAACAGGGGCCTGGTCTGGGGGTAAGAAGCAGACCTCATGGCCTTTGCATGGGTAAGTCAACCTAGGGAAGGGGGAGGCAAATGAGGTTTCCATGGCTACAGGATGTTCTGGCCAAATTTTCTAAGATCTTCTATCAGTGTCTAGAAGGGCCAGCTTGAGAAGAGGGAAATTTTTTAAAGACCTAGGAAAACTGTTTCTTCCCATTGCTGTAGCTCTGCTTCCAACCTCTTTGCTGAGGATTGGAGTTCTCAGAATAAACTCCAAGCATCTGAATTTTGGGTTCCCTCTGAGTGGGCTAGATCACCTCTGGGAAGCATCCAGTGGAGCTGGTACAGACAAGTTCCTCAGCTGGCCAGTCATCAGAGTGGAGAAGGTTGGATTTCTTCTGGACCCCCATGAGGCCAGTGGAAATGGGGTCTCACCCAGCCAGGGTGCTAAATGTTGTAACCACAGCTCTGCACTGTGAAGGTCCAATTCTTGGAGACCACCTGTAGTGGGGAGGGCTGTCTTCCTGAGGGGTTCTGGGTATCTGGAGGGGGACTTGTGGCCCCTGACAAATGTGGGCCATGGCTGTCCTTGTAGGAGTTCTGACTGGGGAGTCATCACATCAGACTGTTGGAGTCTTTGAACCTTGATGACTAATAGCATGACCCCAGGCAAGAAATATCTTTTCCCCAGGCCTTAGTCTCCTCAAAGAGTCTACCTTTCTCCAAGGTCATTGTCCCTCACTTTTTGAGTGTTGAAAAATGCAAGCATCCACAAGATGGCACTGGAGTCTCAGTCCAGCTGTCCATTGTTAGGGAAGAGGGGGCTCAGAGCCCCTGAACCAGAGCCCCTGGGTTTTCTAGAACATTTCTCTGCTGCTTTTACTTTTGGGCCCATAGCCAATCTGGATGCTTCCCAGGGCTTGGGCTGGACAATTGTTCTTCTACTTGAGGAAACAAATGAAATAAGAGCTGCGGTTGCCACTGAAATCTAACCCAGGGTCAGATTTTGTGACTTTGCAGAACAAAGCTGCTCAAATCATGCAGGATCTCACTGGTGTGAACTGGGGAGGGATGGTGCTCACTAGCCAGAGGACCTTCACCAGGAGCTCCCTTGGCTGCAATGTGGGCCCTCACAGGTAGAAAAGGCTTTGGGGCTGTTGCAGGCCCCATACCAATGTCTCAATTTCCATATCTGGAGAATGGACTGGTAACAAAGCTGCCACTTCCTTACTGGCTTGTGGGAGATTGAGAGATAAGAGACAAAACAAGATCAGGCTTTGAAAGGTAAGAAGATGCTGTATAAAGGCTAGATGTTATTTTCAGGAAAAAGAACCTCTCAGAGAGAGTCTCAACTGGACATTAAAAGCCAGTCTGTTCCTGCTTTGGCTGTCTGGGAAAGTGGACAAGAAGCTGAGTCATTAGTCCAAGGGAGGCAGAAAGGCTGGAGCTGTGCAAGCTGTCAGAATGGCTGTCATTTGGCCTTTTGGGCACCTTCCCCATTTCCCCAACACCCAATGGGGAGAGCAATGACCAAATGTAGCCACTTCTCTCAAGCTTCTAATCAAGTACATGAAAAGCTGATTTGACCATGGGTAGACCCTGGGTACAGGGAAAGACTTCTGGCCTGTATTGCAAAGGCTTCTTTGGGCAAAACTGTCTTAAATCTCATAGCATCTTGCCCCTGTATGAGGGACTTTCTGATCTTAGATGGGTTGACCTGACCCTCACTCCAAATGGGAGGAAACCCCTTTTAGCAGAACTCTTTGATTTCAAGAGTGATATGCAAATGAAGGGAACTCAAACCAGGAAAATAGAAGTGCTTTGGGCAAAAAATGTGGGATGCCATATTAAATGTAGTTATATTTTTATTGTACAGATAAATCTGGTGTAAATTCCTGAGGCCAGGGGGTATGGCTTGGTGGCCGGGAACTGCTCCATGTTCTGCTTCTCGTGGGCTAGATGAGGATGATGAGGTGGGCTTGTAAGTTTATAGCAGCAGAGTAAAGCTGTTGCTGGGGTCACATTTCCCCTTTCCACCAAACTTTGTCTTGCAGTAACTTGTCAATTTTATATTCCAAATTCCCCTGCTCCCCGATCTGATTTCTTAGCAAGGCAGCTCATTTAGGGAACAGTAGGAAAGGAAGAGTCAATGTGCATCATAGTGACAACCAGAGGCTCCCTTTGTACTTGTGACACCAGTGTTCACTAGATCAGTGCTTCTCAACTGGGGGCCATTTTGCCATTTAGAGGGCATTTGTCAATATCTGGAAACATTTTTGTTTGTCACAACTGGGATGGGGGTGCTATTGTCATCTAGTGGGTTAGAGAGCAGGGAGGCTGCTAAATATCTTACTATGCACAAGACAGCCCCCCCGTTCTGCCCCAACAACAAAGAATCATCTGGCCCTCAGTGCCAATAGTGCCAAGGTTGATAACCTCTGCACTAGAGGAACTTGGAACACCACTGGATGGGAGTTTGGCACCACACTCTTCTCTTACCAGGCAGAAGTTCACTATAGGTCACTTTAATATCTCTGCAGTTCTTGGAGTCTTGTGATGAAGTCATTTTGTTAGAAGATGGAGAGATTTGTGAAAAGGGAACCCACAAGGAGTTAATGGAGGAGAGAGGGTGCTATGCAAAGCTGATTCACAACCTCCGAGGGTTGCAATTCAAGGTAACTCTTTGTACTGGGGTGCAAGAGATGGGGTCCCTCCTTTGCAGTCTCCAGCCTGGGAGAAGTCCTGTCATTTAGCTTTCAGAAGCTATGTCATTTTGTCTCCAGGATCCTGAGCACATTTACAATACAGCCATGGTGGAAGCCCTTAAGGAGAGCCCCACTGAGAGAGATGGAGATGCTGGTACAATCTGAGTTCGAAACGCTCTTCTCTTATTGCCCGTGGCTCATGAGCAGACACAGATCTCTCTTTATTTCTCACCCTAGTTTTGGATCCAGGAGATGGGAAAGATGAAGAAAAAGAACCTGAAACGGACTCAGAATTTGTAGACATAAAAGGTATTTGTTATTCGTTCCCTCAGGTACATAGTCGTAAATATTGGGTGAGCATCCACCATTCTTGATAGAGAAATGTGGGCACAGTGTATGTCCTTTTGGGCAGCTAGGATTATACAGTTTACCATCATGTGAGCCTAGGGGTTCAACTGCCTGAGTCCAAACTCTGACTCAACCAATTACTAGTTTTATGAGTTTGTGCAAGACACTTGGCCACTCTGAACCTTAGTTTCTTAATCCATAGAATGGGAAAATAATACTACCAACTCCTGGTTCTTACAAAGATTACATGAGAAACTGCAGATAAAATGATTAGCCCAGTGCCTGACATACAGTAACCCTCAAGAGTAGTTATTACTGTTATTAGAAAGGTCAAAGCACAGCACATAGATTGATTAAAGGCAAAACACACATAGGAGCTGTTTCACACTCTTTATGGGAAGCGTTGAGAAAGGATTTTGCAGCCGTGAAAAGATTAGGACTAAGTATTCTCTGTGCTGGGCACCATGTTAGTCTGTGTGGACAAAAATATGCCCCTTGTCTCAAGACCTTATGGTCTGGTGGGGGTCACAGGAAAGGGGATAATCAGGGGAACTGGACTCAGGGTAATGGGGATTTGGGGTGGACATAACAAGTCAGGGAGGGCCTTACAGAGGGGAAAACCTGGGGACTTGTCCCCAGAGTTTTCCGGGGTCACTGTCATAAGAAGGTGGGGGCTGGGGGGATTTGGAGTTGAGGGCAGGATGGAATTCTGGGAAGGAAGAGAGGAAGATGTGGGAGATAAGCATGGTGAGGGTATCGTTAGGTTGCCTCTTCTCATCCCCACCCTGCATCCATTCAACACTTGTTGAGCATCTACCGGGTGTGCTGCCCAGGGCTGGGCACCAAGCAGACAGGGGTCTAGATCCACCACTTCTTTCCTCAAAGTGCCCATAATGAGGTGGCTTTCCAAGTTAGAGCTCTGTTCCTCAATAATGTGTAGCTGGAAAAAAAACCCTCAGTGTATTTAATCAAGTTTAAGATACCATCCATTTTAAGATCACCATCATTTTATGTACCACTTAGAAAGAAAAATCTTTGCCAATTAGACGATATGGCATACTACAGAATGGAAGGCACATCCTGATTTCAGAGATGTTAAAATGTGAAAAAAAATGTGAGTCTTTGAATTGAAATTTGGCACCATTAATGGTGCTTGTGACAAATGCATGCATGTTTGGAAAGACAGCATATTTTTATCGCTCTGGAGGCCGCCAAGGCTGAAGTGAGGTACTTGCCATCTCTTTTGTGCCTTCTCAGGAAAGCTCCAGGCTGCCCAGGATGTGAGCTCCTGTGACCAGAGTAAATCCTGCTCCTCTTTTCTTTCTCATCCCCCTTCTCTGGAGGGGAAATCGAACATGTGAAATGCTCTGAAAGTTATAGGAAAGGAGCCAGTTAAAGGTGGCAGTGCCCAGCATGCCTGGCATCAGGGCATTTTTTAAAGCACAGCAAGGTGAACAGAGAATCAGCAACATTCCAGGCTGGGCTGGCAGGCTGCAAGGGGATTTGACCAGTTCCTTTTGTGCTCCAGGATGCTGTTCGTTATGCTCTGCCAACCCACCTGGGCATCTCATTTTACAGGCCCGGGGAGAAACACAACGAAAGTCAGGCTGAACATTTCAAAGAAGCGCAAAGGTTCCCAGGCAGAGGGTACAATAGTAGCTTTATTCATGGAGGCACATTTGAGGTGTGACAGCTATCCCTCTCAGAACAAGATGCAGTGGGTCTGTGTGCAGGGGCAGCCTCGGGTCTAGCTCTATTTATCTCTGTTTATAAAAGCTACATATGGTGTAGGATTCTGCTTTGGAGCTGGCATTTTCATGCTTCTCTATGAAGAAGAAGAATGGGATGAGTACTCGGTTCTGACTGCTGGATGTTTAGCCAAACATCCCTATACCTCTGGATGTGGTTTCCATGAGAATTTGATGGTCATTTTCCTTTCCCTTTGGAAAGTGGAGAGGACTTGGGGCAGCCACATGGATGGAATCAGGAGCCCATGCAGTGGCTGACCAAGGAGATGCCCTGGGTTTCTTCTTTGAGGCGTGAGCTTTGAGAAGACAAGAGCCACCTGGTTCCTGGTCACCCTGCAGTAACTGCTGTGGGTGCCTTTAGCACTTCAGCGCATGTAGCCTGACTCCCAGCTGTATTCCTTTGCCCAGGGGCTCTCTCTGGAAACTGCCAGCCTCAGGTCAAGCTAGAAGTGCTGGCAAATTAACCCCCCTGCAGGGAGGAGCCCTCATCCAGTGGCCAATGGGAGTTGTAGAAATATCCCAGATCCCTCTGGTCAGTTGAAAAGCCTGCTCCACACTGGCTCTGACATTTCTCTACATGAGATTAAGCTCCAGTTGTCCACAGGGATCTCTGGCTTGGTGATCCCTTGGTGAGATGCCTTTTTGTTGCTGCCTTTCCTTCCCTTTCCTACTCCCTCAAGCTCCTGAATAAGCTGCATGCACTCATACCCTCTTCTTAGAAACAGCTTCTGGAGAACTAGACCACAGCAATCCATATCCCAAGGCTGAGCACATAGTAGGTGCTTAATAAACATTTCTTGAAAGATTGAAAGCCACTTGTCTTACAGGGCTGTGATGAGAAAATAACATGAGAAAAAGTGTGTTGGGAATTTCAAAGCATAGGATAAATGGAAGGAGGGGGTGGAACTGCCGCCCCTTTTGATGGTGGTGTGGGGTATGCAGGAGAGGTGTGCCTGCCCCTCTGGGCTCCTGCCTTACCAGCAGGTGACACAGGACTTGTGTCTGTCTCTGTAGTTCCTCTGCACCAGCTCGTCCAGACTGAATCCCCTCAGGAAGGAACCGTGACCTGGAAAACGTATCACACGTACATTAAGGCTTCTGGAGGTTTGATATAAAACAACGGGTTTCTTGATTTAATTTGCATTAAAAAAATCCGTCCTCAAACTGTTGGGTTCACATTTTATAATTTCCTTGACAATTACTCCTTTTATGCTGGACCCATTTGTCAATGCTTTTATTCCCCACTTCCCCCCATCTCCTCCTCCCCGGGCCTAAAAATCTGAAGTCTGATAATACAGCCTTTTAAATGGAATCACCCTTTATCTCCATTAAAGCTGCCAGATGCTATTTATTGAAACTGAATGAGCAGCAGCATGAACCAGCCATGGTTCTTCCGCACCTCGCTGCCTCATGACTGAGTACAGCAGCCATCCGCTCATAGCCTGCCTTCGGTGCAAGATTCCCATCTCAGTGTGCAAATACCTTAAACTTTTATTTCTTGTCTCTCCCCAGCAAGACGGTTTTTTTATTTGTTTGTTTGTTTGAAGAATATCAAGTTGCTTCTATTAAGGTGCATTTGGTGGTTTTTGTCAATATATTGGCAATTTGGACCCATTTTCCAACCAGGTAGAACACACGTCCCCATTGGGGTTCAAGGTCTCAACACCCAGACTTGTGGTAGTAGCCTGGAAGGTGGTTCCCAGGGGCGGGGACCCTGTTCCTGCAGGCTTTGAATTTCCCATCAGGGTTGGACCCACAGCAGACTCCTCCTCTGTAACTCTCTGGACCTCTCCCCTCCTCTTGTAGGGTACCTTCTCTCTCTCTTTGTGGTGTCCCTCTTCCTCCTGATGATCGGTAGCTCTGTCTTCAGCAATTGGTGGCTGGGTCTCTGGCTAGACAAGGGCTCACAGGTGAGTTTCCCTTTGGCCTTGGGGAATGTTGAGTCAGTTGATAGATAGTAGGAACACACACAATGAGCGTGCCACTGCCCCTTTCCATGAAGTTGAGATCAGCTGCCTACACAATTCAAGTCCTGAAATCCCCTTTGATTTTTCAGGACAAGCAGGGCATCTGGATTTCTCTGTGCCACCTTCAGATTTTAAAGGATTAGCTAAGAAGATTGTGGTTGTGCCAGGCAAACTCAGCATGTCTGTGGAGTCATGCCTGTGTAGGACAGAGTCAGTCTTGCAGCCTCCACTGTGAGGCACCTCTCAGGAGGCCCTGGAGGGGCCCAGGGAAACCCAACATGGACTTTAACCTTCCTGCCTCTGAACATATACTGGCATCTTATTGTTGACACTGTGGGTGTCTGAGTGTTCCTTCTCTTTCTGCTCTCCAAAGTCCCTCTACAGGAATGGGATATGCAAAAGCCAGATTTAGTCCCTGGTTGTGCTGCAGAAGCACCGTGTGTCTTTCTGAGACACTGGGTATCTGCCACCCAAGGCTCTTCTCTAGACCGCAGCCCCACCTGGGAAGGACTGATAAGTCTGCTCTTGCTGGAGCTTGCTAAAAACTCTCCTAGCTTTTGGCTGATGGCTTCTAAGCTTTCCTGGAGCCCCTGGGAATGCTGTGGGTGCATCCTCCAAGTTTACATTTTGGTATAGTGCTGTTGCTATGACAACCAAAGTGAGAAGGCATTGGGGAGACATAGGCAGGGGAGAAGTCACTACAGCTCTCCTGGAGGTTGGCACAGCTTCCTGGGGTCATTCCCAAGGGGAGAAGCCAGTGGGTGCCCTGCACTGTGCAGGAAGAGAGCCATCTCTGGAATATTCCCCCAGATCCTTACTGGCTCATGAAGAGCTCAAGGTTTCTGGTCTGGATGGAACCTCCTCCTAGGTGTGGTGCTTCCTCAGTGAGCCAGCGCCATTGGCTAATTGAGCATGCAGCAGTGATGGCAGACCCAGGTGTTTGCCTGGCCCCCCCCCCAGACACTGTGGGCACAACCTGATGCATAGTGAAGACTCCTCAGTTCAAGCTGGGCCTTTCATCAATTAGCTCTCTAGGGATGCTTTTGCTTTTATGGGTGTTCATCCATCAGCTGTCACCTCTGGTTTACATTTCCGCTATTGCTGTAATCAGCAAAATGACATTTAGAAGAAAGATGCTTGTTTGCTCCCCAAAGGCAGTCTTGACTTTCAGCACATGGCTCAGAGAAAAATGGAACTGCCAATTTCTCGGGAGGAAGAGATGGCTTCTCCCCAGAAATGTTAGCAAAAATGTGTGTTCTACGCCCCCCACCCCCAGCAGGATGGAGCTGCATGTGGTCTTCTTGAATTTTCCTAGAGTCCTGTGGTTCACCAGTCTCCCTCCTCCCCACCAGAGACTTCAGGGCAGTGGACCAATGCTTTCCAAGGTGCCCCTTAAGGAAAGGAAAGGGAGGGGGTTGTGGAGCTGGTCCACCCTACAGAGAGACCCCCCACACATCCTTAAAGGTCTGGTGGCTTCTGCCAGGCAGGTTCCTGATACCCTGTCCTGTATGGGCTGCCTGCGGGCTGTTCAGCTAGCCTCTTGGCATCCAGAGTTCCTGTGCTTCTGTAATCTTCCTGGCCCAATATCACCTCTTGTCTCCTGAGGTGTAGCTAGCTTCTGGGACAGAAACAATCTGTCTGCTGTGCCTGCCTGGTTTGTCTGTTTTGCTTTTCCCACTGACTGTGCTGAGACTTATAAATCAGGTACCCCTTGGGGGCTGACCACCCAACAGGAGGACCCATGCAAAGTTCCGAGGCCCTCAGAGGGAAGTGACCTGATTTCTTAGCAATTATGTACCCCTTTTTAATTTCTTCTCTCTGGAAGGATCCTCTGGGAAATTCCCATTTTCCTGACAGTTTACCAATTCTTGGTGCTTCTTCTGTTTTTCTCCAAAGATGACCTGTGGACCCCAGGGCAACAAGAGTGCATGTGAGATTGGCGCAGTCCTGGCAGACACTGGGCAGCATGTGTACCAGTGGGTATACGCAGGGAGTATGGTGTCTGTACTGATGTTTAGTATCATCAAAGGCTTCACCTTCACCAAGACCACACTGATGGCATCCTGCTCATTACACGACCAAGTGTTTGACAAGGTATTGCTCTCAGGGCCTGCAAATGAATCCAGTTTTTCAGTCAATAGCTTTTATTGAGCACCTATGATACATCAGGTACTGAGCTGGGCTCTGGGGACAGACATGATGCTCAAGATGCTTACAGTGATGTCTGGGAAGCTTCCTAATATGTACTATCAACTGTGAAGGCAACTCCAGGGACTGAGGGAATGTGTCATGAGCCCTCAGGCTAAACTAGGGGTGGAGGCAAATGTGGTCAGGAAGGTTTTCCTGAGAGCACTGCATTGGAACAGACATGTACAGGCCAATAGGACATCTCTAGCTCCAAAGACCCCTGAGTACACTGAGGGCCTTAAGAAGTCCTTCTGGCTGCCTTCTCATTCCACTGCAGCAGTAGGCATCAGCCACTATTGCCAGGACCCTGGACAGAGCCCAGAGGTGTGGCTCATAATTTGAGGGCAGACAGACACAAGGGCACTTGACTTTTTATTGCTCCAGAGCACAAAATCCCACCCTCCTCCAGAGGTACCCCAGGCTGCATCCCAGGCTTGGAGGGAGGCCCAATCTTCAGGGGCTTTCCCTGGGGTTCCACACCGAGGCTGAATCTTTCCCACAATCCCTCTCATTCATGGGGGCCACAAGAATGGGGAGCATCCTCACCTTCCCAGGATGGCCTGGTACGCTGGGTTGGGCCCTGGAAAAATGCTCAGGCTGCTCAAAATATCCCAGCCCCAGCAGAGTGGCCAGGCTTTACTAAACTCACACCTCAACGTGGACTCTCTGACTTTATCCACAGATCTTAAAGAGCCCAATGAGCTTCTTTGACACGACTCCCACTGGCAGGCTAATGAACCGTTTTTCCAAGGATATGGATGAGCTGGATGTGAGACTTCCATTTCACGCGGAGAACTTTCTGCAGCAATTTTTTATGGTGCTGTTTATTCTTGTGATATTGGCTGCTGTGTTTCCTGCTGTCCTTTTAGTCCTGGCTGGCCTTGCTGTTGGCTTCTTCATTCTTTTATGGTAGGTCAATGCACTATTTAAAAAGGAGCACAAGAAATCTTGACATATTTGGTTAACTCTGCACAATGACTGGGTAGTGTCAGGTGATGCTGAGTCCCTGCTATCTTCTCTGAATGGGGAGGATCATATTGATTTTTAGTGGTGATGAAATGCCAGGTGCTATGCTCAGTGGTCCTGCATACATCTGACATTTTAGTCTCAGAGCAACTCTGAGAGGTGGGCATGAATGGGGAGGTTAAGTCTGTGGTCCTAGGCGAGGAAACTAGTAACCATGCTTGTTGTCTGCTGTTATGCTCTTGACCATGGGGCTCTCTCTGGCATCCTGCTGCTGGAGAAGAGAGGTAAGACCAGTCCTTAGTCACTCTGAGCTTTGGGAACTAGCCCCCACCCTAATCACTGATATGGATAGAGAAAGGCCTCAGGCAGCTAGGCACTGGGGAGTCCTACTGAGGCTGTGCCTCATTTCCACTTCCTCACCCACGTTGGAGGGAAGCAGGAGGGTGGATTGACCCCAGCCTTCAAGGAACCCAGCTCCTCCCTGTTCCTGGAGAGAGTTGGAGTTCTCAGCAGGCAGCGTGGTGGGTATTGTGTAAGGCCAAAGGCTTGGAAATCAGAGAAATTTATACCAGAGCCCCAGCCCTCCTGCAAAACTAGCTGGAAGACCCTGGGGAAGCCAGAGAAATACTGCAAGCTTGTGTCTTCATCCCTAAAGGTAACCATTAAAATATACATCTCACCTGTGCCAGGGGAGTCTTGTGAGGATCAAATGAGACTGTAGAGCTATAAGTGGCTTACAAATTAGAAAGGGAATACAGTTGACCCTTGAACAACATGGGTTTGAACCACACAGGTCCACTTATATGTGGATTCATATACATACATATATATATATATATATATATATATATATATACACAGTACCTTATTATAAATGTATTTTCTCTTCCTAATGATTTTTTAAATAACCCTTTCTCTTCTTTATCTTACTTTATAGTAAGAATACAGTATATAATACATATAAAATATGTGTTAATCAACTGTTTATGTTATCAGTAAGGCATATAGTCAACAGTAGACTATTAGTAGTTAAGTTTTGGGGGAGTCAAAATTGTTATAAGCAGATTTTCAATTGCATGGGGTGGGGTGGGGGTTGATGCTCCATCCCTTGCATTGTTCAAGAGTCAACTACACAGTGTTATAGAAATGTTTCCATAAAATTCAGCAATATGTTTATTCCACTCCTAGATGCACAAAGTCTTGGCTTGGATGCTAAGGGTCTTAAAGAGGGTCCCCTAGTTGTAAGGGATTCAGCTCCCAAATCCTAGACCTGCCTCTACCCATAAGCAAGGTTGTTTTCATCCAGGGACACCATGCTCAGAGCTGAGTTTTTAGAAATATCATTTTGGCCAGTGTGGAGGATGGATGGAGCTATGGAAAGATCAGGACAGGGCTATGGGATGAGAGTCTCTTGAAATGTAGGGTCTGAATGAGAGTTGAGACAAGTGGCAGCAGTGGGGACAGAAAAGATTTATGAATCATTTCTGAGATGGTCTTTGGGGTTGGGGAATGGGAAATGCCAAGGATGGGTCCAAGATGGGGAGCGATGTGAAGAGCGATGTGAAGGTGATCTGGGAAGGGAGTGATTTGGGTAATCAAGATTGTGGGCTCACTGTTGGATATTTCAAGTTCGTGGGTCAAGTCCATAGATGGTGCCAACAGATAGTGGGAAAGGAGGGTACAGGGGTGCATCGGGGCTGGAGAGGTGGATTCTGCATCCTTGGCTTCTGTGCAGGAGCTGGTATGACCTTGGGAACTGGAGCCCTGGGCTCTCTCTTTGGTCTCCCACTGTCCCCTTGGTGACTCCAGGAAAGGTCACATGGTCTCACTGTCCAGCCTCAAGGATTTATTGTGGTGACCAAGTAAAATACTTTCTGCAAGTCCTTTGCAAAGATAAAGCATGTCTTGGACACCGCTTCTTAAAATGGACTCCTTGACTTGGCGTTCATTTTTGTAATCCCTGTGTTTGTCTGACTGTTGTTCCTGTCTGTTCTCCTGTTTTATACTGTTGATTTACTTAGCAGAAGGTTTTTCTCTGCTTTGCACCCCTACTTCTTGCTACAAAGATAGGCCAGACCAGGGCTGGCTGTGACTGAATCACCCAAATATTTCCAACTAACTCACTTGAACTCTGAGCTAATGAAGTTTTCTTTCCTCTTCCCTGGGTTTTAGATGAGAGTCTGGAGGGCAGATTAGACTCACTGTCATGGGCCAGCCTGCCAATGTGCATGCCTGTGGGCAGTAGTCTGGAACTCTGCAGGGTCCTGGAGCTTCAACACCCAGGAGAGGATCACCCTGTGGAAGAGTTTGGTTCTAAAGTCAGCTCCTGAGGCTATGATTCAAAATTACCTTTGAAAGTGCCTTCAGAAGACCATGCACTGGAGTTGACACACCAGATTTTCCACCAGAATTGGAACAGATCATTTTTTCTTTGGTTGGGTCCCAGAAAGTGGTTGGCTTGTATTAAAAGCTACACTGTATGAAAATTCCTTGTCTTCAAAGACTGGACCCACATCTCCTGCAGCAAGACACTCATGCTACAAGATGCACTCAAAACTGAGACCATAGCAAGGAATGGCTTACATTTCTGAGAGACATTTTTCTTTTTCTTACTTTTTTTTGTAGTTTCAAGTTTTTATTTAATTTTTTAAGTTTTTATTTCAAGTTTTTATTTAAATTATTTTATGTATTTAGTTAACGTATAGTGTAATATTAGTTTCAGGAGTAGTGAAACTACTATGTAAGTGTGAAATATGTAAGTGATTCATCACTTACATACAATGCCCAGTGCTCATTACAACAAGTGCACTTCTTAGTACCCATCACCCATTTAACCAATCCCCCACCCACCTCCCCTCCGACAACCCTCAGTTTGTTCTCCATAGTTAACAGTCAGCTTTATGGTTTGACTCCTTTTTTTTTACCCCTCTATATTCATCTGCCTTGCCTCCTAAATTCCACATATGAGTGAAATCATATGGTATTTGTCTTTCTCTGACTGACTCATTTTGCTTAGCATTATACTGTCTAGCTCCATCCATGTCATTGCAAATGGCAAAATCTCATTCTTTTTTATGGCTGAGTAATTATCCATTATATATATATATATATATATATATATATATATATATATATACCACATCTTTATCCATTCATCAGTTGATGGACACTTGAGCTGTTTCCACAGTTTGGCTATTGTAGATAATGCTACTATAAACATTGAGGTGCATATATCCCTTTGATTTAGTATTTTTGTATTCTTTGGGTAAATACCTAGTAGTTCGATTGATGGATCATAGGGTAGTTCTACTTTTAACTTTTTGAGGAACCTCCATACTGTTTTCCAGAGTGGCTGCATTGTATTTCCCTGATGATGACTGATGAGCATCTTTTCATGCGTCTGTTGGCCATCTGTATGTCTTTTTGGGGAAAATTTCTATTCATGTCTGAGACACATTTCTGAGACCCCATCTGTCCCTAGGATGGTTTCTCCTAGGGGAGAGTGGCAGGCCAACCCCTTCATCTTAGTTAGATGGCACCCGTCTGACTTAAACTTTGTCTTGAGTGCATAGTCGGACCTGCAAGTGCTAAGGGCAAGCCCTCAGAGACCCCACTTTGTAGTCTTCTTGATTTCCCTACAGCATTTTCCATGGAGGAGCCCAGGAGCTCAAGAAGCTGGAGAATATCAGCCGGACTCCCTGGTTCTCCCATATCACTTCATCCATGCAGGGCCTGGGCATCATCCATGCCTATGACAAGAAAGAAGACTGCATTAGCAAGTAAGTACTGCACTGGGCCCCTGCTCCAGGTCTCCCCACTTCACATCTAACCCTGAATGGGAGGTCCTAGGAACAGATGGCCTCTTTGACTCTGAGAAGGGAAGTCTGGGCTGCTGGGGACTCACCATAAGTGAATTGCTGTCAGAATCCAGAAGGAGTACTTTAGGGTACTAAGCCTTTCTTCCTAGTATCTGGGGCCCCAAAAGTGGTGAGTTCATTCAATGACAACCTCAATGTGTGATTTTACATGTTTTACTTTATGCAGTAGAAGTAAAATGTGCACAATTCAGGAAAGTAGGAGAAAGCAGAAAAAAAAAAGAAAAAAGAAAAAAAATCACTCAAAGGTCCCTAACTACATCCTATTAATATTTTTATATATTTCCTTCCAGTCTTTTTTTAAAATTTCTTAAGTATTTATAATCATGTTTGTTTCATTTTATTTTTAAATAACATTTTAAACATTATATATCTTATAAAATTTTTTTATTTTTATTTTTGTTTTCTATTTTTGAGACACAGAGAGAGAGAGACAGCGAGCAGGGGAGAAAGGCAGAAGGAGAGAGAGAGAATCCTAAGCAGACTTCACACTCAGTGTGGAGGCTGACGTGGGGCTTGACTCTGGGATTCCATGACTCTGGGATCATGACCTGAGCTGAAATCAAGAGGTGGACACTCAACCAACTGAGGCATCCAAGCACCCAGTAAAAATAAAATTTAAAGGCCATATTATATTTCACTTAATGGATACACACCTCTTTTCTTCTTTTTAAAGTGTGGGGACTAGATGAGTAAATTTCTCTGGAGTCTTCCAGCTCCAAAGTTCTAAAACACAGTATAAATTGTATCGACCATGTAGGCTCACTGTAGTAGCAAAGACTTCCAAGTTTTAGGGACTTAACACAATACATATTTATTCTTCTTCAAGTCACAATTTAAAGAGCATCCATAGGGTAGGGGAAAGGGATTTTGTTCCACCTAGGGCTTTTCCATCCTGAGGGCTGTGGGGGGGGGGTCTTCTCTATGATCCTCTGTGTCTAACTGGAGGATAAGGTAGGAGAGGTGGGTGCAGGATCCCATGGGAAATTTTTATGGGTTAATTCCAATGAAGATACTTATCATTTCTGCACATTCATTGACCAGATTTCATTCACATGTACTCACCAAACTGCAAGGGAGGCTGAGAAATGTAGTCCAGTTGTGTCCATAGGAGGGAAAAAAATGGAGTTTGGTGAATCTATAGCAGTGTATGACACATAGGTGTTCCACTTTGTTTTGGTTTATTTTTTTCCATATTTTTCTGCCTTAAAAACCTAACACAAACTTCAAGTTTGGGTCTAATTCTTTTTCTCTCTCTTTTCCCACACTTTGCCACCCAGGGTCTCAGTGTAAACTTGGCATCTCAACTTGCCTTTAGTTCAATCAGTGGCTGTGCTCTTCCTAGTTTAACCTATGTGTCATCTGTAGAGAGTCCTGCATCACACATTGACACTTCCAGTGTCCTGATCATGAGGAAAGGCTCCTGTCCATAGAATTACTCATCAACTTACTCATGACAAACAAAACAGATACAAGGTTTGTCTTCTTGCAGATTTTTGTCCAAGGTTTCCAAGGGAATCCTACAGGGCAGCTGAGTCCTACATGATTGATGGGGTCCGCTTCTTTTTAATACTTTCTTTCCTGTCATGGACTTTCCAGAGGGCTTGGGCTTCTGACATGTATTGCTTAAAAAAAAATTTTTTTTAAATGTTTTATTTATTTTTGAGAGACAGAGAGACAGGGTACAAGTGGGGGAGGGGCAGAGAGAGAGGGAGACACAGAATCCAAAGCAGGCTCCAGGCTCTGAGCTGTCAGCACAGAGCCCAATGCAGGGCTCAAACCCATGAACTGCGAGATCATGACCTAAGCCAAAGTCGGACGCTTAACCAACTGAGCCACCCAGGCACCCCTGACATGTATTGCTTTTTAAACAAAGCCTTGGGGTCAAATTCCAATTTGATCCCAGCCTTCTGTTTCTTTTGTTCCTGTGCAATCTGACCAACCACACAGATAAGACCTCAGATGACTTCTAAGTCACTTAAACCATCATCTGAATTTGTAAGCTTTATAGCTGTAGGATAGAAACACCATGGTATTTGGAAGAATATTTTACCTAAGCTCTGGGGAAAATAACTTTGAGAGAAACAGAATGGGGAGGGTGCTACAGGCCCAGAATGGTTGGTCAGAGGTGCTTCTAGACAGAGTCTTTGGAGGATCATTGGAACAGGATGAAGCAGCAATGACCAGAGATGTTCATGACTTGTGCCAGTGAGGGGTTTAAACATTGAAGCCCCTTTCCCAATAGGTCAAGGAACCTTCAGTGGCAGTTGAATCTGATATCTCTCATGGTTAGTTGTTAGTTCAGCCCACTCAAAATTTCAGTCTAGGTCAAGTTGACCCTTGAGCCATGCAGGTTTAGTGGCATCAACCCCCCCACACAGTTGAAAATATGCATATAACTTTTGACTCCCCTCATACTTAACTACTAATAGCTTACTATACCAATGATATAAACAGTTGGTTAACACATATTTTGTATGTCATATGTATTATATACTATATCTTTACAATAAAGAACACTAGAGAAAGAAAATGTTATTAATAAAATCATAAGGAAGAGAAAATACATTTACAATATTGCATTGTATTTATTGAAAAACATCCATGTGTAAGTAGACCTGTGTAGTTCAAACCCACGTTATTCAAGGGCCAACTGTATTCCCTCCCTACACACCCAGAGGCTTGGAGTAGTAATACTGTGCTGTGTGTATGTGTCAGGTGGAGGGGGAGGGCAGGTGTGCTACTGGGAAGCCTTTGGTCTATTCTTTTAAACATTTTCTCCTTTTTCTCTGAGCCTGGTTCCCTGAGGCTGGTGCAGAGGAATGAAGTGAGGGAGGACACATTATCAGGTTATTCTCTCCTTCCTGATGCTCATTTCTGCCATTCCAGCAAATTGTGCAGATGTGGTGTGGCAAGGTGGAGGCTCCAACAGGACCAAGTCCATGGCAGTTCTGCTAGGCATTGCTCATGGGCAAGATCTGCGTGGGTCTTCCAGAGAGCTCTTCCTGTGAAGCCTTCCTGTGCATTCTCCTGATCTGGGGCCTCTCTGCCTCATGCTGAGGGATACTGCATTAAGACTACAGCACCGAAAGTCATCTTCTCTCTGTACCCTCAACTCTAGGAACTGCAGGATTGGGCAGGATCTGCCTTCCATGCATCTAGGGAATGAGCAACTCCAGGGGGGTCTTGCCCTCATTCTTAGCAGTGTCATTTCTCCATCCCTCTGCCCTGTGTCCTTTTTCTTTTTGGCTCAGTGGATACACAACAGGGGTTACAAGTTGTCAGTTTTTTTCTTCTGGAGGAGACCCCCAGCAACTGCCTTGAATCTTCTTTCTCTGATTTGATGAGGGGAACCAAGCATCCTTCTTTCCCTTCTCAACCATCACACACACTGATTCTCCCTAAAGGCATCCTCTGCCAAAATCAGCCCTTACCCTTTTATAGATCAAGGGGCTAACTGTCAATTCCACATGGCCTTTAAGGGAGTGGCTGAATCCAAAATAGAAGTCTTTTGAAGGTAGAGTATGAGATACTGAGCACCTTTTTTTCTCAGCTGTGGGTTCTAGTTGTCAGTTCTGGGAAAGAGAGAAAAAGCCCACTCAGCACAATGCTGCTACATAGGATTTCTCAAAAAATGTGCATATCAAAGATGCCTATGGTGGCAGATTTTAAAGAGTATTGATGGATATATGCGTGTCTTTGTAAGAGTCTTATGTAAGAGTGCATTAGCTCTTGATTAAAAATTCCTCTTTGTGGAGACTGGGTGGCTCAGTCTGTTGAGCATTTGACTCTTGATTCTGGCTCAGATCATGATCCCAGTGTTATGGGATTGAGCCCCATGTCAGTCTCTGTGCTCAGCATGTATCCCACTTAAGATTCTCCCTCTCTCTCCCTCTGCCCTTCTCCCCCACTTGCATATGCACACTCTCTCTCACTCTTTCTAAAATAAAGAAAAAGAAAAAGAAAAAAAATCCCCTTGTCTTAATTTTCTGGTAACCCTAACCCTAGCTCTGTGGAAGTACAACTGACTCCTGTTTTGTATGATTTTTTAATTTTAGGTTTAAGATGCTAAATGATGAAAATTCCAGCCACCTCCTGTACTTTAACTGTGCTCTCAGGTGGTTTGCTCTAAGAATGGATGTCCTCATGAACATTGTCACCTTCATCGTGGCCTTGTTGGTGACTCTGAGCTTCTCTTCAATTAGTGCTTCATCCAAAGGCTTGTCTTTGTCTTACATCATCCAGGTAACACCTAGTATAAACTTAGGTTTGGCCTGGAGGCTCTGGCATAGGGTATTACTAGGGAGGATGGATGTAAGAGAAGATCTAACTCAAATGGGTGCAACAAACAGAGAGAGCTTACTGGTTCACATCACTAAAAGGCATGACAGTTGTGTGGGCTTCAGGAATAGTTGGATCATAGCCCCTGGCTTTGTCCTTGTTCTGTGATGACTTCCTTCATGGTTGTACAATGGTGACTGGCATTCTCTGAGAGCTGCAACAGGAAGGAAGGAGGAAGAAAGCTTTTTGTACCCTAGTCACGGAGCAAAAGCCCTGAGCTTTATTCTTACTGGATTAGTTTAGGCATCCCGGAACAAATTAGTGCCTGGATAGAATTGGGATGATTGGCTTAGGTCAAAGGATGGAGTCACACACCATCCTACCCCCAAGTCACAGAACTGTCCCATAAAAGAGATCAGGAAAAGGATGCTGGAGAGGCAGTCATGATGTCTATGACAAATAATACTGACTTCTCTTTTTGTTTGCTTTGGTATTTTTCTTTTGAAGAAAATAACAGTAATAGGAAAATAATAGTAATACAGAATAATAATAATAATAATCAGGAAATACATGCCATTTGGGGTACTATTGTAAGTCATGTATGTGAATTAATTCATTTATTCCCACAACAATTGATGAGATAGTTTCTGCCATAGTCCTCACCTTATACATGATAAAACTTAGGCTTAGAGAGATTTGTCCAACATCACACACTTGTCATGTGTTAGAGCTAGGGTTTGAACCTAGGTCATCTGGGTCTGATACCTATCTGAGTGTGAATCTTGAGTGTGTGTGTGTGCATGTGTGTGTATGTGTTGGCCTAAGGATAAAGTGTCCAGCTACATCTGGTTGGGAGAAAGATGAGGACTGGTAAACAGATGGGTCTATAGACAGACTACTGATCAGCATTTCTGTGGCTCCTTCTCACACCTGGAGCCTGTCTGAGTTCTGCTAGATAGAAATCTCTGTAAGCCCTGACAACACATTCTGCCTCCTTTCTATTAAAAGGCTCTTCTTCCCCTTTCCATCTTCCATAAATCTGTGACTTCTTCGTTCAGTGCTATCTCTTCCCAACCCTCTTGCCCTTAAAGTTCTATTCCTTTTTTAAAATCTCTCTGATATCATTTTAATGGCATTTTAGGAAGGGGGAAGAACAAAAATATATTCTCAGATCTTTATCTTAAGTGGGAAAAAATGAATTTTTCTTGGGTAGCCAGTTTCCCTCATTGATGGATGTTTTTATTTGTTGTTGCCTAGTAAGATATAAAGCAGATGACATTGAATAGATTCCCTTACTTGGTCCAAGTGAAACAGCTTTCCTCAACTGAGGGCATGCTTTTTGGGGGATATCATCAGCTTTCCGTGAGATTGTTTTCAAATATTCCTGTAAGACTGGAGAATTTGCGCACACTAGATCTAAGGGTACACTTCTCTAGCTGACTTTGGGGTTTTGTTGAACATTAGCCCCCTTTGGAGAACACAGAATCCGAATGACAGAGCTTCCATTGAGAACAGAGGAGACTCCCTAGATGGATGAGAAATTGGTGTAAAGTCCCACAGAGCAGAAAGTGAATGTAAATTGACATCACATAACATCATGGAGGAGAATGAGCACTTACTGGGCCAGCACTGTGCTGCAGGGGAGTTCTTAACTTCTGGAGGACTTCCCAGGGACTTAAAGGGATGATACCCTTGAATTTAATAAAATGCACATAAGCCCTTTTTAAGGGCAAGGTTCATTCATTCATTCACCAGATAGCCACTGAGAATCTACTGTGAGCCAGGAATTCTGCTAGGTGCTGTGGATTCAGCAGCAAACAATCTGGACAGGTCTTGTTCTCATAGAGTTTATGGGATAAAAAGAGATATAACATGGGACGGAATAAATAAGTGTGCAAGCAAATAAGTGAGAAGGTTTCAGAAATTGTTTGTTATGAAGATAATAAAACAGGGTAATGTGACTGTCAATGGGGCAGCAACATGAGATTCTATAGTCAGAGGAGAACTCTGCTAGGAGGTGACTTCCAAGCTGGTACATGAATGACAAAGAACCAGCCAAATAAGATGGAAGGGAGGATGCTTCAGGCTGAGAGGCCAGAGCAAGGCTTGGGGTAGGTAGGAGCTGGGTGCATTTGAGGCATTCAGAAGGCCATGTAGCTTGAGCAGAGTAGAAAATAAGGTCTGAGGTGTTGGCGGGGAGAGACTATGTAAGGCTTTGTCAGCCATGGAATATAAGGTTGCTTTTATATAAGGGCTGGATGATCCTCTTTGTGAGAGGCTGTGCTATGTGTTATAGGATGTTAGCCTCCATGATCTCTAACTAGGAAATCCCAGTAGAACCTCCCTCCTCTAAGGTTGTGACAACCACAAGTTTCTTTAGACATTGCTAAATGTCTCCTGAAGGGCATAATCACCCAGGTCAAGAGCCACTGCTCTAAGAGAAATAGAAAGCCAGTGGTGTGTGTTAAGCAGGCAGGCAACAAGGGAGCCATGCAAAGGGTGTGGACCTACACCACTGCCCCCTGCCATTTACCTGCTTGGGCCACACTGCCTCCTTGTTAAGGTCACTTGCTGCTACTCAGAGCTATCCAAATCCTGAGTTAGCCTGGCGGACTTCTTTTTATAAATGCCTCTGCTCACACAGTTCCTTAACTGCCCTAACAGAGGCAAACCTCTCCCCCCCACCTCCATTCTGACCATTCTTTCACATCCTGTTTTATTGGCATCTTACCTTTTCTTGAAATGACATGTGTCTTATCCTGCCAGCCTGCTAGAACATAAGCCATGTGACTGTAAGGGTTTTGTCCATCACATTCAGCCCTGGAAAACCAGCCCTTCTGTGACAGGGCCTGGCCCACAGTCACTGCTCACCCAGTGAAAGAAGACCTGGTCCTGCCTTGAGCCCACAAGCCCACCTTGTGACTGAAGCAGGTGCTGTTGGTGCACCAACCCTCCAGGGCAGCCTTGTTGGCCTCCTGCTGCTACGGGAAGGTGCCCAGTCCAAGCCCAGGGCAGCCTGCAAGTGTGGGGAATTCCCTAAGCCAGAAGTGGCCCCAAAAATTGTTGAAGGGCATCAATTGGGATGTAGCCCAGCTTCCTCAGGACAACTCAAGTGTGTTCCATGCAGTGTCCCAGAGCTTCCAGTAGGATCAAATTTTGGGTATTTACAAGTGAACCTCTCATGACTTACTTTCTGTTCTGTATGTCACTTCTCCCAGCTCCCACTGGTACTTTTGCGGTCCACCTCCTGGATTAATTTCCTAGGGCTGCTGTAACCAGTCACCATAAGCTAGTGGCCTAAAATCAGAGAAATTTATTCTCTTACAGTTTTGGAGGTCAGAAGTCCCAAATCAAGGTGTAGGCAGGACCTTGTTCCCTCTGCATGCTCTAGGGGACACGCCATTCCTTGTCTCTTCCAGCTTCTGGTGGCTGCTGGCATTCTTTGGCATTTCTTGTATTGTAGCAGCATCACTCCAACTTTTGCCTCTGTCTTCACAACTTCTTCTCTTTTGTGTCTTCTCTTCCTCTGTCTCTTATAAGGATACTTGTCATTGGATTTAAGGTCCATCCAGGTAATACAGGATGATCTCAAGATCCTTACTTACACCTAAAGGTCTTTTTCTTTCAAATGAGGTAACATTCACAGGTCTCAGGGATTTGGATGCATACATATCTTTTTGGGGGACCTCCATTCAACCTGCTTACACTCAAATTTCAGGGTTGGCTTCTGGGGGATTCTGGCTTAAGATAGGTGACCTTAGCAAGCCACATTCCCCACTCTGAGCCTAGATATTCTCATGTCTGAAGCAAACAGATGGGCTAAATGATTTCCTTCTACCCATGATGGTCTGTGACAATGGGATTTCAGTGGCTGCTTGGCTGCCTGTTGGGTAAATCAGGGAGGGCATGGAAGTGCAGGACCATGCCAGATGGCAGCAAGGGGTGGATACCCAGCAGCTCTGTGGCCCTGGGAGATTCCAGCTTAGACCAAGAGTGATCAAGTGGTACTGTAGTGGGATGGTTCATGCCATCTGGAGTGTCAGGGAAAATGTCATTACCCATTTGGTTCCGAATGCAGAGGAATATTTAAAGGCAAAACACTGCAGTGTCTTTACTTCTGGGCACTTGGCTGGGAATGCAGGCATATTTTTGTGTGGCTCTGAGTGAGGCTGGTGAGGGGTAATTCACAAGGGCTGCCCCTGAGGGTGGGGCAGCAGAACCCAAGGGAGGAAAGGGATCTAACTCAGCTTTTGCTTCTCTACAATAGCTAAGCGGACTACTCCAAGTATGTGTGCGAACAGGGACAGAAACCCAGGCCAAATTCACCCCCGTGGAGCTGCTCAGGGAGTATATTTTGGTAAGAAATTAGTGCATGCCAGAGGAAGGGCTAGTTAACTCTGGCGGAATTTATGCAGGCATTGATTTTTTGACATGTGAAAGGGGTCTTTTTAAAAACTGAAATTTGTTGGGGTGCCTGGGTGGCTCAGTCGGTTAGGTGGTAGACTGTTGATTTTGGCTCAAGTCATGAACTCACAGTTGTGAGACTGAGACTTGCATTGGGCTTCAAGCTGAATGTGGAGCATGCTTGGGGTTCTCTCTCTCCCTCCCTGTGCCCCTCGTTGTGTCATGCACACACATGATTTCTCTAATAAAAACAAACAAGCAAACAAACAAATAAAATAAAAACTGAAAATGAACCACAACCCTCTTCTTAAAGCCCATATTTACCATACAGTCTAAAGTACTTTAAGTTGAGGAAGAGATTCTTTTTTTAAAAAAAAAAATTCTCAAGGGAAGTTTCTGCATACAAAAATAGAAATCAGTGGCTAACTTTAGTTTCTAAAGATTACTATTTGATTGACTAAAATTGTAAATTGAAAAAAAAACAATGGCCGAACTCTTCTTTAAAAGCTTTTATGTTCAACTTACAAATCCTGCTATTCTTTGAAAAGTCTAGACAAGTCAAGCAATCACTTTTAAGGGCCTTTGAATAGCATTTGGCCTCATTTACAAACTTAATTAAACTCTTTAAAACATTAAACTGCATTTTAAAATTTAGCACATTCCATGTCCTTCTTAAGTATCTCGATTATCTGATTTAACAAACAAACCTTCCAGAGGTTATATAAATCTAATAAATTGCACTTATAAATATAGTAAGCTTTAAATTTGCATAACCATCCCAATGCTGTGGATGAACAGTAAGCTTTTAACTTAAAATCATGTCTAAATAAATTATTCAATTATACATTTTAAATTAGAATCACAGGCCCTTATGTTACTAATATTATACTTGAAACACAAAATATGCAGATTCCTTCAACTGAAAATACTGTTACAATTTTGCTTCTCTTAAATATTCTCGTTATTAATTCTAGATCTCCCGGGGGTTAAAAATATTCACTGTGTAGGAATACAGATATTTTATCAGTTAATTGTAGTTGCTTATCACAGATTTGGACTCACCAGCCACCCCCAGGGCACATGGGGCCTTACTTCTCATGGCTCACAGGGACTTCAAAACTTTAGAGGAGGTGGTGTTCTAACACAGCCAAGTTGAATAGAGCAACTTGGCTTAGACTTTGCATTTCTTAGACACTTGCAGATATTGAAATTGTATCTGACTGAACTCTGCAAATCTCAAGATTTGGTCTGGATTTGCCACACAGCTTCAAGGTCACAATGCTGACACTTGCCCAGGCCCACATGGCCCCGTATGAGCTGTCCCTTATAGTTGTCCATCTCTCTATTCACTGAGCTCCAGACACCTAACTTTTCTTTCTATTCTTCAAAGTGCCCAAGCTTGTTCTGGCCCCAGGGCCTTTGCACTAGCTGTCTACTCTGCCTGGAAGGTTCTGAACTCAAATTTTCTTATATCAGCATTCTACGTCTCAGCTTGAATCGCATATCCTCATAGATGCCTTCTTAAGCCCTTAAGTTACTTTTACTTTGCCTACCCCTTTCACTACACACATTGTCTTCATTTTTATTTTTTTTAATGTTTTATGTTTATGTTATTTTATGATTTATTGTCTTTATTTCTGATTTTGTTTCTTATTTATTATCTGACTTCCCCATTGGAATGTGACTTCTTTAGTGGGTTTCTTGATCTAGCACACCACCACGAACACTAGTACCTAGAATTGTGGGAATGCGTGAATTAATTAAATGAATGGAAAAGTGAATGATTGTTAACCTGTCATTGGTTATTCTGTTTTCCAGACCTGTGTTCCTGAATGCACTCACCCCCTCAAAGTGGAGACTTGTCCCCGTGACTGGCCCAGGCATGGGGAGATAACATTCAGAGACTATCAGATGAGATACAGAGACAACACTCCCCTTGTTCTTGATGAGCTGAACTTGAGCATTCAAAGCGGGCAGACAGTTGGGATTGTTGGAAGAACAGGTTCTGGTGAGGACAGGGTTGTCTTCTTTGCATTTCCACCAGGGATGCTGGTTGAGCCACACCAGAGGGCTGTGTGTATGTGTGGTGGGTTGGCTGTTTTTTTCTCCCTCTAATCTCTTTACTGTAAATTGGGATTTCAGGTTGAATGTGTGTGTGGAGTTGGAAACAAACACACACCAGTTTTTGAATTAATTAAATGAGAATCATTCTGGTGAAACGAGGCCCAGAGGATGAGTCGTGTGTTAACAGCCCCTGCAGGAACGGGCAGGTTAACCATGTCAGGGCAGCTGATTGCCTCCACAGAGTGAGGCCTTTCTGTCTGCACAGTCATCTGCACTGAGCCATTTAACTGCATTACAAATTCCCCTGATTAGATACTTGGATATGATAGAAGTACAAACTGATGTTTGATTTGCTGTTCTTGCTTTTATTATTCCCAGGAAAGTCATCCTTGGGAATGGCCTTGTTTCGTCTGGTGGAGCCAGCTGGCGGTACGATTTTCATTGATGAGGTGGATATCTGCACTATAGGTTTGGAAGACCTCAGAACCAAGCTGACTGTGATCCCCCAGGATCCTGTCCTGTTTGTAGGTACAGTAAGGTAGCTGTTTTTGATCATCGTCCATTCCTATTTTTTAGGTAGTAAAATCAGACCAGCCAGGAACTTTGTGAAGTGCCCACAGTGGGCCTAAAAGAAGCAGCCATCCTGAGGTGCTCAGAAGCACTTCTAGTACCTGTTCCTGCTGAAGCCTTAGGAAGAACCAAGGACTAGAGCCCTGAACATTGTCTGTATTTTATGTGCCACATCACAAATAAGCAAGATGCTTACACATAGGGTGAGCATATAGCCCAGTTGGCCCTGGAGAGCCCTGGTTTATGCCTGTGTCTCAGCATCCTATAAGGTTTAACACTAGCCACCCTCAAAAGTACCCAGTTAGCGAAATAAAATAAGTGGTTACCCTATGTATGTAGCATTACATAGGGAAGTGCACCAATTTATTCCCATTGAAGAATGAACAGAAGTTGTTCAAGTACAAGAACAGTAGGGTTGCAACTTCCATGGGGCTCAAGATCTGATGTCAAGGGATAAGGAGAAAACCATTTTCTCATTTAGTCCAGGGCAATGGTTCCTCCTCCAATGAGAAGGACATTTCTCATATTAAGTGCCATTTAGAATTATAAGAAAAATGCATTCCATGTCTTGAGATACCAGACCTACATGGGGCACCCTGGGTGAAGTCCTGGGAGCCACAGCTGTACCTCTTGCTTCTGAAGGCAAAGTGAATCCCCCCACCACACCCTCTCTGCCTATAATTTGCATAGGGTCAAAGGTCTTCTGCTGTCCATGGCCACTGTAAGGACCAAATGTGTCTTCCTGGGTGCCTTGCTCAGTGCTGTCTCTCCTGCCTTGGTAGTCTCTGCCCCATCACAGAGCTGTGGGGCTTTGCTCACTTTGCCTGAGATTGGTAATTTTATGGGCCATTGTCCTGGGCTAAGCACTGCTTTTGGGGCCATGAAAGTCATCACACACACCACCCCTTGCTCTCTCCCACATGCTGCAGAAAACATACTCCCCCATCCTGTCCTCCTCAGAAAACTGGCTCCCTGCTCTTTCCTTTATTGCAGGTACAACTTGGATCCATTTGAGAGTCACTCAGATGAGATGCTCTGGCAGGTTCTGGAGAGGACATTCATGAGAGACACAGTAGGTCTCTGGGGTTGACCAGGATGAGTCCGTTTCCCAGCACCAGGGCCCAGATTTGGATTTGACAAGACCCGGGCCATCATTTGGTCCGGCTTATTTGCTGATGTCACATGTGTCAGGAGAATGTGATCTTTTTTTACTCTTTGTTAAAAGCAACAATAGATAATATTTTTAGGCCTCTGAAATGATCTGGACAAGAGCTCTGCATGTATGATCTCACCTCACTTGGTCCTGTCTTGACTGCAGACTTCTGAGTTTGGAACTCCTATCCTGATTTTTAGAGGTGTAGCAATTAAGACTCAGGGAAGAAACATGTGAAGCTAGTAAGTGGCAGAATGGAGACTTGAACCCAAATGCATCTGACTCTAGAGCAGATGGGGCATCCTGTTGCTCTGCCAATAGCCTCCTTTGCTTATGGGTACATATAAGGCACAGGAAGGTGAGAGGGGGTATGGCAGGCTCGAGGAATGGCCAGTATGGCCAGTTTCTGTGAGACAGGGTCCTGTCCTAGAAGAGCTGTGGGTGAGTATGGCCACCTCGGCAGCATGGAGGGGATTTTCTCCCCCAAGACTTGGTACCAAGGTGAGCATGTCCCAATATCACTGTGACTGGATAAATCAGATGCTGTTGTACCTTTCCTTGATGACTAGAAAACTCCCATCCCATGTGTATTTTGTCCACAGAAATAGGAACCCTGGAAGCCATTTACACTTCATTTGTGTTTCTCTGGACCCACATGTGTACCATTTGTCCTATTTTCGTGAGGTGTCTACAGGGTTCTATGAATCATACTGTGATTTTAAATTATTAATGTCCGCCTACTCCCTGGTCCTTCCCTGGTGCCTGTTTGCAATGTTGAAATGATTGTTGTTTTGTACTTTCTCTTCCTCAGTAAAATAAAGCCAGCTGATGAATGCATGAGTGGGGCAATCAATAGAGATGATGCAGGACAATTTTATAGATCATCAGCATAAATGTGGCATTTTCTGTGTTTTATAGATAATGAAACTCCCAGAAAAATTACAGGCAGAAGTCACAGAAAATGGAGAAAACTTCTCAGTAGGGGAACGTCAGCTGCTTTGTATGGCCCGAGCACTTCTCCGTAATTCAAAAGTAAGGAAACAGCACGGAAAAATGGATTGGTCAAATTTTGGATATTTCCCGCAGCGCCACTCAATCCAGGAGGTAGAGCTATGCGTTTGTCTTTCAGCAAAGAGAGAACAATTGAGCCATTTAAAAACCGATCAGTTTCTTTTAAGACAAAGTTGTAAGGGGTAAAAATTGAAAAATAACAGTCATTTACAGCAAGAGCACCTGCCTCCTCTGGGCCTCCCCCTGGGAAGACTTGCTTAGGTATTCTCTTTGTCTCCTAAGTGCTCTGAGTATGAGAAATCTTTCTCTTGACTTTTTTTTTTTTTTGCCTTGTCCCTGAACAATTCTGAAGCCTGATAATGCCCAGGATGCTAAAGAAGGCCTTCAGAATGCTAAGATATGAGAATTGTAATGTTTATATTCATTTTTCTTAGTGACCTAGTCATCCTTGGTTACTGATTTCAAGGAAGGGATTGCTGTTGCTTTAGAAATCCCATTCTCTGAACCCTGACCAAAGTGTAACCTAGCCTGTGTGTTGTGTAGACATGCTAATGGTAGGAGAGGGAGCTGGCACCATGATGCATTCCGTGCTGACTGAGGCACTATACACGCTAAGTACTTTGTGGGTTATCTTTGCATTTCATGCTCATAAGAAAGTATAACCTCCCTTTATAGAGGAGGGCACAGAACCTTTGAGGGCAGGGGTCAAGTAATTTAATCAAGGTGAAGCAGAGGTGAGCTTAAGCCCTCTTATTTCCAAACCAGTATGGTGGTAGGCAGAATAATGCTCTCCCCCTCCAAAGATGTCTGAGTCCTGATAGCTGGAACAGGAGAATATACCACCATACCTACGGAAAAGGGGCTTTGCAGATGTGATTATGTCAAGGATTTTGAGATGGGGAGATTATCCTGGATTACCTGTGTGGGCCTAGTGTAATCATGCAAGTCTGTATAAGAGGGAGGCAGGAGAGTCAGAAATAGGAGAAGCAATGTGACAATGGGAGTAGGTATTAGAGCAATACCAGGAAGGAGGCACAAGCCAAGGAACACAGGCAGCCCCGAACAGCTGCAACAGGCAAGGGAACAGTTTCTCCCTCGAGCTGGCAAAAGGGATACAGCCCTGGGAATACCTTGACTTTAGGACTTCTGGCTTCCAGAACAGCAAAGGCAATAAATTTTTGTTGTTTTAAGCCTCTGAGTTTGTGCTGATTTGTTAATAGCAGTGATGGCAAACTAATACGATCACTGTTATTATAGCTCACACTGACTCTGGTTAGCACAGTAGAGAAAGCCTCCTACCACTTTGCAAGATTAGAATAAACCACTTAGAAAACAGAAATAAAGAACATACCACCTTATTCTTCCAGCCAGTCCCTCAGAAGGAGATGGAGGTGGTATGAACTTTTATTTGCTGTTGTTGTTCTGATCTTTTGAGACGGGCCCTTAGCTCATGACTTTTCAGCCCTTCTCCTCCTCCTTCTTTTTCTTCTTCTTCTTCTTCTTCTTCTTCTTCTTCTTTTGTAATAAATAGAGCTAAGATTGTGAGTTTCCCTCAGGTGCAGCTTTGGTCTAGTATGGCTTTTACCATGTGCCTTCCTCAACAGATCATTCTCCTTGATGAAGCCACCGCCTCCATGGACTCCAAGACTGACAGCCTTGTTCAGAGCACCATCAAAGATGCCTTCAAAGGCTGTACGGTATTGACCATTGCCCACCGCCTCAACACAGTTCTCAACTGTGACCTCGTCCTGGTCATGGAAAATGGGAAGGTGCAGGAAGTTGTTGGCATCCCCTCCACAGAGGCTTCAACAGTTTGGGCTCTAGGTGAGTGGCTATTTTCTGCCAATTTCAGCTCTTTTTCTCTGACTTTCAGGTGGTCGAGTTTGACAAGCCTGAAGTCCTTGCCGAGAAGCCAGATTCTGCATTTGCAATGTTACTAGCAGCAGAAAACAAAGTCCGATTGTAAAGGTCTCACATCAGCTGATTTTAGAGGAGGAGGAGGATGCTTCAGATGAGTTGGATGAGCCTGCAAGAGGAGGGCCAGCTATCTCTGCAGGCATCATAATCCGTCCCACCCCTGATACACAGGCTGAGCTGGGGCGGAGGGTGGTTTCCTGCCTTACCCAACCCATGCCTCCCAACCTCACTGGTTGGCTTGGAGCTGGTTCTGGGTGGTAAATAGAGGCAGAAGAAGCTAATGGATTAAAAAACTGCCCCCACCTCCTAAAACTCCAAGGTGCCCATCAATGAATGTGTCCCCATCAATACCACCTCAGTGCCGGAGAATGGAAACTTTCAGTGTAAGTGTAACTTTCAGTTAAATCTAATCAAACAGAATGGGAAAATGCCTAAAGATGGAATTTGTAAAAGGTTTCCTGCCTTCTCATCAAAAAGGAAAAGTGCAGAGTTTTCTCCCCATTGAACTCCTCTTCGCATCTATTTTCTGTGTGTGATAAGCAGTAACTACAAGGTCTGTAGCATGCAAGATTGATTACATTGTTTGGTGAAAAAAAAATTTTTTTAAATCATATTATATGTTCTATTTGATCTATTAGAATAACAAGGGAAACAAAAGGTTGGAGTTTCTCTGTAAATGACATTTTTATATCTTCTATATTGGTCATTAAAATGCAATAGGAGATTAAACTACCCTGAAATGTTGCCTTGCAATTATTATACTGAAGATCTTCCATTTTCTGTACTGTTTCCTCTCACAGATCCTCTTTGCTTTCTCCATTGACTCAGTGATAAAGCCTCATGGCATCTCCCAAATAAAAGGCTTGCTTTCCAACCTCAGGTTTGCTATGTCAGAGGCAGGAAAGATATGTTCCCAGTAGCCCAGGAGACTGAGTACTGTTAATTCACAGTAAGACTGAAAGGAAAAAAAAAAAAGAAATTCCAAAGGGCTCTTCTTTGCCAAGGGCACACTCACAGTCTGTTTCTCTTCCCTTAGGACTGAGGGCCCCAATGATGTTTTAGTGAGGTTTTCTGGACTCACCTCCCAACTCCTAGGCTGAACTCTAAATGTGGCACAGGGCAGCAGTGGCCAGCAAAGCTCCTATTTGACATCTCCCAATTGCCTCCCCTTCTTAGTCTTGGTCACATACCTTTCCCCATCTTTACAAACATGGAAGAAGGCAGTGCCTGGCATATATGAGCACTCAAGAATGAGTGGCATGACTGGGGCGCCTGGGTGGCTCAGTCGGTTAAGCATCCGACTTCAGCTCAGGTCACGATCTCACGGTCGGTGAGTTCAAGACCCACGTCGGGCTCTGGGCTGATGGCTCAGAGCCTGGAGCCTGCTTCCGATTCTGTGTCTCCCTCTCTCTCTCTGCCCCTCCCCCGTTCATGCTCTGTCTCTCTCTGTCTCAAAAATAAATAAACGTTAAAAAAAATTTTTTAAAAAAAGAATGAGTGGCATGAGTACATGAAGTTAATTACTTAGCTACAAAAAGGAGGAACAGAGATTGTATTTGAACCCTAGCCAGGCTGACTCCAGGGGCACTGTTCCTAACCCCCCTGCAAGAGGGACCTATAACAGGGACAGTGATGATTTTCAGCATTACACACAGGGGAGACTGACTCTTGGAAAGATGGCTGTTGTTTGCATGTGTAATGACATGGAATAGTCTTAGTGAGCACCCCCCACCACCACCACCCACACCTTACTGTTACCGAACTGTCACCAGGGAAAGACTATGTTGAATAATAGTTACCAACATTTAGCCAGTAGTCCTCAAAACACAGGCTTAGTTACTGAATCCTTGCTGTATCCCTGTGGGGTACATACTAGTGTTATATTACTGATGAGGAAACTGAGGCTCTGAGAGAGTAGAATGACCAACTCAACCCAGGCAGGCTGACTCTAAAATGTGGGTTCTTCAGTTCTACATAATACTGTTGGAAACCTGAGGTTCTCCAGGTGAGAAGGAACCCAGTATTTAGTGTTGTAAAACCTCAGCATTGGTCAGCATAGACTCAGTTATGTTGTGTAACAAAGAGCCCCAGATCTCAGTGGTTTATTTCCTATTCATTTACATACCCATCATGTGTCAGCTGTATCTTTGCTTTTTATCCTCTTTACTCTGTGGCCCAGGCTGGTAGAGCAGTCTCTGCCTAGCACCTACTTCTGCTGGTAGAGGGCAGAGAGACATGACAATCAGAAGTGACACATGCCACTTCACCCATGTTCCATAAACAAATCACATGGCCACTTCTGAGTTCAGTGGTAAGGAGGGTATATATTCTGCCTGCAAGGAGGGGCACGATAAGCACATGGGGAACTTGTCCCTGCAGGAAGTTGTATAATCTATCTCTTGGGAGAGGTAGCAGATATTCTGAATAACACTACAACCTACCACAGCCTGAGTATGGGTCTTGGTTTTGCTCCTAAGTGGCTATGTGATCTGGAGAAAGTAGCTTGCCCTCTCTGAGACTCCATTCTCTCATCTGTTAAATTTGGGGTTTAGACTGGGTGCTAAGGTTCTTTTCAGTCTTGACTTTAACTACAGGAGGGGAAAAAAAGGTGGATATGAAAACACTTCCTAAAGAGTAGAATTTAGACTTTCAGGGGAATTATAGTGAACCCTAGCTGTAAATATTTTTGGGAAAGGTTATATTTGTAAGTTGAACAAAGTTTAACCAAGTTCTGAGTCTTCCTTAGTGCCTCCTTTGATGCTCTTTGGACATAAGAACTTCTTTGAAATGTCATTCTTGTATTATTTTGGTGGCCCAGTTCTATCTGCCTGCCTATTTAGTGATCTTCTATGAATTAGAAGCTCTTGAATATTTTTTATTAGATGCCAGCAGAGAATAAAATCACTTACAAACATTATTATAAATTAATAACAAATTGCCTGTGACATGTTTCACAGTCAGTTGTGTCCTGAAGCCAATTGTGAAATGGCTGATCTGGAACAGTGGTGGACAAACAATAGCCCATAGGCCAATCCCAGCCTGCCACCTGTCTTTATAAATAAAGTTTTATTGGAACATGGACATTCTCATTTGTTAATGCATTACCAAGACTGCTTTCACATTCCAGTGGTAGATCTGAGTATTTGCAACCAAACGCATGTCTCCCAAGCCAGAAATATTTATTAAACTTGGCCCTTTACAGAAAAATTTTGATCTTTCTTGTTTAGGCATTTGTGTGTGATACAATTCAGGTTAATGAGATGTGAGAGGAAGTCAGCTGGAGGTTGGGGGAGCAAGTTCTGGAAAGCATTCTTTCCCATTGCCTGGTGTGTATGTGGTGTCTGAAGCTGTGGCGGCTGTGTTATGACCATGGAGGAGGAGGAGAGATGGACAAAGCATAGACATATCCTTGCTTACAACATTAATCTGCTGATTTACCAACCCCAACCTCACTCTACCTCTTGTCATGCCAGAGAATGCATTTTACTTATTGTTCAAGCCAACTTGAGTTGGCTTGCTGTTAGTTGCAACCAAAAACATAAACAATGCAGGAGACAGAGATGTCTTTTTTCCTAGGACATTGTTGATTCTGACCAGAAAGAGAATCCGGATCCCTGATTCTCACCTATCTTCTCCTACTTTAAGATGTGGCCCAAAGGAGCATTAGGTCACATCCAAGCAAGGAGGAGTTTGCAATTCGCATCTCTCCCTGAAGATTCATGCCATATATGAATATTTCCCTCAACTTTCCTCCCTGCTGCTTAAGATCAGAAGGACTCAGAACTCACAGATTTTGTTCTTGCTATTCGAGTGAACAGATCTGAAAATGGCCCAGAATTGTCGGTAAAAATGTGAAATATTCTCTGGTAAGAATTGGAATCTCTTTAGCAAGAACAGCATGATTTAAAATGAATTGAAAAGCTCAGGAGGTCAGTTTAGGGTCAAATGGACGATCAAAGAAATCACTTTTCTTTTGGCCCTGTGTAGAAGGTCACCTCTGGGTGAGGCTAAATCGGGCACTAAAGCCTTGAAATAAATACTGATTTCCATAGAGAAGGTCTGCCTGGCTTTACAATGTGCAAGTTCATGGTTCCTGCTGAAAAGCTTTCCCTCTGGTGGGACCAGCATTAAAGGGCCAGGCTGAGTCTGTTTCCAGGGTTTTTGCATGAAGCATGGTGGTAAACAGGCTGATCTTTACCCCCAGGAGCCCGTGGAACTCTAGGTTCCCTTCACCTAGCAAAAATTACACCCAAAGAAACCTGAATTTGGTTTTACATTTCTTTAAAACATTTTTTAAATGATGTCAAAATACATATAAAATTTACCATTCTAACTATTTTCAAGTGTAAGACTCTGTGGCGTTAAGCACACTCACATTGTTTGGTTCTTTTAATGTTTCTTTTTGAGAGAGAGGGATTACGTGAGCTACCAGGTGAGGGGCAGAGAGAGAGAGGGAGACACAGAATCTGAAGCAGGCTCCAGGCTTTGAGCTGTCAGCACAGAGCAAGATGTGGGGCCCAAACCCAGGAACTGTGAGATTATGACCTGAGCTGAAGTCAGTCGCCTAACTGACTGAGCCATCTAGGCACCCCAGCACACTCACATTGTTGTGCGGACTTCAACACCACCAATCTCCAGGACTTTTTCATCTCCCCAAACTGAAACTCTGCCCATTGAACAATAACCTCCTATTCCACCCTCCCCCAAGCCTCTGGTAACCACCATGTTACTGTCTCTGTGAATTTGACTACTCTAGGCATGTAATATAAGTGGAATCCTATAGTATTTGTCGTCTTTGTCACTGGATGATTTCTTTTATCATAATGTCCTCAAAGGCATATGTCGGATGTTCATTCCTTTTTAAGGCCATCCTAGTAAGTGCCAAGTTGTATCTCTTTTATCTCTTTGTGGTTTTGATTTGTCCCTAATGTTTAGTGACACAGAACATCTTTTCATGTGTTTATTATCTATTATAGTAGCATGTAAAACCCTTAACAGAAGACATAGTATTCTACCACCTTGCAAAGTTCCTTCTCTAATACAGCATCTTGAATGGATATTCAAACTGTGTCAGAATCTGGACAGGAACTTTGAGAATGTAATTATTAACTTTGGGCTAAGCACCTTATGTATATCATATCATTACATCTTTAAAACAGCTCATGAGGTAGAAATGGTTCTTCCTGTTTGCCAGGGAAATCATGCCACCTGCCCCAGGTTACCCAGATGGTAGATAGAGGAAAGCCCAGAGCCGACTCTCTCAGTCCAATCCCTTCACTTCACAGATTAGGAAAAACTGAGGCCCACAAAGCCTAAAACTGGTCTAACACCATCCAGAGAGTGGCGAGGAAGGATTAGTATCCTAAATTCCAACTTAGTGCCATGTCTATGGCACCACATTGATTAATGCACAGACTGTTCTCAAAAAGGCCAACAGTGGCCCAGTTCTGTGACCTGAGTCATAAAAAAATAGAAAACAACAGCTCTTTTCTCCAGGAAGCTTATAATATTACTGGGGATATGACTTAAAAGTGCCAAAGAGAATACCATAAAATGCAGCAGCATGGAGTGTAAGGTTAGATGTGAGCTCATTCATTCTTTCTTTCATTCACTCATTCATTTACCTGATTCTTCACTCCTTTGATCCATCCTTCCATCAAAAAAAAAAAGAGGTGAATGAAGGTTGGCAGAAATGAAGATGATACTGGAAACCACCAATGGCCCTTGTAGGACAAGTATGGGCCATGAAGGTGATGGGGACTGGGGATGGTGTTCCTGGTTGGGGAAATCATCCAGAGACCTGGAGATAAGGATTAGCCTCATTGAGGGAGACAGCAGGCAACTGTCTAACTAGGGCTGACAACTGTTTGGAAAATTGTCAGGTACTTCACTGTCTGAATCTCCAAACACAGTTGGAGACCACCAATGGCTTGGATACAATTGGTGATGGGAGAACAGTTTGTTGTAGAAACAATTAGGGCAGCACTGGGAAGAGGCCGCTAGCAATCATGGGAGTCTGGCCAAGGAAAAGCAGGGCTTCCACAATCCCAATGCAGCAGAGCCAATAAGCTATGGGGGACAGAAATGGGTTGGTTCTGACACATCACTCCCTTTCCCAGGGCAGGATAGGCATCTCAAGAAGAAATAGCCAGTAGAAGAAATTTGCCAGTTGGTCACATGTACCCTGCCCCCATTAGTAGGACGCTCTCTTCCAGGTACGCAGGGAAAGAGACAGGAAAGCCAAGTTCTTTCTGCTGCCTCCATTTCAACTGCATGCCTCTTTGCTTCTGCAATTGGTAAATCAGAGATCATCTGCATAGCAGGATCATTTAGGAAATGATGAGGCCACTCTGTGCAGAGACCACATTTGTCTTGGCAACCAAAAGGATTCTTTGGGAAATGGTCATAATGGTGCTACAACACTAATCAAATTCCTCAGTTTTCTCTGATGTGGGGATTTTAGAGCCAAGTGTCCTCAAGCAAAGGCAACATGTTAATATCTAAAATGACAAACTGAGGACAGGGGTTCATGGTACAGAGAAACAAGGCTGGGCTCTAGGGTTCTAGGAAATGCTGTCAGTACTCTGCCCAGGTCCCTCCTCTCACTTGTTTGAGCATGCTTTTGGTTTATACCTTTAACTCTTCTTCTCAAGACTGCCTTGGGCTACTGGAGCCATTCATGAGCAAAACCAGAAAAGCCTAGAAGCGAACCCATCATTTCAAGTTTCCAGGACTCCCAAATCTCTTGGGAGACCATCACCCACTCTATTCTTAGCCCAGGACCTAGGCAGTTCAGATGAGGCTGACACCACAAATTACCTCTAGAGTGAGGCTGGGACCCAGGCCAGGCTGGGACCCAGGCCAGGCTGATACGTGTCACATCTCCATGGTGCTCTGAGAGCTTTGGGGTGGGCACATAACCCAAGCTGGGCCAGTCAAGATCAAACCCTGGAAAATGAGGAGTTCTCTTTCTTGGACAACAGATCTCTTTAGCTTCAAGCTTCCAGGTGCCATTTTTGATATCACAAGGAGAGGGCCTGCCTGAGAATGAAGCCAACATAGAAGAAAGCATAGCTGACACATGGAGAAGATGTTACCGTGTGTTCTGGGCATTTCTCATCTCCTGTGAGGTAGCACAGTCCCTCTTGGTGGACTTGCTGCTGATGGTCTGCCTGGGGTGCTGACCCCAGAGCTTCTTAACCCCCAGAGTACCCAAATGTCCTCGCTGTGTCAGGACCATGCTGTGTTGTGCCCTAAATGGGAAGAAGGCCCTCACCAGATGGCCCCACCAAGCCTATGGGGGAAGGCTGGGAACTAGATGCTCTTCCAAACCCAGGCCTCTCCTGGACACACCTCCTCCTGCAGATCAGTCCCTGAATCATGGTCTCACAGAGGGAAGTCCTTCTGCTACCCTATCCTACAAGCATCCTGAAGCATATAAATAATAAGGCACTTATTTAGTACTTGCCATGTGCCACTGTTTCACGAGTTTTGCCTGACGACCTCATTTACTTCTCATAAGAGCTCGATGAGCACATGTGCTTATTATCCACATTTTTACTGAGTCACAGGAAGGCTTAGTTACTTGCCCAAGGATCTTGCATTTTTTAAGTGCCATTTAAGTCTTTAAAATGATTTTACATCTTTAATCTATTTTTATTACCACAACAGTTTCCTGAATTAGAATTATTATCCCTCATTTAGAATTATTATTATTATTATTTTAGATGTGGGGCTCAATCTCATGACCCTGGGGTCATGATCTGAGCCAAAATCAAGAGCCAGGCATTCAACTGACTGAGCCACCCAAACACCCCCAGAATTTTTTTTACAAAGCACAAAAAATTGCAATAAATTGCTGATGGTCAAACTATGAGTCTTAAGTCAGAGTTTATTCACAAAATCCCAGAAGCTCAGAGTTGGCAAAGACTACTAAGGACATCCAATTCTGACTGCTCATCTAATGGAAGGGGGAAGAGGCTCAAAGGAGAGAGATGTTTGCCTAAACCCAAATTGGGGTCTGGACTCTTAATCTCCCAGTTCTTGTATTATACTCTGTTCCTTGGAGAGTGTGTGACTCTCTCTCTCTCTCTCTCTCTCTCTCTCTCTCTCTCTCTCTTTCTCTCTGCCTTTGTCTCTGTTTCTCTCTATATCTCTGTTTCTCTGCCTGTATGTTTCTCTCACACATACACACACACACCGTACCAACTCCCCCTCTCAGAAAATACTCCCTTCTACTCTCACCCCGCACACCCTACCCAGGATGTCTTCTCTCTAAATTCAGAAGGAGCAGAGGGTCTGTGCTAGTCCTGGTCCCTCTGATAAGCCAGACAGTATTTCAGCTCAAACCCAAATGGCATTATTTCCCTCAGTATGTGTCCTCAGTGTCCAAGGGACTTCCAAGTTTCCCTCAATTTTTAGGGGAAAATAAGTTGAGGGGGGAAGTAAGTACATAATGAAGGGACCAGCATTGTTTAGTGATGGTAGGGGCTCCCATGCGACATGGCTGCTAAGAAGATTCTGGTCTTCTTCTGCCCCCGCAGACTGAGAATCTGGTCTTGGAGAGCCAAACAGGAGGAGGATGGAAGTGGAGCAGCCACAGCCAGCAGGCCCTGTGTGCTATCACAGCACAGAGAAGACATGAAGGAAACAGTCAAGGGGAGTCCATAGTCAGAAAGAAAAACCCACACAAATGAAAACTATCAACTGCACTTGAGCAATAATGAAGAAAGCAGATCAGCAGAGGCAAAGCAAATTCCCACTGCTAGTCTAGCCTCTTCCCTTTCCCTTCCAAAAAGCTAACATGTGTGGGTTGATGGATATCTCCTAAGTCAAAGTCAGCAGCACAAGTAGAATTAATGAAGGCAATGGCATGGAAATGCATTGTATTAATATACCCAAGCAGAAAACAGATTCAAATGACTTTCATAAATGAATCCAAGCTAGGAACAGAAAGAAGATGCAGAGGACAATAGAAGGTAGGGGAGGGGTCTCAAGAAGGGGTGGGAAGACTTTGAAAATGATTACCAGAATTTATTTATTGGAAGCCCTTGGTGGCAGCAACTCAAGAGATGAACTGTTTGATTAAGTTACAACATGAAAAAATGGCAGTATTCAAGGTATTGACACCAAAGAGGAGAATGAGGATGAGCAGAGGAAAATTTGAAAATCAAGAAAGTAATGAGCATGACTCCCCAAAAGTACATCTGCAATTGTATGCAAAGTGGAGTCCATGGGGGCAGAGTTCCACCGGACATTGATGGATGAAGTGACAGAGAAGCACTGTTCATTGAGCCTCTGCCACCTGCATTAGGATGGAGCTCTTCTAATAGGGATGGTGACTGTACTGGAGAAGGTCAGGGATTGGTCAGATCTGAGCAGTGGTTAACATTTCCAAGGAAAGATGGATATAACATGAGCATTTCCTAAGACTTCAGGCCTCATAATTTCCTGTGAATTTATTGTAGCCAAGACGATGGAATCTCAGGCTGGGGAGTGTGGATTTGTGACTTTCCCTCGAAGATGCCTATTTTCTTCATCTGGTGAAGAAAAAACGATGGTGGGGATTTTAGTTTCTACCTGTAGCAGAGTCAGTGGGCTCACCAACATTCCATCGTGCCTCCCCCCCCCCCCATTCCTGGCCCCCTTGCTATCTGGGAGAGATTTTTGCAATTCTCTTACAATTTTGGTTAACAGGTTAAATGGAAGTGACACATGTCAACATAAACTAATACATGGAAGAGCAAGTGCAGAAACCCTCTAGATATCTCTTTCACTGTTTTTGCCACATTTAAGATGGTATTCCAGATGGTGAAGCCTCCACTATCTTGGATCCTCGGGTAAATATGTGAAGAATTTCCCCTTTCTCTTCCTTTCCTACCATAGACCTGAATAGATCAGGTGGTATGAGTGAGAAATAAATTTCTGCAATGTTAAGCAAAAGATAAACCTTTGTTGGCTTGAGATTCTGTTAGAGTATTATGGCCTAGCATACTCTGACTAATACACTGCCTACTGGGCACCAATCGCTATCCAAATTGATACTTGCCAAAGCACTGTGACATTAGTAAGCTGTCATAGGATTCTATTATTTCAATTCGACAAGCATTCATTGAGTACCTACTAAGTTCCAGGCATTGTGGTAGGCCCTGTGACTACTGAGATGTGGAAGACCCAGGGTTTTTCCATTTGCCTGGGGAGACAAACTCATGGGCACATAATTATGATGTAGTGGGTGAAGTTTTACTGCATTGTGTTCAAAAGTACCATGAGGAAACCAGCAAGTGAAGTCCCAGAAGCTGAGGTGGGGTCAGGGTGTCAGGAATATCCTACAGAGGTAGTGTCTGAGCTGAGCTTTGGAGGAAGCATATGGATGTATCAGGTAAAGAAGGCTCAAAGAACACTCAAGTCAGAGAATTTAGGAAGATTAGAACACTTTCCTTTTGCTTCTCTTTTGGACCAACTTACCTTTAAAATCTTCTCAGGCATTTCTCCTTCTTGACAGCCTTTCTCACCTCTGCTCCCCCTCCCTCATCACCCACCACCACACACAGAACCTCAACCCTAGGCTAGGTTGCATAGCCCTTCTCTCTGTTTCACTAACATTCCAGCTCCTGGAATTACAAAACAGCATTTTGTAATACACCACCATCTTGTATTCTTCTCCAGTGTGTTGGAACCTTGATGTCAGGTTCTGTCACTGTATTCCCAGAGCCCAACAGAGAGCTTACTCATCATACTCAAAAAAGGGGGTTTTTTTTGAAAAGTAAATAAAAACAGGAAAAGTGAACAATCCAATTAGAAACAACTCAAGGTTTCATCACAGGCCTAAGGAAATCTGGCTTCTCTCTGGCTACAAGCTCTAGGTATAATGAGGAGAAGGAGACTGGAAGGGAGAGGCTGCACAAGACAGGAGTCTAGGGACCCAGAGAAAGTATGGTCCAGCTGGGAAAAATCATCTGGGCCAGGAAAGGGCCAACCTTTAAAAGGAAAAGGTGGGGGCAGCATTTCAGTGAGGTGAGGTCATGGAGGTGTCATGAGCTATTGACTTTGTTCAGTCATTAGTGTGCATTGACTGTTGACCAAACAATAGCATCTCTGTTTCCTACAATTTCTAATTTCTACAGGAGCCTCTTTGGCTTTCTGGAGTTTCTGTTAGCACATGTAAGCATCTCAATGGTAAATTCCAAGTGTCACAGATGTTATTGGCAGGCTGAGGTCTAAAGATAATCCTGCATCTGGGAATCAACAGATATTTGATAAGCCCTTGCTCTGGATGAGGTGCAGGGATAGGAGTGAGGAAGACACCATGACACACTGGACCTGAGTTCTGGAGTAGTTACAGTCTTCTGGGGGAAGAGACATGTTCTACCCTGTCAATTGACTCCTCAGGGTGAGGGTGGGGTGCAGAACACCCCCAGCTAACATCAGGTATCATAGTGGTCCAGGGATTAGAGCCAGGCTGGGCTGGTGCTCATGCTGGAGGCTTAGGATAGGAGAGACCAGAAGGGGGAAAAAGCTGTTTCCTATGGATAGCAATAATCAATACCAGGGAAGTCAACTTCTGTGCTCAAGTTCAAGAAAGAAAGGCAGGGCCAAAAATGGAAGAATTATTGAAAGTCAGAAGTCAAGAAAAGATTAAACAGTAAAATACTAGAGGAACAGGATGAGAGGAGAAAGAAGATCCAAGACACTTAGCTGTGAACTAGGCTGAAGATCCCAATGTCCATTTTTATTGGTCTTTAGCCATAACTTTTGTGGGTGGATGGATTTATTTGTAGACTTAGTGTCTGGATGTACATCTATGTAGTGTTTTAAGCCAGGACCCACAAAACCCAGTCCCAGGGTGAGTTAGAGGTCAAGAGAAACCACAATTAAGAGTAATTTTCAGGGACACATGCATGGCTCAGTTGGTTGGGCATCTGAGTCTTGATTTCAGCTCAGGTCATGGTCGCAGGGTCATAGGATTGAGCCCCGCATCAGGCTCTGCTCTGAGTTTGGAGCCTGCTTGAGATTTTTTCTCTCTCTCTCTGTCCTTCACCTCCTGTTCAGTCTCTCTCTCTCTCTCTCTCTCTCTTTCTCACTCTTTCTCTCTCCCCCCAAAATTAAAATTAAAATAAAAAAGAGTAATTTCAAAGCAAGTACTCTCATCTTTGATTTATATTTTTCAGATGCAAAGGAGGGCATTATTGACCTTTAACACTTTTCTGGTTTTTTTCTCTCATCCACTTTGCTCATGTGCTATAGCACTCCAAAGTTATTATTTTCCAAACCACCCTGAAAATTTTCAGCCTCAGTCCTGGCTCCCCAAGACCTCTTGTATTTCCCTTCTTCTCCCTTTCTACAAATTCTGCACTACTGAGTCTAAAGACCTGGCCTGCTGAGAGGTGCCCTTCTCAGATGATAGAGAGTGGGCTCAGCCAGAATGCTCATTAGTAGGTAGAGGGTCAGGGAAGACTGGGAACATTCATCTTTTAAATGTTATATCCCATCGTATATGTAACAGACCACCAAATACCAAATGTGAAGCAATGCTTGGTGGAGGCCTAAGGATCTATGTGCAGGCCCAGATAGCATTCCTAAGTCTTCTGTGGAACATCGTGGAGATTTCCTGGGAGAGCACTGTGAAGTGTCCCAGGGAGAACATTCCAGTCCTTCTAGGGAAAAATTAGATCTCCCAGTTCATGCTAAAATTTAGAGGAATTCTCCTTGTGCCTCTGTGATGGTCCAGATTCTAGATGTAGGTTTGACCCAGAATTTCATGCTTGATTTCCCCCCTCATTGCTTCCACATTCTCAACAAACATTATTAAATGCCTGTGCTTTGATGGTAGGGCACACCTTAGATTTTCCAACTATAAAATGATCCTATTTTATAACACTGCAGGCACTGCATTGCTTGAATGCTTCTCAGTCCTGGAATCAATCCTGCTCAAGCCAAGTTGTTGAAAAAAAAACTCCCCAGCCATTTTCCATTCATCTCAAACGTTGAATTTCCTGACATAATTGCCCAATCCTGGAGTGTCTCTGCCTCTTGTCTCACAGCTGGAGGAGATTGGTACCATTTCCTTGCAGATAGAAGCAGAGCAGGAGGGTTAGTTCCCTCACAGACAGTGAAAATATAATTTTTTCATGAATAGTGAATTTTCTAGGCATTAGCCTAATCCACAAAATGCACTTAAAGTATGAGAACAGGAATTCAAAGCAGGTCCTGTAACAACAGATGAACCTGTTTAACGACCACATCAGCCACTTTCCAGCAGACTGGGCCTTTGAGAGGGCTCTGTCCCTGAGGAGTCCTAATCTCAGATATTTCTAGGTAGCCAAATACTATTTCTTAGCCAGCATCTTTCCTGCCTCATGCTTGCATATCAACTTCTCTCCTTGCAACAACACTGTGACAGTTGTGTGTGCTGCCCAGGAATTAGAACAGGGCTTTCCAAAGAGTATTCTCTGGAACCCTGGTCTCTAAGATGAACTGTGCAGAAAGGTTCCTCAATTCAATACATTTGGGAAAGACCTCAGGCTATGGAGATTTACAGTGCAGATTGACTGTGTCTTAGTTTGAGCTCGCCAAGAGCATTTACTAAGATAAAGATTCCCGATTCCTGGAAGATGCAGAACAGAATAGGAAAAGCAGTAAGGGTGAGTTAGAGAGTCAGCTACCACTGTGAACTGAAGTTAATCCCACTGGGGACCTTTGCAGCCAGACAGAACCCGGATCTGTCATCTCACCTGAGGGTGGTGCGGGAGAGCTGCGGTGGCTCCACACCACCTCCATCCCTCTTTATTTGAGGGCTCTTCCTCAGGAGTGTTCGTTCCTTGGCATTTCTTACTTGCTTTGGCTGAGGAAAGTGGGCTCCAAGGATTAAACAAGGGCTTCAGGAACAGAAATGTGTGCACTGACCATGGAAGTAGGGCTGGTAAACACTGAAGGAGGGAGAGGGAAGGATATGGGTGGATGCTGATGGCGTCTGCCGAAGATTGTCAATCCATACACTGTGACAAATTTTTGATAAACCTAGCTCAAACACTTAGCAGGTAGACATATAAAACTGGAGCTGAATGTGGTGCTTCTGTTATGAGAATAGCAGGCTTTTCAACCAGGGGGAAAGAAGATACTGGAGAGGTGGGGGTAGGTCTATTTTTTTTCCTGACAAGTGCCTCAGCTCTTTTTTATTATTAATCTTGGATTTTTCTTACATGTTCTCCACATATCTTTGGAAGCCCTTCTTTTCTGGAAGCCAGTGGACAGATTTGGCTCAGTGAAAGGAAGAAGTGTAGCGGTTGGACCAGCCACCCAAAGGATGGATGAACAGTGAACTTCCCAGTCCTGGACATAGTCTAACAGTTTAAGGATTCTCTGTGTGTGTGATGGGGAGGAGGGGATATTAAGTGTGGGGATGTTTGTTAGAAGGCCAGACATTCAGACTCTTGAGTTTGTGTTGTTTTAAAGTCTTCATTTTGATTCTTCCTCCAGGATTGAAGGGCAGGGAGAGAGAGAGAGAAAGAGAGGGAAACCAGGACATTTACCCCCTATATCTTTGCTTACTTGGAATCTTTAGCATTAGCTGTGTCTCTCAGTGTCCCTTAGGCAGCCTCAGCCATTATTTGGTTTTTACTGGAAGGCTCTAACTTCTGAACTTCAGACAAAAGATGGAAGACTCAATTCTGCTCCCCATTACACATTTACCTGCTCCCCATTACACATTGTCTGTGGGGAAATCTTCCCTTTTTACAGAACTAGGGTAGGAGGTGGGTCAGGGAGGGTAATGACCTGAAGTCCTAAAGTCATGGCCTGCTGTGGCAAAGGCCATTATCTCTCTTCCCTTACCACCATGTTAGAAGTACCACAAGAAACTCAGCCTGTGCTGAGATTCTTAACCACATCTCAAGCTTCCAGATTGCTGAGGAGGTGGGGAACTTTTTGCATTCTTAATTCAGAAAGTTGTGCTTGTCTATTGATAAGAAATAATAGTTGTCTTTTGTTCAAAGAGTCAGAAAAATGGATTAGCCCCTTGGGAATATACAGATTTGGTTTAAATTAATCTTCCAAAGATGTATGGAGAACATGAAAGAAAAATCCCAGATTAATAATAAAAAAGAGCTGAGGCACTTGTCAGAAAAAAAAAAAATTAAAGAAAACAAGAAAATCTAATTCCCCAAATCCCAGGAGCGATTGCCTTTCTGCTCTCTGTAGTATTCTGTATTCTAACAGAGCAGTCCTGGGTATACAGTGTGTTTCCAGGACCCTTCTAATTCAGTTTACCCAGTGCCTTCTGATACCTCCCAGGTAAGAGATGCCCTTTTGTATTTTAATTTACCCAATGAACCAAAGTTCTGTGCTGGCCCCAGGGGAAACAAGTGCATTAGGAACTGGGGAAGGAGGCTTTGCTTGTCAACTATCTGTTTGCTCCCAGATCCACTTCCTGCATTCTCTATCCCATTTGCTGTCATTGGAAACTACATTTCCCAGACTCCCTTGCTCCCTGTGTGGGGTGCGGGAAAAAGAAAAGCCAAGGTATTTCTTCCCATCTCCCTCTGCTTATTTTGGTGTCTCTGGTAGTGGCTGTGTCACCTCCACTGTTTCAGCTTCCACCAGGCAGTCCCTCCCAGATACTTCCCAGCAGCCCCTGTCAAGGTTTTAATTCCTGCCAGGAGGCCTGGCTTCTGGACTCTGTAGACCTATCTCTTCCCATTGTCCTTCCAGCCCTTAGGTGATGGTGACTTGCCACTGTTGCTAATTTCTGGCTCACCATACTGTCCTCTGCTTGGCATCTTGGTTCTGGCATTATCTGTGCCACAGTTTCCCCAAATCAAATTGCCTCTGGTTTGGAAAACCTGGATTGACTTTTGCTTTTCTGACTAGACCGTCATTATTATAGTGGTCTGTGCTGTGGGTGGGGGACAAAAATTCCCTATTACCCTCCATTGGCCAATGATATGAGAAGATGATTCTCCTAATTGAGGAGTGTGCTAAACAGAAGCTAGGCTACAGAGAACAAGGATGTGGGTCAACATTACTATCACATAATAGTCATAGAAGCCTCTCAATGCTGTAGTTCCCACAATTAGTTCCCTCTGCCCTGACCCAGAACATTCTAGGATTGTTACTATTACTTATTATTATTATCCTATTTTACAAGTATGTAAATTGAAGGGTAACATGAAAGGTCAGCATGGGGTTTGAACACAGGGAGTGTGACTCCGGAGCTTGTACTCCTGATCCCTACTCTGATGCCCTGATGTATTCTCCACATGGTCCCCAAAATAAGCACTGCCCAAGGCCCTCTGTTTCTGATCTTCTCAGACCTGTCTTGGTTTCTTTTGGCTTTAAATGGAAGTTGGGCTGAAGAAGAAATAAAAACATGTCCGATTTTTGCACCTTAGCTCTCATTTGACTTCTAACCAAGATAAGTCTTTAATCAACTCTGCTATAAAATGGTAGAAACAGCCCCTAGGTCCTGATGCTAAGGCTGTAACTATGGGAACCACTTCATAGATACCCACACTCTTTCCAATACAGCAGTAACAAGCCATCCTCCACACTCTCTTACCATCTATAGGAACATCTGAGGGCATTTTCAAGATGCTGAGTGAAGTTAGGGGTAGGCTCCACTCACAGAATGGACAAAGCTCATTACTCTATGAGGGGGCGGAACCATGACACCAGCCTCATTAGCAAATTTCTCTAAACTGGTAACAACCATTGATGTAAACTTCTTTTTCTTCCAAGAGTGTTTCAGGCCATACACTAAAAGGCTGTGCACCTACCCATTCCCTGGGAGCCAGGCCTCATTAAGAAACGAACTTAGTTGTGTCCAAAAGTTCTTCAGAAAGACAAATTAACTAAGCTTTTTATAAACTGTGGCCTTGGGGATGAGGAGGAACTGGGTTATTCCCAGAGAGTCTGCTCCACTGATGCAGGAAGCCTGTTGTCTTGCAAAGAGCCCTTGAATGGAGTGACTGTGGAGGAACAAGGCACCTATTAGGGGAGAAAATAATTTTCAGAGACTGAACTGGGGCTGACCTGGTTTCTTGTTGGGGAGCTGTTTGCCTGGTGCTGCAAGTAGAATGCAAGAGGGAATATGTTTCAGGTTTGTGTCATCATCACTATCGTCATTGTCCCCATCAATGACATTATCATCCTCAACCCCAAACATTACTTATTGAGTCAGTTATTACTGCAGCCAAATAAACTTGGGATAATTATGAAATTTGGATCCACATCTAGTCTCAAGCCACTCAGTCAAATATCTGTCAACCATTTTCCTACTATTTGTGTTGTGCTGGACCACTAGTTCCCCAGCCTGTCTGCACATTAGAATCACCTGAGCCTGGGCCTCCCAATAGACCAATAAAATCTAAATCTCTGGTTGTGGGACCTAGCATTTGTATTTTTTTAACATTTACTTATTTATTTTGAGAGAGATAGAGGGAGAGAAAGAGAGAATCCCAAACTAAAAGTGCAGAGCCTGACGTGGAGCTTGAACTCATGAACCATGAGATCATGACCTGAGCCAAAACTGAGTTGGACGCTTAACCAACTGAGCCACCCAGGCACCCCTGGATTTTTTAAAAAGTGCCCCTGGAGACTCTAACGTGCAACTAAAGTTGAGAAGAATTGTGCTAGGAACTATGAAAAGATAAAACAAAACAAAGAAACAAAACAAAACACCTGACCTCTGGGCACTTACTGCCCAGTTAGGGAAATGTGTGCAGCTAAATAACAATGTATGTGTTAACTAATGAAATAAGACAACAACTCAAAGGGACAAACAAGTTAGGAAGATGTGGAGGGAAGAGTGGTTTTGAGAATTTGTGAGAGCTTTGTGGAAGAATTGGAAATTGAGAAAGGACTTAAGGACAGTCAGATAGCGGTTGGGTTATTCCAAGCTGAAGTGGCCCAATAGTCCTAGAAAAGGAGATTAAATGTGTTATATTCTGGAAGCAGTGGCTAGATCAAGAATACATTAAATGGTGGGTTACTACGAGAGAAGATTAAAAAGGTAGGTCACCAGCTGGATTGAAGTCAGCCTTGACTAAGCTGCACAGCAGATTTCTAGAACTTCTTCATCATGCATAACTGACATTTTGTATGAATTGAACATAGTACCTACAGTTAACAATACTGTTTGTGCACTTAAAAATGTTAAGAAGATAGATCTCATGCTAAACATTTTTACCACACACACAAAAAGAACACAAGGAAACAATTAGAAGTGATGGGTACATCTATTACCTTGATTGTGGTGATGATTTCTTGTGTGTATGCATATGTTCAAACTCATCAAATTGTACACATTATATATATGCATTTTTTATATATCAATTATATCACAATAAAGCCGGTTTTTAAAAAGTTTATTTTTGAGAGAGAGAGCATGCAGAAGGAGCAGAGAGAGAGAGAGAGAGAGAGAGAGAATTCCAAGCAGGCTCTGCATTGTCAGCATAGAGCCTGACACAGGGTTTGAACTCATGAACTGTGAGATTATGACCTGAGCCAAAACCAAGAGTCAGATGTTCAACTGACTGAGCCACCCAGAAGTCCCAATAAAGTTGTTTTTAAAAAGAGAAAGGAAAGAAAATGGCCTTGACTTTAAGCTAAGGTGCTTGGGTAATGGAGGAATTATTGACTTCTGTGTAAGGGAGTTCAAGACACAGAGATTTTAAATTTCTGTTCATTGGGGGTTTGCATTAATAATGTAATGAAATGTAATATGGACTGGAGTGGAACAGAACGACCTGCAAAGCTATTGTATTATCTCAGGAATGAGAAATTTGACCAAGACAAAGGCTATATATAGACAGAAAGCTAGAGAAGAATCTCTGGAAAAAGAGTCACTGCGTCCTAGTGACCAATGGGATATTAGAGTTCCTGGCTTGGGCAACTGATTGTGTGGTGACGATATTAACCAAACAGGAAGGCAGCCAGCCTGGTGTAGTAGAGGCTCAAACTTTGGGACAGCTGGCCTGAAGTTCAGCTGCAGCTCAGTCACTCACTGAACAAATGAGCTTAGACTCTGAGATTTACTTTCCTCATCCATATAGAGGGTTTACAATATCTGCCTTTATGTTAGCTGGGAAGGTTAAAAATAGTGTATATGTAATGCCTACCATAAGGCCTTGCACAGAGTAGCAATGCAGTTGGTGTTATTATTTTTAGTATCATTTCAAAACATAGGGGAAGATGTTAGGACAAGTGGACATTCTATTGAGTTAAGCTTTAGACATGTTATACTTGCAGGATATCTCAGCAGAAAAGTCCAATAGGCAGTAGGTAATATGGGCCTTGTGCTAAAGGGAGGGTCATCTACTTAGAGGTGACAGCAGAAACTCATGGAGGTGGATGAGATTTCCCAAGGAAAGTATATACAAAAAGGGGGGTAAAGAGTGGGTTTGGGTTTTATATCAGTCAGGACTCATTACAAGTGATAGAACCCTAACTCAAGTGGCTCAAGGAAAAGAATGGAGAAAGGAGGCAATTTATCGACTCTAGTTACTGAAGTTACAGGAGAAGTTTCACACATAGTTGCATGTCGAATGCAGTTGCTCAGAAGATGTCATGGATGTCATGAGGATTCTTTTTTCTACTCTCCTGGATGGAATCATTCTCAAATTTGTTTTTGCTGTCTTAGGGCAAAAATGGCCCCAAGGCTTTATTCTATATCTTAGAAATACCAACCAAAAAAAGGCATGTCTTTCTCAGCAGTTCCAGCAAAGGAGCCAAGACTGATTCTCTTTAGCTCATTGCTCTTGTGATCATTCCTGAGACAATCCCCCTGACTTTATCTGACTTTACCTGAGTCTGGGTTACATGACCCCTTCGAGCGGAGGAATGGGCTCAGGACCACAACCAAAGCAACATGAACTGAGAGTAGAGAAGGTGTGTCTGCACAAAGGAAAACTGGAGGTGCTGTTAATCCACTAGAACAGGAGTCCACAAGTCAAATCCTCCTCCCTCTTACAGTCCTTTTTTATGAATAAAGTTTATTTGGAACAGAGCCACATCCACATGTTTATGCATTATCTACAGTGGCTTTTGAGCTACAGCAACAGAGCTGTGTCATTACTACTGAGACCATCTGTCCTGCAAAGCCTAGAATATATACTATCCTACTGTCCTTATAGACTAACTCACATTTTCCTCCACTGTCTAGAGCTCCGCCGAGCTTCTCTCTGTGGGTATAACCTCTTTTGAGTCTTTGTAATAATCCCTGGGGGGAATTGTCTTGATTATGCTATTAAAATTTAAAGGATATCCTGGCCCTTTACAGAAAAGTTTACCAACCCCTGCACTAGAACCTAAGTCCATAAGAACCAGAACATTGTCTGTTAAATGTACTGCTGTATACCCAGTGCTGGCAGAATGCCTGATAGATGGTAGGTACTTAATGAGTATTTGTGGAATGAAAAGGGAAGTGGATGCTGGGTTCAAATAAAGATTGTATATCTACTACCAAACAATAGAGAGAATCAACACTTAATGAGGGTCAGCCTGAGGGACAGGAGGGAGAACAGAAGAGAGGGCATTCTAGAAGGAGGCCGTCTCTGGAGCTACATGAGGAGAATAGCTCAGAGAATCAGGCCAACTGCAGGAATGGGAGAGGAGGCTCATGGGTCTGAATGGTAAGAGGGCTCTCAACATGCTGAGTTTCCCCAAAGCTGGGTCAGTGGATGCAGCATGTTGAAGGGTGGGTTGAAGAGGTGGAAACGGTTCAGGTTTGGGGACTTGAACAGATGCTGAGCAATGAAGGGTCATGTGGGAAGGGGACAATCTTTCACATTTAGGTTGATAGGAGGGGAGGCCAGCATTCTTAAAATGCCTGGGTCCCTCAGGAAGGTCTTTCTCTCCTGATCATGGCTTGGAAGTGAACTTCTGAGAACCCATCCTGTCTGCTCTGATATCCATCCTTCAAACAGCTAGGAAGCATGCCACACAAGTCCAATGTCATACATGGTTAAAAGGATCTACTGTCCCTTTACTGACTAAGGGACATTTTCCTCCAAGATCTAAAGCTCTAGGCTTTTCCCTGTTGGTTTAACATCTTCTGAGTCTTTGTAATAAGCCCTGGGGGAATTGCCCTGTATACAGTGTTAAAATGTAAAGCAGGAAGTATAAAGGCTGGGCTTTCTTCTTTTTTTCTTGAGTTTAATTCAAAGACCCCTTCTACTAACTTTATTGGAGTCTATTAATCAATGTCAAAATCACCCATCTCAGAGGTACAAACTTCCAGTTACAAAATAAATAAGTCACAGAGATGAAAAGTACAGCAGAGAGAATATAGTCAATAATATTGTAATAATGTTGCACGGTGACAGATGGTGACCACACTTAACATGGTGAGCAATGACTAATGTATAGAATTATTGAATCACTATGTTGCACACTTGAAACCAATACAACACTGTATGTCAACTCTACTTCAATAATAAATTTTAAAAAATCATCTATCTCAGTTTCAGTTGTATTTAAATCAATCCAAACATTTGCAGAGTCCACTGAAGGCAGGATTCCCTCCTGAGGAATTCTTCACATGCTGGTTTCCTCTGTGTGAGTCTGAAGTGAAATAAGGCTAGTGAAAGAAGCATCCAGCAGGGTTTCAGGACTCAGTAGGCATTCACAAATCCATTTCCCCCTTCCAAAGTGGGCCTGGGATGAGGCTGGTGCTTCCCACTGGCCTTTGATCCTAGGAAGGGGAATTTCAGAGGGCTTTGACTATTTAGCCTCCCTTCAGGGAAAGTAGTCTTCACATTAATACATTACCCGGGGTTAGACATCCAAGGATGCCCTTGGTATGCTGCTTCAAATAAGCTTTTGCATTTAGGTTTTCCTTGAGAAAAGTTGCTTAAGATGTCATCCAAGCTAGGAGTTTCAGGTTTCATTAAGTCATTCCTTGAGAAGAGAGAAGACATTCTGCTAAGGCAGGGCCCTCTCTCAAGAGTGCCATTATGCCCTTCTTACCCTGGCTGGTGGTGGCCTCTCATGTGGTTGTGAGGATAAAAACACAGATTGTGAGCCCCTGGGTGAGGCCTGGCCTGCCTACCCCTCATTCTTTGACAGCTGATTCTTCTGGACACAAATCAAGTCAGAGATGCGCCCCGGCTTCACAAGACACACTGGGCCAGTGAACATGGGGATTTGCTGAGAGTCACTCCCTGTCCTCACCAATGTCCAGCTCTGCACCCCCACTCCAGGGGCTTGTTGATCTGGATGCCTCCCGGCCCCCTCCCCCGGGGCCTCACACAGTGTCAGTGTGAACCTCGGACCAACCTAGGCCCTAAGAAATAAAATTAATGAAGGTGAGCAGGGAGGGTGGGGTGAGGATATTTCAGGCTCCTACTAACGTCTGGAGACGTATTTAGAATTTCTTTTGGGGATCCTTTTGCAATCCTGTGTGTTCCAGCTTGCTGCCACTAGGGGCTGCTGTTGTCAGGGAGTAGAAACAAACTGAGAACTATTTACAAAGGGAAAAAGAAAAAAGACAAAGCAATGATTATTTCACTTCGTGAATATTTTTGTGGCTGGGGTGCTGTGCTTGCCCTCTGCCCACATTTTGCAAGTATGTGACTCCTTTCTTACCGAGTGGCCCTGCCAGGACGGCCCCATTAGAAGGTCCCTTCCATTTGATCTGTAGGCTTTGTGTTGACAGGTGCAGGCTGCTATGGCTGATGCAGGGCCAGGCTGGACTCCGTGCTTCATCCAACAGAGTACCTAGAGAGGAAAAGCTCTTCTGAAGACATGGAGTGGAGTTGGGTTTTCCATTATAAGTTGGGTAATGAATATGGAAGAGAGCAAACTAGATTGGGAGGCAGGCTGTGATCAGCCTATCTCCACAGATTCTGTAGTTCTCCACAGGGCTAACACCAAGATAAGGAACAGTCAATGCTTCAATTTAATCCTGCATGACTTTAATGGGCACCTACTATGCGCAGGATACCTTACTCTAGTTCAACAGCATTTATTTAAGCCCTCGGAAGAGCCAAGTTAGAAATTTGTAAGGTGGGGTAGGGGAAGAGTTGAGAGGCTTTTGAAGACAGCTCACAGGAGCAAGGAAAGTAAGGAAAACCTGTAAATTGTATTTATTTAATTTACCAGGAAACAGAAACTAGAAGAGGCAAACAGTGAATTAAAGGGTAGGGTGTATGCTTTCTTTATTTCTTATGGCTAAAAAGCATGAAAGCTGGAAAAATGAATCCCTGCTGAAGAATGATTTCCTCCATATTGCTAAAAGGTCATGGTATAATTGTTTTATTATTATTATTATTGTTGTTGTTGTTGTTGTTATTCTTATCTTGGACATTTTTTGCCAGTGTGAGCAATTGTCTGCAAAGGACATGCATTGTTACTTGTCAATTTAGCCTCAAAAGAAAACAAAACAAATAAAAATCCATTCCTCCCTTATTGGAAATAGACCTGAAATTGACAGCATTAATAATGGGATCTTCCTGCTGCAGAATTTTGGTCTGGGCTTGAGCACTCTTATGGTTTGGCACTTTAGGCCCCAGGAAAGGATTTTTTATGAGGGCAGAATCCAGGCAGGACTTCTGCATTTGCTCTCTGCAGCCCTCCGCTGGGAGCAGACAGCACTGGAGGGAAACAATGACAGCCTACAGCCATCTGTACTAGATTTTCCTCATGCAGCCAGGCAGCCACAATCCAGGCATGCTTTGGTGTCTGCCCTGGCCCTTCAGACACAGTGGGAGATTTCTGGATATAGAGTCAGGACCTGTGTGTAGAGGGACAGGGGAGCAGTCTGGGAAATGTGTGCCTACTCCTGAAACCCATGAATATATGGAAACTTCTTTACCCTCTATTGCCTTATAACAGTGTACAATGAGTATGTGGGAAAATGTGTGGAATGAGTCTGGTCCATTGTCTTGCATGTAGTAGGTGCTCACAAATGTCATTTCCTCTTCTTCTCCCTTCCCTATGGACTTGCTCCCCTGCATCAACCATTCCAAGGATTCTGTTGAGATTTCTGTTGGTGTTTCAGGAATGTCCAGTGTGGTCAGCTCAAGGGGGGGAGGGCAATTTCCCCAGACTTTCCAGGGCCAAATAGGAGAACAGCATCCAGGTGGAGATCTGGATGGAAAACTAGTAAGTCAAAAACACACCTAATGGAGAGGCTGTTGGAGGGCGAAAGACCTCATTTTGCTGAGAGTTAGAGCAAGGGGCTTTAAGTGTCTACGGATTCTGCATGAGTTGTGTATTTTCTGCTTGTAAGGCATTTGACAGGTTTTTAAATGCATCAAACTGAGCAGATTTGTTGTGAAATGCAGCACACATGTGCTGAGCATTTTAGTAGAATCATAGCCACCAGGAATGCTTTTCTTCTGGTGTGAAAATACAAAGACAAATGCCTCCTCCTTCCTTTGATCACAGTTCCCAGCGCAGAGATCTCTGGATTTACATAAATAGAAAGATTAATTTGTATGTCTGAAAATCACATCCTACCAGATTTCTCAGCTTTGTCTTTTTTTTGTTGAAGGCTCAGCACTCAGGGACTCTTAGAGATGGAAGTGGCCTACAGTCATTATTGACACTAACCTGTCTGAGAAGTTTCATCTATATCCTCTCTGTCTAAAGGGTGGTCCAGGAACAGCAAGCATCAGCATCACCTGGAAGCTCATTGACAATGGAGAATCTCGGCTGCACCTCAGACCTAAAGAACCAGAATCTGCATTTTAACAAGACTTCCATGTGATTCACCAACTGGAGTTTGTGAAGCGTTGTTCTCCTTCAGCTCTGACAGTTGCCACCCACTTCCCTGGAAGAGAGCCAGCTCTTCAAAATTTTTCTACTCATTAGCCATCATGAGCTTTCTGAAGCATGAGCTATCTGAAGCAGCATGTAGTATGTCAGCCCCCTCTTCTCCACACAAAACACTTAATTGACTCACCCAACAAATATTTATGGTCTGCCGACTCTGTGCTAAGTGTTCGTGGGGGAGGAAAGAAATGTATGTGAAGAGAGTGGCTCTGCACCCCATTGCCCTTCCTTCTCCAAACTCCTGATGTATTCAGGTGGTTCTCAGATGATATGGCTCTCTGACCTCGTTGTTATTCTTCTTCAGTTCATCCCAGGTGTCAAAGTAATTCTTTTAGCATCAATTCATCAAAAAATATTTATTGAATCCCTCTTAAAATCAGACACATAAGATCATGTATTTCTTTTTTTTTTTTCTTCTTTTTTCTAACCATATGATCCAGCAGTCCCACTTCTGGGTATTTATCTAAAGTAACTGAAATCAGGATCTTGAAGAGATATGAGCACTCCCAAGTTCATTTCAGCATTATTCACAGTAGCCAAGATGTGGATACAACCACAATAGCTATCAGTGGATGCATGGATAAAGAAAATGTGGAAACGTTAGAAAATGGAACCTTAGAAAAGAGGGAAGTTCTACAATACACAATGACAGAGATAAACCTCGAGGACATTATGCTGGGAGGAATAAGACAATCACAGAAGGACAAATACTGCATGATTTCACTTACATGAAGCATCTCAAATAGTTAAATCCAAAGATTCAGAGTGGTATGTTGGTTTCCCAGGGTTGGAGGAAAAAGGAAATAGGGAGTTACTAATCCACAAGTACAAAGTTTCAGTTAAGAAAGATAAAGAAATTCTAGAGATCTGCTGTACAAGATTGTACTTGTCATTAACAATACTGTATTTATAGTTAAAAATTTGTTAGGAGTGTAGATCTCATGTTGAGTGTTATTCACCATAAAATTAAACTTAAAAATCACATATTTCCAGTATAACAAATTAATAATTTAGGGGGACTTCTGTAGTCTGTACAGAATTGTCTGGAGTCTCTAGTGTGAGTTCCATACCTACTACTAATTAGCTGTGTGACTCGGGGGTAAATTCTTTTATTTCTCTGGGCATCTTCATCCTCAAGTGTGGTTACTGGAATACATCACTAAGGTCCCTTCACATTCTACATTTTTTCAAGATACTATGAAAAAGAAGAAAAAGAGACACTCTGTCACATTGCATTGCTTGGTGAGTACCACTTCCTATCCGCCATATTTGTTGAGCTCATCCCTTCCTCAGTGCCAGCACATTCCTAGGCCCTGGAGAGGTAGCAATGACTAGAGCAAACAGTCTCAGCCCTCATGAATCTTCCATCCTAGGAGGGAGAGACCAATGAGAGAAGGCCATGAATGAGTCTCTTGTCTAGCAGCTCTAGCCCACGTACTGCAGCTCAGGCAGAGTGCTGCTGGAAAGGCAACAGGAGGAGAGTCAGGAGAGGATTTGCTTCCTCTATCACTATAGCCCTCTCAGTTTTTCATCTGTTTTGCAAGCAGACTTCTTAAGACTGAGGGAATGAATAAAGTAAAATAGAAACCCTTTGTTTTTTTTGCCAAACTCTTTCATTTAACACTGACTCCCACCACAAGAACTATGTTGCCTTTCCTGTGCAGCAAGAAGAGGGAAAGAGGAGAGAAGCAGAAACCTATAGCATTAGAGAAGCAGTAATCTTTCACTTCTCCGGCCACATCTTTCACTTCTCGGGCTGCAGGAAAGCGCCCATGAAGTGGGCTCTGAGGTGTGATTTACAGAGGCTTGCTTGCCAGGCCACTCCACTGGGTGCTCTGGAAGCAAAGATCTGCTATAAAATGGAAAATGCATGTTTATAGGCTGCCCTGGTGCAGATCCGGGGGTGAATGCTTAAGAGCTGACTCACTGACATTTCCTGGGAAAGTTCTTTCAAGCATCTCTGCTGCAAACAGTGAGAAACAGAGGATGGCCTTTCTATAGGATGCCTGCCATTCTGCTGGTGCAGGGAATCATTTGCAGGAGGAAATGATGCCTTGAACAAGCATGGTGATGGAGAGGCATTTCCAGAATGTTCCCATACAAAGCCTGTGTCCTTTCCTTCAGGCAACTCCAGCTGAATGCAGACTTCAGTCCTAAAGTCTCCCAGAAGCTCCTCTGTTTGGCCATGAACCCACCATTCTGGAGGCTCCAGGAGCTTCTCACTGATTAGACAAAGACTGTTGGGTATCTGCCATACTCAGGATCTGCTCATCCTTAGCTGCGTGGCCCAAAAAAGACCTAGTCCTCTTTGCTCCCTTCCCAATTCCTTGACTGGCCAGCCATCCAGGGTCTCAGTAACCAAGTAGGGTACTGGAACTTTGAAAAGATTATAAGCCCTGCTAACCCCTTTGCATCAGTTAGGGTTCTGGGATGCATATAACAGAAAGCAAATGGGAAAGATATAACAGGTCAGAGTTGTTCTGTCTCAAGTATGGATGCCAGGGCCACTACTACTTCCACCATTGCCATGATAAATGGCTTCATCATGGGTCGTTTACTTTTAAATGGTTTTACTTTTCCTTTCAGCACTTTTTGAAGACTCAAGTTTTGAAGAGAGAGCATCTGCTCTAGCTATCCTGAGGTGGATCTGGCTCCTTTAGTTTTATAATGAAAGGTGATCATCTGGAATTGTTTTTCACCAAGACTATCCCCAATGGGGAGGAAAGGAAATAATTTCCTGATGGAAAAGCGGTGGGCCATTAGGGAAAAGAATGGATGGCAGGTAACCAAAGCTGATGGATATCCGTGACACAGTTGGTCCAGTGTCCATTTTGCGAAAGACAACCAAAAGAAAATCCAGAGGAAGATGTCTAAACCTCTTCCAGTTTTATCCTCTCTGTCTTTTGAATATATCAGAGGTATCACATATGAACCCCCATCTGGATTAGCATGTAGGGACCTGGTCCCAGCCCCACAATGTCCCAGCTTGATGTCTTTGTCTGTAAAATGGGGCTAGTCTTGTCAGCTCTGCAGTGTTGCTGTGAACTGAATGAGGAAACGAGTGTAAATGTTTTTGAAGAGCAGAGCTCATCCTGTAATTGAGAGATATTAAGCTTGCTCTGAATAGGCCAGCTGTGCCTGATCACCAGCTTTTCATTTCCTCCTGTCCTCACTGCCCCTTTTAATTTGCGTTTGCTCTGATTTATTTAGTTGGTTAGTTTTACTCTGCTTTATTCCTCAGAGGGTTTGGCTTTCAGGTAGCAGAATTTCCTCCTTCATTCCCTGGCAGGCTGGTTTTTGCTCACATCTCTGCTTCTGTGATTTCATGAGGGTGTTTTTTCTCCTCCTTTGGGTATCACCTGCAGCCTAGGAAGAGCTGGAACAAGTGTGGAGCTTACCCTTCGATGGACAGCCTCTCCTCGGCACCCAAAAAGGACCAGGGTACATTTTTCTCATGCAGGCTCCCACAGAATTATTCCCAATCTCCTGCCCCAACACATTTTCCTATTCCTCCTCTTCTTCCTCCTTTACTTTTTTCTTCTGTTACTGCATTGGGACCACTTGGACCCAACAGGTTGAGTAAGATACTGTCAGGATCTGTCAGGTTTTTGGGGTCTTGGTATAACACACCTTCCTAATCTGCTCTACTCCAACAAGATGTAATTTGGCTATAAATGCTGTAGACTGAAATTCTCACTGGAAAGAACCACAGAAAACAACACTCCTGAGTCTTCTTGAAAAGAACACCCAACAAAATACAGCCAATTAAGAGAGAAGTCAAAATAAAGAAGCAGGGGTGGAGAAGCGATGGAAAGAAGCAGGTGCTGAACAATAGAGTCACTTAAATGTGAACCAGAACTAAGTAAATTGTGAATCATAATTATAGAATAGACTAAAAATGTCATAAACCTTTAAAATTAAGAAAAAATAACTGACAAAAATAGGGGGTAGGCAGTGCTTATGTCCATATATTGCATAGAATGGAGTAAGTAAATATTATTTGAAATTGATATATATATAAACAACACCTAAAAATTGATATACGTAGCTAAAAAAAAAAGCTTAGACATTTTTCAAGTTTTAATTATCACTTTATTGTAATCCAAGGGGCTCTTTTAGGAATGAATACCTCTGATAGAACATTAACTTTTACTTGAAATTTATAAATTCTTTTAGTTTAATGCCATTTTTTCCTCTAAATTCGAGTATAAGGAGGACACTCATTGGAATGAGCAATGGATGTTATATGTAAGTGATGAATCACTAAATTCTACTCCTGAAACAATCATTGCACTATGTTAACTAACTTGGATTTAAGTAAAATTAAAGAAAAAGAAATACTACATGTAAGGTAAAATACCTGTATGCTGAAAACTATAGAAACCATATGAAATAAATTAAAGAAGACACAAAGAAATGGAAAAACATTCCATGCTCATGATTGGTAGAACAAATATTGTTAAAATGTCTATACTACCCAATGTAATCTACACATTCAATGCAATCCCTATCAAAATAACATCAGCATTCTTCACAGACCTAGAACAAACAATTCTGAAATTTTTATGAAACCAGAAATGATCCCAAATAGCCAAAGTAATGTTGAAAAAGAAAACCAAAGTTGGAGGCATCACAATTCCAGACATCAAGCTGTATTACAAAGGTGTAATCATCAAGACAGTACGGTACTGGCACAAAAACAGACACATAGATCAATGGAACAGAATAGAGAATCCAGAAATTGACCCACAAACATATGGCCAACTAATCTTTGAATATCCAATGGAATAAAGACAGTCTCTTCAACAAATGGTGTTGGGAAAACTGGACAATGACATGCAGAAGAATAAAACTGGACCACCTTCTTACACCATATACAAAAATAAACTCAAAATGGATGAAAGACGTAAATGTAACACAGGAAACCATCAAAATCCTAGAGGAGAAAACAAGCAGCAACTTCTTTGAACTTGGCTGCAGCAACTTCTTCCTAGACATGTCTCTGGAGGCAAGGGAAACAAAAGCAAAAATGAACTATTGGGACCTCATCAAGATAAAAAGCTTCTGCACAGCAAAGGAAACAATCAACAAAACTAAAAGGCAACTGATAAAATGGGAGAAAATATTTGTAAATTACATATTGGATAAATGGTTGGTATCCCAAATCTATAAAGAACTTACCAAACTCAACACCCCAAAAACAAATAATCCAGTGAAGGAATGGGAAAAAGACATAAACACTTTTCCAAAAAAGACATCCAGATGACTAACAGACACGTGAAAAGATGTGCAACATCACTCATTATCAAAGAAATACAAATCAAGACCACACTGAGATACCACCTCACACCTGTCAGAATGGCTAACATTAACAACTCAGGCGACAACAGATGTTGGCGAGGACATGGAAAAAGGGGAACCCTTTGCCCTGTTGGTGGGAATGCAAACTCGTGCAGCTACTATGGAGAACAGTATGGAGGTTCCTCAGAAATTTAAAAATAGAACTGCCTTACAATCCAGCAATTGCACTACCAGGTATTTATCCAAAGGATACAAAAATGCTAATTCAAAGGGGCACATGCATCCCAAAGTTTACAGAAGCACTGTCAACAATAGCCAAATTATGGAAAGAACCCAAATGTCCATCGACAATGAATGGATAAAGAAGATGTGGTGTGTGAGCCAAAATTCCAAAGGGAACCAGTTCCTGCCAGGGAACTTGCTCGCTCCACACAAACACCCAACTCTGTGCTTCTGTGGAGCCAAACCTCCGGCAGCGGATCTGACTGCCTCCTGCTGCCACAGGGCCCCTCCTGAAGTGGATCACCTAAGGAGAAGCGAGCTAAGCCTGCCCCTCCTGCCCCCATGCACCTTGCCTACCCACCCCAGCTAATATGCAAGATCCCCAGCACCACAAGCCTGGCAGTGTGCAAGTAGACCAGACGGGCCACGCCACCCTACAGTGAATCCCGCCCCTAGGAGAGGGGAAGAGACAGCACACACCAGTCTTACTGTGGCCCCAGCGGTGGGCTGGGGGCAGACATCAGGTCGGACTGCGGCCCCATCCACCAACTCCAGTTATACACCACAGCACAGGGCAAGTGCCCTGCAGGTCCTCACCACTCCAGGGACTATCCAAAATGACCAAACGGGACAATTCCCCTCAGAAGAATCTCCAGGAAATAACAACAGCTAATGAACTGATCAAAAAGGATTTAAATAATATAACAGAAAGTGAATTTAGAGTAATAGTCATAAAACTAATCGCTGGGCTTGAAAACAGTATAGAGGACAGCAGAGAATCTCTTGCTACAGAGATCAAGGGACTAAGGAACAGTCACGAGGAGCTGAAAAGCGCTTTAAACGAAATGCAAAACAAAATGGAAATGACGACGGCTCGGATTGAAGAGGCAGAGGAGAGAATAGGTGAACTACAAGATAAAGTTATGAAAAAGAGGAAGCTGAGAGAAAGAGAGATAAAAAAATCCAGGAGTATGAGGAGAAAATTAGAGAACTAAGTGATACACTAAAAAGAAATAATATATGCATAATTGGTATCCCAGAGGAGGAAGAGAGAGGGAAAGGTGCTGATGGGGTACTTGAAGAAATTATAGCTGAGAACTTCCCTGAACTGGGGAAGGAAAAAGGCATTGAAATCCAAGAGGCACAGAGACTCCCTTCAGACGTAACTTGAATCGATCTTCTGCACGACATATCACAGTGAAACTGGCAAAATACAAGGATAAAGAGAAAATTCTGAAAGCAGCAAGGGATAAACGTGCCCTCACATATAAAGGGAGACCTATAAGACTCGTGACTGATCTCTCTTTTGAAACTTGGCAGGCCAGAAAGGATTGGCACGATATCTTCAGTATGCGAAACAGGAAAAATATGCAGCCGAGAATCCTTTATCCAGCAAGTCTGTCATTTAGAATAGAAGGAGAGATAAAGGTCTCTCCTTTACTGAACTCATAACAAAAACTGAAGGAATTTGTCACCACTAAACCAGCCCTACAAGAGATCCTAAGGGGGATCCTGTGACACAAAGTACCAGAGACATCACTACAAGCATAAAACATACAGACATCACAATGACTCTAAACCCGTATCTTTCTATAATAACATTGAATGTAAATGGGTTAAATGTGCCAACCAAAAGACATAGGGTATCAGAATGGATAAAAAAACAAGACCCATCTATTTGCTGTCTACAAGAGACTCATTTTAGATCTGAGGACACGCTCAGATTAAAAGTGAGGGGATGGAGAACTATTTATCATGCTACTGGAAGCCAAAAGAGAGCTGGAGTAGCCATACTTATATCAGACAGACTAGACTTTAAATTAAAGGCTGTAACGAGAGATGAAGAAGGGCATTATATAATAATTACAGGGTCTATCCATCAGGAAGAGCTAACAATTATAAATGTCTATGTGCTGAATACTGGAGCCCCCAAATATATAAAACAATTACTCATAAACATAAGCAACCTTATTGATAAGAATGTGGTAATTGCAGGGGACTTTAATACCCCACTTACAGAAATGGATAGATCATCTAGACACAAGGTCAATAAGGAAACAAGGGCCCTGAATGATACATTGGATCAGATGGACTTGACAGATATATTTAGAACTCTGCATCCCAAAGCAACAGAATATACTTTCTTCTCAAGTGCACATGGAACATTCTCCAAGATAGATCATATATTGGGTCACAAAACAGCCCTTCATAAGTTTACAAGAATTCAAATTATACCATGCATACTTTCAGACCACAATGCTATGAAGCTTGAAATCAACCACAGGAAAAAGTCTGGAAAACCTCCAAAAGCATGGAGGTTAAAGAACTCCCTACTAACGAATGAGTGGGTCAACCAGGCAATTAGAGAAGAAATTAAAAAATACATGGAAACAAACGAAAATGAAAATACAACAATCCAAACGCTTTGGGACGCAGCGAAGGCGGTCCTGAGAGGAAAATACATTGCAATCCAGGCCTATCTCAAGAAACAAGAAAAATCCCAAATACAAAACCTAACAGCACACCTAAAGGAAATAGAAGCAGAACAGCAAAGGCAGCCTAAACCCAGCAGAAGAAGAGAAATAATAAAGATCAGAGCAGAAATAAACAATATAGAATCTAAAAAAACTGTAGAGCAGATCAACGAAACCAAGAGTTGGTTTTCTGAAAAAATAAACAAAATTGACAAACCTCTAGCCAGGCTTCTCAAAAAGAAAAAGGAGATGACCCAAATAGATAAAATCATGACTGAAAATGGAATTATTACAACCAATCCCTCAGAGATACAAACAATTATCAGGGAATACTAAGAAAAATTATATGCCAACAAATTGGACAACCTGGAATAAATGGACAAATTCCTAAACACCCACACTCTTCCAAAACTCAATCAGGAGGAAATAGAAAGCTTGAACAGACCCATAACCAGCGAAGAAATTGAATCGGTTATCAAAAATCTCCCAACAAATAAGAGTCCAGGACCAGATGGCTTCCCAGGGGAGTTCTACCAGACGTTTAAAGCAGAGACAATACCTATCCTTCTCAAGCTATTCCAAGAAATAGAAAGGGAAGGAAAAGTTCCAGACTCATTCTCTGAAGCCAGTATTACTTTGATTCCTAAACCAGACAGAGATCCAGTAAAAAAAGAGAACTACAAGCCAATATCCCTGATGAATATGGATGCAAAAATTCTCAATAAGATACTAGCAAATCGAATTCAATGGCATATAAAAAGAATTATTCACCATGATCAAGTGGGATTCATTCCTGGGACACAGGGCTGGTTCAACATTCACAAATCAATCAACGTGATACATCACATTAATAAAAAAAAAAAAGAGAAGAACCATATGATCCTGTCAATCGATGCAGAAAAGGCCTTTCACAAAATCCAGCACTCTTTCTTAATAAAAACCCTTGAAAAAGTCGGCATAGAAGGAACATACTTAAAGATCATAAAAGCCATTTATGAAAAGCCCACAGCTAACATCATCCTCAATGGGGAAAAACTGAGAGCTTTTCCCTGAGATCAGGAACACGACAGGGATGTCCACTCTCACCGCTGTTGTTTAACATAGTGCTGGAAGTTCTAGCATAAGCAATCAGACAACAAAAGGAAATCAAAGGCATCCAAATTGGCAAAGATGAAGTCAAGCTTTCGCTTTTTGCTGATGACATGATATTATACGTGGAAAATCCGATAGACTCCACCAAAAGTCTGCTAGAACTGATACATGAATTCAGCAAAGTTGCAGGATACAAAATCAATGTACAGAAATCAGTTGCATTCTTATACACTAACAATGAAGCAACAGAAAGACAAATAAAGAAACTGATCCCATTCACAATTGCACCAAGAAGCATAAAATACCTAGGAATAAATCTAACCAAAGATGTACAAGATCTGTATGCTGAAAACTATAGAAAGCTTATGAAGGTAATTGAAGAAGATATAAAGAAATGGAAAGACATTCCCTGCTCATGGATTGGAAGAATAAATATTGTCAAAATGTCAATACTACCCAAAGCTATCTACACATTCAGTGCAATCCCAATCAAAATTGCACCAGCATTCTTCTCAAAACTAGAACAAACAATCCTAAAATTCATATGGAACCACAAAAGGCCCCGACTAGCCAAAGTAATTTTGAAGAAGAAGACCAAAGCAGGAGGCATCACAATCCCAGACTTTAGCCTCTACTACAAAGCTGTCATCATCAAGACAGCATGGTATTGGCCCAAAAACAGACACATAGACCAATGGAATAGAATAGAAACCCCAGAACTAGACCCACAAACGTATGGCCAACTCATCTTTGACAAAGCAGGAAAGAACATCCAAGGGAAAAAAGACAGTCTCTTTAACAAATGGTGCTGGGAGAACTGGACAGCAACATGCAGAAGGTTGAAAGTAGACCACTTTCTCACACCATTCACAAAAATAAACTCAAAATGGATAAAGGACCTGAATGTGAGACAGGAAACCATCAAAACCCTAGAGGAGAAAGCAGGAAAAGACCTCTCTGACCTCAGCCGTAGCAATCTCTTACTCGACACATCCCCAAAGGCAAGGGAATTAAAAGCAAAAGTGAATTACTAGGACCTTATGAAGTAAAAAGCTTCTGCACAGCAAAGGAAACCACCAACAAAACTAAAAGGCAACCAACGGAATGGGAAAAGATATTTGCAAATGACATATCGGACAAAGGGTTAGTATCCAAAATCTATAAAGAGCTCACCAAACTCCACACCTGAAAAACAAATAACCCAGTGAAGAATGGGCAGAAAACATGAATAGACACTTCTCTAAAGAAGACATCCGGATGGCCAACAGGCACATGAAAAGATGTTCAACGTCGCTCCTTATCAGGGAAATACAAATCAAAACCACACTCAGATATCACCTCACGCCAGTCAGAGTGGCCAAAATGAACAAATCAGGAGACTATAGATGCTGGCGAGGATGTGGAGAAACGGGAACCCTCTTGCACTGTTGGTGGGAATGCAAACTGGTGCAGCCGCTCTGGAAAGCAGTGTGGAGGTTCCTCAAAAAATTAAAAATAGACCTACCCTATGATCCAGCAATAGCACTGCTAGGAATTTACCCAAGGGATACAGGAGTACTGATGCATAGGGGCACTTGTACCCCAATGTTTATAGCAGCACTCTCAACAATAGCCAAATTATGGCAAGAGCCTAAATGTCCATCAACTGATGAATGGATAAAGAAATTGTGGTTTATATACACAATGGAATACTACGTGGCAATGAGAAAGAATGAAATATGGCCTTTTGTAGCAACATGGATGGAACTGGAGAGTGTGATGCTAAGTGAAATAAACCATACAGAGAAAGACAGATACCATATGGTTTCACCCTTATGTGGATCCTGAGAAACGTAACAGAAACCCATGGGGGAGGGGAAGAAAAAAAAAAAGAGGTTAGAGTGGGAAAGGGCCAAAGCATAAGAGACTGTTAAAAACTGAGAATAAACTGAGGGTTGATGGGGGGTGGGAGGGAGTGGGGGGTGGGTGATGGGTATTGAGGAGGGCACCTTTTGGGATGAGCACTGGGTGTTGTATGGAAACCAACTTGACAATAAATTTCATATATTAAAAAAAAAAAAAAGAAGATGTGGTGTGTATATACGTTCATACATGGACTATTACTCGGTGATCAAAAAGAATGAAATTTTGCCATTTGCAACAACATGGGTGGAACTAGAGTGTATTATGCTAAGGGAAATAAGTCAGTCAGAAAAAGACAGATACCATATGATTTCACTAATATGTGAATTTAAGAAACAAGATGAACATAAGGGAAGGGAAGGAAAAATAATATAAAAACAGAGGGGAAGGCAAGCCATAAGAGACTCTTAAATACAGAGAACAAACTGAGGGTTGCCGGAGGGGTGTTGGGTGGGGGATCGGCTAGATGGGTGATGAGCATTAAGGAGGGTACTTGTTGGGATGAGAACTGGGTGTTATATGTAAGTAATGAATCACTAAATTCTACTCCTGAAATCATTATTACACTATATGTTAACTAACTTGGATTTAAGTAATATAAGATAAATTAAAAAAAAAAAGGAAATAGCATGTATTGGATCATTCACTTCATAGAAATGTATTTTACTTGATTTATCTGTCTTCCCATCAGCATACATGCAAAAGAAAAAGAGGTATTTGGAATAATAATGTTATAATTTCAAAAATATTCACATTATTTTAATAATATCTATTTCTAGGGGTTAGATTTGGTATAAATTTTTTATACCAAAATTTTTTATACCAAATTTATTCTTTGTAGATTTGGCATTGCTTAAAATCTTTAGAATAAACACAAACTATTTTTTTTAGCCAAATGCAATCATTACCCTAAAAAAAAAGCATCTTAAAGGAAAGGACTCTGGGTTCACTGAAAAATCTGCTGTATAGATGAATAATTTAAGATTAGATTCTTAGGATACATGGTTACTTATGTTTACATAGACTTAGTATATCTTTAAATCCCCCTAATTTATAGCTCAGATACATATTTATTAAGCTTAAAGTCTTCCCCTTTAGACATTTTTCTGTATGTTAATATATAGCCATGACATTGTTGAAGTGTGACACACCTTGCTGTGCATGTTGGGGTGCACAGATGGAGATAAACCTGGGGCAGAGGGTGAGGAACTAGCTCCTGTTCTAAAGGCAAATGAATTTATTATGATCAGTACTACCAGAGCAAAGCAAAAAGTGAATATACGATGAATTAATGGTGTGAGGGAAAAGCTGAAAGGAAAGACTCCTGTCAGAGTGACAGCAAGCTTAACATTGTGACTTAAGGCCCTCTTTTTATGCCTCCAGTTTGGGCTTGATATAGAGACAGTCCCATGCTTTAAGATTCCCTCTTGTTCAAGTTATTTTTCCCTGGGTGGCAATTTTTCTGCTCTCAATTCAGGGCGAGTGAGCTAAGAGTAAGTGTGTTGCTAGGAGAAGCCTAGCCTGTGGAAATTGGTGAGGATAGGCTGTTTTTCCTAATCTCTAGCCCCTACTAAGGAAAAACCCTGGGGAGCGTGGATCATAGTGCCCTCTGTAAAAGTGGGTGGCTTTAAATTTGAATTGGTCGGGGAAAATTACATTTCTCCAAATTTATGCCAACATTTGGACCCAAGCTCAGATATTGCTGCCACCCAAAGCATTGATGTTTATCTAGGACCGTCCAAATTTTACCAAAAAGCAAGGAATAAATGATCCAAGTACTACTGAAACTGTGGGAAATCATTGAAATTGCTTGCTATAAAAAGAAGAAATCAGACAATACATGCATATATTTTTACTTATGGAGAAATATGTGGTTTTCTTCTGTGTGTATTTTAATACACACTGCATCATATTGAATATTTATATAAATTCATCTAAAAAGGTCTGCAAATCTCATCTCAACAATGGTGGCCTTTAAGGGGAAGGGAGGAGACCAAGTTTGGGCATGGGGAGCAGAGACCTTAGCCATGGGACATCTGTGATATTCTCACATCTCTCTTCTCTCTTCCTCTCTTTTCCTTCCTTTTGTTTATCTTTTTGAGAAATAGAGTCGTACTTTACTTTCACAACTAAAAATTACTTTTAAAGATTTGGGAATATTATTTTCCAGAAAAGTCTGGTTGTACATTTAATAATTTTCTAGTCAAATTGTTTGTTTTGTTGTTTTAAAAACCAATTTCTGCATAATAGCTATGTTTTGTGATGCAGCTGATTCCATATGGTCACTGGGATGAATAAATATATCAAAGATATGTTTTTTGTCTTGTTTTTTATCTGAATAAAAATTCTTGTTGGATGGATGGATGGTTGGATGGATGGATGAATTGGGAGTTGGATGGATGGGTAGATAGGTAGATGGTTGGATAAATGGTTGGTTGGATGAATGGGTGGATGGAAAGATGGATAGATGAATGATAAATCTGGTATGAGAGATAATTACTTGTTAGATTAGGGATGACCTTGTGCACAGTTTATAAATTTGAATAAAAATGAGTTAAAATACATTCTTATTTACTTCTGGCCATAACTAAATTTGATAAAGGCAGTATTTCTTGTCTTTAAAAAACTCAGCAAAATAAGGGATTGGATGATGATGTAAGTCTAATACTAAGATGAAGCTGAGACTTTGTAGAGATGCAGTAGGGAGTAATAAACTGTTTCTTCTCTCTCAGTGAAATGAGAAGAAAAGATACAAATGAACACTGAAATCATTTAGGAACATAGCAGGGTGATTACAGAAGTTATAGGGAGGACAGTAGTGCCCAGAGGTGTAGCAAAGCAGTAGGAAAACTGAATCTGCCACACAAAGATGGGTTTTATTCCAAAAGAGAGAGCAGAAGGAGACAGTCCCTGGCAGCCAAGTTTGCTCTCCACCCCAAATATGATACTGGCACTAATAATCTCATAGAAGGAAGCAAGAGACTCATTCTCTCATGGACCTTCAGTGAGAGGAGACTAGAAAAGTCCATTTTTGTTTGACCAGAGTGAGAATTATGCTTTTTTCTAAATGATCACCACCTATTCACTTTTCACTTCCCAGCTCAGGGTCACTGTCCTCTCCCCCCACTCCCCAGCAGGGTCTCTGTATTTTTGCAGATATGGATATGGAGAATAATGAAGACTTAATGTGAAGCATAAAACTTTATCCTGTTTCCATTACTAGCCTATTCTGCCCCAGCCTATCAGGGAAAATGAAATCTTTTCTCTAAGCTCTAGAAGGCTTTCAGCAGACATCTAGCCAGAAAATGCCTCCTGGCTCACACAGCAAAGAATATCCAGGACTACAGCTTGAAAAGCTCAGTGTTGTACAATGGCCTGAGGCTGGTGGCTTTTCCTGGAGCTGCAGGCATTTTCAAAAAGGGAATGCCAAGGCAGAGAAACTGACCTGGAAATTAGAGGGAACAAGAAAGAAATGTTTGCCTATTTCATACAACCATCTAAAGAGGGCAGACTGAGGCTCTGGGTGCAAAGAAGAAGAAAAGAGAGAGAGAAAAAGTCCTCCTCCCTCCCTACTCCCACCCCACACAAAGGCTGGCAATGATTGACTTTGAAAGTGCCATATACACATCTCTGCTTAAAACACATGCTGTCAAACTTGTTTTTCTGCGCCTTGAAAAATTCTGTCAAATGCCATAAGCCATTCTGTCAAGAAATCTCTTGTTTTTAACTGCCAGATCCTTTGCCTTGCCTCTTTCTTCTTCAAAGCATTAACCTTCTTCTTGGGCTTTTGGCCAAATGTCATGGAAGAAATGGATGCTCTAGTTGGTCGTCCCAATGATGGAATGTACTATTTCACAATACACTAAGCCACAGACCTCAAACTCAAATGCCTACAGGAGCTGGGCAGGTAACATAAATGAACAAAGCAGGCTTGATGGTAAAGTAGACTGTCTTCATCCTACTAAAAAGAGGAACCTTGTCCTGAGCTCTAGCTAACAGTTGACCTGCAAGTCTGATGTTGCCAGATCTGCAGATCCATTTCATCTGTTTTAGGAGCAATTATCTTACCTTTTCTATTTCTCTGATTTTTGTTTCTTTGGGGGCTGCTGTTCCCCTTGCAGTAATGCTCCAGTGGCAAAGCTGTGCTACCTCCTTCCCACACCCCATCTTTTAAGGAATTGTTTTGTTTTCCTCTTATTCCATGACTCTAAAATGTGATTTACCAGAAGTTACTTCTGGTAGCTGCACAATAGCTGCACAATAACTACACAGTTATCTTCTCCAAAACTTTTCCAAGAATGGGCACCTAGCCCAAGCTAAAATGATTCTAGTTCCTCACCCTCCTGGCCACAGTGATTGGTCCAGGAGGCCTGGTCATGTGACCCAAGTTGGCCAATTAGTATTTTTCTCTCTTTCTCCCTATCCCCATTTCTTTCTTTCTTTTATTGGATCTTGGGTGAAAGAGTATTCTTTTCATTGTGAATCTGGGAGGGTATCAGCTAGGAAATCTTTGGTAGCCCTCACTTCAACCTTGTGGAAGAATCTAGCCTTAGGCAATTATGCAAATACCAGAAATCAGAGAGAAAATCCTGAGGGCAGCCAGGTTCCCAGCCTCTGTTGTCTCAGAGAGCAGCTCCCCTCCTATTATTTTTCAGGATTGATTCATAGGAGCAAATAAACTCTTTTTGCCTAGCCAATTTGAGTTGAGCTTCTGTCACTGGTAAGTCAAAAAACCCTGACAGTTATGTGGACTCTGCGGCTGGACTGCTTGTGTTCAATCTACATCTGAGACTTGCTCTGTGATCTTGAGGAAGTTTGTTAAACTCTTCATCTCAGTTTCCACAGCTGTAAAATGGTATCAAAAATAGAACTTACATTGTAATGTTACTGTAAAGATTAAGAGAATCAATACATATGAAGCATCCAGAACATAAATGTTGTCATCAAAGTGTGATCAAATGGCAAAAAATTATTTTGAGAAAGAGAGGGACTCAATCAGTCTGTTTGCAACTGTACCCAAACTGTCTGCACTTCTGCTCAAAGAAAAATTTGAAACCTAAAAAGGTGATTCCTCTTCTATCAGGTTCTCACCCTTCAAAGAAATGGCCAAAGAAAGATGTTTCTCTTTTCCCTTCCCAAAGAGAAGGAAAAAAAAAAGAGCTCTATAAAATCACATTTATGTTATATCAAGAAATTAGAAAACAAAGTAGACAAGAACTCTAGAACAAGGTGGAACTCATTAATATTCTGAGAGGGACAGAAAGTTGAAGAGAGAGTAGAGTCATTATAACACATTTAAACACCCACTACAAAGAGAAGTTACTAATGGGTGAGTGTAGGTATAATTTAATGCTTGCATTTATGAGAAAATCCAGGAAATGACAGGCCTGTAATTTTGACTTCAGAGAAGAGGTAATGGAAATGCTGCTCAGACTTAGAGCAGCAGAGTGCTGTGCAAGTTATTATTTAATTAGAAATTGTAAGCACAGATTCAAACAAGGGAAGTACTCTCATTTTGCATGCAGTAGGTTCATTGGCACCCTGAGGAAATGAAGAAGCAGCAGAGAAGGAAGCTATTAACTTCTTCAAGAGGACCTATCTGAAATGTAGTCGAGGGTGAGAATCTGAGGTCATGAGTCCAAGAATACCTTGCAACCTGCCTTTACCCTCAAGGCCCTTGGTGTTTGTCTCAAAAGAAACAATGTCATCTTCAAGAACAGGAAAGAGAAAAATAAAGTTAGGTAGCAATTTCCATGTTTTAGGAGCTGAACTGAGAAATGAAGGGATTAAATGGCAAAGGAATTTCAGTTTTGATAGGAGAATCAGCTTTCTGAAGTCTAATGATAAAACATTAGGTTGAGGCTATGGAGTCAGAGTGTGGCATCTCCCCTTTTGGAGATGGTCAGAAAGGAATGTCATAGCCCTCTGAAGACAAGAAAAGTGAGTGACACAGGTCCATTTAGGGTGACTTTATGGCTATTTTGCTCACTTTCACTGTCTGCTCAACACAACATATCACCATGAGTTATACTGATATTAACAGATTGTCATGGATAGTTTCAGCACTAAGTCTTTTTTAAATACAAACAAAGATTTCATGAAAATTTCATGTTACCTGGGAAGCCCTCACTGTTAAAATGGTGGGAGAAGGCAGTTAGAGCACTGAAGAAACTCATGGCTCTGTTTGACATCACTGTTTTTTTCAAGGATGAAGAGCAGCCTTTAAAAAAATTGGTTATTTCCCCCTAAATGGCCATCAGTGGACAAAAGGATAGAAAAGATGTGGTCCATATACACTGGAAAATGATTCAGCCATAAGAAAGAGTATATCCTGCCATTTGTGACAACAACATGGATGACCCTTGAGCACCTTAAACTAAGTGAGATAAGTGAGACAGAGAAAGGCAAGTACTGTATGATATCACTTATATGTGGCACTCAAAAAGTCATGAAGAAAAACGGAGAGTAAAATAGTAGCTACCAAGGGATGGAGAGGAGGATAAGAGTGATGTTACTTAAGGGCACAAACTTGCAATGAGTAGTAAACAGGTACAGTATAATGAATACAGATAGTACTGTATTATAATTATGTAAGGTGATTGATATTGCTACAATGGCAATCCCATCACAATATATAAATGTATCAAAGTAACACACAATGTTATATGTCAAAATTATCCAATAATTTCACCCACTATGTCAAATTTTTCCAATAAAAAATGATTATTTGTAGGTCAGACATTTCCTTCTAGAGGATCAGAAAAAGGGTGGATCGTCATCCCCAACATTTATTTCATTCAGTCTTATTTAAAAAGGTTGAAAAAAGAAAGTAAATGAGAGATTGACCTGGAGAATCCATGGAGAATGCATTTTATGGGTCAGTCTAATTGGTCCTAAAACAACTTAGCCTGGTCACAAAGCCAAGGGCCCCATTACTAAAAGTATTTTTAAATTGTCCCAGAGGACACCACTCTTAATTCAGAGAATAGTTTTGTGTCTCTTAGGGTCTGAAGGCTCATCCCATCGCATAGTTGTCAGTTTAATCTCCAGGCTATACCCACAGGAGGCAGCCAAGTGCAGAGAAGCAATATTATTTCAACCAGATGACACAGATTCTTTTCTCAACTCTGGTTCTGGTTCTGGTGACCGTAAGCAAGTCACTTTTCCTATTTAAGCCATTTTTCTTTACTATAAACTTGAAGAAATAAAGAGTGGTTGACTTCTAATTTCCCTTTCAGCATTAAAGATCTATAGAATAAATCCTTTCTTTTTTTTCTTTTTTTTTTTAACGTTTATTTATTTTTGAGACAGAGAGAGGCAGAGCATGAACAGGGGAGGGGCAGAGAGAGAGGGAGACACAGAATCTGAAATAGGCTCCAGGCTCCGAGCTGTCAGCACAGAGCCTGACGCGAGGCTTGAACCCACGGACCGTGAGATCATGACCTGAGCTGAAGTCAGATGCTTAACCGACGGAGCCACCCAGGCGCCCTAGAATAAGTCCTTTCTAGAAAGAGAAACTGTAGTGTGAATTCTATGAAAATGTATTTTGGGAGAAGCAAATTTAATAATGAATAAAATGTTGACTGAGAAGGCTGGACAGAGCAAAGCCAGCACTAGGATTGCTTCAGACCAAGAAAGAAGAGTAGAGCATGTTATGGGGGAACATGATGGCAGGGAAAGGACATTACAAGCCTGGAAAGGCAAAGGCAAGAAGGAATTAAGGAAAACAGGGAGCAGAGTCAATGCAAATGGCATTGGGTTCTACCCCAAGCTCTGCTCTGAGGTTCATCCTTCAGGCAAGTTTTAGATTTATCTCCTTGAAGCCTTCCCAGGCCAGTTTCATTTATAGTACTCTGGACAGGTCAGGTTTCTCTCAGAAACCATCAAGTAGCTCCTCATGGCCTGGAGAATAAAGTCTCCACATACTGTCTCTAAAATTTGTCTTCTACCTATCTTTCTAGACCTCTCTTTAACCTGCCCCTGGCAAATGCTAAATACTTTATCCTTTCTGGACTGTTCCTGAATGTCCTTCCATTGTCTTCACTTTCTGGAAGGCCCTTCAGCTCCATCACTACTGGTGGAAATACACTCATATTTCAAGATTTATGGTACCATTCCTGACTTCAGGAGTATTTTATCCATCAGGCCCTCAGAGTTTTCAGGAGCCTGTTACAATGTTTGAGACCTGCAGTGGAGGTGAAAAAAATAATGAACCTCAAAATATGAAAAACAAAAAATTAAAATAATATTTTAAAAACAAATGTTGACAACAAAATATTGTATTTAATCTGAGAACTGGATGCATTTTAATATGATTACCATGTCTTGGAGTGGAGTTTTCTAAGGAAAAAGTACTTGGGGCTTACAGATGCTTCACAAGAGAAGATTCCTGTTTAAACTAACACCTAGAGGTCTGTCCCCCACTCCTTCCTGTTTCTCTAGTGCTTTGGAGATGTATCCATCACACCACTAATTCACTCTGCTGTATGTCCATGTGACCTGTGTTCAGCCGATGCTTCTTGAAGGCAGAAATCTCCACCTGGGGTCCCATGGGCCTATAGGTCAATAGATAAGTTTTTCAGATCAGGAGATTTCACCAAATGCCTGGGGTTTTGTTTGTGGTTTTTTTTTTTTTTGGCTTCTTTAAAAAATTTAGATGCCGAAGCCACACCAGTCTCACCTTTGTGCCAAGTTATAGGTGACCAGAGCAGAGTAGGCAGGGCATGCTATCTCTTGTTTGCCAAGCTCTCCTGTGCCCACTTCAGCAACTTACATCAGAACCTGGCAACTGTAGGCACTGAGTCTGGGACCCCTTGTCTTATTCCTTTCTGGGTAACTCCTCTTAGCCCTCATCATACCCAGCACAATGTCTTGCATAGTTCAGGGGGTTAATATGTATTTGTTGAACGAATAAGCGATTACAGGGTTTGGGGCTTGATGTCCTCAGATTTCACTGTCAGAATCAGACTTTGAGATGCACAAAGCAAACTTTAGCCATATAGTAATAACATGAAACTATTTTTCCTTTTCCAGCTGGTTGAGGAGGGAAACTAATAACAAGCTATGTGGAGTATAATTGGATCATTTTACTGAAAATGATCACAGCAGTAGCAAATTATATCTGTATGATGGATCTCCAGCATTACTGATTTTTTTGTCAAAATTTCAGGCAAATTATTGTCTTAATTCCAAAATGATGTATCCAAAGATTTGTTAATGCAAGAGTGTCAGATGCAATGGAAATTTATAATGAAACATCAACCGAAAGCAAGATAAATGTGTGCCATCTAGTGCTTCTATTTTTCTTTTATTAAACAAAATTAGCCTTCTCCCCTAAATTGAAAAATACCCTTTACAAGATGAGAAATTCAGCTGAAAAGAATGCTAGAGAAGCTTAAGCATTTAAAGAGATTTAAAGCCATCATTTCAGAAAACTGAATTTTTTTTTTTCAAAATTTCAAGTTTGCTACTGAGATCCAAACTACAGATGTCAGGTTTGAGAAACATGTTTAAAAACAGGCTATTCCATAGTATCAGCTGGGGAATTTAAGGTGGTATTTTCAGTGGCAGTTTGACCTGACCCATATATACACTCTAGTACTGACACAACTGGTCTATGTCAATATGAAAGAGCATCTCAAATTTCCAAACAGACACTGAGCTCCTTGAGCGTACAGACTGTCTCTCACCACTCTGCCTGTCTTCACTTCCCTGCTGCAATGCTCTGTGCATAACTAGTGCCTAAATATTTATGATTACTTGGTGAATAAACACGGCCAACCCATTTGCCATAAAATGCAACAAACCTTTATTCAATTCTCTTGGAAAAGTAGCAAGTTCTAAAACATGGGAGAGCTATAGAAAGTGCGTGGATCTATAAGGAGAGCCTTTGTATTAATAACTCATGCAGGGAGAAAACTGCAATTGAAGAACAGAACACTGCCAGGGCTCTGGGTAAGGTTCTATAGCACTGTAGTGGAAATGTTACCACCTTGGTAATAAGAAATGAGATTTATATGTTGGCCAGTTGCACCAAATCAGATGTAGTTGTTCATTTTCAGATAGAATGTGACCTACAAAACACTCCAGTCAAGGAAGCAATGAGCTATTCAAGTAGTAGAAATCTATTGTAACATTAATTCACATATCAAGAATATACCTGGTATTATCCTTTAAACATGATATGTGTTTCCATTCCTTGACCAAATGGTCATCGAAACCAATAGTAATTGAGGCCCAGATAGATAAAAGGACATGGTAGATTCTATTATTCTTAAAAGAGATATTTTATCCCATCCACCTCATCCAATCTCCACAGGGGGAGTAAACTCTTCAGCTTCTTTTATTTTTTAAAGTTTATTTATTTTTGAGAGAGAGAGCATGCACATGAGAGGGGGAGAGGTGCTGGGAGAGAATCCCAAGCAGACTCCAAGCTGTCAGCATCAACTCAACATGGGGCTTGATCTCACAAACTATGAGATCATGCCCTGAGCTGAAATCAGGAGTCAGATGCTTAGCCAACTGGGCCACCCAGGCACCTCCTGCTTCTTGACTTTGAGCTAGGCCATGTGACTTGTTTTGACCAATGAGATGTTAGTAGATGGGACTGCAAGCAGAGGCTTGAGGTATGCTTGAGTGCTTGGTATTACCTGCTTGCGCTTCTGCTATTGACTGGAGAAGATCATGCCTGTGTGGCTAATGCCTCCTTAGTCTATGCCCTGAACTGAGATCTGTGAAGCAGCAGCACCCCATATGTCTGTGAACATATAAGTGAATGGCCATTTGGGTGAAGCAATAACTGTGCTGTGGTGCAGCAAAAACTAATTGATACAGGTGTTCTACCTGTCCAAGGTCAAACAATTAGTGGGTGGTATTTTATGTAATTGTACCAGGAAACTTGAAGATACACAGCATCTCACTTTTCCATCTTACAGAAAAAGAGAAAGAGCATACATTGCTGGGAAATATCATCTTGGGGACTCAGAAAGCCAGTGGTAGGACAGAGAGATAGAGGCAGGTATGGATGTTGATTCTAGAATTCTAGATCTAGGCACCTTTCACACAGATGTGCTCTGAAGGAGAGTCTACATACACTGCTTTGAAAAATTCTATCATTGAAGGGTTACATGAGGAAAACAATGAATTACAGACCCCAAAATTCTGTCTCCCCCACTCTACCTCTTTCTCTCTCTTTCTCTCTTACCCTTTCTTTTCTCCTACTCTTTCTTTTTCTCTTTCTTTCAACTTGGGGATGGAGACAGTGTGGTACAGGTGATGGTACACTGGATAAAGAGTCAATAAAATTACCTTCTGAGGCTGTCTCTGCCACTGTATCTTTGAGACTTTGGCTAAGTTACTTCACCTCTTGGAGCTTTGTTTTCCTCATCAGTAAAGCACAGTTGGTAATACTACCTGCTTCTCAGAGGCATGGATGGGAATTATGAAATAACAATTCTAAAGTGCTCACAACAGTGTTTGGCTCGAGTTCTGCCTCTAGAGAGAGGCAGACATCTTTTCCTTTTATAACCTCCTGCAGCAAAAAAGGTTACATACTTCCCCCTTCTGTCAGGTAAAAATGTGCAGAGCCAGCAGATGCTAGCATCTTCCTGTCAAGAAAATTGGCACAGAACAACTTCCCTGGCTGAGCTAAACAGGTCAGCAGGGTCCTGTGCTTCTTCTTCTATAAGAATCCTGTGTTCTAAAACCCTCAAGTGAGTTATTCTTCATAGAAAGGTGATGCCACTCATCTAATCTGGTCTTTTGACATTACTTCCTGATACACACATCAGGCCCACTGTTTCATTCCTACAGCCTCAGTTATATTTGGACCTCCCTAATCACCTTTATTCAGCAAACATGTGCCGGAGGCAACTCTCACCTGTAAGGCAGACAGAAAAATCCTTTCCTTGTCTTCTAGTAGCTCATGATTCTTCTGGGGAAAGGACTTCAAGTAGGAAGTGTTCATTTATTCAGCAGGTGTTTACTGAGCCCGTACTACATACCAGGCTCTGGGAATGCCGTAGTGAATAAAACAATGTTCCTGGAGACATGTAGTGTGGGGCAGCTTTGTCCAACAGAAATGGAATGTGAGCCATATATATAATTTTAAGTTTTCGAGTTGCTATATTAAAAAAGTGAAAATAAATAGGTGAAGTTAATTTTAATAATATATTTTATTTAACCTAGTACACCCAAAATGTTACAATTTTGACACATAATCAAGATTTTTACTTTCTTACTGGATTATATGGTAATTCTGTTTTTAATTTTGTGAGAAACTCCCATACTGTTTTCCACCCAAAGAAAATGAAAACACTAATTTGAAAAGATATATGCACCCCTGTGTTTATTGTAGCATTATTTACAATAGCAAAGATACAGAAATAATGCAAGTACCCATCCATAGATGAATGGCTAAAGAAGATGTGGCACACACACACACATACACACACACACATGCACACACACACGCACACTGGAATATTACTCAACTATAAAAATAATGAAAACTTGCCATTTGCATCTACATGGATGGATCTACAGGGTATTATGCTAAGTGGGATAAGTCAGTTAGAGAAAGACAAATACTGTATGATTTCACTCATATGTGGAATTTAAGAAACAAAAAAAGTGAACAAATGATGAAAAAAGAGACAAAATCCGCTGTTAAATACAGAGAACAAACTGATGGTTATCAGAAGGGAGGTTGGGAGGATGGGTGAGATAGATAAAGGGGATCAAGAGTACACTTATCTTGATGAGCACTGAGTAATATACAGAAATGTTGAATCATTATATTGTTACCTGAAACTAATATAGCACTGGATGTTTACGACACTTCAATAAAAAAATAAAGAAGTTAAAAAAAGATTTTTACCTTCTTTATTCATACTCACCCTTTGAAATCTGGTGTATGCTTTATACTTACAGCACATCTGGATTTGAACTGCCACATTTCAAGTGCTGGGTGGCCTTATGTGGCTGTTGGCTACTATATGTAGGACAGTGAGGGTATAAAGAAATAGGTGAGCAATGGGAGGCCATGGGCACTGGACTGGGAAGAGGAATGAGGAGGGCAGGAAGGACTCAGAGAGCAGAGGTGCTTTCTGAGGAGGCAGGTGGAGTCAGGCTGCAGAGGTGGGAAGTAGAGAGAGAGATGTCCAAAGCAACAGCAGATGAGACATCACTGCTGTGCCAGGAGTCAGCTCAGCCAGGCTGATGGGGGAATATTGGAGAAGAGAGTGAATGAAAAGTGCTGGAGGAATTCCAACTCTGGAGTGGCAGAAATCATCCCAATCACAAGAAGCATTCTGAAGGGAGAAAAACTAGCTTGGAGTACAAAGAGCCTAAACATGTGTTTGGTCTCTGAACATCGACTCATTCTTTTCATTCATGAACAAATATTTATTGAATACCTACTATGTGCCAGCGACTATGAATTAGTGTTGAATAAGATGGTCCCTTCCCCATGGAAATCACATTTTGCTAGAGAGGTAGATAATAAACAAGTGATAAATACATAATACAGTTTCAGGTAATGGTAAATTCATGATGGGGTGGGGAAGAAACACGTGAAATACCCACTGATAATGGACACAGTGTTATTTGGTGGTGAGCTGGATAGTCTCCATTTGCCCTGCAGATCCATTTTCCACCTTCTCTGCCTATCCCTGTGTCCTAGGAGGCTGACCTCTGTGGAGTGCAGCAGCAGACTTGTCCTCTAGTTCCCTGTTGGGCCTGGCCAATAAGGAACATTGACAGGAGCTACAAGAAAGGGAGGGAAAGGTTAATGTCTCCCAGGATCCACCTCTGTTGCAGCTGGGACCACAGTTTGGGCAGTGGCTGAGTGCCTTTATCTATGACTCCAACTCTTGCCGGAACTGTTTACACCATTTTCTCCTCTCACCCATCCAAGCAAGGGATTGGTAATGGCTCTTGTCTGGCTCATTCTTGGGTGCTTCACTCTTCCATCTTGATTCCCATAACCCATCTGCACCTCTGCAAAACACACCTGAGTTAAAAAGTCTCTTCAATACCCACCCTGAGTGCTGACACTTCATTCTTGACCAGGGAGGTTTAAGCTTTGGCTTGAAGGAAAAATGTCAGCCAAGGTGATATCTATGCAAGAGTGCTCCAGGCATAGTGGGTGCAGGAGCAAAGGGTGTGCAGAGAACAAACTAGGTGTGTCATAGGAACAAGAAGAAAGCCAGAAGGACTGACTCAGCAAGAGGCAAGAGAGGTAGGAGTGGGGATGGAGAGTGAGGTCAGAGGTACACAGGGTCTCTTGTGTGGGGCAGGGGATAAGGGAGGAACTCTGGGACTTACTCAAAGTACAGCGGAAATGTGAGGGAGGGTTGTGGACAGTAACATAATCTAATTGACGCTTTTAAAAGACACAGCCTGTGCCAAGAAAAAGCAAACCAAACCAAAATTAAACCTCAAAAAGGCTGGGGACACATCAAAAAGTTACAGAGGTCAACCTGAAAAATCTCCCAATGGCCAATTGGAACAAAATAAAAAATAATAGTGTTGGATTATCACCCAAAGATGAAAATATATATACATAAGTCTACACTGACACAAACAAATGATTGAATAAGTAAATAAATGGAGAAAATCTGACTCTTCTTTCCAGAATTTTAATTAATAAGTGGAAAGGAGTGAGGGAAATAGAAAATCACCATTACAGCATCACAGCAATCACTGCTGCAGGCAAGATCCACCAATAAATGCTAAAATTAATGAGGGAAAGTTTAAGGAGAAACAGGATATTTGCATAGCCTTAAAGTATCTCCCTTCAGATACATATTAATTACTGTGGTGGCTTTAATATATATCTACATGTTCTTTGACACTCCTTCCTCCAGCAGGCAGAGCTTAATTCCCTTCCCATTGAATGTGAGTTGATTCTCTGACTCACTTCTAATGTGGAGAGTACAGAAAGGGAAAATAGTAACTTTACAATGGACACCACTCTGTGTGTGCTAGTGACGCAAGTTAGCATCACCAGCAAAAAGACACGTTGTTCTCCCCTAGCCCCTGATGTCTCTGTGGTATACTTTCCCAAATCTACAACATCAAAGTCTAATCATGAAAAATCATCAGCCAAGTTCAAATTGAGGGACAGTCTGCAAACCACCTGACCAACTTTTGAAAATTTCCAAGGTCATACAGGACAAGAAAAGACTGAGGAACTAATCACAGATCAGAGATTAAGGAAACATAATGACTAAGTGCCAAGTGGTGTCCCAGATTAGATCCAGGAACAGTAAAGGAAGTCTGAATAAAGTCTGCAGTTTAGTCACTATTATTGCATCAATATTAATTTCTTAGTTTTGATAATTCTACTATGTTCATGGAAGATATTAACATTTGGGGGAGGCTGGATGAAAGATATATGGAAACTCTATTCTCCTTGCAACTTTTCTATAGAAAAAAGTCTAAGCCTATTTCCAAATAAGCAGTTAAAAAAAATACATGGTTGTATTAGTTGTGGTTCTCCAGAGAAACAGAACCACTAGGATATATAGCTTTATGATCTATAACTATATCTATAGCTATTTCACCTCTATCACCTACATCCATATCATCTAAATTTATATCTGTCATTTATATCTTCTGTATCTATGTCTATATAGACAAAGGTATTATGAGGCACTGGCTCACAGAAGAATGGAGACTAGGCAGTCCCACGATCTGCTGCCTGTATGCTGGAAAACCAAGGAAAGCTATTGGTATAATTCAGTCTGAGTCTGGAGGTCCCAGAGTCAGGCAAGCTGATGATATAGTTCTTAGTCCAAAGGCAGAAGACTGCTGTCTCAGCTCAAGCAGCCAGGCAGAGATGGACAAATTCTCCTTTCCTTCTCCTTTTGTTGTGTTCAGGCCCAGGACATCAGAGAATGCCCACCCACATTGTGGAGGGCAATCTACTTTACTGAATCCACTGATTCAAATGCTAATCTCATCTGGAAACTGCTCTCACAGACACACCCAGAAATAACAGTTAGCCAAATAGCTAGATACTCTGTAATCCACTCAAATTGGCACATAAAATTAACTGTGACAATGGTCCAAGATGAAAATTCATGTATCAGCAAGGAATTTATATTTAGTCATATCCACCAGAGGATCACCTGAGAAATGTTAGTAGCATCATTTTTACCCTGCAGACCCAACTTCCCTAGCACGTCTGCTTCAATTAAGAGATCATCCTCAGAGCTCTTTAACACAGGGACAGAGGGATGAATCCATCCCCATGCACCTTCCTCACTCTCCATAATCCCATTGAATTCAGGAGCTCAGGTTGTGCCCCTTCGGGCCTTGGTGGTTCCATCTATACAGTTTGGGCTGTAGGATCTCTAAGGCCTTCTGGGTTTAGGGGTTCAACTCTGAGAGCAGATTTGCTGTGTGGTAATCACATCTCAAGTCACTGCAGCCAGGTAAAGAGAATCAGAAAACATGTTCTACTTCTTGAATAGTGGGCTTACCATGGTAGGAGGCAGTTGTAACAACTCTAAAAATAACTAACACTTGGGGTGCCTCAGCTGGTTTGGCTCAGGTCATGATGTCACAGTTCATAAGTTCAAGCCCTGCATCGGGTCCGAGGTGACAGTGAGGAGCCTGCTTGGAATTCTTTCTCTCCTTATCTCTCTGCCTCTCTCTTTCTCAAAATAAATGAAAATGCTTAAAAATAACTAACACTTGCTAAACTCTTACTGTGTACTGGGTACTATTCTAAGCACTTTGCATGTATTTACATACTAAATCCTCAGCACAGCCACCACCACCACCATCACCATCGTCATCATCATCATCATCTCCACTTTATAAGTAAGAAAGCTGAGGCACAGGGAGGCGAAGGCATAGCTAGACTTGAACTCTATAAGGGCATGAGCTGTTCTGTGTTGCACAGAGCAGGGATGGGGGCCCTAGGGGAGATGATGAAGTCCTGGTGAATGCAGGGACAGAGACTGTCTCCTATCCCAAAATGGGGACGGCATTTTGGGTGGTGTCCACCTCCACTCTTTTTTTTTTTTTTTTTTTTTTTTTTTTGTTTTTTCAACATTTTTTATTTATTTTTGGGACAGAGAGAGACAGAGCATGAACGGGGGAGGGGCAGAGAGAGAGGGAGACACAGAATCCGAAACAGGCTCCAGGCTCCGAGCCATCAGCCCAGAGCCTGACGCGGGGCTCGAACTCACGGACCGCGAGATCGTGACCTGGCTGAAGTCGGACGCTTAACCGACTGCGCCACCCAGGCGCCCCATCCACCTCCACTCTTTACCCAGGACTCTGAGGAGCTACGTTTACAGGCCTGGCCTGGATCCTAGCACAGAAACACAAGGGAAGAACACTTCAGCAACTTGCTCTCTCTAGAAGCAACTTCCTTTCAGCTGTCTCCCCAGGCACCTGGGAAATATCTGTCTCTCACATACACTACCCCTGCCTCCTCCTTATCTCCTCCCAGCCTGGCTTTTTATGGATGGTGTGTACTCATGCATGCACACAGTTCATTTATTTTCTTTCCTCTGTTGGTTTTATAAAAATTACAACTTGATAAATACTAATTGTGAAATATTCAAATAGCACAGACATACATAATGGAAGAAGTTAAAATGCCATCCTCCTTCCCCCATGCCTCTGTGCCCGTTTCCAAATCCCACTCTCTGGGGGTAGCCATGTAGTTGCTATGAGCAAGCATTTCTTAGGCACATTTTTTTTTTGGCCAAAAATAGGGCCCATGAGAACAGGACTGTTTGTCTTGTTCACTGTTGCAATCCTAGGACAGGGTCCAGGTAAGTGGCCAATCATGTTTGTTGAATTCTGGGTGAATGAATGATTTATTCTGCAACTTACTTGCTTTTCTCTCCAAGAAATAGAGCTATCTCCCTACATCACTTTTCAGGGACTGTCGAGAATTCCACAATCCAGATGTACCTTAATGTATTTAGCCATGTCCTTTTGATAAACACTTGGGTATTTTGCAGGGTTTCTACTACAAACATGGTGCAGTGAGCCCCTTTTTACAGGTTTCTTAGTATGCGTGAATGAATGCTTCAGTAAGGGAGAATCTCTGTAATGTAACTGCTTGGTCAAAGGGTATGTAGGGTTCAAATTATGCCCCAGAGATGTGGCAGGGGTGCAGAAAGTCCACAAGGGCTGCAGGCACTGTGAGGCCACTGCTGCTTCCTGACAATGGGTTAAATCAACATCTCTCTGCTCAGGAGTGGGTTGCAGCTTAGGAGGAGAGCAAATTCCTCTTTCAGAGCCCTAGCCAAGGAAACTGGCAACCTGCAGGTGGCTGTGGGGCAGACAGGAGTCTCTCTACCTGGGCATTTAGGATTCTTTCTTATAACTCACAAGGTTTTATAAGTGCTTGCTGTTTTCAAAACACCCTCACTTGATTAGCTTCTTTGGAATTTATAATCCCCATGATGCATGCTGGATAGCCAACATCATCCTCATTTTATAGAAGAGGTGAATGATAGCCCAAGGTCACACACAGGTCAGCAGGAGTAAAAACAACTGCGTGCAGGGACCATTAGGGCATTTGGAACATATTATCTTCCTAAAGCAACTTTTTAAAGATGAAAATGTCCTCAGGTTATTTGATAATCACCTTGTCTTGGGAGGAATAGAAAGCGAAGCCTATATGATATCAAATCTGCAATAAACTCTGTTGGCCCATGAATGAGGGTCTACAAACAGCTCCACTGACGGGACCCCACAGTTAGAGAAAAGTCTTCACAAAATAGAAGTAAGGTCACAGAGACATCAATAAGAAATGAATGTCCTTTGGATTTTCTCAGTTTGAGTCTTAGGGAAGTTAAAGTATTGCTTCATATAAAGATACTTAAAAGGTTTAAAAATTATTTAATTTTGTCAGGGTTCACTCTCAATTCAATTCAATCAATTTATTTAATTTCCTTATCAGAGGGTTTAAGAACAAGATCAACAGCAACCACAACAAAACATGGCCTAAAATGGACACCATTTTTGACTGAAATCTCTGAGGCATCCTCCCTCGGTCTTCATCCAAGAGAAACCCTAGAGTCAACCCCAGGGCTTCTGTAGGAGTAATTAGCCAAAAGGCCAGCCCCTTATGGTCAGGGTCTCCCTATTGGTAGTTGATAAGTGTGGAGCTGCTGAAGCCCTCTCAGAGACAGGCTCCCTAAGAATGAAGTTGGTGTGGTAGGCAGGAGGCTGAGAGAAGAAGAGACAGAGCCCCTGAATCTAGCTGTTCCTGAAGTCAAACTGCTCCTAAACTTTCCAGCCAAGACAGTCAATAAATCCCAGTTTTGTTTAATCTAGTTTTGTCCCCATCATTAAAAGACTCCTCATTAATATTTACAAAATGTTAAGCACAAGTAGAATAATAATTGTGATTTTTACCAGTAACTTTTTAATGAGGGTATAATTTATACACAGTTAAATCCAGATCTTAAGTATTCAGTTCAGTGAGTCTTGACAAATGCATGTATACTCCTATCAGACACAGAACAATGTCATCACCCTTGGAAAATAAATCCCTTGTGGTCCTTCCCTCTGTCCCCAACTCTCACCTTAGGGGAAACTACTCAGTAAAATCATACAGCATGTGCTCTTTTGTCTGTCTTCTTTCATGCAACAAAACAATTTAAGGTTCATCTACACTCATGCAAATAACATCCAACATTTTCAAACCCTTCTGGTTCATCAGGCACTGTGTATGGCACTTCATATTCTTACAATCCTTGTAATAATCCCACGGTGTGTTATTATTTCCATTTTGCAGCTGAGGAAACTAAGCTTAGAGAGGTTAAGTAACATGCTCAGAGCACATTGATCTTCAATGGAGCCATCAGAATTTAAGCTGCTGTGTCTGACTCCAGAGCTTGAGGCCTGAAGCACATGGCACTCTGTCCCCCGTGCTGGGCAGGTCAAATGCCAGGGCTCTGTCCCCCATGCTGTGCAGGTCAAAGGCCTGGACTCTGCCCCCAGTACTGGGCAGGTCAAAGACAAGGGCTCTGTTTCCCACATTGGGCAAGTCAAAGGCCCAGGCTCTGTTCCCCCATGCTGGGCAGGTCATCACAGGTTATTAACCACCTTACACATGCCCCTTTAGGCCTCTGGACTGCTGCTTCATCCTGTTTTCAATCTCCTTGCTGCTGGGCTGTAATCTCAGCTCTCTTCCACTCCAGAGGGGGTCACCTTCACCAACCCTCCATGGGAGTGAGCTTCAGGGAGAGAGAACCAGGTGAGTGAAGGTGGCACGGCTGTTCCAGTGAGTTACTGCTCCATCTCCGTCCTTTGAGTGATGATTGTGTGCAAAGCCTGACCCATAAATACAGTTACATTTTTGGGCCTGTCTACAAAAAGAAAGATTATCTATAGCTATAAAAAGGGTAAGGTGCAGTTAAAAAAAAAACAAGTGCCACCCAGATAACCCAAATTAAACAAAAGCCTTTTCTGTCTAAGGTGACACCTGATCAAAATGGAATTTGGGGGCAGGTGGGGAGTGGTTAGTCCTGACTCACAGATAAATTCTAGTGTGAGCCCATCAGACCCAGGGGGCACACCCCAGCCCAGGGGCTGGGAGCTGATTGGGTGACTAGACATTCAGCGTGATGAGGAAGGGGAGCAGCCAGGCTGCTGGGGAAGCTCTCTGTTCAGAAGAGCAAAGCCCCTGCTCTAGATCCCATAGACTTCCTTCCCCACCTTTTCTAGACTCTTCAGCCTAACTTCCTTGAGATCAAGGCCAGGAAAAGATCATTTGGGTTCTCAGGGAAGGGTGGAGTAGAGAGAAGAGCAAGCAGCTGTGGGCACATGAAATTGGGAGGAAATCAGGCCAATTAAATTGAGAAAATGAAACAAGATGGGCAACGACCCTTTTTCCAGGTCTTAAAGGACAGAGTATTTCCTCGCTTTGTGATCTTGAGCAAGTTGCTTAAACTCTCTGTGTCACTGTTTCCTTAGCTGTGGCTTGTGGATAATAGTAGTACATACCCTATCAGGTTGTTGTGAGGCACAACTGAGTTAATACATATAACATACAGAACATGGTTTTTGATGGAATAGTAGGCACTCAATATATGTGCATGGTATTGCTATTACTTCTGTTACTGGGACTGTGGAAAGAACATTCTGGACTGGGAGTCCATCAATGCAGATTCTCTCATAACTTGCTGTGTGGCATTGAGCAAGTCACTTCACGTTTCCGGGTCTCAATTTCACCATCTGTAAAGCCAAAGGCCCATTCCAGCTCACATATTTTAGAGTTTACACTCCTTGGAAAGACAGCTTTCAAGCAAAGCCCTCCAGTTCTCCTTCCTGTCCCCCACACCCCTATTCATCCCCCATATCTGAACCTGTCTGGAGATGTCAGCAGACCCCCTGCATCTCAAGATGGAAAGCCGGGACAGCTACAAACCTAGTATGGAACACTACCTTTTCCCAGAGGGCAAATGCATCTGTTGGCTGCTTCCCTAAGGATGATGCTTTAAGTCAAACTGCCCAAGTCCTTGCCTGGCCACTGACCAGCTGCTTGACATTCCTGATCCCCAGATTCCTCTTCTGTAAAGTGGGGGTAATAGTAACAGCAGTCTCACACATCTATTTTGAAGAGTAAATGTAACTTTACAATTGAAGAGCTTAGTCCCATACCTATTGCAAAGTAAGTATTCAACAAATATCAGCCACTTTTCTAATACCATGCTCATCACCGACTCCTCCTTTCCTATCCCGGTTCTCAGGTGCAGGGATCAAATAGTCTGGGAACATAGCTTCCTCCTTCACTGCTCTTGGGAGCTGTCTGTTTTGGTACCCTCCATGTAGACACATGCCCACATACGTTCACACAAGCACACTCACATGTACACCCACCCACCCATCCCTCTCTTGGCCACCTGGCTCTAGGGTCACCTGGATTTGGCTGTCCTGTAGGTGAGGGCAAAGGCAAGGAGCTGGCATGCAGCTTCTGGCCTGAACACAATGATTTGTAGGCTAAACTGGGGTATTTCTGCAGGTTCACCAGCAGTTTAGACTGCTTAATAAACACAGTCTGCAAATCTGGAGTCGGGTAAACTGTGTGCTCAGACCCATATTTAAGATCATCCTTGGACGGCAGTTGGCAGTCAGAAAGCCAAGTGTATAATTTTCATTAGCGCACTGCAAGCTTCCAGGTTTGCCCAGGCTACAACCTTCTGGAATGTGTTTTGTGACTGTTCATGGCCTAAAAACAAATGAGCCCTGGACTTTTGCAAGAAAGGAAAAATATTTCATATGTGAGGATCTCTGAGCACCCCACTCTGTGTTCTCAACATACATGGCCTCGTTGTGGGAATAATACCCTGGTCCAATCCACACAGGGGGTTACTCACCCTGTTTCTCTCTGACTAGGGTGCCCCCTCTTGCTTCACTAGGGCACACCCTCATATTCCTTCAGACCTGGTTTTATTTACAACTCTATTTTGTCTTGCTTTGAACTCCCAAATGACCATCCTTTTGTACATATACTAATTTCTACATTCTTTAAAAGCAACAAATGCCACAATGGCAACAGCAATAATGATGATTCTTATCAGTAAGAGGCCACTTTCCACACACCAAGCACTGTGCTAGATGCCTTATGAGCATTTAATTCATGAGCAGTCCTTGGGGGCCAGGTACTACAAACAGTCCCACCGTGTTACTGAGGAAATGAGGATTAGAGAAATGAACTAACTTGGCTGAAATCTCCCCAGCAGTGACTGGTAATCTTGAACTTGAACCATGTGAGTCTGATGCCAGAATCCAAGTTCTTAACTTCCATGCATCACTGCCTTAAAGAGTAACGTGTGGTCTTCAGCGGTAATCTTCAAATCTTGGCTTGTGACCCATGAAGTCGTTTTAGTGAATCACGCACCCTTTAAAACAGACTACACTAGGCTACACCAAGGAATATCAAAGTGTATCATCCACATTACAGACAAGTATTATTTCACGACATTTTTATTTTAATTTGATGTGCACAGGTGTACTTGTACCTGTTTGCCATGTGAAGTGTGTGTCCTAAGTTAAGTCACAACCAAAACCAATTTGGAAGTCTCTGGTCTGTGGAGTTCCTCTGGGAAAATGCTGGATGTTTCGAGTTGAGGTCCTGCCCTCTCTCTTCCCTACCTTTCCTGATTATAATAATATTAACAGCAATGATTTCTTGTGGCTCTGATGGATGTGAAATTGCTCAGCAAATCATAAAATCATAGGAAAGTTCCAGGTTGATTTTTACTGTTGCGGAGTGGTTTTGTTCACATCTCCGGTGGTGGATGGAGATGGATAGGTGTTCCGGAACCATCTTCATGGGCTCCAGGGAATCTCCCATTTCACTGCCCTGTGGCTGCTGCAGCCTGCCATCCCTCCAGGTACCATTCCTTCCAATTAGAAGGTCAATGCCCAGAGGTTAGCTGCTTAGGCAGCAGGGATGGAAAAGCTTCCAGTCCTTTAGGAAGTGTTTCTATGAGGATTTAGTTTTTCAACCTTTTCCCAGACATTGGAGGGCTAGCCAGGGCCTAAGCTCACCCACCTGAAGCTGGCTGTCAGCTTCCCAGGGAGAGCTGGGGCAGGAATCTGCTAGTCCCACCCCCAAGGCCTTTGCTGGCTGTCCTTTCACAGGTTGATTGATTCCTAAGCAATCTCAGACTTCACCATCAGCGCCAAGAATCACACCAGTCCTATGGGTTTACACAGGGCCTTTCTTCTAACAAGTTCAAAGTAATTTCTTGGATGTTGGGCTCATTTTTTCCAAGGTCACTGTGGAAGGTGTGGTTTCACTGAGAGTTCTTAATACTGGGGTGGGGAAAAAGGCCTTGATTACCTGTGCAGACTGTGGGCTGGGGTTGGATTTGCCTGCAGCATAGCTTCCCAAATCTTCCCATCTGACTTTTGCTTTCTTAAATCCTGTTTTTATTAGCACATCCCTAAAGAGCCTTTTTAGACATTTTTCCCTACTTGTCTTCCACTCTCCCCAACACATACCATAGATACACTAAGCATCTATTTACACGTGCTGTGTGGATCTCTGTGCCCCTTGAGGGTAATTTTGCCCTGTTGGGAATGAATGCTGTAGAGAAATAGTGTTGGTAGTACCTAGCCTCTTTAGATCTCAGCTCCTTATCTGTATACTAATACAGGATAACAAGGATACCTCCTTGTGGGGTTACTGTAAGGGTTGAAGGCCACTCTGCAAATAAAGTGCTTAGCACTATGCTTGGCACCAAGTAAGCACTCATAAGTGCTATCTCATAATTATTAGTAATAATCCTAACAGTTAAGGTGTATTGGGGAATTACTGTCTGATAGGCTTTGGAGCTTTTCATAAATTCAGTGACTTAGTTCTCATAGCAACCCTGTGAAGTAGGGACTATTATTGTCATTTTGCAGATAAGAAAATTGAGGTCCAGACAAGTTGATTTACCCAAGGTCACAGAGCCAGTAAGTGACAAAGACAGCATTCGATTCCAAGGAGTCTGGCCCCTAAATTTACACTTTTAATCTTGATGCTGTGTATATTAGTAAGGTAAGCATAATGTTGGTAGAAACATCAGGATTGATCCTTTAACTTTTTCAACAGTGGCAAGTGGCCTCATTGGTACTATGGCTTCAAATAGGTTCTGGCCCATGTGGTCATCTTAGAACTTTGAAGTAAATTTTTCTGATTCTTCCATTCCAGGCAGAGCTGCCTGAATTACTGATAAGGATCAGTTACTTCAGTTGCCACTCCCCAGCCTAGGAAAACTACCCAGGTATCCCATACGATGATTACTCTCTCTTTGGAATCAAGATGGCACCAAGTGTGGGCTGCTGCTGTGGAGATGTGTGTTGCTATGGCAGCAGCTCATGCCTCCTTCCTACCCTCTCAGAGGTGCTCTGACACAGGCAGCAGTTTCTATGGTAACAAGCCAAACGGAGGGTCCATGAAGAAAGGACTGTGTGTGCTCTGACATGTAGGGAATTGAAAATGAATCCTGGGCACTTGGAGGGCTACCCTGCCTCGTGTCAAAGGCAAACAGCATCAACACTGCAGAAATGGTCCCAACAAGTAGAGTATTAGAGATATCAGGGTTTCTTAGTTTATTCTCTTTACAAGTTCACCTTTTGCCTTTCTATATAAGGACAATTTAAGACTTCAGAAAATAAGATGAAGAGGAGGAAATTGTGGCCGAGAGTGAATTCTCAGGGGTGCATAATTCAATTACTATGCAGGCAACAGACCCACAAATAAACTTTTAAACATGGTTCTAAGCCTGTCAGTGAAGTTTCAAAGGATGAAGGGATCACCGCTCTGTCCTATTTGAAGCTGTTCAATGCCCTGCTGCAGAAAGCACTTCCCACTGATTGACAGCCCCCACCCTGCAGGCTGCTGAGCCCCTTTAGAGCCCACACCTTTCCTGCTGCCAATAAGGCAGGGCTACTCCACTCCCTTCCTGGGCCATGGCTACCTGCACCCTGAGATCAGGCCACATATCAACACTCTGTCCTTTGTATGCTTTCAAGGTAACAGGAGGTGTGGGAGGAAAGCCAAATTTGTGTCAGCCCAGTATTCTAAGAGCACGCTCAGCAAGGAGAGACCATTTGGCAATGGCAACTGTTTTGCATTTCTTCTTGGGTCAGCTTATGAGATATACTTATCAAGACCTTGCTATGTGTTAGGTATTGTTCGAAGCAATCGACATCTATTGACTCATTTAATTTTCCCAACAACCTGATGAGATAAATAGTATTGTTATCCCCATTTTACAGATGAGGAAATAAGCACAGAGAGTGTGAGGAACTTACTCAAGTTCTCACACTTAGTAAATAGCAGATCTAGGATTCAAGCCACTCATTAGGACCCAGAATTTAGGTGGTAGCCATGGGAAGAAGCCAAGTTAGTATACTCATAGAAAGCTGGGCAGAAAGTGAGCCTACTGCCAGAAAAGATGGGAACCAGAGTCGGGCCCTTTCGGTGACAGAAATCCATCTCAGGCAGTCTTAAGGAACAAAAGAATTTTAGATGGTCAAAATACAAAGATGCCTGAGGATGCACAAACTGCAAGCACACTGAATCCAGCAGGTGCTCAGTCCCTCAGCCCAGCCCACCCTCCTCTCCATTGGCCCATTCTCAGACTCTCCCCAGGTGGTGGCAAGGATGGCTGTTGGCAGTTTCAGACTGATGTCCTGCCAGCTTAGTAGTCTCTGGATAAAAAGGCGACCTATCCCCACCATTTCGACCAAGTGCTAGAATAGACATTGTTAATGTGATTGGTCACATGTCAACCCCAAACCAATCATTTGGTTGATACTGTGCTCACATTGATCAAACCTAGGTTATATGTCCAACTCTGTCACAATGTAAAGGTGGAAAGAAATGACATGTTCATAAGGAGATATCCCAGTTGAAAACCAGGCTGCTGTGAGCAGCAGCAGAAGGGATGGATGCAAGACTGGCAAAAATAGCATCTGTCCTTAACCCTTGCTCTCTGATATATACATAGACATGGTGAACAGACACCCAGCAACCAAATCCTGCATCCACTGCTTCTTCCCACTCTGACTCCCCAGCTTTATAAGGTGCTGATATGAACCAATCTCTCCCCAAGAAGACTGGCCAGACAGGAGCAGCTGTGCCTAGCTGGTCTCTGCCAGGCATTCCCCTTTTGCACTGAGAGGACACCCTGCTCTTCTGATACTCTCCCTCACTTGCACTTGTACTGCCTTATTACCTTTGCTTTCTGGGTCTCTCATCTCCCTCTTTGTACATTCACCTCACTGAGCTCTTTCATCAGAAATGCTTCAAATCTTTCAGCCTCCCCTCTCTTCCCATCCTTCTCCTGGCACTTTCCTACTGTCATTAAAAGCCAAAGTTTCAGCTTTTCTACCACCTTCTGAGTTCTCCTTGTGGCCCCAACCCATGCACATAAGATCCAAGAACTTTTCTGGGTGGTTATCTGAAAATTTGGAACATGAGCTTCAAGGAACTGAGATTCTGTCAAATAGAGCATCTCTTGCCGGGGTTTCTGTTCCTGAGGGAGGGCAGTTGCTGTGAAGCCAAGTTTTTCCTCTTACACACAGGCACTTCCTTTAGGTTCAGGCCAAGCCATCCTCCAGTGTATATTTACTTCATCCTATGTTGATCCTTTGTTTCTCCAGATTCCCCCACAACCTCATGTTTACCTTGGCTCCTAGGACCTATCTCTTGCTGTGGCTCCTAGGGTCCCAAGGTAATGGAAATTAAGACACATTTGTTTGCCTGCAGACTCTTTGGTGATTTTATTGTCTATAGTATCCTTCATTTTAGGGGAATGAGTGTACAGAAATAAAGCTGGCTTTGAAAGACCACATGACAGGAGAGAACTATGATGGACTAAATGTTTGGAACACCCTGCCCCCTGACATGATGGATATTTAGAGGTGGGTCCTTCAGAAGGTCACTAGGTTTAGATGAGGTCATGAGGGTGGTGCTGTCATGATGTGATTAGTGCCTTTTGCAAGAACACTGAGACACAAGAGCTCTTTCTCTCTCCATAAGTGTGCACTGAGGAAAGGCCATGTGAGTCACAGAGAAAAGGCAGCCATCAGAATCTTGAATTTACCAGCCTCCAGACTGGGAGAGATAAGTTTTTGTTGTTTAACCCATCTAGGGTGTTATATTTTGTTATGGCAGCCCGTGTAAACTAAGACAAGAGTGTTAGCAACAGAAGCTAGCCTTGCTCCTTTGTTCAGAGAGCTCACTTAGACTATGACCAAACTTCTTGCAACTCAGTAACAAACTTCCACAGCTTAAATTTTTGAGTTCATGTACCAGATAAGGAAGACATATAAATTCATTACCTTTCCCATATAAGGTAGTCATTAGTGCTATTTACTAGACATTTCTCAATGTCCTGATACAATGTTGGATTCTACTGCATTATCCCCTTTGAGTTAGGTGTGCACATGTGACATCACTTTTCAATAAAATGTGTATGGTCTCCTCCAGGTAAACACTGTAAGAGCCAGTGTGGGGTTGATCATGCTCTCTCTTTCTCTCTTTCTCTCTACGACAAGAACAAGCATTAAGATGCAGGCTGCTCCTTCAGCTTGGGTCCCGGGATGAGGACCCATGAAGCAGAATGCCCTCCCTCCAATCTGCCATGGACATGTGCCATGACTGCTAGTAAGCCTGTATCAATATACATCACTGAGATTGGAAGTTGCTTACTATTGTAACATAACCCGGTGTGCCCTGACTGATGGTTATGTCCTATTACAAGGGGCTATAAGTGGATCAAGGCCTGAAGGCACAATTGTTTAATGGGTATTTCCCAACTCTAAAATATCCTCCTCTCCACCCATCAACTCTTCATATGGCTCTGTTTTTATCTTTCGAGTCTTAGTTCAAATGTCACCTTTTAAGGGCAACTTCCCTGACTAGAACATGTTAAGAGACTCTTCCCAGTAACTTAATACCTTCATCCTTCATGGGACTTGTCAAAAACTGATATAATCTTGCTTATTTGCCTCCTCACCAGAATAAAAGATCCCTAAAGTCAACTGCATCCTCAGTCCTTAGAATCATGTCAGGCACCTGGGAATTCCATAAAGTTTGTTAAATGAATGAATAAATGGGAAAGAAAGTGACCAAGAAAAATCTGTATGTATGTAGGTATGTATGTATGTATATGTCCTTAAGAGTCATTTTGGTTTGGGGAGCCTGTGTGGTTCAGTTGGTTAAGCATCTGACTTCAGCTCAGGTCATGATCTTATGGTTCATGAGTTTGAGCCTTGCGTTGGGCTCTTGCTGAAAGCTCAGAGCCTGGAGGCTGCTTCAGATTCTGTGTCTCCCTCTCTCTCTCTGCCCCTCCCCCACTCATGCTCTGTCTCCATGTCTCTCTCTCTCTCAAAAATAAATAAACATTAAAAAACTTTTTTAAAAAGTTATGTTGGCTTAAGATGCATCTTAACAAATGGGGGCTTGACAAAGTTTGAAACTCTTCTCTTTCCTTCAACCTCACTGTTAGTAGTATTTTTATATCAGACCTCAACAGAATTGGAATATCTCATGATTTTTTTTTTTTTTTTGCTTTTCCCATTGCATGCAGTAACAGGTGTTCTCAGAAGGGACTGGTAAGCTTCCTGTAAACCCCATGAGCAGGGTTTCTGGGCTTCTTAGAGGAAAGATTAAGATTGGGGAAGGGAGATAGCTACCACAGATGTATAATACAGTGGCTTTATTTACAAAATTTCTAAATCCCACAATACAACACTGAATAAAAAATTTTGTGTCGTGTTTAGGTGCATGAGATAATTTTAGAGTTAAAGTTCAGATGCCAGATAAACATTAACCAAATGAGTAAATGAACAAATGGCAAATCCTAAGAAGGCATGCAAAATTAAAACCTTCTGTCTCATACACAAATGACATCAAGAAAATCAATTATACCTAGAAAGGAATTTCTTAATTTTCTAAAACTCTTCTGTAACATCAAAATATTCTTCAAACAAAATCTGAAACAAATTGATTATATCCTTTGGTTTGAGATTTTGTTTGAAGTCCTTAGAAGTTCTTATAAGATGCTAGAATGATCCTGGTCACTTCTGTCATGATATTATAGTCAATCACTCAGTGCACACAAATGGTGCCCCACAGATGGTGCCTCAGTCAGTAACCATCCAGTGTTAGTGTTTTCCTCACAGATGAATACCTCCATGCTCTTCACATTGCATCACTTGTCTGATATAATCCTTGCTCTAACTGAGCCAGTGGGAAAGAAAAACATGTAAATGAATACTGATAACCAAAACATCAAGCTTCTGCCCATTTCTTCACTGGATTATTTGTTTTTCAGGTGTTGAGTTTGGTAAGTTCTTCATAGATTTTGGATACTAACCATTTATCTGATATGTCATTTGCAAATATCTTCTATTCTGTCAGTCACCTTTTAGTTTTGTTGATGGTTTCCTTTGCAGTGCAGAAGGTTTTTTGTTTTTTTTCTTTTGTTTTTGTTTTTTTTTTGTTTTTTTGTTTTTTATCTAGATGAGGTCCCAATAGTTCATTTTTGCTTTTATTTCCCTTGCCTTTGGAGATGTGTCAAGTAAGAAGTTGCTGCGGCTGAGGTCAAAGAGGTCATTGCCTGTTTTCTCCTCTAGGGCTTTGATGGTTTTCTGTCTTACATTTAGGTCTTTCATCCATTTTGAGTTTATTATTGTGTATGGTGTAGGAGAGTGGTCCAGTTTCATTCTTCCACATGTTGCTATCCAGTTCTCCCAGCACATTTGCTAAATAGACTTTTTTTCCACTGGATACTTTTTCCTGCTTTGTCAAAAATTAGTTGGCCGTACATTTGTGGACACAATTTTGGGTTCTCTATTCTATTCTATTGGCCTATGTGTCTGTTTTGTGCCAGTACTATTTTGATGATTACAGCTTTGTAGTAGAGGCTAAAGTCTGGGATTGTGACACCTCCCACTTTGTTTTTTTTTTTCAACATTAATTTGGCTATTTGGGGTCTTTTGTGGTTCCACACAAATTTTAAGATTATTTGTTCTAGCTTTGAGAAGAAGGCCAGTGCAATTTTGATTGGGATTGCATTGAATGTGTAGACTGCTTTGGTAGTATTGACATTTTAACAATATTTATTCTTCCAATCCTTGAGCTTGGAATGTTTTTCCATTTCTTTGTGCCTTCTTCAATTTCCTTCATCAGTTTTCTATAGTTTTCAGCATACAGATCTTTTACATCTTTGGTTAGGTTTATCCCTAGGTATTTTACGGTTCTTGGTTCAATTGTAAATGAGATCGATTTCTTGATTTTTCTTTCTGTTGCTTCATTATTGGCTTATAGAAATGCAACCGATTTCTGTACATTGATTTTTATATCCTGTGACTTTGCTGAATTCATGTGTCAGTTCTAGCAGCTTTTTGGTATAGTTTTTTCAGCAGAAGACATGAATAGACACTTTTCCAAAGAAGGCATCCAGACGTCTAACAGACACATGAAAAGATGCTCAACATCACTCATCATCAGGTAAATACAAATCAAAACCAGACTGAGATACCACCTCACAGTGGTCAGAGTGGCTAAAATTAACAACTCAGGAAACAACAGATGTTGGCAAGGATGTGGAGAAATAGGAATCCTCTTGCACTATTGGTGGGAATACAAACTTGTGCAGCCACTCTGGAAAACAGTGTGGAGGTTCCTCAAAAAGTTAAAAATAGAACTACCCTACAACCCAGCAATAGCACTACTAGGAATTTATCCAAAGGATACAAGAGTGCTGATTCATAGGGGCACATGAACATGGGAACATGTACCCCAATGTTTTCACTTATATGTGGAACTTGAGAAACTTAACAGAAGACCATGGGGGAAGGGAAGGGGAAAAAATAGTTTCAAACAGAGAGGGATGCAAACCATAAGAGACTCTTAAATACAGAGAACAAACTGAGGATTGATGGGGGGGGGCAGGGGAGAGGGGAAAATGGGTGATGGGCATTGAGGAGGGCACTTGTTGAGATGAGCTCTTGGTGTTGTATGTAAGTGATGAATCACAGTAATCTACTCCAGAAGCCAAGAACACACTGTACACACTGTATGTTAGCTAACTTGACAATAAATTATATTTAAAAAAAACCCAATAACATCAAGCTTTATGTTCTCCTCCAATCAGAGGAGGCTACAAGGTTCAGTGGGCACCAATGAAAAAAAGGTTAATTGCCTTCTTACAGTCCAGGAAGGTTTTGAGAGATGATTAAGCTGAACCTTGAAAGACCAATAAGAGAGGACATTCTAGCTCATGAAGATGATTGCAAAAACCGAAGTGTATGGAACAGCATGATGCCTTGGAGCCTTTCTGGGAAGAGCAGAATGTTCAGCATTCCTGGGGAACAGAGCATTTCCATGCTGCCTTCAATCTGCTTTCTTCAAGTTTTTATAGTCTTGCCAGCATATAGCATCAAGAACACACACTCACATATGTGCACACACACACACCATCATGCACATACAAACACGCTTGATGACATTGACCTAAAATATACGTTGTGTGCTTCTTGTGGTCATGAAGTCTGTTTCAAAGGCTTAAGATAAATATAGCAGTCATAGAATTCCTTGAATAATCTTTTTGGTGTTGTTGTTGTTGTTGTTGTTAAATTAACACTCTGCCCTCCTCCACATCTTTTTGTTCAATCAAGTAATGTAGCAATGCCAGTTGCTAGTATCAGAACTTCCCAGCTGCCTGAAGTCCAGACAAGAGCTAACTCCATCACCCTCTTCTTGGAAATAATGATTGCAAGAGCCATCGTAGCACACACTTCACCTGACCAATGATCCGGGGTCATTTTGAATGACAGTTTTATGTTTCTTCATATAAACTCATATGCTTTAAAAAGATACCAACTGTCAGGACCAGTGATACAGATCTGTATGTCATCTCAGCATCCAAACAACAAGTTCTTAACTCCTTTTTCTCAGCTTTGTACTGGTAGGCTAGTGCCACGGAAGTCTAGAGATGTAAAATGGGAATATAGCAGTGAAACCCCACATGTTGAAAGCCATCTCTTGATGGGCATAATGTCCCTGCTACAGTACTATCATTTTGGTTATAGGTAATAATTCTTGCCTTGTTTATTTTTTTTTAATTATTTTAACGTTTATTTATTTTTGAGACAGAGAGAGACAGAGCATGAGCGGGGGAGGGGCAGAGAGAGAGGGAGACACAGAATCCGAAGCAGGCTTCAGGCTCTGAGCTGTCAGCCCAGAGCCCGATGGGGGGCTCGAACTCACGGACCGCGAGATCGTGACCTGAGCTGAAGTCGGACGCTTAACTGACTGAGCCACCCAGGCGCCCCTTCTTGCCTTGTTTAAATATCAGGCACTTAATTTTGTTTTCAGCAAACTCATGAGCAGAAAGTGAACTGGCATGGTCGGGAAAGAAGGAAATTTGTCAAATACCAAGATTTAAAGCTTGTTGCAGGCAAAGGTCAAAAAGAATACCTTGACACAAACAACCTCCCAATATCTCCATCTCACTGGATGCCTGTTGTGTTTTAAAGACCCTCCAATATGACCAACTGAACTACAAGGACTTCTTAAAAATATATATTCTAACTACAGGCGCCTGGGTGGCTCAGTCGTTTGAGCATCCTACTTCAGCTCAGGTCATTATCTTGCTGTTTGTGGGTTCAAGCCCAGCATCGGGCTCTGTGCTGACAGCTCAGAGCCTGGAGCCTGCTTAGGGTTCTCTGTCTCCCTCTCTCTCTGCCCCTACCCCACTCACACTCTGTCCCTCCCTCTCTCTCTCTCAAAAGTAAATAAATATTAAAAAATGTATACTGTCATTAAATTACAGATTTATTCCCTTGAAAGTTAACTGAGTAGGGTTCATAGTCTGGTGACTAAACCATGGCATCAGTCATTCCCTAGAAAAGACAAGGATCTGAGGAATGGAATGCATGTTTGGGGGAACATCTAAAAGTCAAAGGGTGCCAGAATGGGTTTTAGGAAAACACACCAAGGTGGTTATAGGAGGGTAATGCCAAAGGAAGTTATGGGCTCATGAATGAGACATACCTCATCTATTTTATAACTGTCCAAGTTCATTTCTAAGAATTTTGTAAAAAGCAGAATATGTATTTCTATCATTTTTTCCCAAGCCTTAAAAAACTTCTTCCAGAGCAATTGGCCTTCTTGAAAAGGTGAATCACATTTTTATAGAAGTGCTTACAGATGAAATCCAGTGTACATACATGTCCTTTGAAATAGAAAAAAAAGAAAAAAGAAAAAGAAAGGAACGCAAGGCCAGAATAAGAGTTTGTCCAGACCTGTACAGCCCTGAGAGGAATGCTCAGCAAGTTGACGTTAGCGGGGCAGTTCCTTCCAGCAGAGAGAGCTGGCGGTTTTACTATAGCACCCAGTCAGAACACTTTAATTGTTTTTCATGCTGTACAGTCTCACAAATCTTGCCTTCCCTCAAAGTCCAGCATCCAGCATCCACACGATGGTGATTTATTTCAATTCTGCTTTTATTAATAGCTTCTCATATTTGGTAAAATCAAGTAATTTTGCTGCCATCCAGAATGTTAATGCACTGCATGGGCAGCACAGCTAGCTTGTCAGGACGTTCTCATGGATACACACACGCACTTATTTAAAGCCAAAGGATTTTATAAAATTTCACTTTGCACTCTTAAAACACCTTCAACATTTAGCTCTGAAAAATAAATGTGTTTCCATATGCAGGTCTATTACTCCCCTGCCTTTGTTTCTTTTGCATCTTTCAAAGCTCAAATCACCTTCTCCACAGTATTTTACATATTCTTTTTTTCTATTTTCACCTCTTTGGGGGGATTTTCATCTCAGCAAGTCAATTCCCTTTAAATGGGTTTTGATGATTTTTATATTTTAATAGCATATTTTGAAAAGAAAGGGATTGCTCAGCTTGTGGATAAGAATATTAGACACACAAATACAAAATATTTGGGGATCTGAAGGACAAAGCTATCATTTGTGCTTGATAGGTTTTTTCTACATGGCAAAGAGAAATAGGCTCTTGAGTTTTCGTTATTGAAATCCTGTCTTTGTTGATTACTTTGCCTCTGCCTGAGCCCTTGATGAAAAGCTCCCCAAAGTGGGAAAATGTGCAGCCCTATCTCCATTATCATCCTCCTTCAGCTGACTTGCTCAGGAGCCTGCGGCTAGGAGAGTGTGTGTTGCATGGATTGGGGACCACACTGTGTCTGTTAGAAGCCACTTACCCCAATTTCAGCCACACAAAGGGATTTTAAGATACACCTGTGATCAAAGCCTTTTTCTCTTGTTCTTCATGAGACCTACATCTAGACAAAAGACCTCCCTCTCACACTTGTGCATCTGCTCAGGCTGCTCTGAGTTATCTGTGCCGATGGAGGGTGGCAGCAAGGCTGAGGGTCCCACATCATTTCTACAAGGCTTTGGAAGAAATTGAAGGAACTTGGTTCAGAGGATGCCAATGTATTTTCTGGATTACTTGGCCTAATAGACTCCATGTTATTAAATTAAGGTCACACAAAGCAGGAATGGTCAGTGATGGGATCTGGAAGGGGCAGGGAAGAGTCAGCCTGGGGTTAAAAGAGTTTCAAGCTCAGTTGCAAAGCTGATATCCAGAAAATAATTGGCAGTCTGAATCCACAGCAGGGTTGACCTTTCACTCTGAGATTTTGCGGAGTTGTTTTTGTTTTGTACTTCTCAAGACCATTTTTAAAATTGTGGTAAGATATACATAACAAAATTTGCCTTTCTAAAGTTTTTTAAGTGTAGAGTTCAGTCGTGTTAAGTACATTCATAATGTTGTGCAACCAATCTCCAGAATTCTTTTAATCTTGCAAAATTGAAACTGTGCACATTGAACTACTACCCATTCTGCCTTCCCCAAACCCTGGCAACCACACTTCTACCTTCTGTCTTCTTGGGACCATTTTAAGTGCCTACGCTGTTAGAGCTCTTTTAGCCATAAGTAACAGAAGCCACTGGAAACTGATAAAGCAATAAAAGAAATTTATAAGCTCAAGAGAGTCCAAGAAACTGTTGGGCAGTTGGTCACAGAAAGGTAGGCATAGCCCTCAGGAGCAGATGGAGTGCAGCCCTCAAATGCCACCAAACTTCTGCATCCCTGCTTCCTTCTACACATCAGCTCCATCACCCCCTCTCTGCAGAAGGGCTTTCTATACATGTCAGAGAACATGGTTCCATGTTAACTACAACTACTAGAGATGCATTGGATTGACAACCTCTGTGTTTCCAATATAAATTCCCAGGAAAGAGGATTATTTTTTTTTTAATTTTTTTTTTCAACGTTTTTTATTTATTTTTGGGACAGAGAGAGACATAGCATGAACGGGGGAGGGGCAGAGAGAGAGGGAGACACAGAATCGGAAACAGGCTCCAGGCTCCGAGCCATCAGCCCAGAGCCTGACGCGGGGCTCGAACTCACGGACCGCGAGATCGTGACCTGGCTGAAGTCGGACGCTTAACCGACTGCGCCACCCAGGCGCCCCCAGGAAAAAGGATTATTGAATCAAGTGAATCAGAGGCCCAATCTTGGACTAATCAGCCATGGCCAGGATGATTGGTCCAGATTAAGTCAGGTGCCCACCTTTTACCAATCAACTATCACTAAGGGAGGAGCACATAAGATCATGACAGAACCCATGGGTAAAAGGAGGCATTGAAGGAGTTCCCAGCAGAAAGTGCCAGTGGTGCTGGGCAGATAAAGCAGAAAGTATCCACTAGCATGCCCTTCACTTTCTCCACCAAATGTCCATGTATTTCAAAGCCATTTATGCAATGTTTTCTCTGTCCCACTATGACAAGCCTTTCCTAGGAAGTACCCCCTTCTCTACACCTTACTTCTTACTAGCAATAAGAGATAATGAGGTTATCATCTGCATCCCTGGCACATATGCAGAAATATTCTGTCTCTCTTTCCAACAAAAGATTACATGTTAGGGTCTTAAAATGTGATCCTTCCCAATGTATTCTTGTACTTTAAAAAGAATCTAAAGATCAAAATCTTCTAAAGACCTATTGCTCCAAATTCACACCTCATGGTGGAATCAAGGTATCTGGTCACCTAATCTCCCTTCCCTAAGCCCACCCAGTGTTACTCCCTAGTTGGAACAGCCTCAAAGCTGTTGGCAAGAAGACAGAGAGGCTCTCTCCTCATTCTTGTTATTATTCTAATTCCTTTGTTTTGTGACATTTAACCAAGCAGTCTCCATCTGTGTTTTATGTTGGTCAGAATATCCTTGCCTGTAAAGAATTGTCTCTGCATTTGTTTTGAGCAGATTTACAGGTGGGCAAACACTTCCTCTTCATAGCATATTAGCTGAAAAGCAAAACATACTGTGTCCTGGGAAACCTTCTTCCCAGCTGAGCAGGGCCATAAATCTGACATAGCAGTGCCCCCACAGGGATCCCCAGAGAAACTGCTCACTGTCCTCTCAAGGGAGATCACAGACCCTGCACAGCGTCCACATGAAGGACTATTTAAAGTAACACCACTGAGCCTGGTCAGTGTATTTAAAAGACCATTAGCGGGGCATCTGGGTGGCTCAGTCAGTTAAGCATCCGACTTCAGATCAGGTCATGATCTCACAGGTTTTTGAGTTCGAGCCCCATGTCAGGCTTTGTGCTGACAGCTCGGAGCCTGGAGCCTGCTTAGAATTCTGTGTCTCCTTCTCTCTCTGCCCCTCCCCCCACTTGTGCTCTGTCTCTCTCTATCAAAAAATAAATAAATGTAAAAAAAAATTTTTAAAAACCATTAGCCCACCTGAGAGTCTTCAGAGACACTTTTGAGGTCTGCTGCTCAGTCCGAGGCTGTTGAACACCATTCACAAATTTGAACAAAATCGGAGAAATGTTTTAAAAGTGTTTATTCTATATTTCTGGCCACAAGTATTGCCCCAGGCCCTTCTGCCTAAAAAGCAAGATGGAATCATAGCATTAAGAGTCCAGGAGTTTTCAATAGGAATGATACTTGATGATAGCCAGGGTAAAGGGGAAATTATTTTTTTTGTAAATTTCTTTTTTTTTTTTTAATTTTTTTTTCAACGTTTTTTATTTATTTTTGGGACAGAGACATAGCATGAACGGGGGAGGGGCAGAGAGAGAGGGAGACACAGAATCGGAAACAGGCTCCAGGCTCCGAGCCATCAGCCCAGAGCCTGACGCGGGGCTCGAACTCACGGACCGCGAGATCGTGACCTGGCTGAAGTCGGACGCTTAACCGACTGCGCCACCCAGGCGCCCCTAAAGGGGAAATTATTTATTGATCACATGCAATGTACTCGCAGGGCCTGAGATTGTACTCAGAAAGGCATAAGTTGTGATCTCTGCCCTCAGAAGGCTTGCAGTCCATTTCCCTTTATCCACTCAAAGAAATCTGATTTTCTTTGAGGAACCATCCCTATTCCACTCTCAGATTGTGTGACTTTTTAGTACCTTCCTTCTCAAATTCATAGATAGTCACATGACTCAGGGTTAACCATAAGGCTTTTCCATCCCTCTGATTGGTACATAATGGGACATATCACCCAAGGCTGGCTCATCAGACTCATTTTTGAGACTTTTGCTGGAATTATTGGGAAAAAGATTTGGACTTTCTGTTTTTTCTTAGGATGATAAGATGGTGGTCTGGAATGTCTGATGGTTATATCCTTCCTCATTTTATGGATGAGATACTACAACACAGAAAAAGTAAGTAATTTGTCTAAGGTTGTAGATTCAGCTTGAGGAAAAGCTGGGATTCAAATCGAGATAGAATGGTTCTAGAATCCATACTCTGATAGAGTGCCTTTCATGCAATCCACGTACCTGTCATTACCAGCCAACAAGGAACTCTTCACACTCTCCATAGCTCTTTCTTCCAGGAAGATATCCTTTATGGAAAATTTTCCCAGGTCTGCCAGAAGCGATGATCTCTGGCTTTGGGGCACACCATGGGATAGTAAGGCTGATATCTGGATGAAGAAATCAAGGACTATGAATGTAGTATACAGAAGACAAATATTTCACTAGAAAGCCTAGAATAAAGATTCTTGATCTGCTATGGGTCCTTGATCTCTTTGAGACTTTGATTTCCCAAAAAAAGCTTGCATGCACTTGAAAGGTTGATTATGACAAGGTTCTTCCTATTGCAAGTGACAGAAACCCAGTTTGAATCAACTTGGTTAAAAAGGCTCACATGACTGTGATAAGAGCAAAGGTGCAACCAGGCACAAGGGACAACTAGAACCAAGCTCAAGGCTTGTGAGTTTTTCCCCCCACTGCTTCCATGTGTTGGTCTTATTCTCTCCGACCCATAGTAAACAACACGGTTGAAATTGAGTCTCATTTCACGTTGACAAGCCACATCTTTGCCCCAGCTTTAGTTCAAAAATATCATAGTAAACTATTCTAATTGGCCACGGGTTATGGAAGCAAAGAACTGGGATCTGCAGCAGTTATCACCTAAAGAAAAAGGGTAGTATCTTCAGAAGAAGAGAGGATGTGGGCAGACAAAGCAAAGATGACCTCAGGAAAGAACCCAGTGGGACATTGAAACTAGAGCCCAAAACTGTGTCTAAAAAATAAAGTGGAGAACTGAGAATATATATGAATAATTCAGGGAAACACTCATCTCAGGCTGTTATCTTAATGGTTCAAGAGAAATGTTTTGACCAAGATTAATCAGTATGTGGTCTCCAAATTTCCTTTTTTTGGTAAAGAATTCATAGCATAACCCATATTACTGTGCCTGATCAAAGGGAAAATTACTTTAGAAAAAAATATAGTTTCTTAGTGCTCTGTTAGCATGAAGTTTCTTCTGTTTCCACATTTTATTTATTTTTTTAAGTTTATATTGAGACAGAGAGAGAGAGCATATGCAAAACTGGGGGAGGGGCAGAGGGAGAGAGAGAATCCCAAGCAAGTTCCATCAGTGCAGAGCTGATGTGAGGCTGATTCCCACAAACCATAAGATCATGATCTGAGTTGAAATCAGGAGTTGGATGCTTAATTGATGGAGCCACCCAGGAACCCATGTTTCCACATTTTAAAAGAGAAATAAGAGATGTTAAATCAGATTGGTCTTGTCCAGGCTGTCTATATCCAATATTAATTGTGCAGAATATTTAGGAAACGCTCAAGTAGGCTTTTAAACTCCAGTCTAAGCCCCTTTAAGTCTGTCCTCTGCACAGATGGGCAATGTTTTAGTGTTTAGTGTCTTAAAACATTAGTTTGTCGGGGCGCCTGGGTGGCTCAGTTGGTTGAGCGGCCGACTTCGGCTCAGGTCATGATCTCGCGGTCCATGAGTTCGAGCCCTGCGTTGGGCTCTGTGCTGACAGCTCAGAGCCTGGAGCCTGTTTCAGATTCTGTGTCTCCCTCTCTCTGACTCTCCCCTGTTCATGCTCTGTCTCTCTCTGTCTCAAAAATAAATAAATGTTAAAAAAAAATTAAAAAAAAAACATTAGTTTGTCATGATTCTCCATAAATTCCTAGTGCTCAAAACTACATACAGTGGGGATCCAATCTCCTAAACCAATCTCATCTCCAAGTACTCTATCTGGGGTTGCTTCCTCAGTCCTCCAAAGCTTCATGATTATTTTTACCTCTGACATCCATATTCTTCTTTCAACTTATCCCAAATTTCATCCATTGTTTAAAGCTTGGTTTGATTCCCACATTTGTGGAGAACTATCAAGTGTCACTTACCTTTCGTTCTTCAATTCATTGCCACATTTTGCCTGTTCTGCTCTGTATGTAGGGAACTAATCCATGCAAACTCTGCGTCCTAGGCTCCCTTGCTAACTGTGCTAACTGGTTTCCAGGTACATTCATCCAATAGGAGGTAAGAAGCCAGAGGACATCTTTGAGGAGTGGCATCTCTGATAGTGACTCGGCTCCTCCATGGTCAACTCTAGCCTCTGCAGTTGCTAATCTCTGGGCTGCCTCACTAACCCTGTTTGTCTTCTCAGATCTTCCAAGCAACTTTATATCCTGGTAATGAGTCCTCCATATTAAATTCTCTTTATTTGGATACCTGGAATAGATTCATTTTTCCTCACTAGAAATTTTTTTTTCAAACAGAAGACCACTTCATAATCTCTCTCTTCTCTGCTTACCCATAATAAGCACTGCCATATCAATTGTTCAATAATGTTACTTAACTTTTAAATAGTAGTATAGCTTGAATTATTTAAAATAGTACAAAATAATAGACCATAAAGAGCTTCTCATCCTAGATGCCCAGTCTTCTGTTTAAGTATACACTAGTTAGAGCATGTTGGCAGACTAGGAAAATCCTGGTCTTCTGTCTTCCACAGAAACAATAAATTAACAACAATATATGGACCATGATACCCCTGTGAAAACTCTGGATACAGTTGAAGAGCTATGGCACTCAAGCCAATGTAAATTCAAGAAAGAATTCCAGAGTAAGAGGTAGAAAAATTTATGAGATTTTGCAAAACCATAACCTCTCTCTACCCAGCATAGCAAGTCACAACATTCACCCGTACCAATACCAGAGACCTTTCCTAGGGTCTGAAACAAACTGGTGCATCCATTTGTGCATCCAACTTTCTGGGTTGTCTGGAGGATGACTGAGGTATTGGTTTCTGTATTGTCTGACTTACAACATTGATGGTACTGGTGCCAGAGTTTGGAAGCTGCTGAAAACAAAGGCAAGCATTTCAGGACATTACAGCTACAGTTCTGCATGCATACATAAAGGGTTACAAGACATCAGAAAAGGTTTGAACAGTCTTAGAACTTCTACTCAGGTTAATTATGAAATTCTTCCTCTGCACAAAGCCAGTACTTAAAGATTTGGAGAGGTAGCTGCTTATTCAAATGCACAAATCTCAAAAAAAAAAAAAAAAATCACAAGGCATACAAAGACACAGGGAAACAGGGCCCAAAGGAACAAAATAAAACTTCAGACCTTAAATGAATGTAGATCTCTAAGCTGCTTGACAAAGAACTTAACTGTCATAAAGATGCTCATTGAGCTAAAAAAGAACACTGATAGAAAACTAAATGAAATTAGGAAAACATTGCACTAACAAAATGAGAATATCAACAAAGAGAAACTATCAAGAAGACCCAAACAAATTATGGAGCTGAAAATTACAATAACTAAACTGAAAAAAATTTGTAGTGAGGCTCAATATCAAACCTGATCATACAGAAGAAGCAACCAGTGAACTTGAAGATATGTCACTGGAAATCAGCTAGAGAAGCAAAAAGAGAAAAAGAATGGAGAGAAGTGAAGAAAGCCTAAAGGACTTATAGGATGCTAGAGAGTAGATCAATAGCTGTATGATGGGAATCTCAGAAGAAGAAAAAAAAAAGAGAGAAAGGGACAGGACAGAAAGTTTATTTGAAAAAATAATGGCTGAAAACTCCCGAATGTTGGGAAAGAAATTTTCATTCATATTCATGAGCTCATACATATTCAAGAAGCTCAAAAATTCCAAATAGGATAAACCCAAAGAAACAAAGAGAGAATCTTGAAAGCAGCAAGACAAAATTGACTCGTCATGTACAAGGGAGCCTCTGTAAGATTATCAGCAGACAACTTACAGGCAAGAAGGGATAATATATTCAGAGTGCTGAAAGGAAAAAAACTCTCAATCAAGGATGCTGTATCTGACAAAACTGTCTTTCAAAATGGAGAAATTAAGATTTTCCCAGAAAAGCAAAAGCTGAGAGAGTTCTTTACCACTAGACCTGACCTGTCCTATAAGAAATGCTAAAGGGAGTCCTTCAAGTGAAAAAAAAGATGGTAGAAAGCAGCTTGAAGCTGTATGAAAATGTAAGGTTCTCCAATAAAGGTAAATATATGGACAAATATAGCAAACTGTACTGTTGTGATTTTGGTGCATAAAATTAGAGGTGAAAATCCAGCAAAAAAAAGATATAAATCGATGTTAATAGGTATACAACAAATAAAGACATAATTTTTGACATTAATGACATGAAGTGGGGGGATGGAGCTGTAGAGGATAGAATTTTTGTACATGATTGAAATTATCAGTTTAAAATAGAATGTTATGGGAACTTTCTAGAACGCTCAGTGCAAAACGGAGAAGCGGCAGCTGCCCGAGCTGCGCCCAGCAATGTGCTCCCTCCAGCTCCCCCACACCGACCTCAGCCCCCTCACCGGCTGTAGAAAATGGTGAAAGAACATACTTACTACATTTTGGGGGTCAAACCCAATGCCACCCAGGAAGAATTGAAAAAGGCTTACAGGAAATTGTCTTTGAAGTACCACCCTGACAAGAATCCAAATGAAGGAGGGAAGTTTAAACAGATTTCTCAAGCTTATGAAGTGCTCTCTGATGTGAAGAAAAGGAAACTATATGACAAAGGAGGAGAACAGGCAATTAAAGAAGGTGGAGAAGGTGGTGGTTTTGGCTCCCCCATGGATATCTTTGATATGTTTTTTTTTGGAGGAGGAAGGATTCAGAGAGAAAGGAGAGGTAAAAATGCTGTGCACCAGCTCTTTGTAACTTTAGAAGATTAATATAATGGTACAACAAAAAAACTAGCTCTGCAAAAGAATGTGATTTGCGATGAATACGAAGGCCAGGGTGGTAAGAAAGGAGTGGTAGAATGTTGTCTCAATTGCTGAGGTACTGGAATGAAAATAAGAATTCATCAGATAGGACCTGGAATGGTTCAGCAAATTCAATCTGTGTGCATGGAGTGCCAGGGTCATGGGGAACGGATAAGTCCTAAAGATAGATGTAAAAGCTGCAATGGAAGGAAAATAGTTCGAGAAAAGAAAATTCTAGAAGTTCATATTGACAAAGGCATGAAAGATGGCCAGAAGATAACATTCCATGGTGAAGGAGACCAAGAACCTGGATTGGAACCAGGAGATGTTATCATTGTTTTAGATTAGAAGGACCATGCTGTTTTTACTAGGCGAGGAGAGGCATGTTCATGTGTATGGACATACAGCTGGTTGAAGCACTGTGTAGCTTTCAAAACCAATGTCTACTCTTGACAACAGAACCATTGTCATTATCTCTCATCCAGGTCAGATTGTCAAACATGGAGCTATCAAGTGTGTGCTGAATGAAGGCATGCCAATTAATCGTAGACCATATGAAAAGGGTTGCCTAATCATCGAATTTAAGGTAAACTTTCCTGAGAATGGCTTTCCCTCTCCTGATAAACTCTCTTTGCTGGAAAAACTCCTACCTGAGAGAAAGGAAGTAGAAAAGACTGATGAAATGGACCAGGTAGAACTGGTGGACCTTGATCCAAATCAGGAAAGAAGGCGCCATTACAATGGAGAAGTGTATGAGGATGATGAACGTCACCCTAGGGGAGGTGTTCAGTGTCAAACCTCTTAATGGGACCAGTGAATAACACTGCTGGCATTTTATATGCAGTGATGAATGAGTGAAAGACTATAATCATAGCTCACTACTTACTGTTGTTGTTGTTTTAATATTCAACTATAGTAGTGTTTTAAAAGTTAAATGAAGAGTAAAAAATATAAAAGTTCTGACTTTGCCCTGTATGTATGATGACTTCAGTGTGCAACATAAGTTTAATACTTGTAAAAACTACTTCCAAAAAAAATCTCCCCATGAGGTCCCAATAGTTCATTTTTGCTTTTAATTCCCTTGCCTTTGGGGATGTGTCAAGTAAGAGATTGCTACGGCTGAGGTCAGAGAGGTATTTTCCTGCTTTCTCCTCTAGGGTTTTGATGGTTTCCTGTCTCCTATTCAGGTCCTTTATCCATTTTGAGTTTGCTTTTGTGAATGGTGTAAGAAAGTGGTCTAGTTTCATCCTTCTGCATGTTGCTGCCCAGTTCTCCCAGCACCATTTGTTAAAGAGACTATCTTTTTTCCCTTGGATGTTCTTTCCTGCTTTGTCAAAGATTAGTTGGCCATACTTTTGTGGTCTATTTCTGGGGTTTCTATTCTATTTCATTGGTCTATGTGTCTGTTTTTGTGCCAATATCATGCTGTCTTGATGATGACAGCTTTGTAGTAGAGGCTAAAGTCTGGGATTGTGATGCCTCCTGCTTTGGTCTTCTTCTTCAAAATTACTTTGGCTATTCGGGATCTTTTGTGGTTCCATACAAGTTTTAGGATTGCTTGTTCTAGCCTCAAGAAGAATACTGGTACAATTTTGATTGGGATTGCACTGAATGTGTAGATAGCTTTGGGTAGTATTGACATTTTAACAATATTTATTCTTCCAATCCATGAGCATGGAATGTTTTTCCATTTCTTTATATCCTCTTCAATTTCCTTCATAAGCTTTCTATAGTTCTCAGCATACAGATGTTTTACATTTTTGGTTAGCTTTATTCCTAGGTATTTTATGCTTCTTGGTGCAATTGTGAATGGGATCAGTTTCTTTATGTGTCTTTCTGATGCTTCATTATGGGTGTATAAGAATGCAACTGATTTCTGGACATTGATTTTGTATCCTGCAACTTTGCTGAATTCATCAGTTCTAGCAGACTTTTGGTGGAGTCTATTGGGTTTTCCATGTATAATATCATGTCATCTGCAAAAAGTGAAAGCTTGACTTCATCTTTGCCAATTTTGATGCCTTTGATTTCCTTTTTGTTGTCTGATTGCTGATGCTAGAACTTCCAACACTATGTTAAACAACAGCGGTGAGAGTGGACATCCCTGTCCTGTTCCTGATCTCGGGGAAAGCTCTCAGTTTTTCCCCATTGAGGATGATGTTAGCTGTGGGCTTTTCATAAATGGCTTTGATGATGTTTGAGTATGTTCCTTCTATCCCGACTTTCTCGAGGGTTTTTATTAAGAAAGGATGCTGAATTTTGTGAAAGGCCTTTTCTGCATCGATTGATATGATCATATGGTTCTTATCTTTTCTTTTACTAATGTGATGTATCACATTGATTTGCAAATGTTGAACCAGCCCTTCAGCCCAGGAATGAATCCAACTGAATGGGAAAAGATATTTGCAAATGACATATCGGACAAAGGGCTAGTATCCAAAATCTATAAAGAGCTCACCAAACTCCACACCCGAAAAACAAATAATCCAGTGAAGAAATGGGCAGAAGACATGAATAGACACTTCTCTAAAGAAGACATCCAGATGGCCAACAGGCACATGAAAAGATGCTCAACATCGCTCCTCATCAGGGAAATACAAATCAAAACCACACTCAGATACCACCTCACGCCAGTCAGAGTGGCTAAAATGAACAAATCAGGAGACTATAGATGCTGGCGAGGATGTGAAGAAACAGGAACCCTCTTGCACTGTTGGTGGGAATGCAAACTGGTGCAGCCACTGTGGAAAATAGTGTGGAGGTTCCTCAAAAAATCAAAAATAGACCTACCCTATGACCCAGCAATAGCACTGCTAGGAATTGACCCAAGGGGTACAGGAGTGCTGATGCACAGGGACACTTGTACCCCAATGTTTATAGTAGCACTTCAACAATAGCCAAACTATGGAAAGAGCCTAAATGTCCATTAACTGATGAATGGATAAAGAAAGTGTGGTTTATATACACAATGGAATACTACGTGCCAATGAGAAAGAATGAAATATGGCCTTTTGTAGAAATGTGGATGGAACTGGAAAGTGTTATGCTAAGTGAAATAAGTCATACAGAGAAAGACAGATACCATATGTTTTCACTCTTATGTGGATCCTGAGAAACTTAACAGAAGACCATTGGGGAGGGGAAGAAAAAAAAAGAGGTTAGAGAGGGAGGGAGCCAAAACATAAGAGACTCTTAAAAACTGAGAACAAACTGAGGGTTGATGGGGTGTGGGTGGGAGAGAAAGAAGGGTGGGTGATGGGTATTGAGGAGGGCACCTGTTGGGATGAGCACTGGGTGTTGTATGGAAACCAATTTGACAATAAATTTCATATTTAAAAAAATTTTTAAAAATAAAAATAAGAATAAAAAACTCTCCCCTGGCATGTGTTAGAGGCCCTACCTTGTAATTGATTTCAGCTCTATGTACATGAAATAGTTTACACTGAAAATGCTAGGTATATGTATTGACTTCAGTGTATGATCCTTAATTGTTAAGCTATGAAATTAAAACTTGTGTTTAATTGGCAATCAGAAAAAGAAATTGTAGAGAAGTGTTGGTCTGTAGTTCTATTGAGATTCATTGTGATGCTTCTGCATTTATTCTATTGCCTCAACTGTTACTTGAAGATGGCATGCTGTGTAATTTGGCCTGTGGTATCAATGGTGGAAAGGCTACCTTTCTAAAGAAGGGGTTTATCATAATCTGCTGTTTGAGGGCTTGCACTTGTAGAATTGCATTCCCTTCTGCTGTGCCATATTTTTTTAAATATATGTATATATATATATATATATATATATATATATATATATATCCTGGTTACACTTTTATTCCTTCTCTTTGGACCATGATAAGCTTCAGAGTAGTGACTTCAGGAGCAGGGTAACTTAGAGTAAAGAGATATTTACACGGAAAAGTGAATTTGCATGTATGAGCTAGGAAGGTGTTTTTTAGGTATGTTACAGGCTTACTTTAAACCATTTAACTTACACTCCAAAGTAACTGTAATTCAATGTTGGTAGTATAGCAAATTATGATGAATAGTTTTAATTGTATGTTTAAAAGTCATGTTCATAATCTTAAATCTGGATATCAGAATTAAGCAATTCTTAAAATGTATGAATGTCTCCTTAATATACTGATTACAAAGCAAAAAAAGTAGAATGTTACAACTTTAAGATGTTTTATCTGATTGCAATAATAATCACAATGAAAATATCTACAGAATATTTCTACAGAAATAGCTACAGAACATATCTGCAGAATATAAACAAAAGGAAATGAGAAGGAAATCAAATCATGTCACTACAAAAAATAAATAAAACACAAAGGCAGGGAATAAGAGAGGAGAGGAGGGACAAAAAAGTTAAAAGATACACAAAAAAACCCAACAAAGTAGCAATAGTAAGTCCTTCCCTATCAGTACTTTAAATATAAATGGATAAACTTACCAATGAAAAGATATAGATTGGCTGAATGAATTAAAAAACAATATCCAACAATATGATGCCTACAGGTGATTCATTTTAGATCTAAGTACACATAGGTTGAAAATCAAAGCATGAAAAAAGATATTTCAGGCAAATACTAACCAAAAGAGAGCAGACAGACAAAATACACTTTAAGTAAAAAATTGTTATATGAGACAAAGAAGGATATTATATAATAATAAAGTGGTCAATTCACCAAGAAGATACAGCAATTATAAATATATATGCCCTAAACTTCAGAGCTCTTGTAATAGAAAGCAAACTTTGAGAGAATTGAAGGGAGAACTAGACAGTGACACAATAAAAGTATGAGACTTCAATACCACACTTTCAATAATGGATAGAAAAAAAGACAGAAATATCAATAAGGAAAAGAGGATGTGTACAACACTATAGACCAGTTGGATGTAAGAGACATGCAGAACACTCAACCAAACAATAGCAGAATATACATTCTTGCCAATGCACATGGAATATCCTCCAAGATAGATCACCTGTTAGAACACACAATCATTCAAGAAGTTTAAAATTATACAAAGTATCTTTTCTGATCCCAGTGGAATAGATTAGAAATCAATGGCAAAAAGAAAGCTTAAAAATCCAAAAATATGCAGGGGCACCTAGGTGGCTCAGTCAGTTAAGCATCTGACTTCAGCTTAGGTCATGACCTCATGGTTCATGGGTTAGAGCCCCACGTAGGGCTCTGTGCTGACAGCTCAGAGCCTGGAGCCTGCTTCGGATTCTGTGTCTCCCTCTCTCTCTGCCCCTACTCCACTCACTCTCTCTCTCTCTCTCTCTCTAAAAAATAAATAAACAGTAAAAAAATTTTTTTAATTAAAAAATCCACAAATATGTGGAAAATACAACACTTTCTTAAATAATCAAGGAGTCAAAAAAAAGTAACAAGGGAAGTTAAAAAATATTTTGAGACAAATAATAACAAAACAACATACTAAAACTTATGGAATAAGGTGAAAACATAAATAAATTTCATATTATTTACACCCTTTTTGTGTTTTGTTTAATTAATCTGTCAAATTTCAAAAGATCTTGATCAAAGACTCCCAATACTAATATGGTTTTATCAAATTCTTTGTTACATTTCTAAATATATACATTATACTTATTTCCTTGTTCATTTGTTTGTTGTATAAAATACACATCTCTTACTTTCTTCTTTGTGTAATATAATTTTTATTAACAAAAATTATTATCGCTTTTAATACTTTTGGCCCTCTGAATTCTCTGTAGTGACTATATATTCATAGCATAGCCTACTATATTTGTTTAATGAATATTCTATAGATAGACATTTGAATTGTTTCCAATAGTTTCTGTCTTCAATAATGCTCTTCATCCTCAACCTGTTTAGTCATACTACTTCCAACTATGTTCTGGGGAAGGAGATTAAGAAAAATATACATCAATGCATTTTAAAACATTATGAGATGTTTTTATTAGCCAGTATCTTAGGGATGTGTGTGATGCTTTTTAAGATCAAGCTTTCTCCCCAGTTGATCTACCTCTATAGTTCTAGACACTTGGGAATCAATTTTACTACAATATTAAAACTAGAGGCAGCAAAATAAATTATGTTGAAAATCTTCCTTTAAGTTAGAAATTTAATACTAGTGATAAATGTACAGAATGGTTCACCAGATAACTGAGAGCAAACTAACAGTATTCAAAACAGAAGAAATCTTGCAGATGGTACAAAGACAACTTTGACATTTAATTCAATAGCATAAAACTGAATGAGATCAGAGGGACTTTGAAATTACAGTTCCATATGGCTGCTGTTATAGAAAATCACCAGGGAATGTTACTGAGTTTGTTGAACACTACTATAATAAAAAATTATTATCATCCCAGGAAAGAGGAAAAATCATTGGTTACAAAGGTAGACACTCCATTGCTGTAATTCAGATGAAATCACTGGCATATTTGTCACACTGCAGAGAACATCACCTCTAGCCTTTTCCCATCGAATTATTAATGGAGGATTGGAAATTATTTGATAAAAGGCTGAAAGGGAGCTACACTGAGCAAAACAAGTGCAAGCAACACTCAGAGAAGCAGGTGTTGATGAATAAAACATCGAGGTCATGGAATACGAGGTGTGTAGATGATTTGGACATACAGCTTGTGTGGACTGATTTGAGTGACACAGAGCATTCTGTGTAAATGTAAAGTAAAATAAACATAGGCTTCACAAAGGATATTTCCTGCCAGGGAATCTATAAATGATTTTTAAAAATATGACATTTCTTTTATAGTGATTCCTGTCTTTGAGGTGCAACTTGGGTCAATAAAGGATTCAAAATGTGAATAGAAATAATCCTGGAGGAAGTGTCTTCCATTCCTATATTCTAGAATAAAATTCAATTAGATCCTCCTCTTGAATCAGAGACCCCCCATGGGTCTCCATACTGAAAAGCTATCATGCCTGTAGCACATCTATCAGGTGGGAGGAACAGTCTTAAAGAGCTATTAGGACAACACGCTAAAACTCTCCTGCCAACCAAATTATTCAATGTTCAATGCCTTTGGTGGAAAGACATCTCTGATCTAGTGAAATCCATGTCATTTTCTCTTTAATGTCTCTTTTTCTTGGAGAGTTGTGTTAGCAGTAGTTTATTTGCAAGGCTTAAGTGATTGTGGTACCCCTTTAAATTGTGGACTATCATAGTGTAGGTACCAGCTCAATGCTAAGGCAGTCCCACCATCCCCTGAGGCCAAAGTTCCCCAAGTACAAAGAATGGGTGAACTGGATGGACTGTAAGGGCTCTTGTGGCTTTTACAGTCAACATAAATAAGCGGCTCCACCCTGTATAAACATCCAATTCTTATTAAACTGAACATATGAATAACAAGCTTTCTCCTCTATCCATTATCAATGTTGAAAACTCTTGAGATGCTTTGGTCAAAGGCTTTAGATTTAGTACAAATGTCCAGGTAACTAGTTCTTTTCAGCAATGCTAGCATTGCTGCATTTCTGAGCAAAAATAAAAACAGCATGGACAGTAGTTGACCATTCACTTTCCTGTGTGTAGTATATCATTTAATTCTTACCAACTCCTATTACTCCCATTTTTTTGGTATTGGCAACTTAAACACTTATTGATCAATTGAATCATTGTGATAAAAGAACTTAACATGAGATCTACTCTTTTAGCCTATTTTTAAGGGTATAATACAGTATTGTTACTTATGGGCACAAGGTCATGCAGTAGAGATTTAGAACTTATATATCTTGTATAACTGAAATTTTTTACCCATTGATTAGCAATTTTCCTTCTCTCCCTGCCCACAGTCCCTGAAAACCACCAATTCAATCCTTTGCTTCCATGAGTTTACCCCCATTTTATATATGAAGAAACCAAGGTTCTAAGTTGTAAGTAATTGTCCAGATCATATATGACCAACAGGTGGAGAAGCCACATTGACTCCAAAGACCAATATTTCCATGATGTCTCACTACTTATGAAAGGAGATGGACTGTTTCTATGTGTCAGAAACTGTACTAATGGCTGTAATGCATCACTTCCTTACCAAAAACTTGTTAAGAAAGTAGTGTCATTGGCTACAGTTTACAGAGAACAAAGCACACTTGGAGAGCCAGAAACTCAGAGCTGGGGATCAAATCAAGGCAAGCTTTTCAATCATGAAATCACTGAGCATTCTGCCTCCTTCCCAAGGTGAAGAGAAAGGAGACAGTGCTACCTGTTTCCAAAGCCCCTGCAGGCATAGTATTTACATAACATTATCCCCCAAAGAAAATTGGTGTTGTTCTCTCTGACAGTGTCCTAAATCAATGCTACTTTGGTACTGACCCTGAGGACACAAGGCTCCACTGAGGCTGAACTGCCTACCTTAAAATTTTTTTTTATCTTTATTTTTTAGAGAGAGAGAGACAGAGTGCAAGTGGGAGAGAAGCAGAAAGAGAGGGAGACACAGAATCCAAAGCAGACAACAGGCTCTCAGCTGTCAGCACAGAGACCAACACGAGGCTCGAACTCAAGAACTGAGATTATGACCTGAGCCAAAGTTGGACGCTTAACCGACTAAACCACCCAGGTGCCCCTGAAATGCCCACCTTATACCACTATGCCTATAGCTTTCTCTTCTGAATATAACAAATAGTCTATCATACCTCAAGGGGAAAAAACACAACAGAGTTTGAGAACTTGTAGGGAACAATAGAAATGGAAACACAAATGATCAAAGCTTATTGAAGAAGCCTGGTGTGTAAGAGGACTGTTCAGTCAGGAACAATGAAGACTGAGCTGGATGGTGGAGGTTGCCTTGGTAACGAAATCCTGCTACAAGATTTAGGGGGTTCCCCAAAGCCTTGAAAGAAAGCCTCATTGTACAGTCTCTTTACTTTTGAGGAGTGTGCCTTCCAGTTGCAACACTCTCCGTATCAGTTTGCTACACTCTCTATTTTCCAGTCATTTCCAGCCTCATTCATTGATGACTCTCGTATTTGGCTCAAATCAGCTATCATTTTGCCATAATCCACCCTGTCAAGATCCAAGGTCCAAATAGATCTTTCCATCTATGAAATTTTAAAATTTAAGTAGGGTCACTGAATAACCCCCCACCAGAACTGTTTTCCAACCTCATGGAAACCTCCAACCATTGACTCTTACTTTCTTTCTCCCTCTCCAATCAGTCTCCTCCTCCTCTCCTTATGCCAGCTAGAATCTAAGGACCATAACTGGTACCCAAATTTCCCTTATCTTTTGTCCTTTCAAAGCACCTACTTGACTCTAGCCCTCAGTGAATTTGACTACCACTTTCTCCATGGCTGCCTCTGCCCATGACATTTTCTCTATGGCTAACTACTGCTGGGCACTAATGGAGAAAATTATACAAGTGGGCTCATGGTACCACTGAAAATTCATAGTCACAAATCTCAACTGTCCAGAAAGTCTACTACTATGTTTTCCTGTCAGTTCACACTCTTATTATTTTCAATATTGTTATTTATTTATTTAATTTATTTTTTAAATTTACATCCAAGTTAGTTAGCATATAGTGCAACAATGATTTCAAGAGTAGATTCCTTAGTGCCCCTTACCTATTTAGCCTATCCCTCCTCCCCCACAACCCCTCCAGTAACCCTCTGTTCTCCATATTTAAGAGTCTCTTATGTTTTGTCCCCTCCCTATTTCTACATTATTTTTGCTTCCATTCTCTTATGTTCATCTGTTTTGTATCTTAAAGTCCTCATATGAGTGAAGTCATATGATATTTGTCTTTCTCTGACTAATTTCACTTTGCATAATACCCTCTGGTTCCATCCACGCAGTTGCAAATGGCAAGATTTCATTCTTTTTGATTGCCAAATTCAACCTTTTTTCATTTTCTTAAATCTGAGTCCTTTGCTTCCTCACTTACTGTATACCCTCAAAACCAAATATGCACATGTTCCTGCACTAGCACTATAGCACCTGTCCTTGGGGCTCTACTGAGATCTTCTTTACAGGTAGGCACACCCATTCCCCAACTGCTGTGGAAGTTGGCAAACTAATGGCTTATGCCTGCACCCTTCTCTGGAAGATTGCCCTTGGACTGTGGAAGCTGCCTCACCCAGAGATACCTGGGAGGTTATGCATTCCATTCCACTTCCAAGATGGTAGCCAAGGCTAATGACTGACTGATGCAGCCCTCAAAGACAAACTCGGTGGAAAGAGTTCACATGCCAGAACTCCCTGAGGGATCAGATTGAGGCTGGATTTCTGAATCCATACCTCTGTCTAGCTTTGGCCCTGCAAAATGCTGCTTCCCATACTCCCTTACACATTTTTCTTGAGAAAACTCCTTCAGTAAATCACTTGCACAGAAACCCCCATCTTGGGATCTGCTTCTAAGGAACTTGACCTAAGATACCCATCAACTTTTTTTTCCTTTCCTCCTACTGGAAATGAGTGATTCCTGCTGTTGTTCAAGGCCAATGCTTCCTCCTGTGTTCTGGACCCCATGTTGTTCTGTCTTAGCAGGACATTTCAACAATCAATAATCTTTTTTCTTTTTCTTGGCTCCTTTCTATTAGGACAAAAACAAACTCAAGCCTCTCCCATCTTAAAAAATAAATCTTCCCTCAACCCCATCTCCTTTCCAGCTACTGCATCCCTCTCTTTTCTCTTTCATAGCCAAACTACAGCATTAAGTTGTTGGAGTTTTTAAATATTTTTTTCATAGTTACATTTCTTCCTCAAGTGTAGAAGATAAAGGGTCCACATTATGGAAAGATTAGAGATTTTGAAGGACTCAAGATATGGCCAGAAGGAAGCCCTTTAAGGATGCGCCTGCCATTCTACTTGTTATTTTGAGATTTTCTGGCATATGAGCTGGTGAATGCCCCGTGGTGCTGTGTTTACATGTGTCTCCTCCATTCCCTTACCTCCTACTCTTTTTGCAACCCACTCCAATCTGGTTTCTTCCCCCTGCCACTTTCCTTCTGACCTCCTTGTTGCTAAATCTAATGGACACCTTTCAGTTTCCATCTTACTTGATTTCTGTCCCTCATTCTTTTTCTCTCTCTTTGTATTGCTCCTGCCTGTCTGGCTGCTCCTTTGGTTCCTTTTTCAGGTCCTCTTTCCCTCAACACCCATTCAGTGATGGTATCTCTCAGAAATCTGTCTGGATCTTTTAATTTTTTCACTCTTCATGAGACCTAGGCGATGCTATGCAGTCCCAAAGTTTTAATCACCATCTCCATGCAACGCATATCCAAATATCCAGCCCAGGCCGTTCCTCTGAACTCCAAACATATATATTCAACAGACCTTCCACATCTCCATGTGGATACTTGAAATATGCCTTAAACAGAATATGTCCAGAATTAAATGCACAGTTTTTCTACCCAAACTTCTCCATTGCAAGCTTGATAGCCTTAAGAAATGGCACCACCACCCACATAATTTCTCTAGTCAATAATTTATGAGTCAGTTGTTAGTCCTCTCCAACCTCATTTAAATCAATGAAATGAGTCCTATTAATTCAATATATTCAACCTCTCTCAAATGTATCCCCTTCTATGCATTCTCCCATGACAGTGTGTTACTTTAGCTATCATTTCTTGTCTGAAGTATTGCAATAACCTCTGTATCAATATCTATAATCTCTATATCAATTGGAGGTTAGTTGCAGGAAGTAGAAATCACTTTAGCTTTTAAGTATAAAAGGATTTAATATAGAAAACAAGGAGCTTTCACAATCCTCAATGGACTGGAAGACTATGGGTTAGGCTTCCAGAAATAACATCCATAACAACACAACAGAATGAACCCATCAGGGGAACTATTTCCCTACCAGTCAGGAAGGTGGAGAACTAGGGAACCATCACTGGCACTGTTGACCTTAGATGTGACCTAGGAATCACAAACCCAGTGAAGCTGCCTCTTGTCACCACTTTGCTAGTTTTTGACACTGGACTGCTGCTTCAGAGAAAGTCAATGTCCACAACTAATCTTGCCAGATGAGAGCACTTTCTGATGTATGTACATATAAGATGTATGTAATTGATGGAATCTTATTTGCTCCAGAACCTGAGCTATAACCTGGTCTTCTGCAGCCTCTGCAGTACAGGAAAGCATGTTTCATGGAAACTGAATTGGATGCTAAGCCAGACAACTCCTGTATAGCTGCCACAATCTTCCTATTGCACCCCTCATATCTTATCTTCCCCTCCAGCCCCTTTTTCTCTCTGCTGCTATAGCAGTGCTTTAAAGTAAAAAAACAGATCATGAAATACTTTTGAAAACTCACTGATGAAAAGGGAGGGCACCAGGGTGGCTCAGTCAGTTAAGTATCTGACTCTTGATTTAAGCTCAGGTCATGATCTCACTGTTCGTGAAATCGAGCCTCACATCAGGCTCTGCACTGTCAGTACAGATTCTCTCCCTCTTTCTATGCTCCACCCCTGCTCTCTCCCTCTCTCTCTCTCTCTCTCAAAATAAATAAATAAACTTAAAAAAAAACCTCATTAATGGTTTCCCATTGCTTGCAAAATATAATCCAAATTCCTCATTGTGGCCTACAAAGCCATACATAGTGTTTATTCTGCTTATGTGCCAGGCTTAGCACTTATGAGCTAAGTGATTTTTGTGGATTATCTCATGTAATACTCAAAATAAGTCTATGACTCAGATGCATTAACCTTAGAGAGGTTAAGTAAATCCTCAAGGCCACACATTTGGGAATCAGACTTTCTGTGTAGTATTGTCTCCATCAACATAGGCTCTGGCAAAGTCTATAGCCTCATCATTGCTTACCACTTGTAGGAAATCAGATAGTTATGTCCTGAATTAGGAGATTATAGGGAACACATTGCAAAGCAGAACACTGCTTTCTGGCCTTGCAGGGAAGGCTGAGAAAAACCACCATTTTTAGCCCACGGAAAACACTGGAAAAGTCTTACAAGGGGGAATTACCCAATTTTGTAATTTAGGTAGTTGGTAGAGGACATTGATAGAAAACAGTAGAGACAGAAATCTATCATGATCTAAGTAACATTCCAACACGTATAGTCTTTACAGACAACTTCTTAGGAAATTATCCCCAGGTAGGTTTTAATTCAATTGGGTACTGGTTTCTGCCAGCTCCCAGTGGAGATCCTGTGGCCAGAAATGGCTAGACCAGGGATGTGGAGGGCATCACATTAGACCAATGAGGAGGAAACCTCACACGGAAGCCTTAAGATTGGCAGCCATGCTAGTCACTCAGGTGGCTGTCCCATGCCCAAGATAGACAGCTTTGTTTAAGGACAGGAATAAAGAGAGAGCATCAAGTTTCTGCATCCTATTGCCATTCTGGACAGCATATTAACTTCCAGCCAAAAGGCAGGCTTTCTCTTCCCCATAGAGTAGCCACAGGCTAGAGGATTGCAGCCTGAGGAATCAACATGAAAGTGTTCCAATAAGACCATACTTCTAAAAAAGCCCCTGAAATGAGAGTAAAGGAAGAAAAGATAAAGTATTTACCAAGTTTGCACTGGACCAGAGTCCAGATGAAAAAGACTTGAAGCCTCGTAGCAGTTTTACTCCTATCGGAATACCCCAAAATAGATTACAAATTGTGTAGTGCAACCTTCTTGATTTCTGAAGTCCACACAACATGATGAGTGGGGGAAAGTATTGTTTTTGTTAATGGCTTCCAATCCCAAGGGGTCATTTCATATCCATTTCCTATTGCTTCAATTATCCCTTAGTAAAGGAGCTTTGGATACCATTCTCAGCAACACTTCATTTCGATTCCTTAAAGACAGTAAAAGGGAGGGACTCATGCCTAGGTTGATGTCCAGCAGTGGTAACGACAGGGTTGTCTGAAACTCCCCAGTAGCATATCCCTCTTGTAAACATTGCTGCATAATCAATGGTTTATGTCCCTCCCATATAGGTATTGGCTTTAAGCAATCGGGAGGAATAGGGACAAGAGGAGGCGGTGGAGGGAAGTTGTCCATTGTAGGAGGTGCTGTAGGAGAGGTGGGTGTTAAGCTTTCTTTTTTAATTTGTTCCTTCTCTGGAGATATATGTAACTGACATAATACCATACAGACTAAACTCCAGGTCACTAAGATGGAAACGGGAATTTTCTCTCCCTTTTCATGTTTTCTTTTAAGATGTCTTCCTATTTGTTCCCATAGATCTAAATCAACTGTACCATGGTCAGGAAACCAGGGGCCGATGTCTTGCATTGTTTGTAACAATTTACTTAATTGATCTTTTGTAACAGTACAACAGTACAGCAGCCTTTAAAAGCTGCTGTAAGGTTTTTAAATATAATAGCTGTTCCTTTGTCATTTGTTGGCCCATAATAAAGAAAGAGAAAAGAAATACTCTCACTGAATACTAGACACATTGGCAGCTATCCCAAGTGGGTACTGCTGTCCCTTACTGGGATGTGTTCTGTTTGAAGTCCCAATGGTTTCATTTTCTTTTCCTGAATGTGGTAATTCTGCCACCTGAAAATCTTCATATGGAAGCGATCACTATCACATCGGGGTCACCATTTGTGGGTTTGGCTTTTAGCTTTGTCCAGCAAAGCCGAGGGTGGCAGAAAGGATTGAGTCTTGAGTACAAGACTTTATGCAAGTCAAGAGAGGTGAGAAGGAGGCTAAGGGAAGTCTCCCTAAGCTGCTCTCAAACTTGCATATTATTATTAAGTATACATTTAGGAAAACAGTGCACAGTTCATCAGAGGCCTATGTATCAGTAAGAATGTATTGAAAGCTTGCCAAAAAACAAGTTAAGGCATTCCCAAGACTACAAAAGAGCAAATATAGAAAACGGGGTGGAAAACAAGATATGATAACATGGTCTAAGGAATTTATGAGCACAGGCAGGACCCAACCCCTAGATATACATTAACTAGATAAGCGAAGTGAAGCCTGCTGTTTTCAGCAAGGCCAGAAAGTAGTGTTCTGCTTTGCAATGCATTTCCTATAATCTCCTAACCCAGGAGATAGCTATTTGATTTCCCATAACCACTGCCTTCCTCACTCCCTAAGATCAGCCCAGGCTGGCCATTTCCAGTCCTAGATGTTGCCTCCAAAATTTTGAACTTATTGGTCCTCTTTCTGGAACATTCTAGGTCTTCTTTTTCTCTAATTCATGTCTGCTCATCCTTCAGGACACAACTCAACCAAATGCCCCTTCCTCCGAGGAGCTGCTCCCGAACCCTTGGAGGATACTGAGTCTGATGAGAGGTACCCCCTCACATTTCCTCTGTTGTAGCACGTCACACACATGGAATTATCCACTAAATTATCTAATATTCCTTTATTTAATGTTTGTCTTCCTCACAAAACTGCATGGTGTGCCATATGCCTGTTATTATAACTCTTTCCTGGGTACCTAGAACTTTGCCTCATATAAAGTGGGTACTCAATAAATATTTACAAACTGACTGACTTATTAGTAAAGGGAAATAATTTTTTTTAATGCTTATTTATTTTCAGAGAGAGAGGAAGAGAGCATGAATGGGGGAGAAAGAGAGAGGGAGGGAGGGAGAATCCAAAGCAGGCTCTGCACTGACATGGGGCTTGAGCTTACAAACTGTGATATCATGACCTGAGCTGAAATCAAGAGTTAGACATTCAACGGACTGAGCTGCACCCCATGGGAAAGAATTGTTTAATTTTTTTCAACCCAGAACTAACTTTCTTTCTTTCTTTCTTTCTTTCTTTCTTTCTTTCTTTCTTTCTTTCTTCTTTCTTTTTATTTATTGTTTCAAGTTTTTATTTACATTCCAGTTAGTTAACATATAATGAAATGTTAATTTTAGGAGAATTTAGTGATTCATCACTTACATACAACACCCAGTGCTCATCACAAGTGCCCTCCTTAATACCTATCACTCATTTAACCCATCTCTCACCCAAATCCCCTCAGCAACTGTCAGTTTATTCTTTATGGTTAAGAGTCTGTTTTATAGTTTACCTCTCTCTCTATCTCTCTTTCTTTTTACCCCTATGTTCATCTGTTTTGTTTCTTAAATTCCACATATGGGTGAAGTCATATGGTATTTGTCTTTCTCTGACTTATTTTGCTTAGCATAATACACTCTAGTTCCATTCATGTTATTGCAAATGGCAAGATATATAGATATATAGTTATAGATATAGACACACACACACATACACACACACACACACACACACACACACACACCACATCTTCTTTATCCATTGATTAATCAATGGACATTTGGGCTATTTCCATAATTTGGTTATTGTTGATAATGCTACTATAAACATTAGGGTGCATGTATCCCTTTGAATCAGTATTTTTGTATACTTTGGGTAAATACCTAGTAGTGCAATTGCTGAATCATAGGGCAGCTCTATTTTTAACTTTTTAAGGAACATCCGTATTATTTACCAGAGTGGCTGCACCAGTTTGCATTCCAGAAATTTTTAAATTTTTAAAACTCATTATCTGAAATAAGGGTGACAAAAATAAAAACAAACAGCTCAACAAAAAGTATGGACAAACTCCCCTGTAAAAAATGAAGAGTGACTAAGGGAATTAAAAAGATATCTGCAGATACCATTGATTTCCTGAGTCTATGTAGGTGCAGAATGCAGGAGAGATAGAAATGGGGCTGCAATGTGATTGGGTCCTTGTATGCAGCCCTGGTTCTCACTCCATGCCTACCTTGAAGCAGGGCTCTTCTGTCACACATTCCAGAATTAGATCTCAGTGAAGGAGTATTATATTCCCAAGAGGTTGGGATGAGGAAAAGGGAGGTTAGATTTCACACCATGTGGCCAAACTTCATGAATATTTCTTTTAAACATTTATCTGTCCCCAAAGTCCTCTCCAGCTACTAGCCTACTGATATACTCTTTCTTGTCCAGAATGGTCCTTCCCACAGCTTTCTCAACAATGCTAGTCCCTTTCTATCAGAGACTACCCACATTTTGTGTGTCCTTGTCGTCCCTTCTTTGGGCAGGGCAGTAAGATTCACTCTCTCAGCTTCTCCTGGGAGCATCCTTACACTCAACCCCTGCTCAATAAGAAAGCCTCCTCCTTGGGATCCACTTTCTCTGGAAAGCAGGGTGGATTGTAAATACAGTGAGGACATTTGGAGGGACAATGAAATAGTATAACTTTGTCCCCAATAATTCTTTGTTCCTAGTCATCATGAGCACACACATCAAGAACCATTCTTAATAGGTTCAGATCATAGTTTCTTTTGTGGGGTAGCAAGAATGCTCCCTCTTCTGCTATTAAGTCTGAGCCATGAGACTCAATACCCTGGAGAATAGGGTAAGTGCTTTCCAAAGAGAAAGTGTGAAATAAAACACCCTTTTCACCATAGTGAAGTATGGGAAGAAGTAGGGAGAAGATGTTAGACACATGTCCCCACTACTCTCCTCATTGGGTAGAAGTTTTGCTGGAGTTGTATAAGTAACCTGATAGGCAAGGGAGAGCCAATATCATCATGAAGCTGTGGTTGGAAGGTAGCATACTTCAGTGGGCATTGCCTGGAGGAAAACTACACATACATGGCCACACCCAATGTGGCACAGGAGGATACAGCATCTCAGTTTGAGAGGGTCAGATAGAACAGGTTCTCTCAATCTTGTCCATGGGCTGCAGGGGACCCAGCAGTTCCTACATATTCTTGTGAAGGAGACAAAGTTACAGAGAAGACTATTGGTATAGCAAAAGCTTGGGTCAGGAAAAGGAAGCTGTCAAGGGAGGGATTTCAGTAAGGCACAGTGATACCCAAGCAAACACCAGTTCAGCCATCAGACCAGCTCAGCCATCATACAGCAAAGATCAGAGAAAGAGGACAGCATTGGACCAGGTGTCACAACCTTCATGCCAGGAGTTCTCAACACTTTCTCCATACCCAGAAGTAAGGAAGGAGAGAGAAAGAAGAAATGGCTCTGAATTAACCAAATATTTACCCAATAGAGACTGTTCTAAACTAAAAGAGATTCTTTAAATAACTCAAGTTGGAGAAACCATTATTTGGCAAGTTTAAAGTTTGTTATCTGCTTCCTACTCTTTCCCCACCTACCCTCAGCAGGGAAGTCTGGAGACCTAGGGGTTAGGCAGCACCAAGGGCAGCTGACAATACTTAGAGGGACCTCATCCTTCAGGACTGAGACATAAGTCATTGGGATAAATCCCAGAATCCACATGGTCTCCATAGGGATTGTGGGGGAAGCTATTACAGAGCATACCTCCTGACTTTACCTGAATAGTCTGGTTATTAATGAAATAGCATGCTCAGATTTCTTAGTGTAGTTGCTGTAGTAGCTGAAAGGTTGTAAAAAACAAAAACAACAACAAAAAAAAGTCCAATTACATTTTGAAACCCACTTAATTATTTCTAGAAGTGAGCCCCTGTCTCAGGAGAGGATGAGGGAGGTAGCTGGATACTATTTCACATGGAGAACACAGTCTGCCAAAGACACCCAACAGAAAAGGACAAACAGGTTGGAAAACCATCAGGCTACAGCCTGTCTGCACAGCAATGAGTGAAGAAAAGTAAAGCAAGAATGAAGATCCCAGATATGGGCTCAATTTGAATGCTATTGCTATGGTCTTTTGTTGTGGTCTTTAAAAAATGGTGAGTGATGGGGCACCTGGGTGGCTCATTCAGTTGAGCATCAGTCCCTTGATTTTGGCTCAGGTCATGATCTCACAGTTGTGAGATGGGGTCCCACATTAAGACTGTCAGCACAGAGCCTGCTTGGGATTCTTTCTCTCTCTCCTTCTCTCTGCTGCTCTCCTGCTGGTGTGCGCTCTCTCTCTCCCTCTCTCAAAATAAATAAATAAATATTAAAAAAAATTTTAAGCGGTGAGTGATGGTCAGGAAGGGAGAGAGGGTACAGTTATGAAGGGCTGAGCTGTTGGAAGGACAAAAGTGCCAAGAGCGGCAGCTTTGGAAGTGCCACTTCAGCTGTTTAAATGCTATGGTTGGTTGTACAGAATGATTGTTATCTTGAGGCCTAAATTCTGCTGATTCAATTGCTCTTATTTGGATTTTCGAATTATTCCTGACAAGATAATAAGTCTCTTTCAAAACATTAAATCGGATAAATCTCCCGGCTGGAGATCTCTAGTTCGATTTAATTTTCTGCAGATATTCTAAGGGTCTAATGAGAAATCAAAACGAAAGGGCTTAATTAGAATTCCTCTAATTCCCCAACACGAGGTTCTGAGTTAAAGAACTTGGAAGCAACGGCCACAGCCATGTGTTTCCTTTCTCTTGCTCTCTCTCTCTCTCTCTCTCTCTCTCTCTCTCTGGGTCTAGCTGAGTAAGTCCCACTCTTGACCTTTAGACCATCTCGTTAAACTTCACAGTCTATGGATGGCTGAACATTAATTACAGAGCTTGATTTTTGCTTGTTTTTGTGGCCAATTTTAATATACTCCCAGTTTTCTCTAGATCTATTTAAGGCTGCATGTTATGTCTTCTGCTGAGCTGCATGGACATAGCAAATCAGATGTGAATTTTCAGAGCTGCTATTCTGCAGAACTTGGAGATCTGTGAACTGAGCCTTAAAAGTCTTTTGAAAAATAGTTTGCCAACGTTTATTTCTTTGATTCTCAGGAGCTTCCCTGGATAAGTGTCTTTGGATGTTGCTACCCTCTATACTAAGTAGTGACCACCCCCTTTACTGAGCACTTGCTGTGTGCCAGGCACTTTGCTAGGCATGTCCATGTGTGTTTCACTTAATACATCTCCACACAACATCCCCATGAGGTAGATGCTATGATTATCTTCATTTTATATATGAGCAAGTAGGCTTTGAGAGAAGTCATGTATCCTAGGCCACACACTTAGTAAGGAGAATGTATGTGGAGAGTGGGACACAGATAGGAATCTAGATCTGTGTGTTTCCCAAATTTATGCTCTCATTACCCCAAGAATAGGCCAGCCAAGTTATAAAAAAAATCACTTTTAATGAAGTTTCAGGAGACCATGGTATGGCTTTAGATAACAGAGCACAATCCTTGTCCACTATCCGTGCATAGAGAATAATTCTTCAATTGCTTTTAGGGCCCTTTACATAGACAGACAATGAGGCAGGAGGAAGGAAAATGGGGTATAATTTCCTTACCAAAAAGTTGCTGTCACCCAGACTGGGAGAGAGATTGATGTGACAGTACCTATTTTCATGTTCCTAGGATTGCGAGAAAAGACAGAGAAGTCACATTAGTTGCTCTTGGCAACGTTCTTACTTCATTAAAGATGATATTGGCCATTTTAATAGTCCTGGGACAAATATATAGAGAGAATGCTTCATAGAAAATCAAGTCAACAGACAAAAGAACACCTTTCCACTGGCTTTATTTTCTCCCCTGCTGCTACCTGGGCTGACAACTCCACCTCCCCAGATGGCAGATACTTCTGTAGCCTGATATTAATGGCCATCCCAGATTAATAGAACCAGGAAGGTAAAGACCATCCAGCAACTGCTTTGACTGGTAATTTGAAGTGTGGAGCTTGCTCTCGCCCTATTACTTCTTGACTTTTATCACCAGCCATGGTGATACTGCAAAAAAAAGAATGCTCTGGTCTGGACACTCTTTCAGACTGGGCTTGCTCACAAGACTTCACTATAAATATAAAATGGCCTGTGCCCCTTGCTCTTAAATCCACAGGCAGGGAGCACATTGTGAATGGGTGGAAGGAGCTTACTTTGACTTATTCAGCACAAACACTTTCAAAATAAAGAAATCTGTCAGGAAATTTCATTGTAGGGGACAGTGGCTTTCTCATAAATGGGTGGCTAAGACCTTGAAGGGCTCAGCACGAGTGTCCGGAGCTGTAAGAGCAGACTTTTCCCAGTACCTCTATATATCTATGCTCCTTCCCTCTACCATCTACCTTACAACCCAGTTTTAATCCTTAACTTGCTTTGAAGGCATTTGAGATGCAGTAAGTAAGTTAAGGAAAGTCACCTTTGAAAAGTTTGTCCAAAAGGCCTAGAATTTAAGCTCTTTGGTGGAAAGAATAGCTTCCCCTAGTCTCCTGTATCTATCCAAGGAGCAGAGAATGAATACTTCAAATAGTAACATCACAGCAAGCAAGCAAGGACCTCTGAGGGAAGGCACTGTCATTTATGCAGGTGCCATGATGCTGTGAGTTGTGGTGTGATATTGTTGGCATTCAGATCATGGCTGGGTTAAACTCCTTATGAGCCATTTATTATTTATACTCCTGACTACTTTCCAAAAGATGTGAGGTAGCTTACAGCAAAAGACACATATCCTGTAAAAACAAGACTCAAATGATAAGACACTGATAAATATTAAAAGAGACAAAACAGAAAATATTATTATATAAGCCTAGAACCACGACACTGTAACCTGTACCTAGAACTGTACACTGTACCTAGAACCGCGACACTGAAAGCTTCACTTTCCCATCTGTACCATGAGAGGGTTGAAATAGTTCAGAGGTTCTCAACTCTGGCTGCACAGTAGCATCACCTGAGGGAGCTTTAAAACATGCATATGCATGGCTTCCTCTATATGTAAATTAATAACTTTTAATTTCCTAGTGGTAGATCCCAGGCACAAGTTGTTAAAAACTCCTCAGGAGATTCCCACGTGCAGCCAGGACTGAGATCCCTAGATGAGATGATCTCTAAAAGACCTCTTCAGAACCATGCTTCTGTAAAGACTTTCTTATTTTGAGGGATACCTCACTTAATGATTCCCCAGAGCATGAAGCTCTTTCTTGCAGTCAGCTAGGTTAAAAAGAACAAGCCAGAAAGGTCCTTATAAATCATGCAAAATGAGCTGCCTGCTTATGCAGCTGCACGACAAAAATACCTCAGTGCACAACGTCTATTTCTCCCATCTTGTTGATGATAAACAGCACCCCTCTAATGCAGAGCATGAGCTGCATCGTCTATGACCTCAGTCTACCTTTCTGGCTTCTTCCTCTTTCTACTGGTCCCTCTTACCTCACTTACACTCCAGATCCTTCCCTCAGTATATACTGAGAAGGAGCTGACAGCAGGTCTTAACCCATAAGTGTTGGCTGACTGAACATAGATAAAACACCAAATTGTTACTTCAGCTTGCATTTTGAGTAAACATTAATGGAGCATGTATGTGGCAAAGGGTGGGTTAGGCATGTCCACTTCCTCATTTTAAATATTTTACTGGCATTTGTAGAAAAGAGAGGATATTACCATTAAAAGAATGGCAAACATCACCCCAGCAATAAGTTTGGGAGTAGACTAGGTATGATACCCCAGGGGGCCCACTCAACTAGCCTCTTCCAAGTGGCTTGGGGGAGGGGGTTGAAGATGAAGTCTAACAGATTGTCTTCTCTAGAGAATTTGCAGCCAATGGCTTCTCCCAGGAAGTGGAGCCCAACTTCTCACAAGCTGTGGTTGACCAGTAGGCTTGTGCTCCAGCCCTTTGCCTACATTCCTCAAATAATTTGGTCAGATTACATCTTACCCTTCTGTGAATTGGTCCACAGATTTGTGTCAACATTTTGCATCTCTTGGACCACTTGAAAATAACATTATAATATCTATATCCTGACACTTCCATCCCAAACTGACTTCCAGTGAAATGGGATAAGTACTATAAAATACTTCTAGTAAGGATACAATAAACATTAAGTGATAGGGGATTGTGGTTTCAGTATGGAATGTAAACATATAATGCCTGATAAACTAAAAATAATATAACCAACAAAAATTGTGTTGTGAAGAGAGGAAGGAGACAAAAATATAAGCAGGTTAATCAGTTCATCTACCACAGTAAAGACAAAAAGTCACTTCAAACAGTAGAATTAACAACAGAGTGAACTCAAAGTTTTTATATTTTCTTGACCATAGAGAATCTTTTGGGAATAAATGGTGCTTGTAATAAAGTGTTTAATAGAAGTTGGGAAATTCTTTTAATTTGCATCAGTTTCTTTGCCTTGTATTACATTCATACAAAATAAAATGCAAATGTTTTTATTTTTTTTAAAAAGCATGTGTCTTCACAGATTTCTCTCTCTTGCTCCATATGTACATTCATACAGAGATTTCTGGAAACATGTTCACCAAGTGTTAATATTAGTCATTTCTAGGCAGTAGGAGTTTAGTTAATTTGTTGCTTCAATATTTGTTCTTTTCTGTCTTGTTTGCATTTTTTTTCTTTTTACCTTTTGACCCCCTTCATCCATTTATCCCATCTCCTACACTTCACCTCTGGCACCATCAATCTGTTCCTTTTATCTATGAGTTTGGGTGGGCTTGTTTTGTTTTGTTTTGTTTAGATTCCACATATAAAAGAGATCATAGGGTATTTGTCTTTATTTCATTTAACATGATGTTTACATTTTTGCCATGATCGTGTACTATGTTTAAAAACAAAATCATGACTAGGGGAGCCTGGGTGGATCTGTAGGTTAAGTGTTGGACTCTTGATTTTGGCTCAGGTCATGATCTCATAGTTTGTGAGTTCGAGCCTTGTGTCAGGCTCTGCACTGGCAGTGTGGAGCCTGCTTGGGATTCTCTCTTTGCCCCTCCCTTGCTTGTGCTCTCTCTCTCTCTCTCTCTCTCTCTCTCTCTCTCTCAAAATAAATAAATAAACTTTTTAAAAAGTTAAAAAAATCATGACTCAAAATAAGGTCAATCACTATGCGTCCATGATGACTTCAAGATAATTCTGCAATTATATGCAATACTTTATGTATAATATGTATTTGAATTTTTTTTTCTGAAAAGTGTGGTTATCAGAAGTGCTTATGACTCTAGAATGTAATTCTGTGCCTTCTAAATTCTTATACCTTCAGTTTTTAAGCTTCTGGCCAATAATACAGTTGCCTTTGACTATCAACTAAATGCCGGGTACTGTACCAAATACTTTATATATATTGTCTAACTTTATATAGTGGGCATTATCAATTCCATGTTGATAAATGAGGATCAGGGATGCTCAGTAATTTTCCCAAGGTCACACAACAATCAGAGGTAGGACTTATTAATCTGAACTGAGTTCTATCTCGGTCTAAAGTCTATGCTTGCTCTACAGCATTCATCTACTTCATCAGATAAGTTACCAGAAGTCATTCATCTGCCATTATTTGAGAGTCTACAATGAGCTGGCAATGTCTCAGATGCTGGGGACACAGCAGTGAACACTGGACAAAAATTTTCACTTTCTTGGAGCTGATATTTTAGATATAGCTCAACACAGTTTTAAAAATACGTTTTTATTGTTTAATTTGGTCATTAGAAGAATCCTGTAATTCAGGCAAAGGATTTCCAATTTTATAGACAAACTAACAAAATCTAAGAGAAATTAAAGAGTTAACCAAGTTAGGTAGCTATTGGGTGATGGACTCAAAATATCAAATCTGACAAGATACTAAGTTTCATCTTTAAGTTTAAAATATACATATATTTTATAATTTGACCATATCTTAATAGCAAATAGTGGTAGTGATAGAATACAAAAATTAGAGGTAAAGTTTGTCCTCATTAGTGGCCAGTCTCACCTGATAAAGGTTATTGGAATTGCAAAACAGATTTTTTTCTTATTTCACTCCCACTTTCCCTTTCAGGGTCCTTCTCTTGACTCCCATGTTCCTAATTTGTCACCCATGGTCCTCATCTTATTCTCAATTGTTTAAATCCAACTATCTGTCCTAAGTGCTCTGCTCCAACCCCTGAAGTTAGGAGTCAGCTGATAATACTTAGCATGTCTTTTATATGCAGTCACTGAATACTAGAGGATGCTGAGCATGAGCAAGGATGGGAAAGTATGTATGTAAAGATATGAGACAGGTTCTCTCCCAACAGGGAGCGATGCCTGTACTTGCATTTTAAACTGGGATTTGTTAAGCCTAAAGGACTTTAAGGGCTAAAAAATAGATCTCAAAGGGTGAATTTTTAGCTTTAGTTAAAGTATAACTGACATACAAATAGTTTCAGGTGTATGCTATAGTGATATGACATGTTTACACATTACAAAATGATCCCCACAATAGTATAGTCACCATCTGTCACCATTTAAAGTTATTACAATATTGTTGACTATATTCTCTATGCTGTACATTACATCCTCATGACTTACTGTTTTTTTATAACTGGCAGTTTGTATCACTTTATCCCCTTCACCTATTTCACCCGCCCCAACTCCTCCCACTCTGAGAATCAATACTTTTTTTCTGTATTTACAAGTTTATTTCTGTTTTGTTTGTTTTGTTTTTTTAGATTCCACATGAAAGGAAAATTATACAGATTTTTTCTTTCTCTGTAGGATTTACTTCACTTACCATAATACCTACTAGGTCCATCCATGTTGTCACAAATGGCAAGATTTCATTCTTTTTTATGGCTGAGTGATACTCCATTGTGTATATATATATATATATATATATATATATATATATATATACCACGTCTTCTTTATCCATTCATGTATCGATGGATGCTTAGATTGCTTCCATATCTTGGCTATTGTAAATGATGCTGCAATAAACATAGGGGTACATACATCTTTTTCAACTGGTGTTTTCATTTTCTTCATATATACTCCCAGAAGTGGAATTGCTGGAGTATATGGTAGTTCAGTTTTTAATTTCTTGAGGACCCTTTATAATGTTTTCCATAGTGGTTACACCAATTTACATTCCCACCAACAGTGAATTAAGTTTCCCTTTTTCCACATACTCACCAAGTCTTTTTCTCTTTTATATTTTTGATAATAACCAATCTGACCATGTGAGGTGATACCTCACTGTAGTTTTGATTTGCATTCCATGATGATTAGTAATATTGAGGATCTTTTCATGTGCCTGTTGGCCATTTGTATGTATTTCTTGAGAAAAACTCTATTCAAGTCCTCTGCTCATTGTTTAATTGATTCGTTGTTTGTTTGATATTAAGTCATATAAGGTCTTTACGTATCTTGGGTATTAACTCCTTATTAGATGTACGATTTGCAAATATCTCCTCCTATTTAGTAGGTTGCCTTTTCATTTTCCCGATGGTTTTGGCAGAAGCTTTCTGATTTCATGTAGTCCCATTTGTTTATGCTTGCTTTTGTTGCCTTTGCCTGAGGAGACTGGTCCAAAAAAATATTGTTAAGACAAATGTAATAGAGCTTACTGCCTATCTTTTCTTATACGATTTTTATGGTTGTAGGTAGTATATCCATGTCTTTAATTATTTTTAATTTAGTTTTGTATTTGGTATAATATAGTGGTCCCATTTCATTCTTTTGCAATGTAGCTGTCCAGTTTTCCTAACACCAATTATTGAAAAGACTGTCTTTTTCTCATTACATATTCTTATCCCCTTTGCCATAGATTAATTGACCATATGTGGTGGGTTTATTTCTGAGCTCTCTATTTTATTCCATTGATCTATGTGTCTTTTCATGACAATACCATACTGTTTTGATTACTATAGATTTGTAGTACAGGTTGAAATCTGGGCAGTTTTGTTATTCTTTCTCAAGATTGCTTTGGCTATTCAGGGTCTTTCTTATGATTCTTTGTTCTGTTTCTTTGAAAAAATTCCATTGGTATTTTGATGGGAATTGCATTGAATCTGTAGGTTGCTTTGAGTAGTATGGATAATTCAACGCTATTAATTCTCCCAATCTATGAAGCATGGTATATCTTTGTATTTATTTGTGTCATATTCAATTTTTTTCATCAGTGTCTTACAGTTTTCAGAGTACAAGTTGTTCACCTCCATAGTTCAGTTTATTCCTAGGTATTTTGTTCTGTTTGATGCCATTACATTTGGGATTGTTTTCTCAGTTTTTCTTTCTGAGAGTTTGTTATTAGTGTATAGAAATGCAACTGACTTCTGTATGTTAATTTTTTATCCTATTTTCAGATAGTTTAAATGCTATATTCCACTGAATCACTTATAAATTATCTGGGACCTTGCTATAAATTATATATCCCCAGGTTCTACCTTTGATAATTCCACAGTTCTGGGGTTGTGGCTGGGAATCTACACATTGGCCAAGCTTCCCAGTGTTCATGCACCACATTTTTAAAAATCGTTGGTAATGGGAAGAGAGTACCTTAAGCACCCACTAAAGAAATTTCTGCATCATAGCTTACCTATCGTATTTCTGTCAAAGCACCTATCACATTCTATTGTGATTGTCTGTGTCTGCTACCAGAGCATGGAGCTCATCCCTATTCATTTTTGCATCCCAAGTTCTTGGCTCATAGTACCCTACCTAGAAATACTCAGTAAATATTTACCAAAATGTGGCAATGGGCCCAATTCCACATTAGTCATGCACACACACACACACACACACCCACTGTATTCCCATGGAAAAAGCTGGTCCTAACTCTGCACCACTACAGGGTGTCTGGGATGAGCACCTGCTTTTGCAATATGCTAAGAAGGAAGATTTAAAAAAAAAAAAGAAGGAAGATTTCATAAACCCATAGTTGACCTGGCAGCTGAAGAAAAGCAACAAGGCACATTACAAGAAGGAAGCTAAACTTGTGACACATTCCCATGCCTATCAAATAAAGGCACAAAACCTCAAATCAAGTATCTTGGTGAAGATCACATAGAAAGTTGCTTAGATTCAGGACTAAAACCATTACTGTTTTTCATTCCATATCAAGTCCTTACTGCTCTGATCAAACCAAGAAATCCAAACATCTTTTATCTTTTACCACTATCAGTAAACACATAATGATATATTAGTAAAACCCAATTTTTCATATTGTAGATACAATAAATAAAACTAGAATTTCTACTTCTGCATAACAAAGGATCCTCTTGCAATTAATCCAGAACTTCTAGACTGTATCAGCACTCTTAATTAAAACAGAAAAATCTAGGGGCGCCTGGGTGGCTCAGTCGGTTAAGCGCCAACTTTGGCTCAGGTCATGATCTCACGGTCCGTGAGTTCGAGCCCCGCGTCGGGCTCTGTGCTGACAGCTCAGAGCCTGGAGCCTGTTTCAGATTCTGTGTCTCCCTCTCTCTGACCCTCCCCCATTCATGCTCTCTCTCTCTCTGTCTCAAAAATGAATAAATGTAAAAAAAACACCCCAAAAAATCTAGTTAGGGGGATAAGGTGAAGGAAGCCAAGAATAATATGCAGAAAGGAAAAAAGAAAGAGAGGAAAGAGAGAGGAATGGGGGGGAGGGAGAGGGAGAGGACAGAGGTAAGGGAAGATGTATGGATGAAGGGAGGGAAACAAGGAAGAAAGAAAAGAAGGAGAGGAGGAGAGTGAAAGGGAGAGAATTCTAAAGCCACACAGATTTTTTTTTCCTTTGGAAACCAACTGCATTATACACAGGATCATTTTATGATATTGTTATTTTAGCTTGCAAGCAACAAGCTTGGCTTAGTCAAGGGAACATCAAGCTATTTCCCACATTTTCCTCATTCCAATTTACAATTTATTGACTTTGGTAAGACAGAGAGTAACAGTATCCCTCATTCATGGCTTCCCTGATTCTTGTGAGAGCCTATGAATGTTTTTATGGTCAATACCTCTCCATTCTGGAAAGCAGTCTAGCAGCACTGTTTATTTGTTTTTCTCCATTCAGTTTCCAGGCTTTTGACTGAGATTCCAGCACAATGCAGCCCTGATAATAGAACAGTTAAGGTACTTATTATGTCTCAACTGAGACAATCCATTTGTGAAATGCCAGAATTTGTTTTAATAGAACTAAATAAGGTCAATGCTATTGTGAGCCCAGAGAATCCCTACAAGTGCTGAAACTCTCTAAAATACTTTGCTCTGTATTTCACATATTTGGAAAGAATTTTAAAGGTCATCTAGTCCAATCTCCAAACTATGAATTAAGTACTAAAAAACAAAATCACTTTATCTTTTAGGGGACCTTTGTTTCTTCATCTGTGAAATGAGAGGACAGGACAAGTTGAAGTCTAAGATTCATTCTGGTTCTAACATCTTGTAAATCAACAAGAATATCTAGCAGCAGTAAGCAGTCACAGACATCCTCAAACACGGAATATGGCAGATGATAGAGCATCATCAAACAAATTGAATAAGAAAGGAGAACTATGGCTCGCTTCTTAGCTTCCAAATATCAACTTATAAGTGCTAACTTTGAAGTGTTTAAAGGAAAAATTCTAGATACTGAATTAGTACCACAATGAGATTTATGCTCGAATGTTTTTTTGGGTGCCTGGTTGGCTCAGTCAGTAGAGCATGCAACTCTTGATCTCAGGGTTGTGAGTCCAAGCCTCATATTGGACATAGAGCTTGCTTTTTAAAAAAATCTAAAAATTTTAAAGGAAGTATGGTCTAGCCTGGAAGATACATCTAGATACCTCTAGAAAAGTAAACCTTTTCACTTCTTTCAGTATGGTGAAGAGTTAATTATAGGCATTTAAGGATAACCTTTTATTCCCATGATTTTATCTAACCCCTTACCAAATGAGCAACCTCAATAGAAGTGTCAAAAGGGTAGTAAAGTTTCCAAAGCTAAGGAAAAAAAAGGGCATGTCTTCTGAGACTTCCACAAATGCTAATTACTCATAATGACAAGTCATTACCCAAATCCATTTCTGGAAAGTCACAAGGACTCTACAGGTCAAAACAAAAGTGTCATTTCAGGCTCCAGCAAGATACTCTGCCAAATTAACCCTCAGTATACTTATATGTGCTACCCTCTTTTTCCAAGGAGGGAGAAACAAATATAAAGGGAGGTTCAGTACCTTGGAGAGAGGAAACCAATTCGAGGTATACACATGGGAAAAGCAAAGGCAGCTACTGTGTGCCAGAGGATGATAGGAGCTTATATCAAGGATGTCTTGCAGCACAACTATAACTACAGGCACAACTGTGGGGTTCTATAGGGGACAGGACTCACACAACAGACAGAAACATAGCTATGTGGAATTCAGAGGTAAGGATCTGGGAAGGTCAGAGCTCTTTGGATAAGGACAGGGAGGGGCTAAGAGACTTGGCTACCTATAGCAATGGATATTGTAAACAAGTGCTGGTTCCATCCAGATTCCTATTAATACATTTATTCATTATCTCATTTATGTATTCAAGCATGTATTTGATCAACAGATATTTCCTGAGGATCTATTTCTTGTCAATCATTGTTCCAGGTTCTAGGGATACAGCGGTGAATAAGATGGATAGTGCTTGACCTCCTTGAATTTCCAGAAATAAGATCAACAGTAACTAAATAAACACACAAATAAGTATATATAATTGAGGCTCACACTTTATTGAGTATAAGGAAGAGAACAAATAGGGCAGGATGAGAGATTTGAACAGGATTACTTAATCTAGTCAGCAGAAGGTTATGGATAAGAAGGCAGGGTCATCCTAGCAAATAGGAGCTAACAAGATCAAGAATATGGAATAGTAGCATTCCAAATGGAAGGTACATTTTGTTCAAAACCTTGATGATAATATAGAAAATAGGAAGAAGTGACAGTGTGGTTGGAACCCAAGACAAGTGTGAGAGTGGGGAGAGCAGAGCCTGGAGAGGTGGGCTGGGGGAGCCTCTGAATTATAGGCTAGTTATGGACAGGAGTGGGGGAGCAGAAGAATATAGGAGATAGCATGTTTCAAAATTCACAGGCAACAATACTCAGCCATTCAAGACTCACTGTACTCTCTTGCTAGAAATTCCCTAAAGTCTAAACCCTGACACCTGACACACAGTAGTTGATAAATAAATTTTCTTCTGCATTCCGGGACAGCAATTTCCAATTCATCTGATGTTAAGACACCTTATTTTTTCCTACAAGGTCCCTCAATCCCTTTCATAATCTTGTTAATTATAAATCAGGATACAGTGTATCATCAAGAATATCAGAAATTTATGGCCAAGCAAGGGTGCAACTAAAATTCAGGATATAGTCCTGATTCCAGAAGCAGAACCACAGAAATTATAATGCAGAAGGTTGCAGTGGGTGTATGTAAGGATTAAGCAGGGTCAGAAGCTTGACACATCAAGCCGAATTACCAAATCCATGTACAAGTCTGGAAGAAAACCTGCTAGAAGAGTTGGGAAATACCATATTACAAAGTTCACATGCTGAAACCAGCTAAGACTTAAGAAAGAAGCCAGTCCTTAAGGAAAAGGAATCTTTCTGACAACCTTGAACACCTACTGGGTTCCTTTTTGCAAGAATAAAAATGGTAATCTCTGCCAAGCATCATGTGCCTTGTACCACTGTAAACTCTGTGTGTACAGTCTCATTTAACCTGTACAAAAATGATTTAAATTTATTTCCCCCTTTTGCAGATGAGGAAACTGAGGCTTAAGAAGATGAAGTGACTTGCCCAATATCACATAGCTTTTAGGAGAGAAAAGAACTAGGAGAAGAGAGACAGGAAGAAACAGAGAGAGGTTGGGCTGCATCAAATCTAGTCAGTGTTGCTCACGAGCCACCATCTTAGCAATCAACACTACTCTCAGATGAGTCTTTGCCTTCAAGTGCCTCTAAGATTTCCTGACAACATACATATACATTATAAAAATTAAAAGCAAGTTTTATTCATTTGGCTTTAAACTGAGTTGAGTATTTTTGATGCCCTTTGAGATGACTTGAGAGAACTCAGGATCGAGAACCAGAGCTAGGGGCTTAAAAGACCCCACAGATGGGGATGTCAGGATGCTTCACCCTTGAGTTCTCTTTGGAGAATTCAGTGTCTCCATTATAGCTCTGCATGGGGTCTTCAGCCTGCTGTCATGCCTTGGAGTGACAAAGGGAGGAGAGCAGGGCAAATTAGAATATACACAAGGACAAGTCTGACTTTTAATTCTGATAAAAAATCAAGGCACCATAAAAATTCTATTTCTGAAGATTTATACTCCACTTAATGCTGTGAAGACTTGAGGTGGCTAAAAAAATCTACTTGGAAAGCAAATAGAATTATTGGATTGTGAAATTGAGAGCTATAAAATTTAAAACAATTTTATATGAAACTTTAATATTTTTTGTATTTCAAAGTAAAAGACTCAGATAGTATCAAGTGAATTTGAATGTCATAGGTTTACGGACACAAGGAAGAAGAGGAGCACAGGGTTTACCTTTGCTGGGTAGCAGAAAGCCTGCCATCAGCAAGAGGTGACTGAGGTTAAACACCTGCTCTGGGCTGGAGCCTACACTTGACCCTGATTCTTGCTGTATAAGATTTGTCCCCTGGATCTCTCCTAGTGTCTAGAGGATCCTCCCCTTTCTTTTTCCCTATGGAAAGTCTGTTATGAGTTCTGTGCCTACTTCAGCTTCTTGGTGAACACAGTACCTGAACTTCACATTTAATCACACCCTGTGAGGTATTATCTTCTCATATTTTTGCTTTGTGTTAAGTTTCTTTTCCCATTTGAAGAGTAAGCTCTTTTGGTTCAAGAACACTCTCTGATGCTTCTCATGTTTTTCCCCAATCTCAAGTGAGTGGCAGCTTAGTTCAGTGACTAAGATTTGAGTTTAAATTCTGAATCTGTGTGATACTGAATAGGTTACTTACTCTTTTCTTCTTCTGTAAAATAGGGATTAAGTGGGCATAAATTGCTCAACCCAGCACCTAGCACATATTCATTACCCAGTAAGCTTTATTTATGATCATTATTCTTTATTGATTGGGAGGAATGGCTTCAGGCCCTGACACACAGCTGAGGCCCTCTTACGAATGATCTCTGAGTTCTTAGATACCATTCCTTCACTTTTCAAGATTAGGAGCTGAGCCCTCCTTTCACCGTAAGAAGGAACCCCCACCACCTCCACCACTACAGCTCCTCTTCCCCTGATTTGAGCGTCTGTTATCATTTCATTGAGATGCCACTTAGACAAAGCCTTAAAATGTGGAGCTGTAGAGGGGGTCTGGGTGTAGTCTGGGGTAGAGTCCTGCTCCATTAACATTCAATCCACAATAGAGACCATTATCTTGGCAGCAAAATACGCCAGCAGTAGTGATGTGAGGAAATGGGGGTGGGTTACCAAAGCAACAGAGAGACTTGCGCTGCTCTGTTTCTATGGCAACAGAGAGCAGGCATGAGCACTTTCCTAGTTGGAATGATGGTTAGTTAGACTCTCACCAACAGCATGGGTGACTTATCAGATGAATTGCATTGCAAAGGGTGGGTTAGTAAAAGGTTTCTCTTAGGATTTGGGCCAGAATGAAGCCCACAGCAGAAATCTTACCCTTCAAGTGGAGCCCAGACATCTCTCTCATCAGACTCAGTGTTCTCTCCTTGGCTACTGACCAATTAATTACCTCCCAATATCATCAATTCTTATTTATGGCCTGCAATCTCCATGAGTGGCTTTCTTGAATAAAATCTATTTATGGAAATCCAACTCATCAGGCACATAAATTAAATAGTAGACAACTAAGTGCCCAAGCAATTTTCCCTTTTCCCCCTCAATTTTAATTTATCAAGAAATACTCTTACATCATTAAAAAGTAATTAGTACTTAAAAGCTTATGAGAAAAAATAGCAGTCCCCACACGTATAATATCTCCTCTCTCACCCCAGTTTATAGAGGCAAGCACTTTTAACAATTTTAGCTGTATACTCTTTATTTACCTTAATATTTGCAAATATTTTCATATTGAATACAATTTCCTATTAAAGTAAATAGATATAGCTCTCTAACATCCTACCTCTCTTCAATTCAACCTCCAATATGATTATCATAACTTTTGAATAAATCCATATGAAGTGTTTTCAACATCAAGGACACATTGGCTCTCTGCTGAGTCAGTCAGGTGACCACACAACACCTGGGTAAGGGGCTAGAGGCCTCCGTATTTGAGGTGCAGACCTCCACCCAATCCCCTGGGTCTGGTCTGGCCCATCTGCCCTCCACTGTGCCTGTAGCTGGAGGCTTTCTATTTAATTTCTCTAGGGAATTACCTCCTGCTTCTTGGCAACATGAGTGGAGATCTGGGGGCTCTGCCTGTCCCTTATAGATTTTTACATAGTTCCCAGTTTGCAGCTGCTTTTTGCTCACCTTTTGCAGTAAGCTGGTGCCTTAGATTCCTGAGCTTTCCTTCTTTCTTTTTTTAAATTTATTTTTGAGAGGGAGAGAGGGAGCGGGGGAAGGACAGAAGAGAGGAGACAGAGGATCTGAAGCAGGCTCTGTGCTGACAGCAGAGAGCCCAATGAGGATTTTGAACTCATGAACCTTGAGATCATGACCTGAGCCAAAGTCAGATGCTTAACCAAATGAACCATTCAGGCACCCCTCGTGAGCCTTTCTTTAGGCACTTAGGTTTCACCTTCCTCCCACACCTACTTACACAATGGGAGTTCTGAATTACAGATGTCTTCTGCAATTGTCCCAGATGCAGTTGTGTTTCTAGTTCTTATTTCCTTTTTGTTTAGGGGTGACTGTAATAGAAGAGGGCAGAAACACCTTTTGCCATCAGAAATCTGGAATTTTTGTCAAAACGCTTGGGTGCTTGGGAGGTAGCACTCGGAGTGATTTGGGGATGAGGCTGGATTATATGAAATACCTTCTAAATCTTACAGTACCATTATTTTAAATGTATGACCATCTAAACCCATCCAGAGAATGATTTGGTTTGAAAATATTTTGGTTAAAAAAAACAAAACATTTTCTGTTCTGGTGCATTGTAACCAAAGCCAGGCAATTTTACTTTTTGACCAATTGAGTCTCTATCCTAAGAAAATAATTTAAGATGAGCACTAAATGAAATTGATTATTGCTGTCTTAACTATAATGGTAAAAGATGGAAATTACCTAAATGTCCAATGAGAAAAAACTGATATGTGACTGCAATGGAATAATACATACAGCATAGAAAATATGTCATTGTATCAAGAAGCTGATTTTATGCTCTGGATACAAGTGTGTAAAATACCCATTATAATTTCTTTGTGTCACAAATTTCCCTTCTGTAAAATGGGATAGTAAGGTGGCTACTTCATAGGGGTTTCATGGGGTTAGAAGGAAAGTATGCCCATCAAGTCTGAGTTCACAACTTAGAAATAATAAACTTGTAATAGATGCTATCTCTGACAGCTGCTGCTGTTGTTTCACAATACAGTGGTCTGTGTGTAAAGGTTCTGGGGTCTTGTGGGTTCCATTTCCATTTTTTTTCTAATATTACTCATTAAATCAAAAATCAAGACACCCAAAATTACCTCCATAATAATAAAGAAACACTTATATCATAATGAAATTGTTGCAAGCATTGAGATTCTCTGACTAAAGAAGTGTGGTCATGGGACCAGCAACATCAGTGTCACCTACAAAGTTGTTAGAAATGCAAATTCTTGGGGCGCCTGGATGGCTCAGTCGGTTAAGCGTCCGACTTCAGCTCAGGTCACAATCTCGTGGTCCGTGAGTTCAAGCCCTGCGTGGGGCTCTGGGCTGATGGCTCAGAGCCTGGAGCAATCTCGTGGTCCGTGAGTTCAAGCCCTGCGTGGGGCTCTGGGCTGATGGCTCAGAGCCTGGAGCCTGCTTCCGATTCTGTGTCTCCCTCTCTCTGCCCCTCCCCCGTTCATGCTTTGTCTCTCTCTGTCTCAAAAATAAATAAACATTAATTTTTTTTTAAAAGAAATGCAAATTCTCAGACCCCACCCTACACCTTCTGGATAAATAACTGGGGTGGGGCTCAGCAATCTATGTTTTAACAAGCCCTGCAGGGGATTTGTATGTATTTTAAGTGGTTCTAAACATTGGCTGCACGCTAGAATCATTTTAGAAGCTTTAAAAATGAATGACTGGCCCCATACAGATCAGTTAAATTAGATGCTTTACGCATGGTGCTCAGGCACTGGTAATTTTTAAAAGCTACCAGGTGATTCTGATGTGCAGCCAAGACTAAGAACCACAGCTGTAGAGAGGTTACTATACAGGCTGGCCGAGATAGATGGAAGGGGCAAGTAGCCTTACTCAAGACATTTTAAAATTATTCCACTATCCTTTGTTTCCACAAGACCCTACCTATTCTTAATGGATTCTAAGTCCAGAGAGACTGGGGTGATTAAGAAGGCTCTTCCAAGCCTTCCAGACATATTGATACATCTTGGAGATGAAATAGACATAGAATTGAGAAAGGTTTGATGTGGTAATGTGAGCCAGTAGAACATAAGTCTCTTTACCTCAGAGAAAACTACCTCTTTATAAAGTCAGGTCTGGGTGCATTGGTCTCAAGGTAAAACTGATATTTTCTTAGGAGCCATACCAGAGACAGCCCCACATTTCCTGAATTTGCCCACCCAAACTCCCCCTTTGAGATTCAAGTTGTGTCCCAACAAAATCCAAGCAAACACCCTCCAGGAATAAATTCCAATTCTTGGTTAAGTTTCTGGGTTTAATCTTGGAGATATACTGAAAAATTTCTATCAAGAAATGACAAAGAAATAAACATCCTTGATTATGTTTTCTTTTCCCTTTACTCCAATTTTCTCACTTGTTTGTTTTTATCCTGTTGAATCTTTCATATTTTTATAATTCTCCTCACATTCTTTTTTAGAATTTGGTGGGGTATAATAAATAGAAGCTATAAAAGCCAATCAATCATATTTTGCATTTTCTTTTTACTGAATACTTCATTTATTCAACCAGTAAGCATTTATTCTGCACATTTTAAGAAATTTCTACTGAGAACCTCTAGATGCACCATGAAAGCTGCCAAAGAACCACAAGTTTTAATACCTTTCCTTTAAGAAATTTACTTACTATTGTTATTGGATGAAAAGAAAAACACCTGAACTAAATAAGAAATAGTATTGATAAATTACTGAGCTAAATACAATCAAATGTGAGAGAACTAACTTGTATTGAGTGTTTAATACAAACCAGGCAGTGGGCTACATGTTTTCCATGTTCCAAATGCAACCCTATGAAGTGGTAATTAGGATGGTCTAGCCTCAGGGGTCAGAGAGCTCTGGAGTCTGCCAAAGCAATTTACTTAACCATTCTGTGCCTCCCAGGTAGAATGGGGATAGTAATAATCCTACCTCAATGGGTTGCCATGAGTTTCAAATTATGTAAAACATGCAGAGCAGTGTTCAATGAATGTGTCTTAATTACTTAACAAATTTCAAAGCCTGACACATAGAAGCTATTTACCATTGTTAGATGGTATTTTAATTCCATTTAAAAGATGAGAAAACTGAGGTTGAGAGAGGTTAATGACATCATGTTATTGTTATATAGCTGGATATGAAAACCTGTGTGTATTCTTCTTTTTGCTTGTAAAATCGAGTGCCGAAATATTTACCCTAGATCCCAAGCGATTTACTATTCTGTTTGCATTATAAAAATACTTAACAAAGCCAAAACCAAACTCTACATGGTCAGCTTTATTTATTTATTCTTGATTTTTAATAAAGGGATATGTTGTAAGAAAGAGTAAGTGCTTCCTCTGGTAACAGAGCTACCCAGGCTCACCACAGCCTGACATCTAACCCTCTGTGGGTCTGTTCACCTCCCACCCAAGGCAAGCTCACTTCCTTACTTCACTTTTCTCTCACTGAAACCTGCTTCTCTCTTCTCCCTCCTTTTCTTCTTCTTTCCTATCCTACATCTCCACATATTTCAAGGCCCTGCCCAGGTCCCTTCCTCTGTGACCCCATCTCCCCTCTGTTCCCTCCTTCCCCATTCTCAGAACCCATGTAGTCATGATCAGTTCTTATAACTATAGCAAGACTTTGCTCACAGCACAGAGCACCCCACCCATATTATCTCAATGAATTTTCAACCCCACCTTGATTTTGTGACCCTCACTCTACAGATGAAGAAACTGGGCTTAGAGGGATGGGTAAGAAACATGTTGGAGGTCTCACATCTAGAAAATGGAAGAGGTAACTCTAAACCCAATTCTCTCACCTTATGCTGCAATACTCACATTTCATGTTCATTTACCCTGGCCCTTCCACCAGACTGTGAGCTCCTTGAATTCAGTGAGCACAACAATGGGACACAGTAGAATTAAGCATTAGCAACTAACTGAGAAGTCAGATGGAACACTATGCTCTGATAGAGCATTCCTTCCCATCACACTCCCAGCTTGTGCCAGTGAAGAAGCCCCAGTGGACACTTACTGACACCAAGGACACTAAAAAAACCTTCATGATAAAGGGCAGAAGCCACAGAATCCCCCAGCCACAAACCATACTTTGAGTAACTCTTCCCTTTCCTCTCCATTTTTATCTGGAATCTGTCATTTATTAATTTGAAAATATTTATTTACTGAGCAGTTAGAATGTGTATGGTCACTGTGCTGGGTACTGCAACATAATGAGCAAAAAAAAATACAGTCCTTATTACACTCCTTAAAGGAATAGAGCCAAGTAATCAAAGAATCCCACAAATCCATTTGGTAAGTACTGTGACTGCTCTGAGAGCACTCCCTAGGGAGACCTGACCTGTCTGTGAGGTAAGGGGAAGCCTTTCTTGAGGGAATAATAATTGAACAGAGATATGAACAAGAGTAAGAGTAAGTTATCTATAATAAGGGAAAGGGTGCAGAATGCAGGACAAACAGCATATACAAAGCCTAGATATGGTGACCTCATAAACAGGCAAAGGGAAGACAAAGCAGGAGGTGTGGGGAGAGGAGTCAGACCAAGAATGACCTTATGGATGTACTAAGGTTTTAAGTTCTTATCTTAATATCAACTGGAAAACCCTGAAGCTTTTTAAGCAGAGGGTTAACATGATTTAATTTATGTTTTGGAAAGCTTACAACATGGAAGTCCCTTTGGGGCCAGGCACAATGTAGAGCAGTAGGCCAGAAAGATGATGTAGGACAGAGTGATGGTGGTTTGGTGCAAACAAATGGACCGATGTGAGATATTAAAATGATAGAATTGCAGTGATTAATGATAGAGTGGATAGGAGAGAGTGGTAAAAGACATGTCAAGGAAGATACTTTCATTTTTTGTTGGTGGATTGGTGGATGGAGCTGCCATTCATGAAGATGGGAATCGTGGAAAAAGACAGACTTCTGAGGGGAATTACTGACTTTAAGTTTTAACAGGCCGAGTTTGAGAGGCCCTTGACACATCTATGTGAAGATGTCAGGAAGGTGGTAAGGCATGTGGGTCTGAGATTCACAGGACTTGTTTAAGCTCTTCAAACTAGAGTTTGTGAGTCATCAGCCCATTGGAGATAATTGAAGTCGTGTGCAAAGACAAAATTTATAAGAAGAGATTCAAGAATAAGGGAGCTTCCTCAATATTTCATGAGACAAAATAAACTTGAAAAAGACAGACATAAGGCTCAGAGTGATAGGAATAAAATCAGGACAAGGAAGGGAGCATTTTAAGCATAATTTCACAATGTAGAGGTCATTGGAGCCTTAACCTGAACTTTGCAGTGGAGAGATACCAAGAGCAATAGAAATGGAATCTGTTGTCATCAGTGATTTTCATGGATGTGAATGCCAGAAACCCCATGTTGCAGTCCCTGCCAAACACTAATAACCTTGGTCTTGGTATTTGAGTCCAAGCCAAGGTGTATGAAAGAAGGCTTGTTTCATCCAACCTATTTCTAGCATTCCAATCCAGCAGAAAAGAAAGAGACAGGAGAATTTGAATTTGCTGATAATCTTTGAACTAAAGGTCAGGACAAGAAAGGAAGTAATTATCTGCAGCTGAAATCAAATCTCTCAACTAAAGGTGGTGAATTCCCAGGTGAATGCAATGTGCACACCTAATGAAGAGTCCATCTGTTACAAGATGAATTGTGGCAAAGCTCTGGGAGCATCGCAGCATCCTATGACAAGACCACTTTGTCCCTTCAAGCATGTTATAAAGATTTGGGAAAAGCTTCATTTTGCACCTGACATTAAAGCACCATTAAAGGATTGTGAATACAATCTCAAAGACAGGCAATTCTGAGGATGTCAGGAGTCATGAACTCATCCTATTACTTTTAGAGGGACAGGAAACATAAAAAAAAAAAAAAAAAGAACAAAGCTCTGTTTAAAGAACAGAGAAACCTAGGAATAAAAGAGGGGAAATTTAAGTGCATGTGGAATCACAGCTTAAAAATAGCACATAGTGTGTCTGGTGTCCTGTGAAGGAGCAAAAACCATGAGAGCATCTGTGCTCAAACATGCTGGCACATGATGTAAGAGTTGAGCCCTCTTTCCAAAATTCTGGGTGCTGGCAACTGCCACTATACTGAAGTGGGCAGAGGGCTCTCTGGCAGCCATGCTCCCTTCCTAGTGTGTTCTGAAGCTCCACAGTTCACACCCAGTTCATACAATGATTAGGCCTAAGAGTGCCTCTCCCCTTTAGATACCTGGTGAGTTCATCACCCAACATGGAGGAAGAACAGATGTCCCATGGTGGTGGTGGGAGGGAGACAAGTTTTGTTGCTGCTTCACAATGAAGAATGACACAATGGCTGCCATTTATTTTTTACTATTACTGTGGGCCAGAGGCTGTGAAAAGTACTTTGTGTAGGTTATCCCTAATCCTCACATGAACCCTGAAAATTAGGCACTATTTACCTCCATGCTACAGATAAGAAAACTGAGTCCAGGAAAGATTACGTGATTGTCCATGCCTGGCTCCAAGGTCTATCCACCTTGGACTTTACCTCAGATTTCTATCTGGTTGTGTATCACAGTGTGTAGCATCTGTGTATCCATCCAGGAGGAGGCATTAGAAAGTAAACCCAGTGAAGGAGATAGCCATTACTGTCTGTTAATCCAGTATCCATGGTCCCTTTTGGGATATTGTCTTTCCCCTACTTGGATAGAGATCCAGACACCTGTCTTCCACCATAGAATCTGTAGGACTACACTACAGATAGGTCCTTCTGCCAGATCTCTCTTCCATTCCTCACAGAGAAGGGTTTGGCTCATGACCTAAGCTTGTCCAACCAGTGTCTCTCTCCTGGGATAGTGACTCCTGAGCTGAGGAGCAAGGACAGACTCAGTCATAGAATTCATTCATTCCAGCAACAGAACTCAAGAGAGACTGCTAAGCACTTCCTTCTTGTTCCAAGCTGATTCCTTAACCACTTCTTATTCAATAAATTCTCTACTCCTTGCAACCAATTCTTGTTTCTTACAGTCAAAGAACCCTAACTCAAAAAACTTAGCATATAAAAGAGTTCTAATATTTTATAAACAAGAAGGATAAAGAATTTGGGAAAGCATTTCAAAGAACATATTAAGAGAGCATGGGGCACATGGGCCTTTGGTGAGGGTTAGACTCAGTGTCTGCTATGACCAATAAAATATGGCAGAAGTGATGCTGTGCCAATTCTAGACATTGCCCTTAACTGGCCTGGAATCTTCCATTATTTGCTTTTTGGAAAACTTACTGATAAGATAAGCCACCATGCTATGAAAGTCCAATTCACATGGAGAAGGCCTGTGAAATAATCCAGTCAATAGCCCCATTGGAGCTCTCATCTGCCAGCCAGAACCAACTGCCATCTTGGATGTCTAGTGCAGTTAAGCCTTCAGATGACCACAGCCCCAGTCTCCATCTGATTGCAACCATGTAAGAGAGCCTAAGTGAGATTCATGTGGTCAACCTGAAGAAGTGTGAGCAATAATAATAAATTGTTGTTTTAAGCTACTAAGTTTTGGGTTAGTTTGTTATGCAACAATAGATAACCAGAAAAGAATGCTTAGAATTAGGATTGCTGGATGGAAGGAAAGGTGCTCTTATGATTTTGAGAGATACTGTCAAATCTCCTCCTTGAAGGCAGTACCAGTTAACATATCCAACAGGGGTAGATGATAATAAAGATGGGATTCTGTAGCCAAGCTCCTTATGCTTTTCTTTTCATAGCTATAAGAAATCAAGAGCACTCATGTATCACCTACTAGCACTCATTATTTCAAAATTCTTGTCAAGAAAAATGAATGGAAGAAAAGATATTTGAAAAGAAGGGCAGGCTGTTCCAAATTCCTTTTAACACCTTGCAATATATTTTTGGTCCATCACTCAATTTACCTTGGGTCCTGACAGTAAATCATACTATCATTTGTGAGTAGGGTAACTAAGCAGTGGCTTTTAATTAAATTTTATTTGATATGACAAATGCTTACTGAAGCACTCCTCTGTGCAAAGCACTGAGGGGCTGTAGAGATGGCTGCAATAGGAATGGAGCAGAATCTGCGGCATCTCACATAAATAAATCAGGCCTCCTTCCTCTTTGCTGCAAAACTATAAGCCCAACATTGATTCTGCACCTTGATCCTAAAGCTGGGTGGTTCCTACATGTGGTTTTCCTTATTTACCAGCCTTTGTCTACTCCAGGGGACCACCTCCAGTCCTGTCTCCTTTCCTGTTAGCTTCAATTCTTACTCCTTTATGACTGCAGAAAGTAGGGTTTTTCCTCTTCCTTTTTTACATCTCAATACATGTCCAAGAAGGTTCCATTATCATAGTGTGTGTGTGTGTGTGTGTGTGTGTGTGTGTGCGCGTGTGCATGCGTGTGTGTATGAGAGAGAGAGAGTAAGAGAGAGACAGACAGACAGACAGACAGAGAGGAGTTTCCAGATGCTCAGATTCCTGGATCTCTAAAAGGAAACTGGAAATTGAAATAGTTGAGACAAGGAAGAAGATGAAGTCAGTGGGAGGAATGAAGAGAAGAGAGCTGGTCCCCGTATCAGAGAGCAGATGGTTCCTTCACCCTACACCAATGACTGGGACAGTGAAGGAGAGAAGTCTGTTTTACACATAATAATTAAACAATGTTGCAGGACCTGGATTATAACAGGCTCTCTGACCAAATATTTGGCAGGCTCCTCTGATCTCACTTTTCCATGAAAATTCCACCTTGGCCTCTGTCCTATCTTTGGCCTGCTCAGACCTGGCTGAACAAAAAATCCTGCTCTGTCATTCTTGACCTTTGATATCTGATCAAGTCCTTCATCTTCCACTTTTGATGCCTGCTTTTACCAAGAATCCTAGGAAGTCAGTTTAACAAGATCCACCCATCCCTTAATGTCTCCTCTTATTAATTTTCCATCCATTGACCCTCTCACCTTGATCCTTGGCTATAAATGCCCACTTGTCCTTGCAGTATTTGGAGCTGAGCCCAATCTCTCATCTCTATTGCAATACTCTTATTGCAAAAGTCTTGAACAGTCTTCCTTTCCATTTTAATAAGTGTCAGAATAACCTTTTCTTTAACTACACATTAAGACTGTGGAAGGTCTTATGCCCCCTAATGTACCTGGCAAAGTTTCATTTATCCTTGAATTCCAGTGTCACCTTGTTTTCCATTTTTCTCTGAGGACCCCATACCTCCTCCAACAGAATGAAAGGTTCCTGCAGTTTTAACATGTGTCACATGGCATTATGGTTGATTTTTTTTATGTTTCTGTCTCCACTGCTATGGGCACCTAGAGGGAATACTGTATCTCTATGTTTTTGTGTCCCCAGAGTCCATCACAAGCCTCACCCAGAGAGGAACATCACTTCAAGATTGTTAACTGAATTGCTTCACTGTAGAGTCAAATCCTTAAGATTTGCTGTTGGCTGAATGTTTGCATCCGCATAAATTTATATATTGAAACCTAATCCCCAGTGTGATGGCATTTGCAAGTGGGGTCCTTGGGAGACAATTAGGTCACGAGGATGGAGCCCTTTTGAGTGGGATTAATGCCCTTATAAAAAGAGATACTAACTAGAGAAATTACCTCTTTCTCTGCCTTGTGAAGACAGAGCAAGAAGGAAGCCATCTTGCAAACCAGAAAGAGAGCTCATCAAGAACAAAATTGGCCAGCACCTTAATCTTGGACTTCCCAGCCTTCAGAACTGCATGGATTTCTGTTGTTTAAGCCATGTAGTCTATGGTATTTCTGCTATAGTAGCCTGAACTAAAACAGGCTCACAGTACTTGGAGACTTTTCTGGGCTTAGAGAGGAATAAGTGGGGTTCAAGAAGGATGGAAAATACTCACTTAAGCACAGAGCAGTGAGAGGACACCACTGAAGCAGGGGCAGCATAAACAAATGCAGGACAGTGAAATAGTCATCATGTGGGGTAAATGGCATAATGTGGCATCTAGAAACAACAACTCACTCAAGATTTGAACAGTTTACTGTATGTAAATTATAACTCAATCAAAAAGAGTATTTATTATAAGTTTATTTCCTGATAACAAGTTGAAGAAACATGGCCAGTTGTCAAAATGGACAGCAACAAGGACGTGGAATGCTGGCAAGATCACAGATCAAAGACATCTTACCTCTCCACACCTCACTTCCCTTGGATCAGCTTTATTCATTCCATCTGTACATGGTCCAGACTGGTCATCCCAACTCACCACCACAAATCCCTCTCCATGTCCATAAGACCTTCCAATCTAGCTCTACATCTAGGTAGAGTCTCCATGAGAGTCCCCAGACCCCCTCCAGGTCCAGTCAGGTGTGGTATGGGAAGGGGGACATCTAGGGCTGCAGGAATCTGCTCCCATGGTGGTGGAAGGGCAATTTTCAGAGAAGGGAGTCTAGGCAAAACAGGAACTCCACAAGTGTATCAACTATAGGGCAGCTGGACCAGAATAGAGGGTTTGTGTTGAAAAGAATTTGGGATGGGGTTGGATTACAGAAGTTGAGCAGCGAAGAGGCCATAGGGTTATGTACAGTATCTTTTAGGCAATGGCAAACCTGTACTGTAGAAATACTTTAGTATTGGGCTCCAGTCTCCCTGGGGAGGGGCTGGGGTGGTGTATCCTACAACCCTTCCTAGAAATGCCTTCCCAGGGAAGACGACCAGAGAGAGCAAGCCTATGAGATCCAGGGCTCAGTTGCGGAACTCCATTCTATGCAAAGAAGAGCTATTGTGAGCAGTTTAATGACCTGCCTCCTCTCATTATAGAGGCTGCTCTTCCTCACCTACCAGAGAAGTGGAGACCTCCACATTCCTGACTGCAGTGGCAGGTGCACATCAAGATTTTGGACCTCCAGATTGACCTGTGCCAACTAGTCCTAATTGTCATTTTGAGAAGTGGAACAGACCTGTCTCATATTGAAGGCCCCACGCTGGGAGGTGGGGTGTATACCCCAGCTACCTCTCTTGGCAGAAGGGTATTAAAGCAATGCCAAGAGGAGGGCATGAAGCTGGTGTAGGGAGCTGACAAAGACTAATCTGAGTACCTTTGCACAGGTTACAATTCTTCTGGTTACAATTACTGATCCTCCCTGGAGCTGGCATTGGCCAAGAGGAGAAAAAAACAAGAATACAGAAGTGTCTTATGGAACCCACTGGGTTTCAGGGACTCAGTAATTGGATCCCTGTAGGGAGCTCAGGGTGTCCTATCTATTTTTTCAGCATGCCCACTTTATTCTTTTTCACCCTACTGAATAGCTAACTCCCCTTTCCTATCCACAAGGCAGAACAGCAGTCACCAACAGTCCCAAATTCACATGGCCTACTTTCAACAGAGCAATCAACTGAACCTGCCGTCTCTTAATTTCAGTCTGTGTTTATTGGGGAGGACCTGACTGGCCAGATAGAACTGGCCACTGTAGATCAACCACCAATGGTAGCCTTCAGTGTGTGGCCATGCTATATGAACATGATTTCTCTCACTGGAAAAAAAACTGGGGTGCAGAGCAGACAGTTATCAGAGAAAGGGTAATTACATGGCAAACTAGGAGGCACCCCAAGTTTGTTCCCTATGCCCTCACTGTGTAGGGACCTAGTACACAAAATCCTATTCTTTAATGTCACCCGATGATTATTCTGTGTTTCCCAAGCTTCAATCACTCACAAACCATCTTGATAACTCTTGCCATCTTTAGCACCACCACTCCTATTATCTACATAATTATTTATTTATTTATTAAAGTTCATTTATTTTTGAGAGAGAGAGAGGAAGAAAGCATGGGTGCACATATATGTATGTGAGTGGGGAAGGGGAAGGGACAGGGAGAGAGGGAGAGAGAGATTCCCAAGCAGGTTCTGCACTGTCAGCACAGCCTGATGCGTAGCTCAAACTCACACCATGAGATCATGACCACAGCCGAAGTTGGATTTTTTAAAATCAAGTCACTTGTTTTATTTACTTAAGTAAATTTTGGCCTTGGCCTGAGCAATAATAGTCCTAAAACTGGGTTTGGTGTGTTTCTAAAATATTTTTTCCTGCACATATTATAGTCAGTGCATACCATTAAAATAAAAAAGGTTTGGCCATAAAATTCTTGAAATGATTTCACAACCCCCCGGTGATAAATGAACCTTACTTTGGGACTCTTGACCCAGAAGGTCCTAGAAAAGGGAATAGCAAAGGACGGTGCTTCTTGGAGCCAGACAGGCCTGAGTTCAATTCCCTTTCTAGGTTATTCAATTTTGGGCAAGTCACAAAAACTCTGTAAGACTCAGCTTTTGCATTTAAATTTTTTCAGCTGATTTATAATTGACATATGACATTGTGTAAGTCTAAGGTGTACAACATGTTGATTTATTAGCTACCACCTCTATTACATTACATGATTATCTCATATGTCATGAAAAAATTTAAGTTCTAAGCTCTTAGCAACTTTGAAACATAACAGATGGATGGATAAAGAAGATGTTGTGGGGGATGCCTGGGTGGCTCAGTCAGTTGGTACCCGACTCTTGGTTTCAGTTTAGGTCATCATTGAACCCCCGAGTTGGGCTCTGTGCTGACAGTGTGGAGCCTGCTTGGGATTCTCTCTCTTCCTCTCTCTCTGCCACTCCCTCACACATGCTCTCTCTCTCTCAAAAATAAATAAATATTTTTTAAAGATGTTGTATACATATGCAATGGAATATTATTCAGCCATGAATAACCTTGCCATTTGTGACAACATGAATGGACCTTGAGAGCCTTATTCTAAGTGAGATAAGTCAGACAGAGAAAGATAAGTACTTTCACTTATATGTTGAACTTAAAAGAGCTAAACTCATAGAATCAGAGAAAAGAGTGGTGGTTACCAGGGGCAGGGATTGGGGAGGTGATATTTGAGGTTACAAACTTGCAATCAGAAGATGAACAAATTCTAGAGATCTAATTCATGTTCTGGAATCTCTATGCTGGAGATACTCAACATAGTGAGTATAGATTTTTGCATTTGTAAAGCGGGGATAAACAATACCCACCTCAACCAAGTGCTAGAAAGCTTAACGGTAATGAGGTTTAGGAAGTGCTCCGTGCATGCTGCAGGGGCTCAAATCCACTAACGCTTTCAGGGGTATGCATGGCTCCTGAAAGACCACCATGGCTAGTTCTTCTTGGCACCATCTTGTACCCATACACCTCAGAAATCATCTCTCATCCCGCAAGGTAAACCAGGCTCCTGGATGAAATCCCCCCAAGAGAACACAGGAATGGTAGCCTGGTGTAGTGGTTAAAGTGCTGGAAGTCTGCAATGCCAGATTTCAATACCAGTTCTGCCATTTATTAGCTGGGTGACCTTGGAAAAGTGACTTAACTTCTCTGAGCTCCTGTTTCTTTGTCTATAAAAATGATGATAATAATACCTCCTCCGAAGAGATTTTTGTGAGGATCAAGGGAGAGAGAGCAGGCCTTTCATCTCCCTTTATTCTGTGTAACCACAGCAATCATCTGCCATTAGCCACCATGACTGTGACATTCCTATACATGCCTTGACAAGAGCTACTATTTCAGGGATGTGACAAGCTGAGCTGTCTGCTGGAGAGGGACTCCGTGGGAAAACAGGCCTGACCATCAGCTTCATGAGTTCTGACAGTAATGTGTCTAGCAATGAAAACAGTCATCATTTTCCACAGCAAAAAAAGAGAAAAAAAAGCATCTCCCAAACCTTTGTAAATGAGAAATAATTCATGCATGAAGAAAGTCATTCCAGGGAGATATTATTAAAATTCTACCCTTTCTTGCTATTAGAAGAACAAAATAGGCAGAAATAACTAGGGGAAAGGTGGGGGGGGGATTATTTTCCCATATCTGCAACTTCAAAATAAATATAAAATGGCTTCTCTTTCAATTTTGAAGTGATGTCCCTTCCACTTGGGACCAGATAGAAAGGGAAAGGAATGGGAAGACTCTGATGTACTCATGGAGGCCCTTTCAAAAATGTTATTCTTTATAAAGCCACAGGGGAGGTGGGATTCTTTTTCTGTTCACATGCAAAGCTGACCCTCAAGGGGTTGCCTGGGCGAGGTTGGGGGTAGAAAATGCAACAGGAAGGGGTCATGGTTGGGGGGGACCTTTAAAGAATTTGGGACTGGGACCCTACATTTAAATCAGGACTGCAAACGTGTATGCCAGCAGGGCTAGGCAGGTAATTTAGATAAATAAGTGAAGAACATAACCAACTGGAGAGTCCGTTCTCTATCTAAAAGGGGACAGCTGTTGCTCAACTCAGCCAACTCCTTATGCTAGAAAATGGGCCCAGAATTGCCAGATCTTCTGTTTCCAGAAAAGCCAAAATTCTGGGTTTTTATTTTCAATTTCTTTTTAGTTCACAATTTAAATATTTTGTTCTAAATGCTAAATTGGCCCAATAAAAACTTCACCCCACACATTTGTGGGCCACATTTGATCTAGGGGGAAATGGGTTATGACCTCTGATTTAAATGTTTTCCTTAGCCTACTCTCTCAATCACTAGGGTGTTTCTAGACTGTTTTGCTAGTGAACAGTCACAGGTGTCTTTTGAGAAGCCCTGTCTTGTGACCAACATGCACAGTTTTGAAGATGTCTGCCCCATGTCATTAATGGAAGAAAATTTACATCCACACCTGCCTACCAATCTTCTCCAGAACATTTGTTCCTCAAACTACTCCATCTTTTGAGTAGGATGTGTTTTCAGCCAGGATGTTCTCTTTGACACCAGCATAATCTACTGTGACATTGCCTGCTTGCTTGACAAACGACAAGACAGTGACTCGACTATCGGGATGGATTCCCAGCCACAGGCCAGGCCTATTGCTACCTGCACATCCTCTGGGGACTCCGGAGGGTGCTGGCCACCCCTCATGCCCCTCCCAGGTTGCCTGATACACGGCTCTGCCAGGATGTTATAAATACAAGAGCTATATTTTTCCGTTTTAGTCATTTAAACATGCAGTCTTGAGATGGCTGCAGCCTCCTCAGAGGGTGATATGTTTTGACATCCATATTTGGGGCTGACATTAAAAGGCTCCTGGAGGAATAGCCCTGATGTGAAAGCCCTTCTGAATGGAAGGTACATGGTGTGCAAACTGCTTCCTGGCTCAGCTTTTCATAAAGACTCTCTCACTGAGTGTGAGACACAGGCATCATACAGAATACAAGCTATTTGAGGGCTCCATGTGCATCCACAACTGTAACAGTAAAGGGGGTGGGGGGTAGGAATGCTTATTCTTAGGGTCCTTACTAGTGTTAACTGAGAAAATCTATGTAATACGTATGGTTTTACAAAAGTAGATCAAACATCAGCTCCATTCAGTTTCTTATTTAGGAAACTAGATCCCCAAATCATTAGACAAATGGGGAGGGAAGAATTATATTGATTATATTTTAAATATCTTAAATATTTAAATATGAACACTTCAAAATTTATTATTAGATTTTACATAAGTATCTTTTCATAAAATCAGAATATCTTTGACTTGTCTAGCCTTATTCATTAGGAAGTTATCATGGTGTTATTTCAGTTGTTCTCACATAGTAACAGCTAAGCATACATGCTTGGGGGTGTCACTCACCTTGTCCAGGTTTCAGTTTGCTTATCTGTGAAGTGGGATAACTTAATGCTCCAATACGTGGGATCGGCCTAGAAAGAAATCTCTGGTAAACTATGTGAAAGCACTTTAGAGAATATGGAAGGCAATATATACAGTCAAGGTACCAGGGTGTGATCCCCCTAGTCCATCTGAGAGCCCCCCAGTACCCTGTCCTCTTACACCACTGGTGTGATTCCAGCCCTGCTCCTCACAAGCTAAGGTTGAATCCTTCCTGCTAACAAAGCAGATGGTGATGCAGAGGGTGTGAGTTCTGCACCTCAGGGCTATAACAGGCCTGGCAAGGTGAGCACTCAGTGCCCCTCCGTTCCCTAACCCCCCTCGGCTCCTCTCTGTCTGTCACATCCCCATCCAGCCTCTCAGTGAACCCTCTCGGCTTCCCCTTCCAAATGAGTCCCACCATGGCCTTCTCACTAGTGTGAGAAGGCCATCCTTCACAAGAGTCTCCTCAGTGGTCCCTGATTCCACCTTTGCCCCTACAGTCTACTCCCCACACAACAGTAAGACACATTTAAAAAAATTTAGTGGCATAAAGCAACCATTTTATTTTTTATTTATTTAATTTTTAAAGTTTATTTATTTTGGAAGAGACAGAGACAGCATAAGTGGGGGAGGGGCAGAGAAATAGGGAGAGAATCTCAAGCAGGCTCTATGCTGACAGAGACTTGAACCCATGAAACCATAAGATCATGACCTGAGCTGAAACCAAGAGTCAGATGCTTAACAACTGAGCCACCCATGCATCCCAGACACATCTTTTACAATATAAGTCAGACCAAGGTCCCCTCTGTGTTCTACTGGCAATCTTCCAGTGGTCCCTTTCCTCCCTAAAGACAAAGCGGGTCCTACTTGGACCTCATGTGTTTGCCTGAGCTGACCTCTGCTCACACCAGGTGCATAGACCACCCAGCGCCTTACATTTCACCTTCACACCAACTGCACAAGGAGCAGACTCTGACATCATTTTACAGAGGAGGGAACTGAGGCTCAGAAAAGCAAAGTCATGGGACACCTGGATGGCCCAGTCAGTTGAGTATCAGACTCTTGATTTCAGCTCAGGTCATGACCCCACAGTCTTGAGATGGAGCCCTTGCATCAAGTTCCACACTGGGTGTGGAGCCTGCTTGAGATTCTGTCTCTCCTTCCTTCCCTCTTCCCCTCACCAGCTATGTGCTCTCTCTCTCTTTATCTCTCTCTCTCTTTCTGTCTCTCAAAAATAAAAAATAAAAATAAAAAAAAGAAAAGAAAAGTCACTTGTCTAAGGTCACACAATGAATAAGTGATGGGGTCAGAATTTGAATTCAAGCATCCCTTTATGCTGATCTTACTTATTTTTACCCTATTGTGTATGTTTTATAAATCACTTCAAATCCATATTGGAATAATCAGGGAAGGAAGGAAGGAAGGAAGGAAGGAAGGAAGGAAGGAAGGAAGGAAAAATTTGAGGCCTAGGACCAGCCATGTCTCTAAAGCAAGATCCTTTGGAGGCTTGGAGGCTAAAAAAACTATTAACTTGGTAAAAATCATTCCAAATATTATAACTTGGGTTTTTCCTCTGCTTCAGGAATTTCTGTAGACATACAGAAAGAGGGCATATTTCAACCAGCAGAGAAGTCCTGACTAACCAGGCTAGCATTTGAGTTAACTACATAGAAAATGTAGTTGAGCCATCAGAAAATTGTTTTAATGTCTGGAGTTTCTTCTATTGTGCTGCCGTTAACATGATGCTAATGAAATGTAATAAAATGTGGCTTGAAAAGGAAACCCATCTGCTCTGAAACTTCAATTAATATGATTAAGATACAGCTTTTATGCAATAAACTTGCATCTGATGCACATTCTGCTCTTTATGGATTATTACAGCAGCACTATTGCAGTCATATAAAGTTAAGCTGTGCCCAATTAACATTTGCAGCCAGCTCTATAGCCCAGAGCCTTGCAGCGGGTTGGGGGAGGGGGAGAGGCAGTGCCTTGGACTTGACCACTTCCCAGAATGGTACACCACCTCTGTTCTCAGTTCCTCTGGACAGAGCAGCACCTGCTCTTCTCTGTCTCCTGCTACTCTCCCTTCGTGGTATCTGACAACATGGATTGGGCAGGGAAAGTGGCCATGACAATAGTCTTGTCCTGGAACTCAGAGAGGTGACTACCCTGTTCCAGCTACAAGGGGCTGGAAGTTGCTTGGTAGGGACTGCTCCCTTTGCTTTCTTCTCTCAATATTCTACCATCAAAGTCAACAAGTTTTTCTACTTTTCTACACATCTTTTCTAGTTTTTCTACACATCTATTATGTGTAAGTCACAGGGGGCAAAGAGAAGAGATACAAAAAAAAAAAGGGGCGCCTGGGTGGCGCAGTCGGTTAAGCGTCCGACTTCAGCCAGGTCACGATCTCGCGGTCCGTGAGTTCGAGCCCCGCGTCAGGCTCTGGGCTGACGGCTCTGGGCTGACGGCTCTGGGCTGATGGCTCGGAGCCTGGAGCCTGTTTCCGATTCTGTGTCTCCCTCTCTCTCTGCCCCTCCCCCGTTCATGCTCTGTCTCTCTCTGTCCCAAAAAATAAATAAAAAACGTTGAAAAAAAATTAAAAAAAAAAAAAGAAAAAAAAAAAAAAGGACAGACCTGATCCTCAGAACACATGGAGAGGTTTCTGGAGTGAAAAATGAGCCACTGCGTGCAATGACATGGGTGGGGCTAGAGTATAATGCTAAGTGAAATAAGTCAGTTAAAGAAAGACAGATACTGCATGACTTCACCCATATAGGGAATTTAAGAAACCAAGCAAACAAACAAAGAAAAAAAAAAGACAAACAAAAAAACCCCAGACTCTTAAATATGGAGAACAAACTGATGATTACCAGAAGGGAGGTGGGGGTAGTTTAAATAGGTGATGGGAATTAAGGAGGACACTTCTTGTGATGAGCACCTGGTGTTGTTAGGAAGTGTTGAATCACTATATTGTACACTTGGAACTAATATTACACTGTATGTTAACTAAAATTAAAATTTAAAAAGATATTTCTAAGGAAATAAATCCTCTGCACGGAGAAGAAAATTCCTCAGAGAAGAGAGAGAATAACACATCCATAAAACAAGAATAGTATGTCATTAATAAACAAATTAATAAAGGAGTATTTAGAGGGGGGAAAACCACTTGGGGGGTGGAAGGGATCAAAAGGTACAAACTTACAGATGGAAAATAAATAAGTCATAAAGATATAATGTACAGCATGGTGACTATGGTTAATAATACTGTATTGCATATTTAAAAGTTGCTAAGAGAATAAATCTTAGAAGTTCTCATTACACACACACAAATTCCACAAGTATGTATGGTGATGGATGTTAATTAGATTTATTGTGATCATTTTGCAATGTATACAATATTGAATCATTATGTTGTATCTCTGAAACTAATACAATGTTTTATGTCAATTATAACTCAACTTAAAAAACAAGAAAAAAATGGGCCACTGTGTAAAATCTTATATGGATCCTCTGCTCACCTCTGTCCCTCCAAATTCCAGCAGACTTCAGATAGAGGAAGTGGAGAGAAGCCCAGTCCTCTTTTTCCTTCAGTGGCAGAAAGGTACTGCTAGAAATAGTAATGGACATCTACCTCAGGTGGAGTTCCCACAGTCTGGGCAGGACTGACCCCACCCTGCTCCTCTCTTTCCCAGGAATGGACAACCAGGGCAGTCCATGCCACTTACCACAGTAGTCAGCTGCACTTGATCAAATCAGACTTGTAAGAATCAGGCCCAGGACTTTCTTTGGTGATGATAGGAAAAGTACTTTCCTTCACTGTGACTGCTAAGCTGGAGAAAGTGGGCCAGAAGCTGCTGGGGGCTATGTTTGCCATTAAGGGGAGTTGAGGGGAAAGAAGGTCATCAGAGGAAGGCAAAGCCAAACTATAGGGAAAAGCAGTCTTGATGACACAACTTGAGCATTTACATCCAGTTGTGACTAATGGCAGCTGATCTCTTGTCCTGCCTAGTTGTCGGGAGCGTGAATTCATCTTTTATAATGTAGTTTTTAAAATATTTTCTTAATGTTTATTATTTTTTAGAGAGAGCAAGTCAGGGAGGGGCAGAGAGAGGGGAGACAGAGAATCCTAAGCAGGCTCCACACTGTCAGCACAAAGCCTGATGTAGAGCTCAAACTCATGAACCATGAGATCATGACCTGACTTAAAATCAAGAGTCAGATACTTATCCTCCTGAGCCACCCAGGCACCACTTAAAAGGTAGTTTTAAGTTGTCTGTTGCAACTGAAGGAGTTCTAGCCAGTACAAAGGTAGATACCACAAAAGTACTAGAATTTCCAGGGCCCTGGTACTGCTGGAGGGATCCTAAGGATGTTGCAGAACTGAGCTGGGATATCTCAGAGGCCAGCTGACTTCTGTGGTTAGTGAGGTCTGCAGAGGCTGCAGACTCACAGAGCCCACCCTCTTCTTTATTCCCTCCCTTCCCCACTCCTTCCTCCTCCCCAGCTCTCTCCCATGGGAATGTCCCATCAACCTTCAAAACTATTGCAGGGAACTCGCTCCAGTTGATCTACACTTTGTGAATCACTGTGACCTGTGCGCTCTCACCTGAGTTACATTTTCAAGAAGTTCATAACCTGTGAACCCAAAGTAGAATTGGCTGCCTTCCTGGGCTGAGTTTTGCCCCAGGAGATATTTCAAGGAAGGACAATGAGGAAAGCACTATTCAGTGTATCAGAGGTGATACTCTCCAAATTAATAGAGGTGGTGCCTGTGGGACCTTACGCTGAGGGCTGTGTCCTGGATTCATGGTTCCTACAACTACCTTAGATTCTACTTCCAAGCACACATTGATAGGCCTCAAAGCTGCATTGGACAGGAGGATGTAGAAATGAGGATGGAGAGTGGATACACATTTCTAATACTAGATAGACCTGGAAACAAATCCCAGTTCTGCATCTTATAACAGGGTGGCCTTAAAAAGTTACCTAACTTTCTCATGTCTCAGTTTCCACCTTGGCAAAACAGTAGTGTCTTCATGGGTTTGTTTTGAGGATGCTATGAGCTATATTGCTTCTCTCAGGGCTTAATAATACCAAGCTTTTTGTAAACTTAGCTTTTATATTCCAGGCACCAAGCTAGGAGTGTTGGCATACTTTCTCATTTAATCATCACAAAACCCTTGTTAGGTAGATATTATTTTTCTTGTTTTTCAGGCAGAGGCTGTGCCAACTGGACAGTTAGTTGCAAAAAAAAAAAAAGATTGGCTTTCTTAGACAAAAATGGAACTTAATGAAAAGATATTGGGGATTCAAAGAATCACTGGGAAGTCACAGAACCAGGCTTGGGGGTGACTGGGAACCAAGGTCATGCAGTAGGACCTGTCTGGCCCACACTCCTAATTGCATGGGCAAGGATAACACCTCCAGATGGTCCCTCTAGTTTTTACCAATTGGCAAGGTCATATAGAAAGGAGCAGCTGACTGACTGAGCTTACATCAGTAAGTTGCCTGTCCCCTGGCTAGGACTGGAGGTAGAGGGAAATCAGAGAAAGGACTGGACACCTCTCTTTCCATGGCAGGAGGTGGGCAGAGGAACTATACTTCATCAAAAGTACACAATGGGATATTAGCCAAATAAGGCTATTAACAGGTTAAAGAGTGTTTGTTTCAGGACAACCTACAATTCTAGAGGATCACTGGAGAACATAGTTTTGGGACTATTAATGTCTTGGTCAAGTATTCTCTCTGTCTTTCTCTATTTCTCCCTCCCTCACCCCCCGCCCCCACACACACACATGTACACACACACAGACACACACATTTTTAGTAGAGACTGAGGGTTTGCACCCATGTCTTTTGACTCATGGTCCTCTTTTTCTAGTCTTCTAGAACAGAATCTCGTAAGTGTGAGGGGAGATATGGTGGGCAGAAGCACCAAAAAGAAGTGGATATTGAATATGGAACTTAGATAAACCTCACAATTGTAGAGGGAGAACCAAGGTTCATCATACTGGACTGGCTAAGAGGAGGTAGGGAAGCTGTGTGAGATGGGCTGGGAGAGGATGGTGTCTTCTCCAAAGAAGGGAGGAAAAAAGAGGAAATGCTGGGGATGAAGTAGGCAAGCATGAGAAGAAGATCACTCTTGGGGTTCCAGGTCTGGACAGTAATATACCCTCACGTGCTCCCCAGGAGAGGCTAGGATGTCAGGACAGGTTGCCCTTGGGGTGCTGAGTCAGCACCGCCAGGCTGAGCAGCTCCTCCAAACACAGGAGCTCATAAATCACAGCTGACAAGGCGGAGGCTCTCTGCTGTGCACACGTTTTGTTTCAGGGACAGATGGTCACTGGAGCATGCATGTGTATTTTTTGTAGTTGGGGAAGTGCATGTGTATCCTGGAGTGGTTATTAGTCTAGAGAGCTAAAGTAAACAAGGAGATTGTTTCTGCCCCCACCCACCATGGACCACGAAGCGTTTCCCAAACTAAAGCTATTAGAATATTAATTGTACTATTATTTAATAATGTTGTCATTTTACTTGAAGTCAATTTTTTTTAATCCTAATAAATATATTTTTAAAAGAACTTTTAGACTTTCATTTCTGGTCTAGTATGTAGACAGCTTGAAAACTGTTACTATGCTCCAGTAACAAGTAAAAAGCTAAACAGATTTAAAAAGCAATAACTCCTTAGATCTGTCAGAAAAGTGAGGTCACATGGCAAACTGAAGTCCCTAAAGAGAGATGGATAGCGAATACAGAAAATCATAGCTTACTAGAGCAGAAACTTCCTTGGGAACCAGGACCCAGTCAGGAAAACCTGAACTATAACTGACATGTTGCTGGGAGCTCAGTGTGAAAAGTTCTTAAAAACTCCAGGAAGACCCAGTCATGGGGGCCTCCACACTTTTGTGAGTTTTACCTCTAAGAGCTCAACCAAGTTCTCACAGTAAATATTGGGAAAAAAATGTCCTCATGCTCCCAGAAGAGGGAGAAGGAAAAGAACCATTTTGAAATATGCCGGACCACTTTGTTTTGTTTTGTTTTGTTTTGTTTTGTTTTGTTTTTAACAAGGTCTACCCTAAAAACAAAAACAAAAAAACAATAACAAAATTTTAACAAAGCCTAAACTATTGAGGTTTTATCAGAGCCCAATCAACCTGGGGGAAAGGAAATACTCAACTCCAGGCTGCTCTAGCCATCTTGTCCCACCTAAGGAGGAAGAAGTGACTGCGAAGCATTTGTAAAGTTTCAAGTTCAAAGGCACAAGCTCATCAAAAGACTGAAACCAAATCAGAAGAGTACAGAACACTTACTTTCTCTCCCCCCCACAATATTAAAGACCTATTTACAACTGCTCCTTTACAATGGACAGAGATTGTCAGAATGAACCAAAAAACAATACCCAATTATATGTTGTCTATAAGAATCCCACTTCAAATATAAAGACACATATAAATGAAAAGTAAATGGAAAAAGATATACCATGCTAACACTAATCGAAAGAAGGCTGGAATATCTATATTAATTTTAGACACAGCAGACCTCACAATAAAGAAAGTTATCAAGCATAAAGAGGGGAATTACACAATAATAAAGGATCAATTCTCCAAGATTACATAACAATTCTTAATGTGCATGCATCTAACAACAGAGCATCAAAATGCATGAGGCAAAAACTGATAGAACTGAAAAAATAAGATGAATCCATAATTAGAGGTGGAGACTTTAACACCCCTCTATCAGAAACAGACAGATCCAGCAAGTAGAAAATCAGTAAGGGGATAGTAGGACTCAACAACACCATCAATCAACCAGATATAATTGACATCTATAGACTACTTCATTCAACAAGAGCATAATACATATTCTTCTCCAGTTCAAATGGAAATTAACCAAACTACACCACATTCTGGGCATAAAGAACAGCTTAACAAATTTAAAAGAAGATAAATCATACCATGTCTGCTCTCAGTCCTCAACAGAATTAAAGTAGAAACCAATAACAAAGAGATATCTGGAAAAATGAAAAGTACTTGGAGGTTAAGCAGTACAATTCTAAATAACACATAAGAAATTAACACATAATAAATAACACAAAAAATTAAACATATTTTGAACTACATGAAAATGAAAATATAACTTATTAAAATTTGTGAGATGCAGCAAAAGCAGCACCTGGAGGGAAATTATAGCATTGAATGTATAAAAAGAAAAGAAGAAAGATAAAAAATCAATAATCTAAGTTTCTTCTGTAGGAAATTAGAAAAAGGAGAGCAAATTAAGGCTCTTAACCAAGAAGAATAAAAGAAATAATAAAAATTAGAACAGAAATCAAAGACATTGAAAACAAGAAGTCAATAGAAAATAATCAACAAAACTAAAGCTGGTTTTTGGAAATATTAATAAAATCAATCTAACTAAAAATAAGGAAGAGAAGATACAAATTATGTATACCAGAAATTAAAGAGGAGGCATCAGTACAGATCTCATGGACATTAAAAGAATAATAAAAGAATATTATGAACAATTCTATGCCCACACATTCAATACCCTAGATGAAATGGACCACTTCCTTGAAAGACACAATCTTCCAAAACTGATATGAGAATAAATATACAATCTGAATAGCCTATATCTATTAAAGAAGTGGAAACAATAATTATTAATATTCCAATACAAAATACACCAGGCCCAGAAGAGTTCATTGGTGAATTCTACCAAAGATTTAAGGAAGAAATTATACCAATTCTCTACAATCTCTTCCAGAAGATAGAAACAGAGGAAATACTTCCTAATTTATTTGGTAATACCAAAACCAGACAAAGATATTACAAAAAAAGAAAACTAGAGACCAATATCTCTCATGAACATAGATGCAAAAATCCTAGACAAAATATTACCAAGTGGATTCAACAATGTTAAAAAGAATTATATAAGTTGAATTTATCCTGGATATGCAAGCCTGGTTCAACATTGGAAATCAATTAATGCAACCCATCACATCAACAGCGTAAAGAAGAAATAGCACATTATATTATGTATAAAAAGCATGACAAGGGGTGCCTGGGTGGCTCAGTTGGTTGAGCGGCCGACTTCTGCTCAGGTCATGATCTCGCAGTTGGTGAGTTCGAGCCCCGCGTCAGGCTCTGTGCTGACAGCTCAGATTTCAGCTGTTTCAGATTCTGTGTCTCCCTCTCTCTGACCCTCCCCTGTTCATGCTCTGTCTCTCCCTGTCTCAAAAATAAATAAAACGTTAAAAAAAAAATATATTTAAAAAAAGGCATAACAAAATCCAGCACTTATTCATCATTTGAAAAATAATTCTTGGTAAATTAGGAATAGAGAGAAACTTCCTCAACTTGATAAAGGTCATCTACAAAACCTATAGCTAACATTGTATTTAATGATGAGAAATAGAAGCTTTCCCACTAAAATCAAGAATAAGGCAAGGATGTCCCATCTTGCCACATGTTTTCAAGATCATATTGGAAGCTCTAACACAGTAAAACAAAAAAACAAGATAAAAGGTATGCTGATTAGGAAGAGAGAAATAAAATTCTTTGCTCACAGATGACATGATCAGAAAATCCAAACTAATTGACAAAAAAGAAACTCTCCCAGAAGTAATAAGTAATTATAGCAAGGTTGCAAAATAGAAAGTTAATATTGAAAAATATATTTAAAGATTGAAAAATGTTGAAAGTCAATTACTTTTCTATGTACTATTAATGAACAAGAGAAATTTACACATTACCATTTATATTAACACTCCCTCAAATAACTTATTTATTTATTTATTTATTTATTTTAGAAAAATGAAAGCTGATTTTTATTTTATCATCAGTAGCTATTCTTTAAATATGAACATACATATCTAGTATTCTACACATCACAGTTTTTAACATTAGTTAATGAAGCTTAAACATACAACATATATCCTTACAAAAAAAGTCAAATGCAAACTTAAAAATTTAAACAAAAGTCTTATTAATTTAAAAAAAATTTGTGTTGGGTACCATTTGTGCAACACAATTAATTTAAACATTTTCATTTTGGCTGCACATGAAAAAAGTGGCAGTAGAAAATAAAATGACTGAGGATTTTCAAATAGCAGAATAAGCAATTTTGCCTTGAAGGAGAAGCAATATTAAATACCAGCCATTCTGGTACCAGTGCATTCTCAGCCACTGCAGAATACTGTCTTCTATCCACAGCAGGCGCCTGCCCCAGAGCTGCTATTGCGCATGGATCCGATTTGCTTGAAGATAGTCTCGTCATTCAAATGTTTTGTTGTTTACCTGAGAGCATTTAGAAGACTTTCTACACTATTGGGATATTGGTCCTTAAGAACTTTGATACAACCTTTCATATCAATTTTTGAAGTTTTGGCAAATGCTCCCACTAAATTGTACGCGTCATAGAGTATTATGACACCCACCATTACCCTCAAGCAGAATGACACCATCTCTTCGTTTGTAAATCTGCTTCTGTATTCCGGTATTTCGAGCGTGACTCTGCATACACTAGACGTGGTGCTTAGACAGTCTATGGTATTTTCTTTGGTAAATTTTTATTTTCTGATACAAATTTTGTTGTGGCATCACTTAAGGTTTTCAGCATTGGGACTGCCCCAGCATAAAACAAAGACAGTCGATTTGCCAATTTATTATTTACTTCATTTTCTCCTTTTGCTGCACCATTATTAATCCTCATAAGACTCAATGTTCTTCTATAATACAGAAATCATTCTGTATGGAGGGATTTGTCATCTTGAGTTTGTCCAACTGGAGTGTGAAGAGTCTCCGCAAACTGCTTAGCAAGAGCTTGCTCTCGCTCTAGATGCTGCGTGGAAGAGTATGGGGTACTTGTCAAGGCTCCCAGAAGATCTCTTAGTGCTTCTTCTAACCTCTAAGAAAATTCATAAAATTTCTTTAAAATTTTTTTTTAATGTTTATTTTTGACAGAGAGAGACATAGAGCATGAGCAGGGGAGGGGCAAGAGAGAGCAGGAGACACAGAATCTGAAACAGGCTCCAGGCTCTGAACTGTCAGCACAGAGCCCGATGTGGGGCTCGAACTCACAGACCGCGAGATCATGACCTTAGCCGAAGTTGGATGCTCAACCGACTGAGCCACCCAGGGGCCCCCAAATTTCTTTAATTTGCATACTAGTGGAACAACTGCACCTCAAGCCTTCTCATCTGCTGGATGCTGGATTGCATCTCGCATTTCATGGCCACCTCCTCTATGTTATTGCAAATCTTCCAAGATACCTTCTGCATCTTTTAATACTACATTCACCTGATTACAAATTTCCTTCTCAAACTCTTTAGGCTGGGCATTTTAAAACTCAAGGAAAAAATTTGACCCCTGCTCAACATCTGTGCATGTCAAAACTTTAAGATTCCTCATGTTAAGGTACCTCTTCTACTGAAAGAAATCTTCAGCCAGTGCTGGTGATTCTGTTCTTGTCATTCTATCAACTTGGTAACCTTGAATGAATTATTCAAACTCCAGGCCTCAGTTTCTTGCCAAGCCACCAGCACTCGCATAAAAGGAGGACACTTGCCCACACCACCTCCCGCTGTGTCCCATCCCCCTCAAATAACATATTTAAAGATAAATCTAACAAAATATGTGCAAGATATATACAAAGAAACTACAAACTCTGATAGAAGAACTCAAAGAACTAAATAAATGGAGAGATATTCCATGTTCATGGATAAGAAGATATTGCCAAGGTGTCAGTTCTTCCCAACTTGAACCATAGAGTCAATACAATCCCGATAAAAACCCCACCAGTTTTTGGATATCAACAAACTGATTCTTTCTATATGGAAAGACAAAAACAAAATCAAAGAAAAATATCCAACCCAATATTGAAGGAGAAGAACAAAGTCAGAAAACTGATACTACTTGACCTCAAGACTTACTATAAGGCTACATAATCAAGACAGTGTGGTATTAGTGAAAAAATAGACAAATAGATCAATGGAACAGAATGGAGAGTCCAGAAATAGACTCATATACATATTGTTAACTAATCTTTGACAAAGGTATAAAGGCATTGGAGAAAAGATGGTCTTTTCAACAAATGGTGCTGGGACAACTGGACCTTCACATACAAAGAACTGAATCTAAACACAGACCTTACATCCTTCACAAAAATTAATTCGAAATGGATCATATACCTAAATGCAAGATTCAAAACTACAAAACTTCTAGAGGATAACATAGTTTTCTCCTAATCTAGATGACTTTGGCTTTGGCAATGACTTTTTAGGTACAACACCAATGCACAATCTGTGAAAGAAACAAATAATAAGCTGGATTTCATTATAATTAAAAACTTCTGCTCTGCAAAAGACAATGTCAAGGAGAATGAGAATATAAGCCACAGAATGGAAGAAAATATTTGCAAAAGGATTATAAATACCTGTTAGTCAAAATATAAAGAATTTTTCAAAACTCAATGATAAGAAAATGTGCTCAATTAAATAATGGGAATTACACCCAAAGAAATACCTCACCAAATAAAATACACAGTTGCAGGTAAGCATAGGAAAAGATGCCCCACATCATATGTCATTAGGGAAATTCAAATTAAAACAATGAAATTCCACCATACACCTGTCAGAATAGCCAAATCTAGAACACTGATGACAACAAATACTGGTGAAGATGTGGATCAACAGGAACTCTCATTCTTTGTTGGTAGGAAAGCAAAATGGTACAGCCACTTTGGAAGACATTTTGGAAGTCTCCTATACTACTAAACATACACTTTCCATAAGATCCAGCAATCAAGTTCTTTGGTATTTACACAAATTACTTGAAAATGTATGTTTACAACATAACAACCTGCACATGGATGTTTATAGCAGATTTATTCATGATTGCCTATATTTGGAAGCGAGAAAGATGTCCTTTAGTAGGTGAATGAATAAATAAACTGGTACATTCAAAAAATTGAATATTATTCAGTGCTAAAAAGAAGTGATCTTATGAAGCCATGAAAAGATATTGAGGAAACTTCAATTCATATTATTAAGTGAAAGAAACCAATCTGGAAAGCTACATAGTGTATGATTCCAACTATATGGTACCCTGAAAAAGGCAAAACTATAGAGACAGTAAAAAGATCAGTGGTTGCCAGGGGTTGGGGGAAAGGGAGGGATGCGCAAATGGAACACAGAGGATTTCTAGGGAAGCAAAATTATTCTGGATGATACTATAGTGGTGAATACATGTGATTTTACGTTTGTCAAAGCCCAAGGAATGTACAACACCAATAAAAAGCTCTCACATAAACTATGAACTTTGGGTGATAATGTGCTAATGTAGGTTCATTGATTATAACAAATATACTATTACATCAAAGGATTTTAATATTAAGGGTGGTTATGTGTAGTGGGGCAGGGTATATATGGGAAATCTGTGTACCTTCCACTTAATTTTGCTGTGAGTCTAAAACTGCTCTTAATAAAGTCATTTAAAAAGAGAAAATTTATTATATATATTCTGTAAATGAAAAATCATTATTAGCTATGAACAGAAAATAACTCTAGCTTCCTTTATTCCTTGCTTCCTTTCCTGAAAAATTCAGTCCAAAAGTCAGCAGGTGGTTCCAAGCAGAGTAAGTCTGTGTGGATTGCGGAGCAGCCCACTGTGAAGTGTCAAAAATATCAAGAGGATAACATCCCTGCAACATGGGATGGGATACCAGAGTCTATGCATGGAGGCAGTGGCGGTGATGACCCAATGCAATGTGTCGAAGCCTGGGAAGAGTGAAGAATTTATCCATACATGGTAAATAGGTGCATGTAAGGTAAGATGGATAGGGTGTAGGGCAGCAAGTGGGATGAAGAAGACAACTGTGTAAGACAGTATGGAGTTTTAGAACTCTAGCTGGGTAAAGATGGCAACCATGGGGTAGGGTGTCAGGTCCAGGAAAGATGAAGAAGAAAACTGTGTATTGAGGGGTGATGGTAGCAGCAGCCAATGCAGGATGTTGGAGCCTGAGCAGGGTCAGAAGGATACATGTAATGGAGATACAAGAGGTATTAGTCAGTGTAAGATGCCAAAGCCCAAGTAGGGTGAAAGGGCATCTGTGCATGGGACAGTCATGATGATTGGAGACTGGCTATATATAGGAGGGTTGCTCCAAGAATTAAATAGATTGAAATAGATGGATGGTAATGGGAGCCAGTTTTCTCATTGTTGGAGAAGGGAGTTATAAGTATAAAAGGGAAGAAAGTGGAATGAAACCTGAGGTGTTGGATTGAATTTAGTATGAACTTATGATAGTAGTGAGATAGAGAGATAGAAGAGTTAAAAATAAACAAGTAAACAAACAAACAAACAAACAAACAAACAGAGAGGGCTTGGGAACAATGACATCCCAATACCAATGAGCACACATAAATACCCAGACCTTGGTTTCTAAATACCATTCTCCACTAAAAGTAACCAGAACTCCTTAGGGAAATGGCTGATTCTAGGGCTATGGCTGAAGATCCTAGAGAACCTTGTGGCAGGAAGCAAGGAAGTGCTTGGAGAGAATGATTGGACATGTCAAAAGGAGAAAGGACATACTGGAGAGCTTCTTACTGACCAAACCTGAGACAATTTGAATACCAAAATAAATAATGATCTATAAGAGATTAGAGCCAATAGAATAAGATAGGATTTTATGAGTATACACATAAATAATTTCATGGATAGAAGAAAAGGTTTTTTTTTCTCTCAGCAGAAATGTTCATAGAATAACAGAATGAGAAATTCACTGTTTGATAACCATCAGAGTAATGACTAATTCATCCAAGAAACATCAATGGATGCTAAAATTAGTCCTTAAAATGTAACAAGGAACAGGATATTTACATAATATCAATGTATCTCCCTACAAAATACATTTATACAAAGTGTATAAATTACTAAAGATAAAAGAGTAGCTTTCTTTACAGTGGGAAAACTGGCAGACATCACCTTAATTAAGTAATCAGAGTTAACATTAGCAGTAATGGGACAAATCAACACATGTGCTCTCTGAGAGGATGCAGAGAGGAACCATATATCACCTCTGTGATATTTTGCCAAAGATGCATAATCTGGATCTAATCATGAAGAAATGTCAGACAAATGCAAATTGAAGGACACTTTACAAAATAACTCACCTGGGATCTTTGAAAGTGTTGAGATCATGAAAGTCAAGGAAAGACTGACAAACTGTTTCAGACTGAAAAAAAAAAAACTAAAGAGATATGACAACTAAATACAGTGAACTTAAACTGGATTATTTTGCTAGAAAAGATGTCTATTTTTGGTGCAATTGGTGAAATCTAATTGAGGGCTGTGACTTATAGGATAATTGCATCTCGGCATTAGCTTCCCAATTTTAAGGGTTATATTTGTGGTCATGAAGAGAATGTGCTTGTTTGTAGGAATTATAGTCAAATATTCAGGGGTGATGAGCTTCATGTCAACAACTTACTCTTCAATAGGGAAAAAATATTATGTAAATTTCTTAAACTTATCTGTACATTTGAGGTTGGTTCATATTAAAGATTATTTTAGTTTAAAAAGAAAGTGACTATAAAATAAGTACAATGAAAACAAAATGTTAAATACTACATTGGGTTGCCTGCTAAGGGCTGGGAGCCTGAAGTCTCCACTCTCTTTTTTAAATGGAGATTAACAAGTGTTTGGTATTAAGGACATGCTTATTAGGGGTGCTTGGGTGGCTCAATAAGTTGAGCATAGGACTCTTCATTTCAGCTCAGGTGAGATCTCATGTGAGATTGAGCAGCCTGCTTGGGTTCTCTCCCTCTCTCTCTGCCACCGCCCCCCCCCACCCCCCGCTCACTCATGCATGTGTGCACTGTCTCTCAAAATAAATAAATATTTTAAAAAGGACGTAATTATAAAAAGATACTTTATTCTGCCATAAAAGAGTGAAAGAAATTAGAAAGGAAAATAACTTTCACTTGATAGGTTTGAATGTTATATAACCTTCTGTGTTTACTTAAAATCATTTCCTATGTCACTGTAAGTGTTTGGTCTATTCTTTAGGAAACACTGGAATGCAGAGACCCAAATATGTACTTAATAAATGCTGAGTAGATGTCTAAGGGTAACCTGCTTCTTCTTTTTTTTTTTTAAAGAAGCACTATTTCTTTAAAATAGAGGAATGTGGGCAAAAATAATATTGTTAAGAGAAAGCCCCAAATTATCTCGAGACTTCACCCTATTTGTCTCATATTCTTTCACACCCAACCAAGGTAATGTTTAGTCTCCTTTTGTTAATACTCAATCTCTTAAACCCAGAGTGTCCATAGAATGTTTTACAGAGCCCCAGTCCCCAGTATTCAGCAGCCTATTGACATGTTCACTTATATATCCTACCCATATCACAATGCTTAAATATTCAAAACTAAGCATTTCTTTTTCCTATCTCTATCCCAAGTCTCAAATATGTCCCCCTTCCCCTCATGTCTGCCTTAGTGAGTAACACCCTCATACAACAGTTTTTCAAACTAGGACACAGGGCATCATTCTTGACACCTCTTTACTTCTTTTCACTACCCAGTAGACACTCTCCATAACTGAGTCCTATGAGCCTACCCTAGAATATATCATAGATGCACCCATGTTTCCCCAGAGTCACTGCCTCCATTCCAACCCAAACTCCTGACTGGCCATTCGACTTCCATTCCTGCCCTCTCCAATTTATTCTCCAGACTGCAGCCAGAGCTAATTTTTTTAAAAGATAAAACTGATCTTGTAACTCTCTTCCATAAAATCTTTCAAAGCTGCTCTAATATAATAGCCAGCAGCCACATGTGATTATTAAATTTAAATTAATTAAAATTAAATAAAAGTAAACATTCAGTTCTGTGTTGCACCAACCACATTTTGTGTGTTCAATAGTCACCTGTGGCAAGTGACTGCCATATTGAACAGCATAGACTATAGAACATAGGAACATTCAATTGGATAGTGCTGCTTCAAAGGTTTCCCACTGCTTTTGGACAAAGTTCAAACTTTTGTGAATATCTACAAGGCCCCTCTTGACTGGATTTTAGCTCCTTTTCCAACTTTTTTAAATGCTTCTCCCCCAACTAGCCACCATACTCCAGTCATGTGGGATTTCTTCTCATTTCCTCAAATGGACAAATGGCTTGAGAGGGAAAGATGAGCAGGGGAGAGGCAGAGAGAGAGGGAGAGAGAGAATCCCAAGCAGGCTCTGCACTGTCAGCACAGAGCCTAATGTGAGGCTCAAACTCATGAACCGTGAGATTATGACCTCAGCCGAAACCAAGAGAGACACTTACCTGACTGAGCCACCCAGGTGCCCCCCCCCCACACACATCAAGAAACATTTTTAAAGCAGTTTTAGGTTTACAACAAAATTTAAGAAGGAACAGAGATTTCCCATATACCCATGCCTCCATATATGCATAGTCTCTCCCATTCTTAACATCACATGGTACAATTTTTTTTACCAAGGATAAAGCTACAGTGACATGTCATAATCACCTAGAGTCTTAGTTTACCTTGGGATTCACTTTTGGTGATGTACATTCCATTGGTTTAAACAAATGTAAAATGTATAACGACATATCCACCATGATAATATCATACAGAGTATATTCACTGCCCTAAAACTCCTCTGTGCTCTATCTATTCATCTAACTCCCACTCCCTGGCACTGATCTTTTTACTGTCTCCATAGTTTTGCCTTTTCCAGAATGTCATATAATTGAAATCATGCAGCATATAGCCATTTCAGTTTGCCTTCTTCCACTTACTAAGATGCACTGAAGTTTCCTCCATGTCTATTCATAGCTTGATAGCTCAGTTCTTTTCAGTGCTGAATAAGATTCACTGTCTGGATGTGCCACAGTTTATGTATCTATTCACCTACTGAAGGACATCTTGGTTGCTTCCAAGTTTTGGCAAATACAAATAAAGCTGCTGTAAAAACATCCATATGCAGGTTTTTGTGTGGACATAAGTTTTCAACTCCTTTGCGTAAATACCAAGAAGCATGATTGTGGAATGTATGGCAAGAGTATATTTACTTTTGTGAGAAACTGCCAAACAGTCCTCTAATGTGACTGTATACCTGCTTTTCTTTCTCTATGTCATTACCATATTCACAATGGTGATACGTTTAACTCTGTGTTTATGTAATGTCTACTTCCCTAATTCTGTAAAGAAAGACACCCTAATTTTTGCTTACCACTCTATTTCCATTGCACAACAGTGCCTGGCACATAAAATTTACTCATTATTTTCTGAACAAGAAGAAAGTAATTTTATAGCAATGTAATACTATAATCTACAGGTCTCTTTGGGGAATTAGGCTAGGTATAGGGTAGGTAGTAGAAATCAGGAAAACAATTTTCCACACATTTTCCTACCTTACTACTTCTTAACCATGAGTTCTTGTTTCCAAGACTAGTTTTTTCTACTGAGGCAGTCCAGGAAAAGACTTTCTCTATTCTCTTGTCTTCATAATTCAGCATTAGTTCCTCATCTGTGAAATGGGGATACATTTTCTCTGCCTGATATCTGGGGCCACACTAGTAGATCTCTTTAGAGACATTTCTGCCCCAGCCTCTAATTGTGTAATCTCTGTCTAGAAGGCTGGTTTCCCCCATAGGCAAATTTGTGACTAAGTAGCTTACTGCAGAGGTTAATTGCACAGAAAATGTGGTTTGCGGACCATCAACTTTTTTCCCTCCCATGTTTCTGCTATTAGGCTGCAATAAATGCTTGACTTAAATAAACCCTAAAAATATCAAGAAGGAAAAGAAAACAAGGAGAAATCTAATACCTGAAACACCCATAATCTGGACCATTTGCTGTGTAAAAGGGAGAGTTGATATTGCCCTAGAGAGAGAGCATGCGCTAATTGGAGCCATTCCTACACAGCATGATGAGTGAAACAAACCATCTCTCTTATAGAAGTACCCACCCCCTGGCAGGAGAGAGATGGGAGATAGGTCTCCTTAACATCACGAAACAGAGCTTGAGGGAATTTAGCAGACCTCAGGTTCAAGCACAAATGTTCACATTTGCAGAAGCAAGCCCTGAGGACTTGAACTCAGGTGTTTACACTTGCAATCCAGAGTCACTAAAAGGCAGCATTGCCACAGCACCAGATAATAGGGGGTTAAAGCTGATTGTGCATAAAGTCTCTTCACTGACTCCTACACCAAGTTTTCTGCATTAGGAGTGACAGGAAAGGTATATATGATCATGATGCTGTCATCAGGATGTCAGGGGAAAGGTTCAATCCACACCCGCCCTGAGGCCTAACATCTGAATCTTGCTTTGGATCAAATCAGAGTCAGACATGCTCCATTTTTAAACTATACACCTACATCATGTCCTGAGTCAGCAAGACCTTTCTCTTACTCCTTTCCAAATGAGTGAGGGACTTAGGATCCTCATTTGGTCACAAATTCCTTCCTCATTACATATTTAATGCAAGGACCAGTTCTTTCCCTCTATGCCCTCAGGACTCTTAATTTGATGCCGGGGGCCCAGGGCAGGAAAGTGGCTCTTTCCTATCACCATATCCATCCAACAGAATGATTGCAATTTACCTGATCTCCTACTTAGAAGCAGAGGATAGCCAAAGAAAAGACATTTCCTTCTCTTCCCTTCTCCCCTGGAATAATCAAGTTAGGCACTGGGGCTGGGGAAACAAGGGGCTTGGGCATGGAGAAATAAATATCAAAATAACTTTTTTTCTTTTTAAAAAACATTCATCTAGGGGCGCCTGGGTGGCGCAGTCGGTTAAGCGTCCGACTTCAACCAGGTCACGATCTCGCGGTCCGTGAGTTCGAGCCCCGCGTCAGGCTCTGGGCTGATGGCTCGGAGCCTGGAGCCTGTTTCCGATTCTGTGTCTCCCTCTCTCTCTGCCCCTCCCCCGTTCATGTTCTGTCTCTCTCTGTCCCAAAAATAAATAAAAAACGTTGAAAAAAAATTTTTTTAAAAAATTCATCTATTTTTGAAAGAGAGAGGGAATGCATGCATGAGAGGGAGAGGGGCAGAGAGAGAGGGGGACAGAGGATCCAAAATGGGCTCTGTGGTGACAGCAGAAAGCCTGATGCGGGGCTCAAACTCACGAACTGTGAGATCATGACCTGAGTCCAAGTCAGATGCTTAACTGACTGAGATGCTCAGGCACCCCTCAAAATAACTTTTATTTTTACTGAGATCTCATTCAGTCTGCAAATAATTCTGATCCAAAGTGGAAAATTGTCACAGTTTCAAAAATATGGTTTGGGAATCATGGTCAAAAAAGTCCCTGATAAAAGGACCACACATGAAAAATCACTAATTAAACATCCTCCCTCTCTCTCTCTCTCTCTCTCTCTCTCTCTCTGTCACACACACACACACACACACACACACACACAGAGTTATTCTTACAATACATTGCAACCTAGGAAATGGCTTCTCCATTGAAGAAATCTAATGATTTTTCTCAAAAGAAATATACTAGAATACATGGGCCATGCTGAAGGAATAAAGATATCCTAAATTAAGCACAGTGTGGTCATGAATTCAATTCTACCTGCCAGGGTCACTGGCTATAAACAGACAACTAGTATTCTTTATTTTGCTACATAAACAGTGGCTTTTCATTGGATTTCCTGCTGCTAGTCTCTGAAAACCATTGCCTAGGCCACCAGCAGGGTTGCTAATTGAAGAGCTGAGCAGGTTTTTCCCCAAAAGTCAGGATGACATGGTGAAACTGGGCACATTGCCTCTGCTCCCCAAGCATCCTTTTGGAAAACATGCTCTTCTAAACAGAAATGAAACTTGCAAGGCGCAGCAGACAGAAGGCTGAAGGTCAAGTGATAAATTCCAAGTGTTAAGACATGCTTTACTAACTAATCTTCTATGTTCCACCATGTCTCTGTGTATGTGAGGCAAAGCTGCTGGAGTGAAGAACAGAGATTCACAGGCTCAGGAAAAGCTAAAGAATTTGGGCCAGAACTGGAGGAAGGATGCTCTCTGACTAGGACCTACTTACTACTTGTTGAACACTTGCAATGTGCCAATTGGATTGATAAATGATAAATAGATGGTACCAGATAGACATGTAATATTTAATTTCACAAAGTAATATATATTTATATATATGCATATATGTACATATTTGTGTGTGTGTGTGTATACTTATGAGAAAATCAGACTTCAGGAAAGTTGACTAAGTATATTGGTTTGTCCCCACATCAGAACTTGAGAAAAGATTTGAGTGTAGTTACTTTATTTTAAGGTGATCCCAGTAAGCAGGAGTAAGGGAGTGTAATATGAGGAAGGGAGAAAGAGCCAACATTGTTATTGAGCTAGTTCCTGCTGTGCAATGGGGCTCAATCCCACTAGAGAGTCTTTGAAGAACTGTGTAGGAATGTGCCTCAGAATTGTCCCTTCAAAGAATAAGAGGCTGGGCATTAATCCCTTGAATTTCTGGAATGTTCCACATTTGAGCTGAAAGAGGTCCCCTAGCTTTGGAGGAGACCTTTGAGGCAGGAAAGCTGATAGGCTGATTCAGCTGGCCTTTGAGAGAAATGTGTTCTGTATGTGTGTGGATCTGTATGTATGGCCATAATTACAGCTGAAATCAAAGCTGAGTGGAAATGATGCCAGTCACAAAAACCTGTTAGAGTTTCCAACCCGCCTGACTTCAAGACCCATGATCTTCGCACTCTATCATGGTATTTTTCTAGGACTGGGCATCAGCAGTGTCAGGACACCTTGTCTGTTCTAGGTATTCATCCTGTAGCCCATTCCTACAGTTCCTACTCTTAGGTAGAAGTCAAGCCTTAGTTGAAGACAATACAACATTTTCCCCATGCCAGGAGTTCTTATGGTTTGAGAGAGGATGCTAGAACAGCTCTTTTGAGGTATGCTAAATACACAGGTAATGAACTCTCCATCAATAAGATGTTCCATAAGCCCAGGATGAATGACATAAAGTCATAATGTGAATGTCTGCACCAGATGATGAATTAGATGTTAAAGGAAATTTCAGGATTAAATTCCAGTTCCAGGATTCTATTCCACTTTTTCATGGGGAGATTCATACCTATGCTTATATGTGCACATATGAATCATGTAAAATCATACTTATAAGGGAGCAAATTACAGTGTTTCACTTTTTTTTTTTTATCCAACAATATACCTTATGGATTGTTTTAGTCAGTTTGGGCTGCTATAACAAAATGACATGGACTGGCAAGCTTAAAAAACAAACATTTATTTCTCACAGTTCTGGAGGTTGGGAAGTCCAAGAGCAAAGTGCCAGCAGATTTGGTGTCTAGTGAGAACCCACTTCCTGGTTTGAATATGGCTGTCTTCTCATTGTATCTTCACATGGCAAAGTGCAGAGAGAGAGGAAGCAAGCTCTCTTCTGTCTTTTCTTATCAGGGCATTAATCTCATCATGTGGGCTCCATCCTCATGACCTAATTACCTCCCAAAGGCTCCACTTCCAAATACTATCACATTGGGGATTAGGCTCAATATATGAATTCAAGGGGGGGTGGGGTGGGCACATTCAGTCCATAACACAGCTTAATCACTCTATATCAGCTTGTATCTATCTTAATATTTGGATATTGGCTCACTGTATAAGTAGTGGATGACTTATTTAACTAGGTCCTTCTTACATTTACATGGTTTCCAGTGTTTTGCTTCAGTGAACATCTTTACACATATATCATTTGTGAGGTATATCTTAGGATAAATTCCTAGTAATTTCTGGGAAAATTGGTATATGCATTTAAATTGATGGATATTGCCAAAATTATCCTCCAAAGGGTGTCATACCAATTGATAATCATGTAAATATATGGCAGTGTGATATGAGGAAGGAAATATGTCACCAAAAATATGTCTCATCAATCTTTTGAACTCTAGGGAGACTTCTTTTTATTCTGATTATTTTTTACTAAGTGAAAAATGTTAGGAATTGGCATGAAATCATTGCTAGTCTTGGCACTGAAGATCACACATATGACCTTCATTTAGTGTCTGAACACTATTTCAGTTGTCTCTATATCCACCATCGTACCAGTTCTCTTTCAGTGTGTAACAAACCACTCCTTAGTGGCTGGAAACAATAACTATTTATTTAACCCACAGTTCTGCAGGCTGACCATTTAAATATGGGCTCAACTGTTTGTTTCTTTTATCCTGGATGAGCTCACTCATGTAGGTCATGCTAGGTCAGCTCATCTCTGCTCCACATTGTCTCTCATCTTCCTGGAGCCTAGTTCGAGCTTGTTCGCATGGAAGCTAGCAGGATTTTTAAAGTGAGAGTGGAAACATGCAAGATGTCTTGAGGCTTAGCCTTAGAACTGGAACAATGTCTCTTCCATCACATTCTCTTGGTAAAAGCAAATCCCAAGGCCAGCCCAGATTTTTCCCATTGACCTTTTTTGATGGAAGAAGCTACAAATTCTTAACTCTAGAATGAAGCCATGCATGATTATCTTGGGAACTTCTTTTGTTTTATAAATGAAGAAATGAGATTCACAGTGGATAGGTGACTTTTTCAAGGTCACACAGCTTTTAGAGGATATACCCCATTACCTGTAGTGGGTGAATACAAGTAGACAACACAGTAAAGGAATAAAATCAGTGAGTCAATCCAATGAGGAGGGCAAGATGAGTTATTGGTGCTGAGAATAATGAAAATTTCTGTTTTGTTTCCTTGCCCAGGGAAAGTCATGAAAAACTGCCCAGTCCATACTTCAAGCCACATTACTGCAGCTTTCCCTCAATGAGCCTATTCTTTATTAAGAATTAAATGATTTATAGCACAAAACCTGTAATTATAGGCATATTTTAAAGACCTCTTCAAGACAAATGGGGCAGGTATTGAAATTCTCTGATATGAGCCAATTTGGGTTTTTCAAAACAGAAAAAGGACACAAGGGATAGCAATTTTCAGTAAAGTTGTCATTTTTCATTAATATACCAAGAAGAATGTGGCAGTTAACTGCATGTAATTCGTCTTTGTTCTTTTGTATACATTTTGATGAGCTTTCTTAAATTCCCTTGGTAAATAGCAGATATTATGGGATCTTTATTAAAACTTGGGAGCAGCTAAGCATAAAATTAAATATGACTAGTTTCCAACAAGCCCAACATTACCATTAATAGAAATGTTTCACCAACTCAGGTTGCACTTGTAGATTTTGCTGAGTTATATTTTTATACTTTACAGTTCTGATTTGAGATTAAGAAAAACAAGCTACCCCCATTAGACAGAGTACATAATTATAACAAGAAACAACAAAAATCTTTTATATTAACTATTCTGCAGAAACTACAGCCTTCAGCCACTTTTGCATCTAACCTCAGTGTTGAAAAGGTGTGCGTGCCCAGTGTACTATACATGTTTTGCCTTTTTTTTTAATTTAAAATTGTATCTGACACCTGAATTCTCATGGTAAAACTTAATACAACGTACAAGTAAGAATAAATATTCAAAGTGACCTTCACCCCTACATTTCCAGCCCCATGCACTTCAAATACAACTCACCTCCTAAAAGGTAACCATGATTTGCAATTTATTTTTTTATTTTATTTTTTTTGTTTTTTTTATTTGCAATTTAGTATATAACTTTCTAGATATTTTTCTATCTATGCCTTCACATTTGTAACATAAACATGCTTTTTTGTTTTACATAACAACACTCTTCTTGAAACTTTTGTACTTAAATTCACTTTTTCACATTTAATCATATGACATAGAGATCTTTTCATGCTATTATATATAATTGTACATTTCTTTTACTGCTACATAGTAGTTCATAACATGACAGGATCATAATTTGACCATCCTGCTATTGAGGACCCTATAGATAATTTATGATCATTTTTTTACCACTATAAGTAGTGCTACAGTGAAAATTCATGTGCGTGTATGCACATGCACCAATGCTTGAGTGTTTCTGTAGTATAACTCCTTGAAATGGGATTGCCTGGTAGAGGCATTAGGCATGTTAACGTCAATAGATTTTTGTCAAATTGCATTCTGAAAAGGCTGTACAAATTCTGTTCTGAGTTCAGTGCAGACAAGATTGGGCTCAGAAAACCCTGGAGTCAGATAGGCAGATTCACATCCAGCCACCACCACTTTCTAGGTAGATTCTTTGTGCCTCAGGTTCTTCGTGCCTCCATTTGCCCACTGCAAACATAAGACTTATGCACATCTTTAAAGGGTATTTGGGAGTTTTAAATCATAATGAATTGAAATGGAAGTTGTGGTCTAGGATGGGTACTCAGCTTTCCAAAAAACTAGTAATGTAGTTTTGAATAAAATATGCTCCAGAAAGCCAAACTTTATAGTAAGCAACTATAGTATACAACTATACTATATACTATATAGTATATATATATATATATATATATATATATATATATACTGGATTTTGATGTAGTCTTTGGACCGCAGGGGATTTTGATGTAGTCTTTGGACCGCATTTTAAGAATCAACTCATTACTAGGTACGTCCCAATTACGCTGATGAACCATTCCTGCTGAAAAGAATCCATTTCATATATTTAAATAGACAATTTCCCCTCCTTATTCCCAGCTGTTTGTCTTTATGCTTTACAGTAAGAGAGAGTAAGTCAGAAGCAGGGATTGGCATATCTGTATGTGTAATTTCTTAACCAGGCCTAGGAACCCCATAGACTTTGAGATATTTTTTGTTTTGAGACAGAGAAAATTTTATACCATAAGTTTATAATAATGATAATTGGTCTTGGAGAGAAATAGCCTTGCATTCAGCTGCTGAAAATGCCATATTTAATCAAATCTAAGATACTAAGAAAGAAAAATGTTTGTCATTTGTAATTGTAAGATGTCTTCTATTGTAAATAGCATCCTAATTTCAGAGATGTTAAAATATGAGAAAATCTTGGTCTTAGAATTGATGAAATATAGAGATTTGTATGGGCTATTTTACATGCAAGGAGAGAAACACCAAATTATGCATAAGTATAAAAGATGATCACCAAACCATCTTCTGAAGGAAGGAGTCCAGTGGAGGCCCCTTGTTTGCCCAGCACCCAGGTAAGTCTGGGTATACACACTGGGGAGTAGGCAGAATTGCTATGCTTGATGGAAGATAGAGAAGTATAAAATTCTTGGAGGAATACCAGGAGATGGAAGAAAGGTGAGGATTCCGGGCACTGCAGGAAGAAGAACAAGAAGCTTTAAACACACAGACACATGCACATGGGTACATACACACACATGCCAGCACACACATATTCATACATACACTCAGATATATACAGAGTCCCTTTGTAATATTCCTTAGGTGTGGGAAGTTCAATAAAAATCCCTCTCTCCTTCCCCTTGCCAGATCTTCAATAAAGTTAGCTTTGCTCGTTTATACTCTTCAGGTGAGTGGGTTCTTTCAGGATATTTAGATTTAGTTTCCATCTTGGTGGTAAGCAAAGACAAAGAAATTGCTGTCAGCTAGTTATCAGCATTGGGTTTTAACTTAATTCATAGGTGAGGAAACTTCACCAGAAGAGCTAAGTGGCTTGTCTGACATCATTTAATGTATCTGAATCCCTGTTAGACAGAGTACGGCACCCCTTGATTCCCTTCTGCTTCCATATGTTGTCCTCCTTCCAAATTTAGGAAGTTGACCCTTCTGTAGGCTATATCTAATGTTTTGTTCATTAAAAGTGACTGTTCATTAAAAGTGGGGCAGAAACTTCTGGACTCCAAGAGACTCAGGACATTCAGTAAGTTATTCTGCTGCTCTTTTTTTTTTTTTTTTTGTGCTCATACAATATTACATAATTTTTAGTCAGTCACAGTGGCTGCAGTCCTCTGAGATTTCTCTCTCTTTTCTCCCTATTGTCCATACAGGTATGTCCCCCCTGACCCTGGATTAAAGGTATGGGTAGTGACGGAAACAGAGTTTTGCTCACAACTGAGTATCGTGTGTGAAGAAGGAGCAGCATTTTGAGCACTCTTCTGAACCTCCCTATACTAGAGGACAAATGACTAGCCCTAGTGAGAGTCAAGTATCAGTCCAGGCATGACTTCTCTGTGAATGGACATAGCACAGTAACTTAGATAGGCTGCAACTCCTGGTGCTTGGGTGCCCTCAGTTTAAGACTCCAACTGTCTTAATAGAGACCAGATCCATTGGTACTGATAATGTGGTTCTCAGCATTCATCCCAAAGGAGCTAAGCCATCAAGAAAACCTGTTCTACCTTTGCAAATTAGAAGGAATACTTAATAGTTCACATGAGGCAAATACAAAACCTGTAAACAGCTCTTTCAGGTTTAACAAGCTGAAGACTTAGCTGAATGTTTTCTGCAACTTGACTATTAGAAGTGACATCCACACAATAGAGTGTCACTCTTCTTAGCAGATCTTTTGTTTTCTCTGCTAATAAATGCAAGTGTCACATGGAATCCACTTTTTGTTTCATTTTCTGCAGCATAATGTAGAACTAAATCACCAGCACCCCAGTAGACTGCTAACATGCTCTCACAGGATGAATAGGGTCTCTGCAAAAGGATGCATTCCTCTGTGTACTGAATCCATTTTCTCACTGGGAAAATGGTGGAAGGAATGAGAAGAGTCATTTATAGACAGTCACACTAGTAGGTCTGTGCTGTTTGTTTTGATCAACATTATTGAGGTATAATGTACATTCAAAGGATTAGATCCATTTTAAGTGTTCAGGTTGGTAACTGACAAATATATGCACCCACATAACCATGCAGTCAAAACATAGGGCATTAGCATAACCCTAGAAATTTCCCTTCTACCTCTTTGCAGCTAATCCTCACAAGACAGCCCCAGAAAATCACTTATCTGTTTCTCTTGCTGTAAATTAGATTTCCCTTTTTTTATAGTTTCCTGTAAATGAAACCATGTCACACATATTCTTTTGTGTCTGTCTTTTTCCCTCAGCATAATGTCTGTAAAGTTTGTTCCTTTTTTTGCTAGCATTGCACGAATGTATCACAATTTGTTTATCTGTTCATTAGGTAATGGACATTTGGATTCTTTCCAGCTTGGATTATTATTATTAAAGCTGTTATGAGCTTTTGTGTACAACTGTTTGTGAGAAGTACGTTTTCATTTCTCTTGGGTAGTTATCTGAGTGGAATTGTTGGGTCACATTGTAAGAGCATTTTTAGCTTCACAAAATATTACCCACCTCATTTCCAGGATGCTTGCACTACTTTGTGGTTCTATATCAGTACTAACCCTTGGGATTTTCATTCTTTTTAACACCTCCTAGTGGGTGTGAAGAGGTATATCACAGTAGTTTTAATTTGCATTTCCTTGGAGACTAATGATATTGAACACATTTTCATGTGCTTTTTGGTCATTCTATATAGTATTAATTCAAATATTTTCTTTTTTTTTTTTTTTGAGTTGTATCTCATTATTGAATTGTAAGAGTTCCTTATATATTCTGGATGCAGCTACTTTGCCAAATACATTTTACATATATTTTAGCCCAATCTGTGACTTGCCTTTTAAAATTCCTAAGGCTTTTTTTTTGAAAAGCACAGATTTTTAATTTTGATTAAATCCAAAGGTTTTTAAAAAAAAATTGTGTAAAAGCATAGCATGCCTAAGAAATCTTACCCCAGGGTTGTGAAAACTTTCTCCTATGTTTTCTTATAGAATTTTCATAGTTGTAGCTCTCATGTGTAAGTCTGTGATCCATTTGGAAAACACTTTGGAGTTTCTTATAAATTCAAACATATATTTTCCACATAACCCAGCAATTCCACTCCTATTATTCAAGAGCAATAAAAATATACACCACAGAAAGACTTGAATACAAATATTCACAGTAGCTTTATTCATCAGAGCCAAAAGCTATCAACATGCCAAATGTCCAGCAGTAAGTGAATTGATAAATAAATTATTTGTTATATCCTCATGTATATATTCAGCAACAGAAAGGAACAAATTACTTGTAAATATAATACGGAAGAATCTCATAGTTGGACTTAGTGAAAGAAGCCAGACACAAAAGATTAAATACTATACTATTTCATTTATGTGAAATTCTAGAGAAGGTAAAAATAACCTATAGTGATAGAAACCAGATCTGTGGTGGTAGATAGGCAGTTAGGATTTGGGCAGAAGGAGATTAGGAAGAGGTATGAGGAAACTTTTGGGAAGATGGAAATGTTCCAAGTTTTATTTGGCATGGTGGCTATATTTGTCAAATCATTGACTTGTATATTTAAAATATGTGAATTTTATTACATAAAATTTTATCTCAATAACACTGACTTAAATTTGACACTTACTAAATTTTGTAATTGTATTAGTCAGGGTTCTCCAGAGAAACAGAACCAATAGGATATATACAGAGAGATGTATATATGAGATTTAATACAGGAATTGTCTCATTTGGTTATGGAGACTGACAAGTTCCATTATCTGCCATCTGCAAGCTGGAGAACAAGGAAAGCTCAAATCTGAAGTCTCAAGAATTGGGGAGCAGTTGGTATAAGTCCCAGTTTGAGTCTGAAACCTTAAGAACCATGTGCCCTGAAGTCCAAGGACAGGAGAAGATGAATATCTCAGCTCAGGCAGAGAGAGCAAACTCACCCTTCCTCTACCTTTTTGTTCAATTCAGGCCATCAGTGGATAAGATAATGCCAACCCACATTGGGAAGGGCCTTCTGCTTTACTAAGTTCACCAATTCAAAAGCTAATGTCTTCTGGAAACACCCTCAGAGAGGTACCCAAAAATAGTGTTTCACCAGCTACATGGACAACTCTTAGACCAGCCAAGTTAACACATAAAATTAACCATCACACCTGTTTATTTGGAAGAATGCTATTTAACACATCTTCCTTTTTAGCCCTCAAGCTCTATTAAAGCCAAGAACCATGTGTATTTTGCTTACCACTGAAACTCCAATACAGTGACTAGCAAATGGAAGGTATTCAACAAAGATTTGTTAAAAGGAGGAAAGAGGAGGACCTTATCATCTTATTCAGGAGAAACGATACAAGTAGTTAAATAACTGAGTGCAGAGTTGAATTCAAGTAAAAGGGAATAGGAGATCTGGGACAAGAGAATAAATCTGTGTGTTCTAATGCAGTTGAAGAAGACACTTTGAAATAGGTGAGTTTGAAAAATTAATAGAATTTGGAAAATAGGAGTATAGGAGACATGGAATTCCTGGTGGAGAAAACATCATGAATAAAGACGTTGTGGTAAATGAGTGATAAATAAGAAGGGAGCAGAGCTTCATGAATTTTCATCTCTCTCCCAGAATTTGCAGAAGAGACTCATCCTGCTACCCTAGACCCACACCGCAAATCCAGACCACTATCCTTCTCTGTCAACCTGTGCTGTGCGACCCCCCAGATTGCTGCTGTAACAGAACATCCCACCCATGCTGAGAGTAGGATGACTTTGAACCTTTGTGCTGATAGTATGTGAGGCGCTGGTGCTTAATGGAAGTCCCAGGCCTGGGGCATGCAGTAAATGGGCTTCAGAGGGAGCATCTCGGGTCTTCTCCTCACTACACACACCGGAGACAGCAAATTACAAGCTGAAAATTCATTACATTTGTGAAAAACCTGAATTTATTTAGACAAAAGCAGATGGAGAGGATGGATAATCTTGTTACATTTCAGCACACTACACTTTATTCAGAAGAAATGAAACATAACGCATTATGCGTTCCTTTCTTTCCATCTGCTTTCCCTTCCCTAAGTTCAGGTTTATTATTAATATAATGAATTCGTCTTGCCTCCCTCTCAATTCCATTAGCCCGTACTCCTAATTAAGTTTTGTTCACATTGTCCTTTTCAACAGCTCAGAAACTCTCTTTCAATGTAGCTATTTTCCCCAGACCTCAAATCATTTCTACAGATGAACTGCTGCTACCAGACATATGAAATGTCTTAATCAAATTATAATTTCTCTCAAATGTTAAGAAATTATCTAGGGCTTCTGTTTCCCAAAACAGATCTGACTGACTTGAAGGACAGATTCTTCAAAAGACTTGGACCAACTCTTGACTTGGGTTGACTACACTTGACCCAGGGAAGGGGAGAATGGAGTCATCTTCCTTGGATTTCCAGGGTTTTGACCTTGGTCAGCTCACTATTAGCCAGAGCACTACTTTTCCCACTCTCCCCCAACCAATGCACTTTTTCCTCCAAATTTAATGGGTGCAGAAATTCTCTCAAGGAAAGTTCAAGCTTCAGGAACAGTAATGACAGATGAAAAGATTGTAAACCAGTGCTTAGAGGGACGTAGTGACTCAAAGACAAATCCCAGTTCTGCCCCACCTACTAGGGTGAACCTAGTCAAGTTAGTTTGTGGCTCCATTTTCTCAAGTGTCCAACAGGACTAATGATTCAAACCTACTTTCTAGAATTACTGGGAAGAGTAGATGTAAGAAAGTATGAAAAGCACTTATCACAGTGTCTGGTACATGAGTGCTAAATAAATATTAGTTGTCACAACTATGGCAGTCATTATGACTGGGTTACTATACAGGGAAAAGTTCAGGTCTCTGGCATTTGACCCCAACTTGTGCCTGCACACTCACTTCTGCACCCAAAGATTTAGAAAGTCAACCTATAACTAAAGTCACAGCCACTTACACCAAACATTAAAGAGACCAGCATTTCTCTCTTGGGTCAGTGCCACAGTCCATCCAACTGAGGAGGTCCCTCTGATAGGTTTATTGAGGGAGATTCAAGTATTATGATGATCCTCCTCCCAGAAGCCAAATCCCAGAGGAAGTTACTCTCTTCTACCTTATTTCAACCTCCCTCCAAAACTTTATGGTTTTGCTCAGAATCTCTATCTTGGGGCATTGTATTTCTCAGGCTGATAATACTAGGTTAGGCTGGTCTTTCATTTCTTTTTGTATCAAAGCTTCAAACACAGGTCCAGGAAGTCTTCTACTGGCATTGTGAAAATAGGCAAATAAGATCTGTTCACCTCTCTTTATGGAACTAGGATATGGATCACAGAGAAGCCATCCCTGCCTCTGGTCTTTCATTCCAATTGACTCCGGGAGCTCCATCACTGACCTCTGAAGTTGCAACAGCCCCAACATTGCAGCCTTGATTAATGAGCTTTCTTGGAACTCTTCAGTCACTACATGTCTTGTGCCTCAAGCAAGACACCTCTCTGACCAGGTGCTGTTCTTCTTCAAAGCAGGGGCAGAGCAAGCTGCCCACTGACCTGTGAGGCCAGTCACCCCTGAAGTCAGGGAACAGGAGAGTCACTCTTAACTTTATTACACCATTGAAAGGTTCCAGAATGAACCCACATAAACCACTGCTTGCTGGACTGGTGAGTGAGTTTTTTATGACTCTGTTCTTGGGCTCCTAGGAGAGAGCACATTTTCCCAAACTTAAATCTTCTAAATTGGAGTCGCCACCTTTAAAGGGTGAGCTGACCCAATGTCCTTGGTGGTCAAGGAAACTTCTAAGTGCAGAGGAAAAATTAACACCTTCCTTTTCACTCACTGGATGAAAAAGGCCATGTGTAGGTCAGAACATTGGCTCAAATCAAATTGTTGAAGTTGTTTGAGTTTATTTTTAGAGATAGAAAAATTGCAAAATGTCAGTCCCTTCTACTTCCTCCCACTGCTGAGGTCTCTCACTCATCCATCAAGTAGCTGTGTGTTAGCCTCAGAAACCTCCAGGATGAGCCTGCCTTCACCCCCCCCCACCCCCCCCCAGGAATTGTCTGGCCACATTTGTCCAGAAAAGCCATATGCCTGCAAAACCCTCAGCTCCAGAAGGCAGGGAGCACGGACTGACTAAGGCAGGACAAAACATCACAGTCACTTCCCACCAGCACCTGTTCCTCTCTGCCCCCAGGATGTGCCCTCAGGCAGGCCAGCCCATTGCTCAGCAATAGCAGGCAAGAGCAGCACTGGGTGCTGTGGGAAGTAGAAAAAAGATGCAAGAATGTCTCTGACCTGGAAGAAGTGCTAGCAGGTGAGGATCCAGGGCACAGTCCTATGGAAATGACTTGAAGCTGCAGAAAATGATACAGCATGAGATCTGGGTCTCTGGAGCCAGACTCCCTGGGTTTGGATCCTGTATGTGCATGAAAATTGTGTTACCTTGGGAAGTTGCTTCCCATCTAAAACCTCATGAGGTTCTTATAAGGACTAAAAATTAGAACATGTATAATGTTTGTTACACACTTGGCTAAAAGCTCTTATTGGAAAGCTTAATCATCTCATATCCTTCCTCCACCAGCTTCCTACCACAGAGGGAACAAGATCCAGTCATGCCTTACAAGTGCAGGCCCTGCACAATCTCACTCTGCTATCTCTCTAGCCTCATGTCCCCCACTCTCCTACTGTTCACTCAGCCCCAGGCACACTGACCTTCTTGTTGTTCCAATACAGAGACTTCCTCCCACCTCAGGGCCCTTGCTTGGCTGTTCTTCATCCAGATTGCTCTCACCACCCCAACCCATCCCCATGTTCTCTTGGCTTATTCCTTAACTTCATTCAGCTAAGCCACCTCTTCCATGATCACTTTATCTAAAATAAAAAACATGCTGTCCCTGATGCTCTATCCCTTCACCCTCCTTTTACTTTTTTCATAGTACATCCCAACCTGAAATTATACTGTTTATTTATTTTGTACTATTCACTATAGTATCCTTAGAGTTGAGTCTAGAAGAGTATTTGACAAAAAGACTCTTGATGAGTGTTTGTTAATGAATGAGAAATAAATGATATGTAAGTACTCGATGAATGTTAGTTTCTTTTATTACTCCTGCAGCAGGTGCCTTGGCTATCCTGCTTCCCATTGCCCACTACGTCTGGTTTCAGCCACAGGTAGTGGATGGTCTTATGGCAGCCCTGACTTATCTCTTGCTGGCTCTCACCTCAAGCACTCACAGATTTTCATTCTCTCCCAGGGTCTTCTCCCATACTCTGGGATTTCACTAGATCAGAACACAATTGTCGCCCCTGGTATGTGCCCCAGGGGCAAAATACAACTAACAGAGGCAGTAGCCTTCACTGCTCCCTTCACCCCACATGTCAGGCAGACATCCCTGGAAGGTGTTCTGCAGGTTATTTGGGAGGTTCTGGTGGAATCCACCCCAGTGCACATAACAATGATCTCAGTCATACATTATCATACTGTCTTTTCCTTACCTCCTGTCTTGCTCTCCCTAGTGCCTTACATGTCATCCCTGGGATCACCTCCCAAATGAAGCACCCACTCCCAAGTACTTGCCTCAGGCTCTGCTTTGGGGAGAATACCTGACATGGAGTCTAAAAGTGGCTTCAAGTGGGACACACAGAACATGACCAGGCTGTGGTAGATAAGCGGAGAGGGCTTCCTGGAGGAAGTGAGCTCTCAATTTAATTTCAGAGAAGAGGAATATGAATTGTCAAATCAAAACAACAACAACACAACAAGTGAACAAACAAACAAAAGAACCCTTTTGGGCTGTAGAGATTAAACTCCCAAAGACTTAATACCAAAGAGCAGACCACGGACCACGAGGATTTTTCCTCTGGGAAGATAGTAACCATGGCTGCCAGTTTTCATGCTTTTCCATCTTCAGCCCTTCTTCATAGAGACAGAATTTATAAGAATGCTTTTGCCTTCCTAATGAAAATTTAGCCTTTCAAGTCTTATTAACTATAATGGGGAAAAAATACCTCAATCTCTTTTTTTCTGGAGGTAAGAGCAATGATATTAAATGATCCAATTTACCCATTTCTAATACCACTCTGGTCACTAATGAAGATGCATCTGCAGCATAATGTGTGGTTCACACACAGGGCATCACTGCTCAGAGAGCATATTCTATGGAATAAGGAAACCGTGGATGCAAATTAAATTTTTGTGAATCAAATGTTGCTTTTCTCTTGATTCACAGGATTGTTTAAGAATCATAGTTTCTAACAAGCAGGGCCTAAGTGGAGGGCTTCCCCCCCTACTCCACCTCTCCTCACTGCCAGGTGGCTGACGGCCCATAAAGGAAATGCGTGCACAAGGGGAGAGCACCTTTGTCAAGTTTGATACAGTAATCAAAGCAGTATGGTATTGGCATAAAAACAGACACACTGACCAATGGAAGAGAAGACAGAGACCATAAATAAACCTACACATATATAGTCAATTCATTTATGACAAAGGAGGCAAGAATATACAGTGGGAAAAGAACAGTGTCTTCAATAATTGTTGTTGGGAAACTGGGACTGCTAGCTACATGCAAAACAACAAATAGTGGCTCACTATCTTACACCATATATAAAAATTAACTCAAATGTATCAAAGATTTGTATATAATACCTAAACCCATAAAACACCTACAAAAAAAGTACAGGCAGTAAGCTCCTTGACATTGGTCTTAGTGGCATTTTTTTTTTCTTTTTGGATCTGACTCCAAAAGATAAGAGAAACAAAAGCAAAAATAAATAAGTGGGACTACGTCAAGCTAAAAAGCTCCTGCACAGTGAAGGAAATCATCAATAAAACAAAAACGCAGCCTACTAAGTGGAAGAAGATATTGTCAAATCATATATCTGACAAGGGGTTAATATCCAAAATATATTTTATTTTTTTTTTTATATATTTTTTTAATGTTTATTTATTTTTGAGACAGAGAGAGACACAGCATGAGCAGGGAAGGGGCAGAGAGAGAGGGAGACCCAGAATGTGAAGCAGGCTCCAGGCTCTGAGCTGTCAGCACAGAGCCTGACGTGGGGCTCGAACTCACGAACTGTGAGATCATGACCTGAGCCGAAGTCAGACGCTTAACCGACTGAGCCACCCAGGCGCCCCTCCAAAATATATTTTAAAAACTCATACAATTCAATGACAAAAAACCCCAGTAATCCTAGTTAAAAAATAGGCAGAGGGTCTGAATGGACATTTCTCCAAAGAAGACCTACAAATGGCCAACAGACACATGGAAAAATGCTCAACATTGCTAATCTTCAGGGAAATGTAAATCAAAAGCACAATAAGATATCACATTATACCCATAATAATGGATATTATCAAAATACAAGAAATAAGAAATGTTGGTGAGAATGTAGAGAAAAAGGAATTTTTGTGCACTGTGGTAGAAATGCAAACTTGTGTAGCTACTCTGGAAAACAGTATGGAGGTTGCTCAAAAAGTTAAAAATAGAACTACCCTATCATCCAGCAAGTTCACTACTGGATATCTATCTGAAGAAAATAAAAACACTAGTTCAAAAAGATATATGCACCTTTATGTTCATTGCAGCATTATTTATAATAGTCAAGATACAGAAAGAACCTCAGTGTCCATCTTTGGATGAATAAATATTTCTCGAACAACTATGCAATGCCAGGTACTGGTATATAATTGTCACCTTTGACTAGCATTCTGTAGTTGCCTCTTAATGTTACATGCCTTATCTCATGTAATCGTCACAACAACCTTATTCCTATCCCCACTTTACAGATGAGGAAACAGATATAAAGAGGTTAAGTTCACAGGCAAAGTCACATAGCTACTAGCTGAGGAGATGAGATTCAGCCACATAGACCCCAGAGCCACCTTTTTTGCCTAAACTCTAAACTCCCTCCCAAGGAGAGCAACTAAAATTCAAACCTGAGTAGTATGATTCCAAAACCTATGTTTTTGCTACTATGTCACCCGGTGACATAAGATTCACAAATGATATTATATACTTAGATGTGTTTATACTAAATATAGAGTTGTGGCTGCATTAGTAGATGCTCGGAACATAACTAAAATGGTAACCGTCATTTTCACAATTGAAGTCATCTGCCTGGTCTAAGGCCCATCACAAGTGAGAATTCTGACACCATGGTGTTTATGCCTCCTTGTTCCACTCTCCCTAGAGGCATGCTGGATAAGAATTAAGACAGAATTCTGGGAGAAAAGCCCAATACATATGAGTCAAGAGTATATACCAAAACTTTGACCTGCTGGGAGACACTGGCTTGCCAGAGGGAGTCCAGTATCATAAGAGCAAGGCATGAGATATGAGGCAGCTTCTCAAACTCAGGCTGTATGCACTTGTCCCTGCCTCAGACGAATCTTGCTCCCATGAGACGTCCAGCTGCCTTTGTGGTTCTGGCTTTAGTGGGAGCTCTGCATATAGTCCTCTTAAAATTAGCATCTATATAACAAACCCCAGATGAGTATCATTTCAAATGCTAATATGTGAGGTGAACAAAATAAAGGAGATGAAAAAATTCATCTGTATATATTTATTTGTAATGATACATGATGTCTGGTGTTTCAGGGAAGCCATTTTCTAAAAGGAAAGCTACCCATTATAACGTGAGTTGTCGGACAGCTGACTCAAAAGCTGAAGAGGCATGGGATTTTTCTGCATATTAAATGCACAATCAAAGAGCCATCTGCCCCAGATGATAGTGATGGAAATTGACAGACAATTCCATTAAGTATAATCTTCAGATTGAGACTTTCAGGAACAGCATGCAAGAAAAGGGTATGTTAAAGATTTATTATGCTTATAAACTATTTTTGTATAATTATTCAAAACAGACTGAGAGTAAATTATTTCATGAAATGTACTTGAAATGAGTGTGTACATTTAGGCCTTTAAAGTGTATGCATTTATTAAAGAGCTCTTAACATCCTGCTATTTTATTTGGCATGCAGTTTTTGTTTTTAAACATCAGTTAAGTATGTCTTTGTTTAGAGATATTTTTCAAACATTTTTATAGGAAATGGAAAACAAAATATGGCTGCTAATTTGGTAAAATTACATCTGGAAGGACAATGAACTCTGGGTGTGTGCTCTACCTATTTTATAAATGGTGCTATATCAAACAGTGGAGGCAGTCCGTATATTTTAAATATGATGGGAAATAAGTAAGACAGGAACTAGTATCTTTATATATTATTTATAATGCCCTAATCTCATGCTTTCAGGAACTTCTAGTCACATTCCTGTGCCATAATTCAAGCTACACTTCATTCACTTTCATATCTTCTTCTCCAGTGATCTTTCTCATCCCTTTGTGTCTCCAGGCAGATTCTGACACTTCTCATTACTTCATCCATTCCATCACTTTGTTTGATCTTGTAGGACTTGAGGGTACTGAAGCCTATTTCTCCTTCTTCTGAAGAGCTAGCTCTGAAATATTTGGATTTGATATATACAATTATACTCTTGAATCTGGTCCATTGTGTGCCTTCTGAGAGCACGTCCCTTTTCATGGAGGGAAGACCAGTGCCAAGGAAAGAGAAGTGCTGTGTGCTGTTCCTGTTCTATGGCCAAGCAATCCTTAAGAGTCTCTTATACCCTTCCTGTCTCCAGCTCTTGCATTCTCAAGGAAAGGAGACATAGTTCTCATGAATCTATCTTCTGGCAAACCTTTTGGAGGCTTACCACTAGCTATTAAAATAAATTCTCTTAGAATCAAATATCAGCTTAACTAAGAGAGAATGAAGAGGAAATGTGAATTAGGAGTTGTTGTACCACCAGAGTCAGCCACGAAGAGTGAGCCAGATTATTAATATTTTTTGTTTAATATTTAACAAACCAAGGTTCTCCACTTGCCAAAACTACTCCCTGGTTATAAATCTGGCCCAGATGGAATGAGAGGTTTCTTTTCCCTACTGCAGAATCTGATTTTTATTGTTCTCTTTGCAGTCCTATAAATTGTCCTATGCTCTAAATTTACTCTCTTCTCCATCCCAGTATACCAAACTCAACCTGTCCTTCACTTTGTCCTTGAGTTAAATAAATACCCAGTCATTGAAATAGTTAGGAGCATTTCCTACAGAGCCAGCAAGTCCTTTGCTGTTTTTTCCTCCTCTGTCTCATGGTGACTTCAGACACAAGGAAAGAATAGGAGCTTGTGACCAAATCAGAAGGTTAGAGCTGATAGAATCTTTGTAGATGTCAGCTGGGAAAACTGAAGCCCAGAGGGGAAGTGACTGAGCCAGGGTCACATGGCCAGCATGACCTGGGGCATATCTGCCAATATGGATGCATTAACTCTGGGATCTGGCTACCAGAGATCTAAGCCTGGTTCTACCACTTGCTAGCTTAGTGTCTTCTTGGAGTCTCAGTTTCCCTACCCATAACTTAGGGATAATAACTGATACGTACCTGCTATGAGAGTTCTGTGGTATAATATAGGGATATAGGAAGAATCCAATCACAGTCCATGATTATTATTAAATGTAGAGTGACTATCCATTTCATTTAAAAAAAAAAAAACTCTTTACCCAAATGTTGAACTCAATTTTCCTTTTTACCACCGTGGGATTTAGCATACCCACTTACTATTCTGCCTATAAAATTTGAGAATAATTGCTAAAGCAGCAATCTGCCATTCCTTCTGCCCCAGGTATTCCCAAATACATTAAATAATGTTCTCTCTTGCCCTTGGCAACTTGACAAACATGCAAAAAAATATGGGATACAGTCAAGGAAGAAAGGGAAAGGGAAATGAACTTCATAGGAGGGCAGTAGACAGAATGGGGAGGGAAGGAAAAAGAGAGCTCTACAGGAGCAGACAGAATTCCTTTCTGCCTAGAACTTAAGAAATCATCTAATCCATCCACTCACAATACATTTGGGGAAACTGAGGCACAGAAAGGGGATGCATCTCGCTGGGGCAAAGGTAGAATATAAACTCAGGGTACAGTTTTCCAAATGCTCTTCCCTCTGCCTACAATGCTTCTCATTCTGCACCACTGTCCCCATACCACCCTCTTGCCTAGTCAATGCCTATAAATTTTAAAATCTCAGCTCAAACATCCCTTCTTCTGGCAAGTGTTCTCTGACTTTCCCCCACCGCTTGATCCAGGCCCCGCTATGCACTCTCATAGCACCTGCCAACATGTTTCTTCCCCACGTCCCTATTCTCAACCCACCACACAGGACTGGTAATCTGCACTCCATAAACACATGAGTCAATTAGGGAGCAGGAAACACAGAGCATGTGCTCCACGTAGGATGCTTTTTACTACATCAGAGAAACATCTCCATATAATTCATTCATAAAGCAACAGACAGAAATAGTTTCCATTGATGCATCTTTCAATAGCAAGGTTCACATAGGATTCATTAAAGGACAGTGTTAATTGTGATGTTCCCTCCTGAGAGTCAATGTGACTCTTTTTCTCTACCCAGTTCCTTCTTTCAAGGCAAGCAGTGCTAAAGAGAACAAGAACTAATAAGCAAATCCATCAATTGTTCTAGAGCTTTATTTTTTTTTCTAACACTTGCTCTTATCACCCCAGACATACTTTATGTGGAACAAATTGATTAAAACGTAAAAAGAGGATTCACTTTCTCTTAGGCTCTGTGGTATGTAGTTATTGGGATGTAAAAAGATCCAAGTGGCTTAACTAAATCCAAAAAAAATCCATCTCCTACTGTCTTATCTTCAGCTGTAAAGTTTAAGCTCCTTGCTGAGAAGAGCAGAGGAAGAGAACTGACATTTATTGAATTTCTACTACATGCTAAGCACTGAGTAAGACCATGTTCATCATGATTATTCAGCTTGAATATTGCTCAACAAATATTTCAATATAGGCACTGTCATAGGGACTGGGGAGTCAGCAATGAAAAAACTAAAGTCCCTGCCATCGCTGAATTTCCAGTCCAGTAAGGGGAGACAGTAAGCCAAGGAAAACATGATATCATGTCAGATAGGAATGATTTCTATGTAGAGAATTGAAGCAGGTTGAAGACACAAGAGTGATGGGAGACATTTTGAGTTGAGGGTGTCAGGAAGGGCTTTCTGAGGAGGAAGCCCTGAAACAGTGGCCTGAATGATGTGAGCAAAACGTCTCATGACTATTGGGAGGAAGAGCATTCTAGTCAGAGGAAGCAGCCAACACAGAGAGGTCCTGAAGTGAGAGTATGTTTGAGTGCTGGAGAAACAGGGAGCAGGGCAATGTATGCCCAAGAAGCAAGACAATAAAGATTTAGAGACGTGGACAAGGGCCAAATCACGTTGCCATGTTAAGGACTCTGGACTCTATTCCAAACTTCACAACAGTCTTTGGAGGGTTTTGAGTGAGGGCATGCCATGATCTGATTTACTTTTTACATGGTTGTATGTCATTTAATCTTTGAAATAACCTTAACAGAGAAGTAGCATTAACATCACTTTATAGAGGTAGGATTGCGGGTTGGGAAGATTAAATATCTTACCCAAGTTGGTACTGCTTGTTAATGGTAGATTTTCGACTCCAACTCACAGTCCTCAGCTTAAGGTTTTTCACACCTTCCCATATAATCCGAGGACAGGACCTGTGTCCTGAAGGATTTCGAAACATGGTCACAGCACTCAGCACAAAGCCACTGCCTGGTGGGTATTTCCTAAATGAATGCAGAAGACTCAAATTATCAAATTCCTGAGAAAGCTGGGTGTTTGGGTCATTGAAGGGGTAGATAGGGAGAATAAAGGGATTTTTATGATCAAAAAAGAGAATGAAAAACATTAAGCTGTGCTTATCTGTTCTCTATTTCAGGCAATACCGTTCCATGGAAGAACATGATTTTTTTTCAGGGCTTCAGTGTTTACTTCATTTGATATTTAAATTTCTGTCTTCTACATACAGTTCTGTGTATACACACACACACACACACACACACACACACACCAGCTTTAAATTTTTTTTTCAACGTTTTTTAATTTATTTTTGGGACAGAGAGAGACAGAGCATGAACGGGGGAGGGGCAGAGAGAGAGGGAGACACAGAATCAGAAACAGGCTCCAGGCTCCGAGCCATCAGCCCAGAGCCTGACGCGGGGCTCGAACTCACGGACCGCGAGATCGTGACCTGGTTGAAGTCAGACGCTTAACCGACTGCGCCACCCAGGCGCCCCACACACATCAGCTTTAAACAGACAATTGCTTGCTGTTCAATCCAAAGGTCTACTGGAAATGACATCATTAAGATTTGAGTTTGCTCCTGATGGCTATTCACACACATCTATCATGTCTAAATGAGTAAACCATGACTGGATGGTGTGCCCTCCTTTTTCCATCTAACCCACCATAGAGTGGCTCCTTTTCCATCCTTTTCCCAGGGTAACTGAAAGAGAAAAGACCATTTTCAGGTGAGTACACATTATACATCCCACCTCTGACTCAAACCCACCCTGAATACCCCAAGGCTAGTCCCTCATAGTTGTCCCTGCAATAAAGATGAAGAAAAATAACTCCTGGGGTTAGGAACTGTCCTTGGTGCAATGCTAGTGAGCTAGACTGGCTGCCCTTGCTCCCAGGAGACCATGGGCTTGTCTGGGGCAGGAGGCCAAACACATTCTCACACAAACATTAAATGGAAATGTGGAAAGGCACTGAAGGAAACAAACCAGAAATTCTTAGAGCTTCCAGCAGGGCCCTCACCCAATCTGGAGTGAAGGCATGGAGTGTTCTCTGATGAATGGCTTACAGAGCACAGGAGGGCATTAAGAAGATGAAGAGAAAAAGAAGGAACAATCCAGGGTGGGGGCTTTCTTGGAGCTCTGAAAAGGGCAGCATCAAGGGATGCAGGAGGAAGCGAAGAGGGCTATTGTGACTGGGTACAGAGACAGCACAGGAAGACTTCCAAAAGGAGGCAGGGACTTTCAGGGTCTGATCTCAGCATTGCCTTGCCCAGACTGAGTGTTGACACAGGCTCCAGGTAAGACAGCACAATAAACAAGCAAAAACAGGTTCGGGGAAATCCCAAAAGCTCCTGGGGCATCTAGACACAGTGGTTCTCCAATCCCGTAAGGAGACAGGGGGTGGAGAAGAATTTGCAAAGAAAGCCATTAATAGCACCTCCCCAGGGAGAGAAACTCCAGGTGAGGCTCCCAGGGAACCTGGACATGAATAGTCCTTTACATCCCAGGGCTCCTGGATGAAATGAGAAGCAGTCATTAGCACAGCAAGCAACCCTCATCCTTCCTTCTCCATAATAACACTGTCACCAGAGAACGGAAAATTACCCTGACGTCTCTATATCTCTAAATTGCACTTTGGAGACAGACTGCGTAAGGCAAACAGACCCCGAGTGAAAACCTCCTGGCTAGACTTCCAAGCCAAGGACTAATAAATAACCCTGAAATATACAATCTGACTGCAGCTTTGCTCTGTAGCTCGTGGCTTCTGCCCTAGGGAGGACTATGAATTGTGGGGCCTGACAGAAGAGTCAGAAATGTGGTGTCTGCCTGGTGGGTGGAGGACCTGCAAATTAACCCCAAGGTGGTGCCTTCAGAACAAATTGGCCCATTTAGGCAAAGACTAACCTCTACTAGAGGAGCAGGCATGGAGGCAAGTCCTCCCGGGCATGAAAGGATCAACTCCAGCCCACAAAGTGCAGGATGAGACATCCTGCCTGAATGAGGGAGCTCTGTGAATCACAGAATGGAAGATTTTTAGCAGTGATTGAAAATGCTCATTAAGGGAGAGCCTGTGCAGCATTAAGTGAGCCCAATTGAAAGGTGTGAAATTTTCATAGTCTGTGTTTTTCTTTCTCAGTCAAAAACACTCTCAATTTGCCAAAGCACTTTTGCAATCATTTGTAAATTGGTCTGCCAGGGTCTCCGTGAGAATGTTAAATGACAAGAAAAGAATCAATATCTCATCGCTGACTTGAGAGTAGGCATCTGTGTAAAAAACAAGATGCAAAGCACCATAGAAGGATACAAAGATGTCAGTCTTCTGGGATGAAAAATAGTTAAGCAAAAGGTGCCAAATGCCAAGCGAGAAAGAAGGATCTAAATAACTAATGCAAGTAAATCCAGCATAAGGCACCTATAAATGTTGAGGCTTTTTTTTTTAATTTGATTTTGTCAGGCACTACTGAGAAGAATTACATCAAATAAGGATATCAAGAATAAATTGACTCACTGCAAAAAATTGTGATGTAAATTATAGAGAAAACACATGAACAACTTTGGAAACAGGAAATTTACAGAGAGTTAGGACAAAATCTGTTTCCTGGAAGAGGCACTGCTTTTGGGGTGGGGGCTGCTATTTGGGAGTCAACAATTGTTAACATTTGTTGGGTGTTAAGTACAACCCTTGTGGGTTTTTTGTGAACATTCAACAAACCCTATGAAATATGCAGATTATTATCCCTGTTCTGTCAATGAAGAAACTGTGGCACAGACAGGCTAACTATCTTATCCAAGGTCACACAGCAAATCAGGCCTGGGATTCTAGTCTCAGTCCCAGACTTGTTGCTATTCAAATCTACTTTTCATAATTTCCTAACCATTTGGCTCAGAAGAAAGGGAATATTGGAGGGGCTAGCCGATATTCCCACAAGAACAAGAAAGGAATAGTTAGATAGCTTTACCCAAGCAAACTGTTTTCTGAGGGGAAAAATGAAATGCCATTGTGAAGAGAAAAGACTGGCATTGTTTCAGGCATGGACATCAATGAGGCTTTTTCCTTCCCCTCCATGCCAGTGTAGAGGCTTCAAGATTCTGGCTGGAACTTCAAAGATAATCCTTTGTTTTCTCTAAATGCAGTTATATTTAGCAAAATAAATATAAATTGGAAAGCAAGAGAGAGAAGTATTACTTATACATGTTCTTCTCAAGCTCCTTTAGGAAAAGGAAATTCAGCATAGTAATCATTTGAAATATTTTTAAATAATTGCACAATAACAAGGCAAGAAGCCAGAACATCCTCTTCTTTTTCAAGATACTATGACTCCTTCTGCATTTCTACTTCTTGGGATAACAAACCATTGTCTCTTTTTATTTCTTTTCTATTTTAGAAAAGCTGTACAAATGCCTCTCAAGTTCATGTCATACTCTTCTAGCAAATTATCAGTGTCTCCTGAAATATTTCCTCAAACACTGTGAAGGCTGGTAATCATATTCTTCAAAAATAAACAGAACTTTTTTCTTTCTTTTTGGTTTATGGTTTTATAGCACTAGTGTCTTCTTTTTCCTCCAAACAAATTATGAATAAACTTCTCCATGACCATTTTCACGTTTTATATTAGAGGGAAGGTCTGGAGTGATTATTGACACAATTCAAGCCAACAGCCTCTACCAGTATATGCCAATGACTCTGTTTTTCTATGTAGTTAGCAGCCACATTGCTTTTTTTTAATGGCTCTTTTGTTATGCAGACCTGCTTGGCAGTAAAGAAGGGCATTAAGTCAATTAATTGTGTTTGGATGCTGTGGGTCTTGTATTCGGTGAGCCAGCAGAGGATTATAAACTTGGCTGGGAGAAAAGGGTATCAGAGAGGGGGAAAGAGGATTAGGTGGTTTTCTGGGGAAGGTACTGAAAGCCCACTGCCCAAGTGACCCAGGTGTGAATTGAATGGTGATGGGGAGAAGACAGGCCTGCCAGAAAGAGCAGCCCTGGCTCCATGGGGATTTTCCTTCCAGCCAGCAACTAACTCAGTGCCTCCTTCAGGAGATCATGGGACACTCTCTTTTCTGGGTCTATCTTTCTCTTTTGTTTCCTTAGCCATTCAGAAAACCTTCTCCTTCACTCCCTCCTCTCCTTTTCTCCTCTTCTCACCTCCTCTGTCTCTGTCTTCTTCTCTCTTACCTTTCTTTTATCACTAATGTTTTATAGGATATACTCCAATTGCCTGGCATTCCCCCCCCTCCCCTAGGATTTAATGTGCAATCTTTTGTTCTTCCAAACTGTTTTTGTTTCCAAGAGACAAAATACCTACCTTGTGTCATGTTCTCTTGTGTGTGACTAATGATAACAGAACAGTTATGAGCTGCATATATTTGTATTCTTGGAAAGCTTAAATTAGTACCATTTTTAATATAACAATTATATTAGCATAAATTGCTTCTAAAACAAAACATTTGAAAGCAAGTTAAATGGCTTAAATTATAGATGTCCAATGACTACTAAACCATTATAAAATAAAGATTTGTAAGTCTCAGTCTAAACTGTGGCACTATTTCTATTACCTAAATGTTTACAAGATGACTTCTGCCTTCTAAGAACTAAAGAATATCTGAGAGGGAAGAAACAACAAATGTCATCAAGGCCAATCAGTGCACCTGTTCTCATTTCTGATATTTATTTTCTGTGTTTTCTCTCTTGATATTTTTGATATAGCAATTAATATTAGTCATAAGATAAAAGGCTTTTTTTAAAGCTATAGATTATTGACATAATTGAACTAACTTTTAATAAACATTTACCTGGTGAATGAATGAATGGACGAGGTAGTTGGGTAGATGAATGGTGGCGGACAGATGGATGTATGGTGAGTAGATGGCTGGCTGGCTAGCTAGTAGATAGATAAAGGAGGATGGATAGGGGGATAGATAGACGGATGATGGATATAAGCAGACTCTTCTAGTCAAATCAGATCAATTGAGGAACACTACCATTAGGTTTGTTCGTTGTTCATCAAATGAGTCCCTGCTTTCTGCAAGACAAAAAGATGGTGGATGTTTTGACACAATATGTAGGAGATATAGTCTAAGCCCTTAAAAAAGCTGCACTCGAATTCAGAAATAAGACAATATATAAGTTACAATACAATTTTAATTAAATGCAAAATTAGGTGGTATAAATTGTTCAGAGAAAACTTAGGTGGAAAAAGCAAAAAAGAATTACAAGTAAAGAATGAAGTATTCAGGGGAAGCCTTATAGAAGAGACCTAATCTGAGCAAGAGTTTAAAGGACAGATTAGGTTTGGACAAGTGGGAAGGAAAGGCCATTTCTAGGAAGTAACAAATGAAATTTGGTGGCACCAAGTCATTTCTCTTCTACCGATAGTTTTCCTGTTTAAACAGGAAAAGCCCTTAAGGGCTTTCAGCAGGAGGCATTATAACCTTGTCTTTTCTTTAATTGTACACTCAGTCCCTAGCACAGTATCTTGCACACATTAGGATCTCAGCTGATATGGAGTGAATGAATGATGAAGAGATGAATGAAGAGCTATACCCAAAGTCCCCATCCAGGATATGATCCCTTGTAGGGATTCTTGACATAAAACGAAGTTCAGCTATACCCTAGCTAGCATGGATTATATTTGATTAGACTCTTCCTGCAAAGAAGAGCCCTGAAAGCAAGTTTACAATATGGATTTACAATAGATAGATTAAATAAAATTTGTTCTCAGTAATAATGGAAAAAAATATTTTGTTTTACATTTTTCCAAGAGGAAACCTTTCATATTTTAGATGAATAGAAAAAGGCCAAAGGGAAAAATAGAGCCATGCTTTGACACAATCTTAATTAAATAGCCTCACTCCCAGCTTCTTAGAAAAATCAAATCTAGTAATATTTTGCTCACGGATTGTTCTTCAAGAGGATAATAACAAATCACTCCACTGGCTTTAGCCTTGCAACTGGCAATGTGCAGTAATTTAATTAGCTGATGTGCTGTATCAGCAATTTAGAGACTGCAATTGACTACTCAGACCTAAACAGGAAGCTTGACAGGGAAGTGGTAGGAAGTAATGTGGGGAATTTGTTAAAGACTTCAAGTGTTCTTAAGTAGTTGAACCTTGGATTCTTTAAAGTTTATCTCTTCTTGAAGTCCCTTTGAGAACCTTTAACTCCAAGACTGGAGAGAAAATTGAAAAAAGGAAAGAATATTATAGTCTCCAAGAAGATCCTGGCTGCCTCAGGTTCTTGGTATTGACCATACCTTCTGTTTAGAAGGTTCTTCCCACAGCAGCCGGACTTCCCTCACTTCTTCACTTCCCTCTGGCCCCTGCTCAAATGTCACCCCAATAGAGAGATTTTACTAGGTCATCCTATTTATTTTAACATTCCTTCTCCTTTCTCTCCTTCCTGAACTCCTTTATTCTGCATACCCCTATACTGCCTTATGTTTTTTTCTACAGCACTTATTACCACATGATATAAAAATTTGTTTGTTGTGAGTTACCTCACATGAGAATAGATGGAGTAAAGACCTTGTCAGTTGATGGTTGTATTCAATACTTAACCTTCACTCAAGGCTAGAAGGCCCACAGAAAGCACTAATAACTGTTTCAGGACTAAAGGAATAGGTGCCTCATTAGTGCAATAGGTAGCGCTTCAGTCTCATAAGGACTAAAGGAGTGAATTCATTGCATTTTTGCCTTGCATAGTTAATCTCTTTACAGTGCTAAGTTGAAAGCAATGGCTCTAATAGGACTTGTAGTTAACATTTCTTGAATACCTACTGTAAGTGAGGCCCTGGGTTAGTCACCTCACATTCATTAGCTCATCCAATCTTCACAACAAATTTATACCCTTTTATAGGTGAGTTCACTCCTGCCACACAAAGGGAATTATATTTATGATCATCCTCTTAGTAGCCCATGTATGTTGAAAGTAAAGAAACTACTTGGACTGAGTGATGATGATAAGCTGACATATAAAGTACTCACTATGTCTGGGCACTTTTCTGAGCACCCTACATTATACTGTACATCGTTAATTCATTTAATGTTCACCAAAGCCATATGAAGTAGCTCCTGATATTATCTCCATTTTACAGATCAGGAAAATGAGCCAGACAGAAATAACTTGTTCAAGGTCACACATTCAAACGCAATGTCAGACTCCAGTACTGGAATCTGAGTCAGCTCCACAGATCCACAAGGACTTAGCAGGTGCTGTCAGAGGGGGTTTACAAAGGATCCAGAGACCAGAGCATTACTTTTCCCTGAATAAGCTTATATGATATTTACAGAAAAGTGTTCATTGAAGAGACCAGTAAAGGTGGAATCTTTACCAAAGGGGATTTTTATACCTAATAATCACTAGATAAGTGAAAAATTCATGCTCCATGGAGCTAAAAATTCGATCCCAAGGGGAATGGAAAAAGCAGTCCCTAAAATAAATAAATAAAAACAGACATGTAAGATAATCTTTATGCTAAATAATGTACATAACATAAAACACAAAATCTCCCAGTCCCTTGCATTTAGCTCAAGACTTTTTTTTAAATGAGTTTCTTTTACTTGCATCTAAGAAATTTCTTTTTCCACTTGAACTGCTGCAAAAAGCGCTAGTCAAAAAGAAAAGTTAGTGGGAATGAATTCAATAATATTTAGGGAGAAGTGAAATTAAATATTATTTGATGTCTCAATTCCTGGTTGGCCATACATAAGTTACTGGCAGGGAGCTTACTTAGCTAAGCCTCAGGAAGCATGTTCAATGGGTTGTGATTTCACACACACACACACACACACACACACACACACACACGATGAGGGAGGAGAGATAGAAGGGAAAAAATAAAAAGTCTGAGTTCTCTAGTAGCATCAAGCATGTGGCTCAGAGACTATAGCTCAGACTTTGTGTCTATATTCATGTCACTCAGCCTACTAGAATCTTAATAACTTAAATATTAATAGTTATTTGTTGAGCACTTTCAATGAGCCCAGAACTATGCTAGGTGCTTTCTGATTATTATATCATTTAAATTCTCATAAGCCCGTGAAAGAGATGAAGAAATTGGGGTCTAGAAAGGTGACAAAGATTAACTCCACCTTACAGCTGGTAACAGGTGCAGCTGAGATGTGCACTGTGGCAGATCTCACTCAAGAATCTGAGTTATCAGCAATGCCACAGTAGTGGTTAAGAATCCTTTTGGGGTAGCTTTAGCTCTCTTTAAATCCTACTCCCAAACCTCACAGAATGAGGTCAGATGAGAAACAGCTTTTCAAAATGAAGAAGTGGGCTCTTGTACCAGAATAGGTAATACTGGGAGAAGTGACAGATCCTTTCCAGCAGCTGTCAATTATGCAAGTCATAGATTTGTTTAGCAGGTCACTGGCCCTGAAACGATTGAAGAATAGTGAAGGGACACCATCCAGTTGTGATGACCTCCTGATAGTCCTAGGCATGGGTGTTCCATCTCAAGGCACAGCAACCCTAAAGACAAGCCTCATGCTGCTCAGTGATGCTCAAGGCCACTTCTGCAGTGAAAGGAATGGCTTGTCACCTGACTTCTTGAGCATCTCCAGAGATGTGATCTTGGAGGACACTGGAATAAGAAATACCTGCTACAGAGTCTTTCTGTCATTTCACTTTTGGGATAATTCAAGCATATTGTCTCAGGTTGAGCTTCTTCAGAAACAAATCCTGAGATGATTATTTTTTCTAAAGCTCATTTATTTATTTTGAGAGAGAGAGAGAGAGAGATTGAGAGAGAAAGAGAGGGACAGAGATAGAGGAAGAGAGAATCCTAAGCAGGCTCTGCACTGTCAGCATGGAGCCCGACATGGGGCTCAATCTCACAAACCATGAGATCATGACCTGAGCTGGAATCAAGAGTCAGATGCTTAATTCACCGAGCCACCCAGGTGCCCTGTGAGATGATTATTTAGTACAGTCACTTATTTGGGAGGTGATTCCAAGAAAACCAGGAGGAAAGCAAAGGGAAGGGAGCCAATGTGGAGTGTTTATGATCAGGTCCCACTGGGGTCAGCTGGGATTCAATCCTGCTGAGGGCCTCAGGCATCGCTTAGATTGTGCCTCAGATTCAGGGTATTTATCCACCAATTCCTGTCCATCATATTTTGAGAGCTGTTCCCAGGGGAAGCCCCCTGACATTTCTGGCCCACCCTATAGGTATGTGGAGAATGTTCAGGTGGCCAGAGAAAGCCCCAAGGAAAAGAATGACAGGTCAGAACAGCCCCAAGTTGTCTGGCTGGGGTGTGTGAAGACAGAACAGGCCCAGAGGAAGCAGCCCAGGTGCCAATGATGCCTGCCATAGGTACAGAATACTAGTTCTCTGCTATGCAAAAGGCAACAGACCGCATGTCAGCGAGAAACTGTAAGAGCTATTTAGCTCCAACCAATTGTTGGCCATGCAAGAATATGGACCTAGTGTTTAAGAGAAACTACAAATCTAAGTTTTATTTGAAATCTTTTCATTTTCAAATATATCACTAATTAATTAAAACATTTAAAAAACACTATGCAGGCTAAACAAAGCTCATCTGCTGGTCCCAGTTTATAGCTTCTGATACAATAGGTACCTGTCACCTTACAAGGTCTTTATCACATTCCAGGAAAAAGCCCATCTTGAGGGAGGTTCCTGCATAGAGCACATCTCAGAGTTGTCCGATCTATTGATACAAAGTTTTGTCTTTTTCCCCAAGCCAACCAATTGTTTTGTGACACTACCACCTCCTGTAGGTGAGCCCCCTCATCAGAGGGGTGGCAGCCTTAGATCAGGAGCTTCTGAAAGAATGAAGTTTTCCTATTCATTTTTCACCCCCCACACACAGATGGGAATTCTCAAGGGCAGTGACACCATCAATTGGTTTCTTCTAGCTCACATGCCAGGACATCTGCTTTCATAGCTTTCAACACTGTTCTTTTATTTAAGTAGGTGCCACTCCCAGTGTGGAGCCCAATGCGGGGCTCAAACTCATGACCCTGAGATCTGATCTAAGCTGAGATCAAGAGTCAGACACTTGACTGACTGAGCCACCCAGACTCCCCAACGCCATTCCAAAAAGAAGGGTTCAACAATCATCATGTGAATAATAAACATGACAGTGGTAATAAAAATTATTTTCCAGGGGCGCCTGGGTGGCGCAGTCGGTTAAGCGTCCGACTTCAGCCAGGTCACGATCTCGCCGTCCGTGAGTTCGAGCCCCGCGTCAGGCTCTGGGCTGATGGCTCGGAGCCTGGAGCCTGTTTCCGATTCTGTGTCTCCCTCTCTCTCTGCCCCTCCCCCGTTCATGCTCTGTCTCTCTCTGTCCCAAAAATAAATTTAAAACGTTGAAAAAAAAAATTAAAAAAAAAAAATTATTTTCCAGGCACCTACATACCACCATGCACCTCTTTAAATTTTCAGAGAGGCCATGGTCAGGGAATGAAGGCCAGACTTATTCACTCATTCAACAGATAATTATTAGTGCCCACTGTGTTCCAACCCATTAGTGCCACCTACTGTTCTGGGTGCAAGGCTGAACAAGATGGTGAGCTCCCTTCTCTCATGACACTTACATCTTATTCAGAGGAACACACACCTACATTGGAGAAGTTGAGAAAGCATCCCCATTAACTACCTATGGGACCTCCTTGATCAGGAGAGAGTAACACCCCCTGACCTGTTCACCCTACATATCTGTGTCCAGTTCAGGTGAGGTCATGGATGTGGAAGGAGTTGGGAAACTGAGGACAATGGAAGTATGTTCATCACTTGCCTGGTCTATCTCCTCAGCCTCTCCCAGGTATACCTTCTGATCACACAGGAGGAAGTGGCTGGGTAACGTCTCCAGGGTTTACCCGGAAGTTACACCTGGGTTAGACAGCTGCTGTATCAGTGTTTAACATTCACAAGACAACAGACTCCCCTCCATAAAGATTCACTGTTTGACAGCAAATTAAGGTATTTTACCCTAAAAATTAGTTTTGGGGAATCTAAACCCAAGCATGAAGGCTTGGGTTTAGATTTTTCTTATAAAAGTGGGTTTAGGAAATTTTAAAGGTATTCAAAGATGAGAGTCTGGAAGTGTCATCTTGGCCACTCCCCATTTTACACCTGGGAACATTGAGGTCTAGAGAGAGGACCTGACTTGTCAGACGTTGCCCAGCTGGTGAGAGCAGAGAAGAATAGGACCAGGACTTAGTCCAAAGCACTCTCCCCCACAAATGGCAAAAATGACCTTCTATGTGAATCATCTCACTCATTTAGTACATTCCTACTGAGCACCTTTTGATACACAGTCCTTAGGTAAGCACTCAGGACAAGAGATTTCTTAAAATAAGTTTCTCTGGTGCTTTTGCAGGGATTCTGATTCAGGAGTTCCAAAATGGGGCATGAGAACCTGTATTTATAAAAAAATGCCCCTGAATTATTCTGAGAGCCAGGCAAGCTGCAATACCAGCCTGACTATCTTAGGATGTGGTTCTTATCCAAGCTAAACATGACCATCTTAAAGCACACATCCCTGGGACCCTCTCAAGTGACACTTCATAATAATTTCATTTTATCTGGATTTTCTGGGTGAGCCTGATGCACACCATGTGCCCAGTAACTCCTGACATCATAGGTAAGACCACTGCTACAGAGGCCATACATCTGGATTCAAATCCCAGCTTCCCAATTACTGGCTGTGTCACCTGGGGTAAATGCACTTTTCTGCTGCAAACCACAAGGAGAAAGGCAATGGAACCTGTCTCTGAATGCTCTTGTGAGGATTAAATGAAATTATTCACGTTGAGCCCTTAGAGTAGCATCTAGCATGTGGCACACAATGAATGTTAGCTATTATTTTATTTTATGTAGTCTGACAAACCTACACTTAACCAATAGCTAAAAACTCCATGTGAAGCTACAGTTCCATGGCCAAATGAAGACAAGTAAGGTTGGAAGAGAACATGTAACCAAATGTTTAGTACTAAGCCAGAAAACAAAAGAGCTCTATACATATGGACTTTCAATATTGAACAAAGAGAACCTATTCTACATTGTGAAGACTTCCCTTCTCCACGTCTAACTGCCAGTCTTTCTGTGTGTCCCCCCAACTTAAGGATGTGACCTACTACAAGCATTCCAGTAAAGGAAACGTTTGGAGTAACCTTTGCACTCAAGGCAAGGCACACATTATGGACTTCTCAGAAAATCCTCAAATCTTTCAAGGTTACCCACGAACACTGTTGAAGTGACAGGGATGCTCTGAATCAGGCCACTTTTTTTTTTTTTTTTTAGCAACTGTCCTGATCAGGGGTTACTGAGAACCATCCATTTGGTGTTCTGCAAAGAGACTATTCCATTTCAGGGAATAAAATTATTTCAAAGGAGCTAAGAAAATAAACACACTTTTCCTGTGTTAAAGCCTCTGCCTTCTTTCAACTTCTCATTTTTAGAATATCTCCACTGATAAGGACAAATGCAATTTTCACCATCAGTGGATCTGAACAGACAATTACATTAAGGCAAATAAGACAGGGTGAGGCCAATGATGTAAATCACATTGTGTGCATCTAATGTGCAAACAAACCCTCAGATAAAAATGAACCCTCAAAAAGCAGTCAACAATTATTATTCTTTTCTTCATCTAATCAGGATGCAATTTGCATAAACATTCCTCTACCTACTACCTCCAGAAAATCATTTGCTGGCATTGGAGGTCTGGGGAGAAGGTAGAATTCAGCCAATTTGCAAAAGAGTTTTTTCTAAGGAAACTGCTCAACCCCCTGGGAAGGTCTTACACACAGCTAACAAAGAGAATGTCCTCGCTATCACAGCATTTCAGGACCACAAGTCTTCCCCTTCGGTCCACCCCACAACCCAGTGAGCTTTACAAGAAAGATCTTCTCTTATCTTTATAATGGAAATAAAGCCAAGGTCAGGAGTGGTCTCACAGTAAGTGGCAGGACCAGAATTAGAGTCTTACTTTCCACTGGACCAGGCTAGGGCTGTCTCTAAGTCCATGCCCAGGGGATGAGCATTAGCTCATCTAGTAGATTCTCCCAGGCCTGATGCTGCTCTGACCCCTCAGCACAGAACCAAACAATGCTATAGAGTGAAGCAAGGAACTTGGAAAGGGGCAGCAAAAACTGCACTCAGCGTCGCTAAGATTTACATTTTTGCAAGTGGCGTTTGAGCGAGCCAAGTGGGGGAAGCAAAAGGTCAAGCTCACAGAATAAACTCGTGTTGAGCTTTTGTGTTGCCAGACAAAGGGAAAGAAATGATATTCAGGAAAAAGAGTGTCAGGGAAACCACGGGGAGGATAAGATGGAGCAAAGCATGAATGCACAGGCAGAGAAAGGCAACTGCCTGCTCTTTAAAACTCCCCAGTGCCTGGCATGAGAGAACAGAGACCCAGGCTGATATGCTTCTGAAAGGAAGCTGGAAGCTCATGGGGTATTTTTTGCAGGGCTTGCAGGCATGGAGGTCAGTGTTTGATGAAGTTCTGAGGTGCCTAGCCAATGCTGGGGTGTACCAGTGTCACACAGAATGTAGGTTCTCCACAGCCCATCCCACTGCTTGGCCTTCAACATGCTTCTGCATCTGCTTGGCTCCTGAGGACACTTTTGCTGCTTGTCTGTGGAAGGGCCAAACATGAGGGTGCGCATGGGACAGAGGGAGGAAGGAATTGGGGGAGAAGGTTCCAGTTTCTTGGGAGATTTGGCTTTCCCAGAGAAACAAGGAGAATCCATGAAAGAGTTCAGCCAGAGCAACCATGCTTTCTGCGGCTTTATGTATCATCCCCAGCTTCAAAGAAGAAGAAGAAGAAGAAGAAGAAGAAGAAGAAGAAGAAGAAGAAGAAGAAGAAGAAGAAGAAGAAGAAGAATAGGGGGATGACAAAATGGTATCTATCATTTGTGGGGGAAAACAATAGCTTACAAACAACTGCCTATATTCTTACTAATGCCCTTTCCAGCTGTAAGATTCTCCCCTTTACAGCAAGAATAGGTCTGCTTCATTCTTCAGGAGAAGTGGGAATTAACATATTATCTGGGATTTTACATGATACTTGGAAAACATTGTTTAAAAATTATGCATTTATTTTAAAGTGCTATCTCATGTTTATAGCAACTGATGCTGGTTCTGCATTTATAATAGTGATATGAAATGCCATTTAAAAGTGAGTCATTTTCATTATTCAGTAATTATTAAGTAACAGTATGCATTGGACATGGAGTTGGCAAAAAGCATGCAGTCTGATTCCCAGCAGCTGGGGACTTGCTGTGCTCACCCTATCCATGGAGTGAGCTCAGCACTGGCATGGAAGCTAGCAGAGTGTCAGGCAGGCCACCCAGACCCACTGAGAGTCCTAGACCAAGTCACTGTGAAACAGTGGCTACCATCTGAGAATTCACAACTGGCCACTGCACACCTCCCATCCCAAGGACAGGGACAGGTTAAGACATGAGTCACAGGATGAGATAGCAAAGTCAAAGATCCTGCCCACAAAGGGTGGAGTAGGGGACATTGTGAGAGAAAAGAACAGGTACCAACCTTTCGTGAGCTTACGTCGAACATATATTCTGCCTTCTAGCCAGGCTGGTCTAGCACTGTCCCATAACCATGCTGTTTATTTGCATCCCCATACTTTCATGTTTTCCTGCCAGAAATGACCTCTGCTCTCCACTCTGTCTTTCAGAACTCACATTCTACATTCCCCCTGAAACCTTCCTTGACCATTCTAATACTACAAATATTCTGGTGCCTCCCTTTGACGTTTTCCATGCACTTATGTGTATTGCTCAACCTGCTTTCCCCCAGCAAGAAATGCACACTATTGATGATATGTTAGATGACTTAAGGGTAAACTGACTCAACCTCAAATAACATTAAATCACAGAGTGAGAAAGTTGATTCCTTTTTGCTTCTATGTCAGTGCATCTGATTAAGTCAAGAAGAAAGTCTTGGTGATACTAATGTGCTTTTAACAACACTTGCTAATCTTCCTTTTTAACAGAGAGGGAGCTCTGGATGAGAACCTTCATCTTGCATTAATATCCATCTAGAACTTAATAGCATTATTTTGTTTTTATTGTGTCTGTTTTTGTTTTGTTTTTTACATTAAGTCTGTGTTTAATTAAAGCAAAGTTATTCTGCTTTTTTTGTTTGGAATCATGATTTCTAAATCAATGTATTTAAATAAAATCTAATCAATTTGAAGAAAATATTATGTGGTAGCACATAACAATGCATTTATACATAAGGTGCCATGTGGACATGGCAAATATTTGGGAGTGCTATATCAAAGACTGAAATTTGGAAAACACTCAAATTTTTCCTGTGAACATCTGTTAATCTTCACATGGCAGGGGTCAACCAGAATGAGCATGAGTTAGAACTTGGCACCAGCCTGTCCTGGCCTCTTGATCCATTCCTTCATCACCTAGATACCATGGTCCACAGAATGTTCTCTTTCCAGTTCCAAAAACACCTCACTCATTCTTCTGTTAGGAATAATTAGGGTGCAGGTGACAGAAACAACCACCATCAACAAAACACAAACTGAGAGACAACAAATATACTGGAAGGAGAATAGGGACTTATAGAAACAAGAGATAGTTTCTAATTAAGGCAGCCCCTGAATACCAAAAAGAGGAAGCACAAGAATTTCTGGCAGAATGAAGCCATCACCACCATGAAAGAGTCTTAATGGACCACACATCAGTGTGTCCCTCCCTCAAGATTCATAGCCTGGTGGTGGGTTCTAACTGGCTGAGCACAAGTCACAAGCAAGCCAGTGCACCATCTGCCAGAGGGAGGGAAGAAGAAAAACATTTCCCTCAGCTTCCACAGCCAGAGGCAGGGCACTGCCTCCTCCAAGACCATACTCAGTGGGAGAATTTCTCCAGCACAGGATGATGGCTAGAAGCTGAACACCCAAAACATGGCAAATGTTCATTAAGACACACACACACCCTTGCCTATGCTCTCCATCTCATCCCTGTCCCACTTTGTAAAGTTCCTCTCTCTCTCAACCACCCTTTCTCTCGCAAGTATATTTAATTTCTCCCTCTGGTGGCCCTTTTCCTTTAGCCTATAAACATGTTTGAATCTCTCCCTTCATTAAAAAAAAACTCCTTTACCAATTAACTGCCTATAATCTATTATCACCTAATCTTTCCCTACCAAGAGTTGAAAAGCCATTCACTCACCACCTACACTTCCTCACTATCCACTCACTGCTCATGCCCTTGCAGTCTGACTTCTGCCTCTTTCACCCTGGAACTTCCCTGAAACTACTTTCCAGAGTCCATGATGAACTTCTAATTATTCAATCTAAAGAGCAATTTCCAGGGGCGCCTGGGTGGCGCAGTCGGTTAAGCGTCCGACTTCAGCCAGGTCACGATCTCGCGGTCCGTGAGTTCGAGCCCCGCGTCAGGCTCTGGGCTGATGGCTCGGAGCCTGGAGCCTGTTTCCGATTCTGTGTCTCCCTCTCTCTCTGCCCCTCCCCCGTTCATGCTCTGTCTCTCTCTGTCCCAAAAAAAAAAAAAAAAAAAAAAAAAAAACGTTGAAAAAAAAAAATTAAAAAAAAAAAAAAAAAGAGCAATTTCCAGTCTTAATGTCTCCCAGGCATTGATCACTCTCTGCTTTCCTGAAACACTCTTCCACCTTGGCTCTGGGGCACCTTCATCCATTTCTGCATGGAGTAACCGTGCATTAGTCATCACTACACACCAGAACAGGCACCGAGGTCAGAACTGGGGACTCACTAATAAGCAGGATACCCAGAGTCCGGCCCTGAAGCCACTAAGAATTCAGTGGGAAGACCAGGAAACAGGCCGATGTCATCACACTTGACATTGAGGCAGCAGATTGGGTTGTTGTCCCCAACTTTTCACTCTCTTCCTATAATGGAATTGTACATATGCCCATGTGCTCTGCCTTATGAATATGTGCTGTAGGTATTCCCTGCCCTCTGACTTTGGGCTTGACCATGTGGTTTGGTTTGGTCAATGGAATATGAGCAGACGTGAGAAGGTAGAGTCTTTAAATGTGCTCACACTGCTTGGCTTCTTGTACTTCTGCCACCTGCAGTGATAAAGAGGGTGTCTTCGAATGAGAGATATGAAGAACACATCTTGCCAACTTCAGTCTGTAGCAAAACTGCCCTAGATAACACCTCTACCCATGAGTAAGGAAATTAAATATTTCTGTGACTTGTTGAGGTTTGTCAGTTTGTTACACAACCTTATAGTAGAAACCTGGCCCTCTGTGTGAAATCACTGACCCAATGGGAGCACAGAGGTGGAACCCAACCTTATTGTGGTTGATCAGGGAAGGAAGTGTTGATAACTAAGATGAACATGTAAACTCTGGTCAAAGGAAAGTTGAATGGGGGATGAAGGCAGCAAATGCACTGAGATGAGGGAATTCAGCAGGCTTGAAACATACCCGTTGTTTGCTTTGGCTAGAGCATGGACTGCAGTCTTGTCATCTACTTCTCTGGGCAATCTTAGCTAGTCCTGTGGCTTCCTTTATCATTTTTGTGCTGACTTTTAAAATATATCTCCAACTCAGACTTCTCCAACTGCCACTTCAAATGGGGCTCTCAACAGACAAATGAAAAGTTGCTCAACATCACTCATCATCAGGGAAATACAAATCAAAGCCACACTGAGATACCACCTCATGCCAGTTAGAGTGGCTACAAATAGACAAATCAGGAAACTACAGATGCTGGCAACGATGTGGAGAAACGGGAACCCTCTTGCACTGTTGGTAGGAATGCAAACTGGTGCAGCCATTCTGGAAAACAGTGTGGAGGTTCCTCACAAAATTAAAAATAGAACTACCCTTTGACCCAGCAATAGCACTACTAGGAATTTACCCCAGGGACACAGGAGTGCTGATGAATACGGGCACATGTACCCCAATGTTTATAACAGCACTTTCAACAATAATCAAATTATGGAAAGAGCCTGAATGTCCATCAACTGATGAATGGATAAACAAGATGTGGTTTATATATTCAATGGAATACTACTTGGCAATGAGAAAGAATGAAATCATGCCATTTGCAGCAACATGGATAGAACTTGAAGGTATTATGCTGAGTGAAATAAGTCAGTCAGAGGACAGATATAATATGTTTTCACTCATATGTAGATCTTGAGAAACTTAACAGAAGACCATGGGAGAAGGGGAAGAGGGAAAATAGTTACAAACAGAGAGAAAGGGAGGCAAACCACAGGAAATCTTAAATACAAAGAACAAACTGAGGGTGGATGGTGGGCTGGGGGAGAGGGGAAAGTGGGTGATGGGCATTGAGGAAGGCACTTGTTGGGATGAGCACTGGGTGTTGTAAGTAAGTCAATTTGACAATAAATTAAATAAACTAATAAATAAGTTTTTTAAAATGGGGCTTTCATAGATACCATGTCCTAAGCTTTCTTTCTCAGCCCCCTTAGGCCTGCTATTACTGTGCTCCTAATCTCATCAATAACCATCCCAGCCAGGGGCCCCGGCCAGAAAGCATAATCTCATCTCACAGTTACTTACCTCTCACCCAAGCCACATCCAATAGAGGATGAGGTTCTATTAAACATGGGTCTTTATCACCCACATTTGCTCCTCACTTTCCACACATCTTTCCACTGCCAATATTCATAGCATTGGTGGACACTTTTACCTTGTTTCTGATTGTTAGAGGTGGCAAAACTATCAAATTGAGGGTTTTCCTTCTATTCTTAGCTTACTATGATTTTTTTAATATAAAACACATAGGTGTTGGTTTTATAAATTGTTTTTTTCCCCCTGAATTGATTGAAATGATCACATAGTGTTTATTCTTTAATCAGTTACTGAAGTAGATGTCTTAGGGCATCCATCAACCATACTTGGTCATGATGTAGTATACCTTTAACTCAATGCTTAATTTCATGGAGGGGTGGGTTTTGTTATCATTCCTGCATTGATTTCTCCCAGCCAACATCTCCAGCTCAGACTTTTTACATGCATGTTCATGGCCCATATAGACTTATGTCATTCATTCTTTGTAAGATTAAATATCACATGAAATATTTTAATAATACTATGATAAATTCAGACAATAGGTTAGAACCTTTGATACCATTTTCTATAATCCTGAAAGTGTGTGTATATGGTTAATGGCCACTGTATATGAATAAAAATAATGACAGAAATTACCCATTCTTTAATGACTTAGTAGAACTCACTTATTACATTATACTAGTATACTTTTAGGGATATATCTCTCATTGCTTTCCCAATTTCTTGCACGATTATTTGTATTCTCAGGTATTTTTTTAAATCTCTACTCAATTTGATCTTATTAATCAAGTTTAGTTATTTTCTATCTCATTAATAGAAATTAATTTTTATTGATTTTATTTAGCCTTTTAACTTTATTGGTTTATTAATTGTTTTTTCTAACTTCCTATGTTAAATATGAGTTCATTAATTTTCAATATTTCTCAGTTTCTAGTGTATGCTCTTAAAGCTACACATTATCCTCTGAGTACCATACTGGCCATCTCCCATTGTTTTTTATTTGTAGTCCTTTCATTGTCATTCATTAGAAATGGCTTGTAAACAATTTGGCAAAGCATTTCTCATTGTTTTTGGCTACTTTTGCGTATTGGCATTATGCAATAGGTAAAACTTTTTAAGTTTCTTATTGTAATTTTAATTGAGATTTTATAATTGAGAGTTTTTAGTTTAATTGGGAAGAATTCATATTAGATTTCCTAACAGTATGGTATGTATTGGGGCTCCTGGGTGGCTCAGTCGGTTAAGCATCTGACTTCAGCTCAAGTCATGATCTCACAGTCCATGAGTTCAAGCCCTGTGTTGGGCTGTATGCTGATGGCTGGGAGCCTGGAGACTGCTTCAGATTCTGTGTCTCCCTCTCTCTCTGCCTGTCCCCTGCTCATGCTTTGTCTCTCTCTGTCTCAAAAATAAAAAAAATATTAAAAAAAAATTTAAACAGTATGGTATGTATCTCCATTTATCTAGGTCTTCTTTCATGTCCTCAGTAAATTTTAGTGTTTCTCTTATGTAGGCCTTAATATTCGGTTTGTTCTTGCTTTTGTGAATGAGACCCTTTCCCCTTTATGTTTTTGAATTGGTTATTAATGATATAAGGATAACAATTTTTGTGGTGTTTGTATTTTACCATATTACCAAACACTTTTGAGAATTAATAGTTATTTGGCTTATTATCTTGCATTTTCTTCCAGGGAAAAGGCAATCAAACTATCTGCAAACTATTGTTCAAAGCAAGTGCTCAATAAATATTTGCGAAATTAACATTTGTTGACTTTCTGGGCTTGTCTTCCAGGCAGTATAGACAATCTTACACAATTTGGATGTCCTTTAAGAAACTTGCCCTACAGTAATCTTTCAACTTTTCTGAATACACTCTGAATTTTCTCCACAAATTCTTTGTACCTCTGTGATTTATTTTATCACATTACACAAACTATTCTCTGACTTAATTTAGAAGAATCAGAATGTAAGGAATTCATGGAGCATTCTCACAAACATTGAAGCCTCAATGATGAATACTCTCATATTTCTGAAAGACCTTCTATATCATATGTAAGCATCAAAAGTGGAAGTGTCTCTATTCTTCCTCATTGCAAAAGGGAATTGTGGGAAAATGCTGCATCTTCTCTCAGAAAGCACAGAATGACCTTTTGGCTCTACATGCTCTTTCACACACAGACTCTTTCCATAGAGAAGGAGCAGAAAAAAAGAAATACTGAAATTTACTTTAGTGGGCAGCACCAGTCCAGGAAGACTTGAAAGAGTTGAGAAACACAAACTGTCCTCCAAGAGACAAATTTGCTTTTTCTATATTTGATTTAAGCAATCCAAACTTTAAAAAAATCAATGAGGGCTAGGGAGGAGAAAGGAGGCAGGAAAATGAGTCCTTTGAAAATTCCTCTAGAGAGCCAGCTGAAGCCTATTAATATTAACAGGAGGCACCTCTACCCTTGGATGCATTTGGAGATTCATGGGCCGGCTCTAGGGAACCCTGCTGTGCATGGTTCTTTTTGAATGTTAGGAATGAAACCCAGAGCCTCTGAGTGAGACAGAAAAATGTCCATTTTCCTTTGTGTACACATGTTCTTAGGAAGCTGCCTGAGGCATAGAAAAGAAGAAGGAAAACAATGAGAATTTTTAACCACAGGTTGTTCCGTGGCAAGGAAAATCCTTATTTAAGAATCTTACAAGGTGAAGAATGAACAGGAGACAATTAAATAAAGTGCAAATTCATCTCAAAAAGTTATTTCTTTCTGAGATGGTCTCAATCACTGCTACTGCTTGGTGACTTGCAACCATTTGTACCCAAAGCAGTGCAGTGAAAGCAGAATGGAACCTCGGGGTCTAGACAGAAAATGAGTGGAGGGAAGGAAGACTTTAAAAAATTGAAAGAAAGGAAAAAAATGGTTCAGCCAATCTCTTAGATACCTAAGGTTGCTTAGTAAGAATTCAGACTTGACCTTGAACACAAACAGATTCTCACCACTAAATGTCCAAACTCTTGGTCACACTGCTCTACTTTGAGTTCTCTGAAAAAGCCTACTTGTTTGCATGTCTCTGTCTGCCATGATCTCCCATTGCCTCTTAGCCTGCTAACTCCTACCAGTCTTTTTTTTTTTTAGAAAGAGAGAGAGCACGAGTAAGGGAGAGGAACAGAGGGAGAGAGAGAGAGAGAGAGAGAGAGAGAGAGAGAGAGAGAGAATCTTAAGCAGAGCTCCATGCTCAGCATGAAGCCACATGCAGGGATCTGGCTAGGATCATGACCTGAGCCAAAACCCTGGGATCATGACCTGAGCCAAAGTCAAGAGTCAGATGCTTAACCTATGAGCCACCCAGGCACAGTCTTTAAGATCAGCTGAGATGTCACTTGCTCCAAAAATTCTCCTCTAATATTCAAGACCTCATGACTCCTTCTATTGTAGCATCTATCACACATGGTTATAATTGTCCACTTAGTTACCTGTCTTTTCTCCATAGACTCCGTGTCCATGGCACTGAATACTGCTCACCTGAAACAGTGCCTGGTACATGCTAAGAACTCAATAAATATTTCTTGAACGGAGTATAGACCAGCACAGCATTTCTGGAGGCAATTAGTCACCCTCTCACCCTGGGGCTGCATTTCTGTTTGAAATGAAAGCATTTTCAAGGTTAAATATATCCTGGACTCACATTTAATTGGCCAGCATCCCAAACACTAAATCATTTAGTTCCAGGAGGAAGATTTTTTTTCTCCCTCAGCAAACATTTCCTAAAGAAAAGTAGACGAGGTGACTGTTGGAAGAAAATGAAACATTACCATGGAGTGTGCAAAGACGTCCAAACACTGCCAAAGATGTCCCACGAGTTTGCCCACTCAGGGAATATCTATAAATATTTTCCTCGGTTAGGCTATTAAGACAAAATTATCTTGAAAACATCTTCTAAACATTAAGTCACAAATGTTTTCTAATAATTCGTTGCCCTTCTTAAAACTCCTTTCAACACTACTCGGTGTATCTCATTTCAGGACTGCATTGGAAATCTTTGGCCTTCCTTACCATCTCTCATAAGAAAAGGCAAACTTGAACAGTTAAACTTTAGGGTTTGGTCAAACAGGCTTTAACCCTTAAATGAGGTATATTACTTTGCTAAGGCTGCCATAACAAAGGGCCACAAAAAAAGGGGGGGCACGGACTAGGTGACAACAACAGAAATGTACTTCCTCACAATTGTGGATGCTCAAAGTCTGAGACCAAGGTGTCAGTAGGCTGGTTTCTTCTGAAGCCTCTCTCTTAGCTTGCAAGTGGCCACCATTCCCCTGTGTCATCACATGGTCTTCCCTCTGCACATGTCTGCATCCAAATTTTCTCTTCTTATAAGGATATCAGTCATATTGGAATAGAAACCACCCTAATAACGTCATTTTAACTTAAATACCTTTTCAAAGTCTCTATGTTCAAATACAGTCACTTTTGGAGGTACTGGGGTTTAGAATCTCGACATAGGGATGGGGCTGGGGAGACACAATTCAGCTTCTATTTTCAGGATAGAGTTTATTTCCTCAGATATTTGTGGGCAGAAATGGAAGATACAGGAGCATAGATTCATTGGCTACATTTCTTCAAGAGTAAAAAGGGAAATGATCTCTGGTGGGAAGTCCCAAGAAGGGAAAAGCAGTGAGCTGATTCTTCCGTGATTTAGCAAGAATAAGAATAACTCAGACATTGTTGACTTTTATTTTAGATTCCCCTTTTTTTCCATTTCCAAAGTATCAAGACTCTGAGAACAAAGGGTAAGGTTGTCAGGGACAAATGAGGGATGACCTCTTCCGGTCTGTTCCCCATGACTGAGATGCCCATTATTAGCCCATCACTTTCCTCCAGGATTCAGGGTGAGGGTGAGGGGCTGGTCCTCCCTAAGGAAGAGAATACAGAATGAAAAGTGACTTTTGGAAGTTGCAAATCACATCTGCCCTGACTTTGATTAAACACCCTGCTGACTGTTTTTAGGAGATAAACAGTGTTTAATAAGATAGGCTAAACATGCCATCACTCTTCACCCAGACATGGAGATTTTTCTGAGCAGATGGGAAAGCAGGCTGTCATGAACATCACTTAGCCTCATTTGACAATAACAGGAAGACTTGGCAAGAAATGTCATGATGCCCAGAATGTGGCCCTGCAGTGGACATCTCTGAGTGCTCCTTGTGCTCTGTCTCAGGTCTACTTTACATGTTCAGAACACTCTGATTTTCCTTAGGGGAAAATCCCTGGTGTTCTTGCTCCTGAGAAATTGCCATAGATCCTGTCTTTTCCAAAGTTTTTTCATAATTACTTAGATTTTTGTGAACTATTTACATCTCCCACCCAGACCTCTCTCAAACTCCACTCATATATCCAACATAGGCATTTAGATAATTAGCAGACACCCAAAACTCCAATCTAGCTCCTGATCTTCCCCCTAAAGGTATTCTGGCCACAGCCTTCCCTATCTCATTGGTTAGCAATTTGATTCTTCCAGTCACTCAAGTCAATGACCTTGGAGCCATTTGTGTCTCCTGTCTTTCTCTCACCCTCCACATGCAACATATGAGGCCATCCTGAAGTATATTCAAAGCCTATTCAGAATCTAGCCCCTCACCACCTCCTGGCCACCATTATCTCTTGCAGGACTTATTGCAACTGCCTCATAATCGGCCTTCTTGCTTCTACAGCCTACTCTCCCAAAGTGTATCTTCCAAAGTGAAATTCAGAGCACATCACTCCTCTGTGCACACCTTCCAGGTTCACCATTTAACTCAGAGTGAAACCCAAAGTCCCTGCCATGGCTGGTAAGGGCCCAAATAGTTTGGGGACTCCTTTATCTCTCCAGCCTCCTCTATTGCCACCCTCCCCTCTCTCTGCTCCAGCACATGGCTCCGTTTGCTGCTCCTGGAACACACCAGGTATGTGTCTGCCTTCAAGAGCTCTGACTGGCATGGCTGATGCCTCACCAACTTCAAGCACCCCTTCTCAGTGTGGTCTGCCCTGGTCACCCTGCTAAAATGCAACCCCTGACACTTGCTTTGCTCTACTTTTGTTTGTTTTATTTAACATCACTTCTCATATATCCTGTAACTTATTTTTCCTCATTGTTTACTATCTGTCTGCCCAACAGCCCTTTCCCTTCCCCAGCAAGAGATTAAGTTCTATGAGCTCAGAGATCTTTGTCTGTTTTTTTTTCCTTCTCTGAAGTACCCCAACACCTAGAATAATGCCTGCCATATATTAGGTGCTCAATAGTTTTTCAGTGAATAATAATAAAGCACATACCCTTCCAATGAATCCTTTTTAATTCAATCTAGCCCAAGTCTGTTACTGTTGCTTGCAGTTCAGCTAAGAGAGTACCCTGCTCTGAGCAAACTGGTCCAAAAAGAAAACCTGTTATATATGTCCATGTCTAAGAAAAATGATCAAAAACAGAAAGAAACAGAACAAATACATACTCTCTGCTTGTTTCTATATTGAATTCAGCTCTAACCTGAACAAGTGATCCTTTCTGCCTTCCATGTTGGTAAAAATCAGTGGAAAAATCACTGGACTTGGAAGCAGGAAATTCAGCAGAGTGCCTTGACCCTGCTGTTTATAAATGGTGTGATCTTGGGCATCACCCAGCCTGCTTAGACCTTAGTTTTTTCTTCTGTAGGGCAGAGCTAATGTCTATGCCTCAGGGTTGTTGCAAAGATTAAATGAGATAATGCATGTAACTCACAGCACAGGTCCTGGGTCTGAGGAGGGACCCCTACTCTCTGCCGTCGAGCGTGCCAGCATTGTAAGAGCATGAGCTCTGGGCCAGACAAGCCAGTTCAAATCCCACTTCCACCACTTATTTTGATGAACCCTGGACACATCATCTGGTCCTTCTGAGCCTCCATTGCTTCATCCTTCAAATGGGATAATAGAGTAACCTGCCTCAGAGGATGAGCAGAAGGGTCACTGATTCATGCCCATCAAGGATTGAGCACAGTGCCCAACATATGCTCAATAAATATTTGTTGTTGCTATGGCTGGGGCTCAGGAAAGGTTCCTTTTCCCTCCTGTGATGACAGCTCCAGCACGTGAGCCAGACCATTTATTTCTTTTCTATCCTTTGATGCCAACAATGACACAAAACTTGCCCCAACAACTTGGCTCCTCTGGAATATTTTGATGGGATAACAAAAAATGTGTTTCTTATGCTTTCTAAACCTACAGTCCTATGACTCCTGGCCCGGAACTGTCAAAATAAAATCGAAACACAGGTTTCATGCCAAGTCATCTTTGAGAGGGAGAGAGTTAGCATGCAATCCTTTTTTTCTCCCTGCACTGCCCCCACCTCCACCCAACTCAGTTCTTTTGCCACAGCACACTGTGTCAGCCGTGCCTCAGAAGGCTGGTAAAACAATGATTTATTTTAGCTCCCTTGTCAGCGCACAAGGTAGTGTGTGGAGAATCCCCATGGATAGAGACACATTAGAACAGTTCAGAAATGCCTATGAGCTGCCGTTTGGCCACATCAGGGCACTAGAGACAAAGGTTATGGATGCTGTGCCCTCGTGACTGACTTGGAGTCACAGCTTATGAAAGCCTGCATGTTAATGAGGAATCAGAGCAGCTAAGGACAGACAAAGATTGCTGTCCACCTTGGAGAAGGTCTTGCAGGGTGATAAGAGTTGCCAGGGGCAGCATTTGGCTGCCAAACCATGTTGCCACATCATCATAGCTCCTTTGTCACTTCTGATTATGACATGAGTCCTGTAAAACAGACACCTTCTTGCCTCCTAAGACCTCAGAGTCAGGAATCTGTAAAACCAATTTTACCTCAAGCTCATACAAACACACCATTCCCAGGGCCTTTGCCCACCCTGGACAATCATAGGTTAACCCTCCACATGAATAAACCGGACCCCTCTGAAAGCCACTGTGTTCTATCCATAAATTATCAGCTACACAAATGCAGACTTGTGGTTGACACAGAAACCACTCATTCAAATCTCCAGCAAGCATGTACATTTAGAAATAACTCACTGTCTTCCTGAGGTCCTCATTCTCACTTAGACAGGTTTATACTGGTCAGGACTCCTTGACTGCAGATGACAGAAACCCAACTGGAATTGGGTTAATCAAGGAAGGGGACATAGTGTCCTGTGATGGAGAAGCTTAGTGGTAGTCAGGCATCACTGGATCAAAATGTCCAAAAACTACTGCCAGACAGACATGGGTTTCTCTGATTTATTCCATGCTACAAAGATGGATCCCAGCAGCTCCCCTTTCCAAGCTTGCATCATGCTGGTAGAGCCACCCTGAGACAGAGGTTTTCTTTGCTAATATGTCAGCAAAAATCCCAGCAAAAAATGGCCATGGTTCTGATTGGCCCTACTTGGATGACATGTTAACCCATGAACCAAGCACTGTGGCTAGAGGCACATAATGTTCTCACACAAAGCCAAATCCCATTTTGAGAGCTACTATTAATTTTCTATGATGTGCCAGGACTTTAAGCACTTTATCTCTTTATCAGTCCAGTTTCAGATGATGAAACAGAATTAAGGAGGTTAAATAACTTACCCAATGTCATATGCTGAAAATAGAGAAACCAAAATTTAGCCCTGTTCTTCTGAACTCCTTATCAGAGCACCAGTCTCCTTGCTGCTCTAGAGCAAGTGAACGTGCTTGCAGAATATGCATCCACTCCACAATTATTAGGCACCTACTCTGTGCTAGACACTGAGCCACGACATCAGTTACTACTGGAAGACCGTGAGGGCACTTTACACTCCAGGCACCAGCACTAGCTTCCTTGAGCCTCACATGGGCCCTTTCTGGGAAGTAAGCTGGTAGTACTAGGGTGAGACTAGGCTCATCAGGTACTCCTGGGTAGTAGGAATTCCCCAAAGAGGACTAAGTCGCAGTTTGCAACTTCTGCTCTTCCTGTTTGATTCACCCTTGAGAGGCTCACCATCTTAGGCGAGACAGAAGTGAAAAAAGGGTTACAAACTGTTTGGCCATATTTTCCTCATCCTATGTGGTTTTTTTTTCTAAATTGATTTATTGCCAATATTAAAAAGACAGGATGTTTTACACTCAATGCCACATTTTTAGCTTCTAAACCTATGAGATGCAGCAATAACTGGCCATATTCACACATGGTGACATTCAGTGAGAACTGGCCACAGCACTGGCTGCTGCTTTGGGGTAGGGCATGTGCTCCCTAGTTTTCTCTGGTCCCCTCCATTCCCTGCTTCCCTCCACCCAGTCTGCTTTACTCATTTACCTGTTAAGTGAGCAGAATGAATTAAATGCCAAAGAGCACAAACAAGAGTCTGTGGGCATGCAGAGAATGAAGCAATGGGTTCTGCATAGAGAAGAAATCAAAAAGAGTTTCCAGGAAGAGGTCAAGTTCAGGCCAGGCCTTAAAGGACCAGTAGGATTTTAAACACAAAAATCCTTGCCATATGTAAGGTAGGTTGTTATCATTAGCATGGAATGATGTGATGGTGTGGGGGAGGGGCATGGAGAAAGACACAGGCAGAATGCCCAGCTAAGATTTTGGGGAGTCCTGCCTACAGAAACAGTATTTTAGGAAATCAAACTATAGCATGCAAGCAAAGTGGAGACCAGCGGGACTGAATTCTGCAGCATGTCTACCAGAGCCTCGAAGGAGCATCAGAATAGTTGCGGGAGCTCATGGGTCCAGAGATGCAGTTGAGTCCAGCTGTCCAGCCCATCCTATGGGCCAGGTTAGGGAGCCATGCTCCAAACTCAGCACCACCCCATTAATCTGTATAAATGTGACTGTATCCTCAGCAGGCTTGATAAGTGTCTTGACCCACATTCTGTTAGGATCAGGATCTCTTGCCTCTTCTTCCAACTTCTTTTCTGGCCACCCTGGATGCTTCTAAACCCCTAAGGTTCAGACACCTCAGCCCCACCACAGTGTCTCTCAGAAGAGAGAGAAGTACCCTAGCTGAATGTGGATTCCCAAGGTTTTGCATGGCCAGGGCCCTGCGAGGTGGATGAAGGCAGGGAAACAGGTGACCCTGTGCCCAGAATAGCTGGGTGATTTCTTCCAGTGCCCTTAGAGGGTTGGTAGAATTATCCCAAGTTTACAAAAGAGGATACTAGAGCTTGGAATGGTTAATGACCGTGACCCTGGGCACAGCCTCTCAGCTTCCATTTCATCCTCCAGATAATGAGGATAATTTACAAACCTTCCAGGTGGTTTTTGTGTGTGTGTGAAATTTAGAAATAGCATGTAAAGTTCTGTCTTGATGCATTCATTTGTTTCAAATAATTAGGAAATGTCTTATACCCCAGGCATTGTGCTGGGCACAGAGTTACAACACTCAACAAGATAGACACAGTTCCTGCCTGTAGGGAGTTACAGTCAGTGTGTGTGTGTGTATGTGTGTGTGTGTGTGTGTGTGTGTGTGTGTGCTGTGGTGAGGAGAGTGAAGAAAATGAGTGACAACCTCCAATACAGTACTTAAGTGACCATTGAGGAGTATTCAGGGATGATAATCCTGAATTTGGGAGTTCAGGAAGAATGTGCCATTTCAACATGGGGTTTACAAAACATTGAAAATCAATATGACTGGAGGAAATTGTGCCTGGGAGAGAGGTAAGATGGGAGAATGGGAAGAAGCATGGGCCTGGGGGAAGTCAGGTGAGGCAGGAATTTGTAGATTGTGTTCAGGAGTTGTACTTTATCCTAGGAGAACTAGGGTGTTGTTTTAAGTGTGCTGGGGAAGGGAATGAGGAGAAATGGGGGTTCCATGTAACAATTTTCCAACTGGTCCTTTGCACCACTGTGGTTCATTTCAATTTCACAGGCAAAACAATCCCATTAAAATGTCAGTAGGATCATGTCATGCTTCTGCTCAGTACTGTCCAAAAGCTCCCCATTTTCCCCTGTGTAAAAGCCGAAGTCCTCACAAGGCCCCCCGTGGCCTGGCCTGGTACCTCCCCACTCACTTCAGAAGACCTTCCCTGTAGCACTTTGCCTCTGGAGGCTGACTACACCTGGGATGCCTATTTAGTACTGCAATCTGCTCCCGGGGTAACTCTAATGCCCCTTTATACCTTGCTTTGCTTTCTCTATAACACTTCCCTCCTAATTGTCTATGCCTTCAAGCGAAAGACCAGAAGGCTGAAGTGGGACATGCTCAGCTTGTCACTGCTGCAATGACAGACATGATACACCAGGGGAGCCATGGGAATCTCTTTTGGTGCAGAGCAATAAATCCAACGTGCCCAAATGCACCTGTGTTCCCAGTGCCCTCTGCCTGGGGGACGCTGACAATATTATAGGAATTACTGGTTTGTTGTGTTTATTTTGTCTCTTCTAGTTTCACAAAGGTAAGGCTGCTCTGACTGTTCTGTTAACTGATATATCCAAGGGCCTAAAACAATGTCTAATACACAGTAGAAGCCGAATTTGTATTTGTTGAAGGAATTAACTAAGTAATCCAAGAACTGACATGAGTTGGTGATTGGTTGGGAAAGGAGGCAAAGAGAGGAGTTACAAATGGCACCAGACTACTGGCTATGGTAATGGGTTGGCAGGGGGGTGGGGGTAGGGGAGAGTGTCACTTGCTAAGATGGAGAAGACTGTAAGATGGGCAGGTTTTGTGGGTGGGTGTGGAGGTGGGGAGAAACTGACAAGCTTGAACTATTTTCAGTCACTGAATCGTTAGCTCATCTTCCTGTGTCAGCCTCACCCACCTGCTTGCTGGGCTGCAATCACACCCTTGTTCCTCCCAGGCATGCCTCAGTCCCCAGTGAGCTTCCCCAGCAGCACACATAATAACACAGTTGTAACATATGCCAGGCACCACTCTAAATGCTGGACACAGGGTATTTCACCTAGTTAACATACTTATGATTTTTAAAAATGAGGAAACCAAGGCACAAGGAGGGTAAGGAAACTGTGAGTGGCCAAGTTAGGATTTGAACATGGATGCAGCAACTTGAGGCTAAAACACTGTGGGACATCCAGCAGCCATGAATTCAGATGCCAGGAAACAAGGCAGGATTGAGGAGATGACATGGCACCAAGGCGAACTTGATTTTGGGGTGCAGCAAAGGAGGCTATTCTTTGTCTGTTAGGAGGGGGCAGTTTGCAACAAACACTACTCTGTGTCCCACAGGGAACCTCAAATGCTGCCCAAAGCCCTCACAGCTGCTGGGTCTCATTCAGGCCTATCCCGCCCCACTGAATGAGTGAGCCCTGCTGGTTATGAAATAGGAAGGGACCAGTGCCTCTGACCCCATGCACCAACTGGGAAATTCATAAAAATTTAAAAATGAACCAAGCCCAGTCCTCTCCCCACCAGAGGAGAGCAGCTGAGATCTGAAAAACAGGGCTATTAACTCCATCAGGCACCCGAGTTGCCATGGATACCACCAACCCAGAATGACGCTTCTGCCCCTTGGTCCTGAAACTGCTTTGCGCTTCAGCCCTGACTCATGCTGGCAGAGAGGATTTTTCTCCCTTCCTCCCCAAAACTGGTCCCAAAAGTGCAAAAAGAAATTAAAGACTCAGAGCTAGAAGAGCTCGTTCTATTCCATGTGATCTTTTAAATCACTGACTTCTTTCAAAGTCTGTTGTGCATGATGCTAGTTGCATTCACATCAACACATCATGTGTGTGTGTACAACTCTGCTCTTACAAAGTATGCATCTATCTATTTCTACTAGAGTTGAAGATTAAATGCCTTGGAGTTCTGAAGAGAGGGAATGAAGAAGCAAATTAACTAGTTCAAATGTCAGTGTGTTTGCCTATTACAAAGATGGTCATTGGTGATCCTGAGGCTAAATTAAAATCACAGATATCGACACAGGAAAATGAAGCCAAACTTTGTCCTGGTGGTGAAGACTGTAAGTTCCTCCAATGCAGAGACAGTGATTGATCTTTGTGCTCCCCAGGACCTCACACAAAACTATGCCTATCACTGACATTCTCAATAAATATTTATCAGACAAGCATATTTGTTTTTTGTTTTTGTTTTTTCCTTAATTTGAGAGATAGAGAGAAAAACAACATGTGCAGGCATCAGTGGGGGAGGGGAAGAAAGAGAGAGGGAGAGAATCTTAAGCAGGCTCCATGCTCAGTGCAGAGCCTGACGTGGAGCTCAATCCCACATCCCTGAGATCATGACCTGAGCCAAAATCAAGAGTCCTCCAACTCAACCGACTGAGCCACCCAGGTGCCCCCAGCTAAGCATATTTGAATGCTCTGTTACCTTATCAAAAATTCCTCATTTCAGTTGAACTTCACAACTACATGAACTCAACATGAAGTACTAGTGTCCGACCCCAGCCAAAATCAGTAATATAAAGGATAATCATCTAAAAGTGTCAGAGTGGAACTTTACATGAAATGTGCCAGTCCTAAGTGGCTTGATGGATGCACAGAGGAATGATAGATTGAGAGACATCCAAACAAGCAAATATAGCAGAATATCAATGATAAAATGCCCGGATTGGACAAATCTCAAAGGTCCTTTCCTTCCCCTAAATTCTGGTTTTATATTGATTTCCTCAGCACCCATCAGATATTTACTATAAAATGAAGATAAGTTGGCATTGGTCAGATAAGATCATTTAAGATTGAGCTTTGCAGCTAATCAGAAAAAAGCTGAAGTGTATCAATCAGAGGCTAGCTTATGCTGTGGTAGCGAATAGCACTAAAATCTCAGGGCTTAAAACTACAAAGGTTTATCTCCCGCTCAGGCTCTGTGTTCCCTCCAGGTGAGCTGGGGGCTTTGCTTAGGCATCACCATCGACATTGTCATTTTTGTTGTTCTCACTCAGGGGTCAGTTGACAGAGAACTTCTGTACTGGCCTGAGGGAAAGAAGGAAGTCCAGCAAAGCACAGATGCCTCTTAGGCTCCTTCACATTTCATCAGCTAAAGCAAGTCGTGTGGGGTTATGTGACCCAGGAAGGGTGCACGTCTGCTGCACAGTCACACAGTCCTTTTGGCAGAGTAATTAGCATGTTTTTTGCCCTTTCTCTCCTTTTAGATTGTAAGCTCCTTGAAGTCAGTCTCCATTTTTCCTCCTAATTATGCAAACTGTGTCTAAAGAATTCCCACCTCTTCGGACACCCACTAATTGGCCATCGACAGAGACTGAATTTCTAATAGCTTTACTCTCTGAGGAAAGAGGCACTTCTTTCTGCGAGATACCCTTATTTTGCCAGCTCCAGGATGAAATCCTGTGGACAGTGTTCCAGGTGGGTCTTAGAACCTGTGGAACAAAGGCCTGGTCTGACTTTCTTCGCCTGGTTAAGATTAGAGGCAGCAGTGGGACTGTCTCTCCTGGAAGCTCTCAACCTGACACTCTGCTATTGTGCCATTGCAGCAGGGAGCCAGGAAAGAGGGAACCATTTAAGGACCCCAGTGGCTCATGTGGAATTTCCACAAGACAAAGGTGATAATAAAAACTCAATGGAGTGGGACAACTGCAAGGGAGAATAGGATTAGCAGTCTCAGTTGGGGGGGTGGGGATAGGGATTAAAAGAAACCCTGAGGTTTGTTTCCAAGGCCAAGATGTCATCTCCCCACTTGTGCGGCCCTCTCACCCCCAGTGACCTTTCTCTGGGCAGATGTCTTTGAGTCTATCTCATTGCAGTGCTGTCCAAGGCCAGGCCCCTCCCCAGAGGCCACTGAGCCAGATGATTCATGCTGTACAACCTGGTACATTCTGACACAGGCTTCTGTGAAAGCCAGCTTGGCTCTAAAGCAGCAAAGTACAAAGCCCTTTACAGCAAAAAGCCAAACAGGTACAAAAATGAATCAATACTCAACCACTCAGCACATTCACACATATTTACTACAGAAACACACTGGCCAAGGCCCAGTACCTAGGCCCCTAACTGTGCTAGTCAATATCACTCGTCAATTAAGAACTAAAGGAGTTTTATCCTTCCTCCACAACACCCCAGACTCCTGGCTCATAAAATGGATTTCAAGTCAGTGTAAATAGCTTGCTTGCCCAGCAGCTGTGTTCCTGAAAAGTTTCTTGTAAATCAAATCCTCTTTTAAAATGCATGGAACTTTCTGCTTAAAAGGAACCCTGTGATTAATCCTTTTGTAAGGCAAAGAATCTTTCTGTAATATAAAAACACCACTACCACCTGCCCCCATCTCACTCTTCCTCTCCCTGCCACTCCGCCCCTCCTGGTGGTCACCTGCCCCTACCCACTCTATTCTGTAAGGTCAGCTCTAGGCATAAAGAACATTTTTAAAAGAGGGCTTATGTCTTTGTGATTTGGAAGCAAACCAAAGAACCATCTTTTTAACATGTATCTTACAAACATCCTGATAGAGAAGCCTGCAGAATATATATCACTTGTTTGCAGATACCACAATGTACAATCACCAGAAATGCTAATGAGCTCGGCTATGAAAGGAATGAGCTGATGTTCTCTGCAAGAATGCCTCATCATTCCTCACTCAGGATAAAACCGAAGACAGCATCTAGGAGGACAGGTGGAGACATGGTGAAGTCGCCTTCATTTCCCCTCCCCAGCTCACCCCATACCTGCTCTTGAAGACTGAAAAACAGAATAAATCATGCAAAATATTGTGATCCAAATTTCATTGGGGACATCAGTCTATAATTTTGCCCAAGACTGGGGCCAAAGGGTTTGGCCCAGGGTTTCTCAATCTTTAGCTATTTGGGATTTTTACCATGGCCGTGTACCACCTATAGCATGATTTACTAGATAATTTTAATTAAATTGACTCACTGCTTTTTACTTGGCCCCATGAGAAGCAATGAGATTCACGAATGCACAGGTTTAAGATGTAGGTATATTTTTTGGACACATTAAAATACATGTATAACTATTAAAAAAAAGTGTTCATCCAAGGTGCCACCTAAAAGTCACCCTGTAGGTCACTATTGATAAACACACCACACTTAGCCACTTTGCCAAGACTGGACTAAGTCTGGTTGAGTCATGAGAGTCTCAATTTCCTTACCTCTGTTTACATGCCTATGCCTACATGTGTTCAACAGGCATTACTGAGTATCTACTATACATGGGCTCTGTGCTAGGTGTAGGTGACAAGAGGAAGAGCCTTGTGCCTTTGGGAACTTATAAGTAGTGGAGGGAACAGGCTGAAAAAAGAGAGTCAAAACACAGTGTGTTATACAAAGAACTGTATAACTGTGTTATACAAAGAACAGACAAGGCGAAATGAACTCCCTGAGGATCAGGAGCCTTGAAGACAATATTTTGGGTGACATTGAAGAATGGATGAGACTCCCTCTGATGGGAGGAGTGAAGTAAAGGTATTCCAGGAGACAGAACAGACATGTGCAAAGGCCGAGGGGCATGTGACCGACAGTATATGGTTAGAAGGGATGAGTGTTCTGGGAGCAGGAGAGGGGGCAGGTTCTAAAATAAAATCATAGAGGTCTTTCATAAAGGACATTAGGCGATAATGTCCTCAAGGTTCACCATGTGGTAGCTTGTACCAGGATTTCCTCTCTTTTTAAGGCTGCATAATATTTCCTTGTGGGTTGTTATGGACTGAATTGTGTCTCCCCAAAATTCTTATGTTGAAGCTCCAACTTCCATGTGACTACATTTGGATATTGGGCCTTAAAAGAGGTAGTTAGGGTGGGGCGCCTGGGTGGCACAGTCGGTTAAGCGTCCGACTTCAGCCAGGTCACGATCTCGCGGTCCGTGAGTTCGAGCCCCGCGTCAGGCTCTGGGCTGATGGCTCGGAGCCTGGAGCCTGTTTCCGATTCTGTGTCTCCCTCTCTCTCTGCCCCTCCCCCGTTCATGCTCTGTCTCTCTCTGTCCCAAAAATAAATAAAAAACGTTGAAAAAAAAATTAAAAAAAAAAAGAGGTAGTTAGGGTTAAATGAGATTATGAGGGTGGAGTTCTGATTCACCCTTAAGTAAAGGGAAGAGACACCAGGGAGGCATGGGCACAAGGAAAAGGCATTGTGAGGACACAGCAAGCTGGCAGCCTTCTGCAAACCAGAGAAGCCTCAGTAGAAACCAACCTTACTTGCACCTTCTTCTTAGGCTTCCAGCCTCCAGAACTGTGAGACAATAAATTTCTGGGGGCACCTGGGGTGGCTCAGTCGGTTGAGCATTCGACTTCGGCTCAGGTCATGATGTCATGGTTGGTGAGTTTGAGCCTCACTCAGGCTCTTTGCTGTCAGCACAGAGCCTGCTTCAGATCCTCTGTCTCCCTCTCTCTCTCTCAAAAGTAAATACTAAAAGAATCTTTAAAAAAAAGAAAATAAATTTCTGTTGTTTAAGCCATTCAGTTTGTGGTATTTTGTTATGGCAGCCCTAGAAAATTAATACATATGTATATACTACATTTTGTTTATTCAATCATTTGTCAGTGGACATTTGGGCTGTTTTCATCTCATGGCTATAGGAAATAATGTTGCTATGAACATAGGGGTACAAATATCTCTTCAAGACCTTGCTTTCAATGCTATTGGATTTGTATCTAAAAGTGGAATTATTGGATTGTGTGATAATTCTATTTTTAATTTTTTGAGAAAACTCCATACTGTTTTCCAAAGAGTTCTAATTTCTCTACATCCTCACCAATATTTGTTATTTTGTGTTTTGTTTTGTTCTTCTAATGTAGCCATACTAATGAGGGTGAGGAGATCACTCATTGTACTTTTGATTTGCATTTCACTAGTGATTAGTGATATTAAAAATCAGGGAACACCTGGGTGGCTCAGTCGCTTAAGTGGTGACTCTTAATCAGTTCTTGATCTCAGCTCAAGAAATGTGATCTCACAGTTTGTGGGATCGAGCCCTTCATCAGGCTCCATGCTGACAGCAAGTAGCCTGCTTGGGATTCTCTCTCTTTCTCTCTCTCTCTCAATCTCTCTCTCTCTCTCATTCTGCTCCTCCCCTGGTCACATGCTTTCTCTCAAAATAAATAAACATTTTTTAAAAATTCATGTTTTCATGTTAGACCATTTGTATATCAACTTTGGAGAAATGTCTACTCAAATCCTTTGCCAATTTTTAATCATGTTACTTGTTTTATGTTGTTGTTAAGTTGTAGCAATTCTTTATATATTCTGGATATTAGCCTCTTACCAGATACATGATTTGCAAATATTTTCTTCCATTCTGTATGTTCTTATTTCTGTTGATTGAGTCTTTTGATAAAGATAAGTTTGATGTAGTTCCATTTGTCCATTTTCACTTTTGTTGCCTATGCTTTTGGTGTCATATCAAAAAAATCATTGCCAAATCCACTGTTATGAAAAATTTCCCCTGTGTTTTCTTCTGGGAATGTTATAGTTTTGGATCTATATTTAGGTCTTTAGTCCATTTGAGTTATTTTTTTTTAATATGGTGTAAGGTAAGAATCCAATTTCATTCCATTGTATGTGCATATCAGGTTTTCCTAAAACTATTTTTCCTTTCCCTATTAAGTGGTCTTGGCACTCTTGTCAAAAAATCATTTGACTGTATGCACAGAGGTGTACTTCTGGGCTCTATTCTATTCAGTCATTCTATATGCCTGTCTTTCAGCTTTGTAGTATGTTTAGAAATCAGGAACCATGAGGCCACCAACTTTATTCTTCTTTTTCAAGATTGTCTTGGCTTTTTGGGGTCCCTGGACATTCCACATGAATTTTAGCATGGATTTTTCTATTTCCATAAAAAGTGCCATTGAGATTTTGAGAGGGACTGCACTGAATCTACAGATTGCTTTGGGAAGTATTGACATCTTAAAAAATATGGAGTCTCTCAGCCCATAAGCAAAAGATATCTTTCCATTAATTTCTGTTTTCTTGCATCACTTTCAGTAATGTTTTGTAGTTTTTAGTATATACATCTTTTATCTCCTTGGTTAGCTTTGAGTGTTTTATTCCTTTTCCATGCTATTGTAAATGGAACTGATTTCTTATTTTCCTTTTCTGATTGTTCATTGTTGATGTGTAGAAACATAGTTGACTTTTATGGGTTGATTTTGTATCCTATTATTTTGTTTAATTTATTATTATTAGTTCTAATACATGTTTTTGTAGAATCTTGAAGGTTTTCTACATATAATATCATGTCATCTTCAAACAGAGATAATTTTATGTCTTCCTTTCCAATTTGGATGACTTTATTTATTTTTCATGGAGAATTGCTCTGGCTAGTAATTCTAGTACTTTGTTGAATGAAAGTGATGAGAGTAGGCATTCTTATCTTATTCCTGATCTTAGAGGAAAAGCTTTGGGTCATTCGCCATTGAGTATGATGTTAGTTGATATCTTTTCATACATATCCTTTATTATGTTGAAGTTATTTCACTTTATTCCTAATTTGTTGAGTGTTTTTATCATGAAGGGGTGTAGAATTTTATCACTGATTTTTTTGGATCAATTGAAATGGTCATGTGGGGTTTTCCCCTTCATTCTGGTAATGTGGTATATTAAATTGATTGGTTTTTTTTGTTCAACCATCCTTGATTTCAGGAATAAATCCAACTTGGTCACAGTGTATAATCATTTTAATATGGTGTTGATTTAAGCTTGCTAGTATTCTATTGGGGATTTTTGCAGCAGTAGTCATCAAAGACATTTTTATAAGCTTTTTGGATGTTTGGGGAAGTTTTATTTTTGTTTTTGCTTTTTGTTTGTTTTGTCTTATAGTATCTTTCTCTGGCCTTGATATCAGGGTAATCTTAGCCCCATGTAATGAATTTGGAAACTGCCCTCTTCTTCAGTTTTGTTTTGTTTTGTTTTGTTTTTGCAAGAGTTTGAGGAGAACTGGTATTAATTCTTCTTTAAATATTTGACAGAATTCTCCAGTGATGTCATGATTCTGGCTTTCTTTGTTGGGAGGTTTTTGATTACTGCCTCAGTCTCACTAGTTTTAAGTCTATGTTGATTTTCTATTTCTACCTGATTCAATCTTGGTAGGTTATGTTTTTCTAGAAATTTATTCATTTCATTTAGATTATATAATTTGTTGCATTTAATTTTTCATGTTGCTCTCATAATTATTTTTGTTTCTGTGGCATTGCTTGTAATGTCCTCTCATTAATTTTGATTTTATTCATTTGAGTCTTCTCTCTCTTGTATTAAACTAGCTAAATATTTGTCATTTTTGTTGATATTTTCAAAAAACTCTAAGGGCGCCTAGGTGGCTCAGTAAGTTGAGCATCTGACTTTGGCTCCAGTCATGATCTCACAGTTTGTGGGTTCGAGTCCCGCATTGGGCTCTGTGCTGACAGCTCAGAGCCAGGAGCCTGCTTCGGATTCTGTATCTCCCTCTCTCTCTGTCCCTCCCCTGCTTGCTCTCTGTCTCTCTGTCAAAATAAATAAACATTAAAGAATTAAAAAGAAAACCTCTTAGCTTCATTGATTTTTTTTTTCCTATTCTCTATTTATCCTTGCTCTAATCTTTCATATTTTCTCTCTTCCACTAGATCTGGGTTTAGTTTGTTCTTCTTTTTCTAATTCTTTGAGGTGTAAGGTTAGGCTGTTGATTTGAGAGCCATTTCTCTTTTTTAATGTAAGCATTTATAGCTACAAACTTCCCCTTCAACTTTGATTTCACTGAATCCATAAATCTATGTTGTGCTTTCATTTTCATTTGTCCTGAGATTTTCTAATTTCCCCTGTCATTTCTTCTTTAACCCATTGGTTGTTTTAAAAGTGTGGTGTTTGGGGGCGCCTGGGTGGCGCAGTCGGTTGAGCGTCCGACTTCAGCCAGGTCACGATCTCGCGCTCCGTGAGTTCGAGCCCCGCGTCAGGCTCTGGGCTGATGGCTCCGAGCCTGGAGCCTGTTTCCGACTCTGTGTCTCCCTCTCTCTCTGCCCCTCCCCCGTTCATGCTCTGTCTCTCTCTGTCCCAAAAATAAATAAAAAACGTTGAAAAAAAAATTAAAAAAAAAATAATAAAAAAAATAAAAGTGTGGTGTTTGTATGGCCAACTCATCTTTGACAAAGCAGGAAAGAACATCCAATGGAAAAAAGACAGTCTCTTTAACAAATGGTGCTGGGAGAACTGGACAGCAACATGCAGAAGGTTGAAACTAGACCACTTTCTCACACCATTCACAAAAATAAACTCAAAATGGATAAAGGACCTGAATGTGAGACAGGAAACCATCAAAACCTTAGAGGAGAAAGCAGGAAAAGACCTCTCTGACCTCAGCCGTAGCAATCTCTTACTCAACACATCCCCAAAGGCAAGGGAATTAAAAGCAAAAATGAATTACTGGGACCTTATGAAGATAAAAAGCTTCTGCACAGCAAAGGAAACAACCAACAAAACTAAAAGGCAACCAATGGAATGGGAAAAGATATTTGCAAATGACATATCGGACAAAGGGCTAGTATCCAAAATCTATAAAGAGCTCACCAAACTCCACACCTGAAAAACAAATAACCTAGTGAAGAAATGGGCAGAAAACATGAATAGACACTTCTCTAAAGAAGACATCCGGATGGCCAACAGGCACATGAAAAGATGTTCAACGTCGCTCCTTATCAGGGAAATACAAATCAAAACCACACTCAGATATCACCTCACACCAGTCAGAGTGGCCAAAATGAACAAATCAGGAGACTATAGATGCTGGAGAGGATGTGGAGAAACGGGAACCCTCTTGCACTGTTGGTGGGAATGCAAATTGGTGCAGCCGCTCTGGAAAGCAGTGTGGAGGTTCCTCAAAAAATTAAAAATAGACCTACCCTATGACCCAGCAATAGCACTGCTAGGAATTTATCCAAGGGATACAGGAGTACTGATGCATAGGGGCACTTGTACCCCAATGTTTATAGCAGCACTCTCAACAATAGCCAAATTATGGAAAGAGCCTAAATGTCCATCAACTGATGAATGGATAAAGAAATTGTGGTTTATATACACAATGGAATACTACGTGGCAATGAGAAAGAATGAAATATGGCCTTTTCTAGCAACATGGATGGAACTAGAGAGTGTGATGCTAAGTGAAATAAGCCATACAGAGAAAGACAGATACCATATGGTTTCACTCTTATGTGGATCCTGAGAAACTTAACAGAAACCCATGGGGGAGGGGAAGGAAAAAAAAAAAAAGAGGTTAGAGTGTGAGAGAGCCAAAGCATAAGAGACTGTTAAAAACTGAGAACAAACTGAGGGTTGATGGGGGGTGGGAGGGAGGGCAGGGTGGGTGATGGGTATTGAGGAGGGCACCTTTTGGGATGAGCACTGGGTGTTGTATGGAAACCAATTTGACAATAAATTTCATATATTAAAAAAAATAAAAATAAAAATAAATAAAAGTGTGGTGTTTATTTTACACATATTTGTGAATTTTCCAGCTTTCCTTCTGCTACTGATTTCTAATTTCACTCCACTGTGGTTGGAAAAGATACTCCGCATGGTTTCAGTTGTTTTAAAAATTTTAAGATACTGCAACGTCAATTAAAATTTTAGGAGTTGTTTTGTGGCTTAACAGGTGCTTGATCTGGAGAATGTTCCATACACACTTGAGAAGAATGTGTATTTTGCTAATTTGGGATAGAGTGTTCTGTATGTCCCTTAGGTCTAATTGACTCATAATGTTATTCAACTCCTCTGTTTAATAACCTGATCTTCTATCAGGTTATTCTATCTGTTATTGAAAGTTTTCTATTATTACTCTAGCACTGTCTATTTCTCACTTCAGTTGTGCCAAGTTTGCTTCATATCTGTAGGACCTCTGATATTTGGTGCATATAGATTTATAATTGTTATATCTTCTTGGCAAATTGACCTTTTTTGTTATTATATAATGCCCAACTTGTCTCTTACAACAATTTTTTAAATTTTTTTAACTTTTATTTATCTTTTTTTAATATATGAAATTTATTGTCAAATTGATTTCCATACAACACCCAGTGCTCATCCCAAAGGATGCCCTCTTCAATACCCATCACCTACCCTCCCTTCCCTCCCACCCCCCATCAACCCTCAGTTTGTTCTCAGTTTTTAAGAGTCTCTTATGCTTTGTCTGTCTCCCACTCTAACCTCTTATAACAATTTTTTACTTAAATTCTGATATTAGGATAGATGCTCCTGCTCTCTTTTGGTTAATATTTGCAGGGAATATTTTTCTATCTTTTCACTTTCTGCATATGTGTGTCTTTAGATCTAAAGTGAATCTCATATAAATGGCATTTAGTTGGAACTTATTTAACTATCAGTTCGGCCTGTCATGTCTTTTGATTAGGAAGTTTAACCCATATATGTTTAAGGTAATCGCTGATAAGGAAGGATTTCTATTGCCATTTTAATTGTTTTCTGTGTATCTTCCAGCTTTCATGTCCCTTCTTTCCTTTCTTACTTCCTTCCTTTGTATTTCATTGATCTTTTTGTGGTGACTCCCTTCTCATTTCCTTTTGTGTATATTTCATAGATATTTTCTTTGTGGTTACTATTGTAATTACATAAAACATCTTAAAATTATAGCAATCTATTTTAAGCTAACAACAACTTAACTTTAATGACACACAAAGACTGCTCTTCTACAGCTCTACCCTCACCCCATTTCAAGTTACTGATGCCACAAATTACATCTTTATCTATTGTGTGCCCATTAATATAAATTTATAATTGTTTTTATGCTTTTTAAAACTTATATATAATAATTAGAAGCAGATTTATGCACCCAATTCAAATGCTACAGGCTGTCTATTTTTTCAAATATTTACCTTTACCAGGGAACTTTACAGTCTCATGTAGCTTCATGTTAATATCTAGCATCTTTTCATTTCAGCTTGAAGGATTCCTTGTAGCATTTATTGTGGGACAAGCCTAGTGGCAATGAACTTCCTCACCTTTTGCTCATCTGGAAAAGTCTTAATTTCTCTTTCATTTTTGAAGGACAGTTTCTAGATATAGTATTCTTGGTTGACATATTTTTTTTCTTTCTTTCAGTACTCTGAATATATCATCCTACTGCCTTCTGGCTTATAAAATTTCTGCTGAGAAATCCACTAATAATCTTGTGGAGACTCTCTTGTATATGATAATTCACTTTTCTCTTGCCAATCTCAAGATTCTCTCTTTGTTGTTGAAATTGACAGTTTGATTGTAATGTGTCTTGGTGTGGGAAATTTTGGGTTTATCCTACTTGAAATTATTTCACCTCTTGAATTTATGTCCATTTATTTTCCTCAAATTTGGAGACCTTTCAGACATTATATCTTCAAGTAAATTTTCTAGCCCTTTCTCTCTTCTCCTTCTGGGACCCCCATATTTATCTGTTTGATAGTGTTCCCTAAGTCCTTTAGACTCTCTCACTTTTTCCTGATTCTTTTCTTTTTTTGCTTCTCTGACTTGATAATTTCAAGTGACTTGTCTTCAAGTTTATTGATTTTTTCTTATGCCTGATCAAGTTTACTATTGAGCCCCTCTAGTAATTTTTTTAATTCAATTACTGTACCTTTGGGCTCCAGAAATTCTATTTGGTTCTCTTTTACAGTTTCTTTTTGTTAATATTCTCATTCTGCTCATGCACCTTTGTTCAGATTCATTTAGTTACCCATGTGTGTTCTCTTTTATCTCATGCAGCATTTTCAAGACAGTTGTTTTAAATTCTTTGTCAACCAATTCAGAGATCTGTGTATCTCTAGGGCCAGTATCTGGTGATTTGTTTTATTCTTTTCACTTGTCTGAGTATCCCCAATTCTGTTTCCGTGTATTCCTTGTGATTTTTTGTTGAGGTTTGAGCATTTAACTAAACAACCTCTTTATAGACTGATTTTGTACAAGGGAAGATCTTTACTAATCAGCCTACCTTGAGATCCTGGGAGCTCTCAAAACTTTTTGTGGTATTCATAGTCTCTGTGCTTGTGTGTATAAATAGCAATATATTGCTATTTATATAGTGTCTCAGGAAGGGTGGGAAATGATGGCCTGAAGCTTCTTACACCACCATCTTGCTCACATGACCCTCATCTATTGTTTTTTACACAAAGGTGAAAAGGCAATTCAATGGAGAAATCATAGTCTTTTCATTAAATTGTCTGTACTAATTGGGTATACATATGCAACAAAATGAATCTTTACCCATCCTTCATACCATGTACACAAATGTACAAATTGAATTATAAGCAAAATCATAAAACATACAATGATAAAATTTCTAGAAGAAAGGAGGAAAATCTCTGTGACCATGGGTTAGACAAAGGTTTTTTGGTATGATACAAAAACGTGATCCATAAAGAAAAATCTGATAAATTGGACTTCATCAAAATTTAAAACTTCTACTCTTCAAAAGAAAAGACATTTAATATAGTAGATTTTATGTAAATTAGAATGAATAGATGATATTGGTGTGAACTTAAGGTTTTTAAATATATATAAATTAATATGGAAATAAATATAGATGCAAACGTGTAAATATAAATTCCCTAACTCATCACTGTGAAGGCCTAGGATAGTGACGCCCCAGTATCAATAGTCACACCAGATCTTCGTTTCTAAATACCATTCTTCTATAAAAGGACCAGGGGTCCTTGAAGAAATGATTTATTTTGGGGCAGGATGAGGACAAGTACAAAATAAATCTAGGTGTTCAAATATTGATGGGGTCATGCCAAAGGGTCACAGAAGACATCTCAAAGGGGCTTCCACTCTTCAAATCTAAGATAATTAGTGCATCAAAATGAGCAATAGTAACAGGTTATAACTAATTTGCTAAATAAGAGATCAATTAACCCATATCAATGGACACAATAAATGAAAGTTTAAGGAGAAATAAAATGTCAACCTAGTCTCAAAGTATCCACTAACCAAGAAAAATTTGTAAGTTACACAGGGAAAAAGAATAACTTTTGGGGCGCCTGGGTGGCTCAGTCGGTTAAGCAGCCGACTTCGGCTCAGGTCATGATCTCGCGGTCCGTGAGTTTGAGCCCCGCGTCAGGGTCTGTGCTGACAGCTCAGAGCCTGGAGCCTGTTTCAGATTCTGTGTCTCCCTCTCTCTGACCCTCCCCCATTCATGCTTTGTCTCTCTCTGTCTCAAAAATAAATAAACGTTAAAAAAAATTAAAAAAAAAGAATAACTTTATAAATCCTAATAGGCAGCCCTTTATTAAACGATCAAAGTTGACATCACCAGTAATGAGACTAGTCATCATGTGCCACCTTAAGGTACAATAAGACACACATTATATCCCTTCTGTCATACATAACCTGTCTAATCATGAGGAAATCAAAGATACATAAGCTGTCTAATCATGAGGAAACGTCAAACAAACCCAGATCAAGGGACGTTTTACGAAATAAGGGGTCTATAATCTTCAAAATTGTCCAAATCTTAAAAATCAAGGAAGGACAGGCACTATTACAGTGTGAAGACTAAATAGACATAACAACTAAATACATAATGCAATCCTGAGCTTCATCCTTTCACTAAAAAGGATGCTGAGAGCAAGTCCGGAAGATGGCGGCGTAGGAGGACGCTGGGCTCACCGCGCGTCCTGCTGATCACTTAGATTCCACCTACACCTGCCTAAAGAACCCAGAAAACCGCCAGAGGATTAGCAGAACGGAGTCTCCGGAGCCAAGCGCAGACGAGAGGCCCACGGAAGAGGGTAGGAAGGGCGGCGAGGCGGTGCGCGCTCCACGGACTGGCGGGAGGGAGCCGGGGCGGAGGGGCGGCTCGCCGGCCAAGCAGAGCCCCCGAGTCGGGCTGGCAAAAGCGGAGGGGCCGGACAGACTGTGTTCTGACAGCAAGCGCGACTTAGCGTCTGGGAGGTCAGAAGTTAACAGCTCTGCTCAGAAAGCGGGAAGGCTGGAGGACAAAGGGAGGGAGAGCTGCTGAGCCCCCGGAAGGCAGAGCTCAGCTTGGCGGGGAACAAAGGCGCTCGCCAGCGCCATCTCCCCCGCCCATCCCCCAGCCAAAATCCCAAAGAGAACCAGTTCCTGCCAGGGAACTTGCTTGCTCCGCGCAAACACCCAACTCTGTGCTTCTGCGGAGCCAAACCTCCGGCAGCGGATCTGACTCCCTCCCGCTGCCACAGGGCCCCTCCTGAAGTGGATCACCTAAGGAGAAGCGAGCTAAGCCTGCCCCTCCCGCCCCCGTGCACCTTGCCTACCCACCCCAGCTAATACGCCAGCTCCCCAGCACCACAAGCCTGGCAGTGTGCAAGTAGACCAGACGGGCCACACCACCCCACAGTGAATCCCGCCCCTAGGAGAGGGGAAGAGAAGGCACACACCAGTCTGACTGTGGCCCCAGCGGTGGGCTGGGGGCAGACATCAGGTCGGACTGCGGCCCCGCCCACCAACTCCAGTTATACACCACAGCACGGGGGAAGTGCCCTGCAGGTCCTCACCGCTCCAGGGACTATCCAAAATGACCAAACGGAAGAATTCCCCTCAGAAGAATCTCCAGGAAATAACAACAGCTAATGAACTGATCAAAAAGGATTTAAATAATATAACAGAAAGTGAATTTAGAATAATAGTCATAAAATTAATCGCTGGGCTTGAAAACAGTATACAGGACAGCAGAGAATCTCTTGCTACAGAGATCAAGGGACTAAGGAACAGTCACGAGGAGCTGAAAAACGCTTTAAACGAAATGCAAAACAAAATGGAAACCACGACGGCTCGGATTGAAGAGGCAGAGGAGAGAATAGGTGAACTAGAAGATAAAGTTATGGAGAAAGAGGAAGCTGAAAGAAAGAGAGATAAAAAAATCCAGGAGTATGAGGAGAAAATTAGAGAACTAAGTGATACACTAAAAAGAAATAATATACGCATAATTGGTATCCCAGAGGAGGAAGAGAGAGGGAAAGGTGCTGATGGGGTACTTGAAGAAATTATAGCTGAGAACTTCCCTGAACTGGGGAAGGAAAAAGGCATTGAAATCCAAGAGGCACAGAGAACTCCCTTCAGACATAACTTGAATCGATCTTCTGCACGACATATCATAGTGAAACTGGCAAAATACAAGGATAAAGAGAAAATTCTGAAAGCAGCAAGGGATAAACGTGCCCTCACATATAAAGGGAGACCTATAAGACTCGTGACTGATCTCTCTTTTGAAACTTGGCAGGCCAGAAAGACTTGGCACGATATCTTCAGTGTGCTAAACAGAAAAAATATGCAGCCGAGAATCCTTTATCCAGCAAGTCTGTCATTTAGAATAGAAGGAGAGATAAAGGTCTTCCCAAACAAACAAAAACTGAAGGAATTTGTCACCACTAAACCAGCCCTACAAGAGATCCTAAGGGGGATCCTGTGAGACAAAGTACCAGAGACATCACTACAAGCATAAAACATACAGACATCACAATGACTCTAAACCCGTATCTTTCTATAATAACACTGAATGTAAATGGATTAAATGCGCCAACCAAAAGACATAGGGTATCAGAATGGATAAAAAAACAAGACCCATCTATTTGCTGTCTACAAGAGACTCATTTTAGATCTGAGGACACCTTTAGATTGAGAGTGAGGGGATGGAGAACTATTTATCATGCTACTGGAAGCCAAAAGAAAGCTGGAGTAGCCATACTTATATCAGACAAACTAGACTTTAAATTAAAGGCTGTAACAAGAGATGAAGAAGGTCATTATATAATAATTACAGGGTCTATCCATCAGGAAGAGCTAACAATTATAAATGTCTATGCGCCAAATACCGGAGCCCCCAGATATATAAAACAGTTACTCATAAACATAAGCAACCTTATTGATAAGAATGTGGTCATTGCAGGGGACTTTAACACCCCACTTACAGAAATGGATAGATCATCTAGACACACAGTCAATAAAGAAACAAGGGCCCTGAATGATACATTGGATCAGATGGACTTGACAGATATATTTAGAACTCTGCATCCCAAAGCAACAGAATATACTTTCTTCTCGAGTGCACATGGAACATTCTCTAAGATAGATCATATACTGGGTCACAAAACAGCCCTTCATAAGTTTACAAGAATTGAAATTATACCATGCATACTTTCAGACCACAATGCTATGAAGCTTGAAATCAACCACAGGAAAAAGTCTGGAAAACCTCCAAAAGCATGGAGGTTAAAGAACACCCTACTAACGAATGAGTGGGTCAACCAGGCAATTAGAGAAGAAATTAAAAAATATATGGAAACAAACGAAAATGAAAATACAACAATCCAAACGCTTTGGGACGCAGCGAAGGCAGTCCTGAGAGGAAAATACATTGCAATCCAGGCCTATCTCAAGAAACAAGAAAAATCCCAAATACAAAATCTAACAGCACACCTAAAGGAAATAGAAGCAGAACAGCAAAGGCAGCCTAAACCCAGCAGAAGAAGAGAAATCATAAAGATCAGAGCAGAAATAAACAATATAGAATCTAAAAAAACGGTAGAGCAGATCAACGAAACCAAGAGTTGGTTTTTTGAAAAAATAAACAAAATTGACAAACCTCTAGCCAGGCTTCTCAAAAAGAAAAGGGAGATGACCCAAATAGATAAAATCATGAATGAAAATGGAATTATTACAACCAATCCCTCAGAGATACAAACAATTATCAGGGAATACTATGAAAAATTATATGCCAACAAATTGGACAACCTGGAAGAAATGGACAAATTCCTAAACACCCACACTCTTCCAAAACTCAATCAGGAGGAAATAGAAAGCTTGAACAGACCCATAACCAGCGAAGAAATTGAATCGGTTATCAAAAATCTCCCAACAAATAAGAGTCCAGGACCAGATGGCTTCCCAGGGGAGTTCTACCAGACGTTTAAAGCAGAGATAATACCTATCCTTCTCAAGCTATTCCAAGAAATAGAAAGGGAAGGAAAACTTCCAGACTCATTCTATGAAGCCAGTATTACTTTGATTCCTAAACCAGACAGAGACCCAGTAAAAAAAGAGAACTACAGGCCAATATCCCTGATGAATATGGATGCAAAAATTCTCAATAAGATACTAGCAAATCGAATTCAACAGCATATAAAAAGAATTATCCACCATGATCAAGTGGGATTCATTCCTGGGATGCAGGGCTGGTTCAACATTCGCAAATCGATCAACGTGATACATCACATTAACAAAAAAAAAGAGAAGAACCATATGATCCTGTCAATCGATGCAGAAAAGGCCTTTGACAAAATCCAGCACCCTTTCTTAATAAAAACCCTTGAGAAAGTCGGGATAGAAGGAACATACTTAAACATCATAAAAGCCATTTCTGAAAAGCCCACAGCTAACATCATCCTCAATGGGGAAAAACTGAGAGCTTTTTCCCTGAGATCAGGAACACGACAGGGATGCCCACTCCCACCGCTGCTGTTTAATATAGTGCTGGAAGTTCTAGCATCAGCAATCAGACAACAAAAGGAAATCAAAGGCATCCAAATTGGCAAAGATGAAGTCAAGCTTTCGCTTTTTGCAGATGACATGATATTATACATGGAAAATCCGATAGACTCCACCAAAAGTCTGCTAGAACTGATACATGAATTCAGCAAAGTTGCCGGATACAAAATCAATGTACAGAAATCAGTTGCATTCTTATACACTAACAATGAAGCAACAGAAAGACAAATAAAGAAACTGATCCCATTCACAATTGCACCAAGAAGCATAAAATACCTAGGAATAAATCTAACCAAAGATGTAAAAGATCTGTATGCTGAAAACTATAGAAAGCTTATGCAGGTAATTGAAGAAGATATAAAGAAATGGAAAGACATTCCCTGCTCATGGATTGGAAGAATAAATATTGTCAAAATGTCAATACTACCCAAAGCTATCTACACATTCAATGCAATCCCAATCAAAATTGCACCAGCATTCTTCTCGAAACTAGAACAAGCAATCCTAAAATTCATATGGAACCACAAAAGGCCCCGAATAGCCAAAGTAATTTTGAAGAAGAAGACCAAAGCAGGAGGCATCACAATCCCAGACTTTAGACTCTACTACAAAGCTGTCATCATCAAGACAGCATGGTATTGGCATAAAAACAGACACATAGACCAATGGAATCGAATAGAAACCCCAGAACTAGACCCACAAACGTATGGCCAACTCATTTTTGACAAAGCAGGAAAGAACATCCAATGGAAAAAAGACAGTCTCTTTAACAAATGGTGCTGGGAGAACTGGACAGCAACATGCAGAAGGTTGAAACTAGACCACTTTCTCACACCATTCACAAAAATAAACTCAAAATGGATAAAGGACCTGAATGTGAGACAGGAAACCATCAAAACCTTAGAGGAGAAAGCAGGAAAAGACCTCTCTGACCTCAGCCGTAGCAATCTCTTACTCGGCACATCCCCAAAGGCAAGGGAATTAAAAGCAAAAGTGAATTACTGGGACCTTATGAAGATAAAAAGCTTCTGCACAGCAAAGGAAACAACCAACAAAACTAAAAGGCAACCAACGGAATGGGAAAAGATATTTGCAAATGACATATTGGACAAAGGGCTAGTATCCAAAATCTATAAAGAGCTCATCAAACTCCACACCCGAAAAAACAAATAACCCAGTGAAGAAATGGGCAGAAAACATGAATAGACACTTCTCTAAAGAAGACATCCGGATGGCCAACAGGCACATGAAAAGATGTTCAACGTCGCTCCTCATCAGGGAAATACAAATCAAAACCACACTCAGATACCACCTCACGCCAGTCAGAGTGGCCAAAATGAAGAAATCAGGAGACTATAGATGCTGGAGAGGATGTGGAGAGACGGGAACCCTCTTGCACTGTTGGTGGGAATGCAAATTGGTGCAGCCGCTCTGGAAAGCAGTGTGGAGGTTCCTCAGAAAATTAAAAATAGACCTACCCTATGACCCAGCAATAGCACTGCTAGGAATTTATCCAAGGGATACAGGAGTACTGATGCATAGGGGCACTTGTACCCCAATGTTTATAGCAGCACTCTCAACAATCGCCAAATTATGGAAAGAGCCTAAATGTCCATCAACTGATGAATGGATAAAGAAATTGTGGTTTATATACACAATGGAATACTACGTGGCAATGAGAAAGAATGAAATATGGCCTTTTGTAGCAACGTGGATGGAACTGGAGAGTGTGATGCTAAGTGAAATAAGCCATACAGAGAAAGACAGATACCATATGGTTTCACTCTTATGTGGATCCTGAGAAACGTAACAGAAACCCATGGGGAAGGGGAAGGGAAAAGAAGAAAAAAAAAAAAAAAAAGAGGTTAGAGTGGGAGAGAGCCAAAGCATAAGAGACTGTTAAAAACTGAGAACAAACTGAGGGTTGATGGGGGGTGGGAGGGAGGGCAGGGTGGGTGATGGGTATTGAGGAGGGCACCTTTTGGGATGAGCACTGGGTATTGTATGGAAACCAATTTGACAGTAAATTTCATATATTAAAAAATAAATAAATAAATAAATAAATAAATAAATAAATAAAAAAGGATGCTGAAACAAACTGGGAAAACTTGAAGTCTGAGGATTAAATTATAGTGATGTACCAATTTTGATTTCCTAAATTAGATGGTTGTATTATAGTTTTTGCAGTAACCACAATATTAAAGGGCAATAGAGCATCATATTAGCGACGTATTCTCAAATAATTTATATTGTTTTTATAACTTTATGAAAGTTTGAGGTTGTTTCAAAAAATGAAGGCTGACTGAATGATTGTTAACAGTTGTTCAGTTAAGGCTCAATGAAAATATAAGCATGGAGTTATCAGAGCCTTTACCAGAAAGAGGACAGGTTGGGGAAGGTGAAAACTGGCAAGACTCAGAAACTGTTGAGATAAAGGGGCAGCAATAGAGGTTGAGACTAAGATGACTGTCAGTTTTCGGGCCTGGAAGATTGAGAAGATATTGGTGCCCTGTTAGAAAAGAGAAAAGTGGAAATGCTTAAGTCAGGCAGAAGATTAGGGTTGAGTGAGGACAAGAATGAGTTCGCTTTTTGGATATTTTGGATATGTTGAGTTGAAAGAGTAGTTCACAGCCTGTTCAGACTCCAGGTTCCTCTGAGGATTTGGATAAGAACAGATGCTAAACACAATATGTGTGTATTGGAGGGGGTTAGATCAATGCTGGGCTTGGCTTGTTCTGGGTCCACCTCCAATAACTGTCTGAATGTGCTGCATTCCCACTTGAGTTATCCTCTTTCCCAGCACCCTGATTGTCCACACCTGTGGGGAATGAGCCTAAATATATAACTGATTATTCTTGGAAGGTTGCCAAGAGTAAAAGCTAAAGCCAGAAACTCCCCAAGCTGTCTCCAGAGCATAATGTATTTTCAGCTCACACAAATCCCCTGTTGCCAAATGATCCATCAATGGCCTGGATAGTTAAAGAGATGGAATGCATTTTGGTTACACAAATGTGTCCTTTGATAACCTTGCTGTTTAGTTTCCTGTATAAAGGCAACTTGTGGCCCCAGTACCTTATCTTGGCATTTGAGAGTCTCTCTACAATTTTGTAGCCCCATTTCCTTTCCTTTTCTAAGTCCCTATTGCAACCAGCCTGTCTCCTTTTCATTGTCAAACTTGTCTTGCATTTTCCCACTTTTGAGAGTTTACTCATCTTGTGGGTTGAAATTCAACTCATCATGTCCATTGAAAACATTGTGCTAGGCACTCCAGAGGCACTGAGTCAATGAAACCATGACCTGTGTCCTCAAGGAATTTGTAGTTACAATAGAAATAGAAGATACTATATGAGGGAGAGGAAAATCTTCATGAAGGCAGATATGCCAGAGGACAGAAATATGGAATCAAGGATGGACAGATGCTTACTTTTACAATTTTATATGAAGACATCAAACCAACCTGTTCCAAAATCTCCCATTTACAACTGGCTGTTCCCACCGCCTGGAGAGTACACATCATGTGCACCATCCTCACCACCCCTCATTCTTCATGCCTCAACTAAAAATAAACACTTTCCTCAGAGTAGCCTTTGCTGGTCCACTCCTACCTCCAACTACACTATGATACACAAGATCTACATTCACGCTTCCTTTCTTTCTCATCAGGGAAAATGTCCAGGTGCATTATAAAGAATTGGAAGCAAATGATTAAAAAAGTCTCAGAATCTCAGAGCCAGAATGGAGCTTAATCTTCCCAGCCCCTTGTGTGCAGATGAAGAAACTGAGGTTCAGATTGGGAAAGTAACTTACCATATTTGGCTTACCACATGGCAGTTCAAATGCTTTTGGTTGCAAGAAATATAAATCTCAACCCAAATTGGCTTACACAAAAAGAGAACCTATTGAATCATGTAGCCGAACCATCCAGGGGTATGTCTATCTTTAGATAAGACTTGATCTGGGACCCCAATGATGAGATTGATATCGGGATTAGTGTCTCTCTCTCTCTCTCTCTCTCTCTCTCTCACACACACACACACACACACACACACACACACACACACACACATTCTCTCTCTCCCTCCCTCTCTCATTCTCCGGCTCTCCTATTGTGGTACCAAAATGGACCCTAAGACACCCCAGAACTACAACTACATATTTCCCCACTGGATTCCATTTTCCCAATAATTCAACCAATGCTGCAGAAGTTGGTTTTATTGGCCACAGCTTGGCCATCACCTGGCTTGGCATGTAGTATACCTCTGAAACCATCACTGTGGCCACTGCAATGGGATATTCAGACTTGTTTGGGGAAAACAGGGCCTAGCCCAAGAGCTGGAGGTAGAATCGGTTCACCCAAACCTCATGGCTGAGAAATGTTGGATGCTATTGTGAAGAGGAGAGAAAATCGATACAATCACAGTTGTCCATGACAGAAAGTTACTGGCAGAGTCAGGCCTATGAGCCTGATTCCCCAGATCTGTTTAATGATGTCATCACATTCTGGAAAAGCCAGCTAAGTTTCTGTGGCACCAAGACATCACTACATAGCCAATGGAGCTTTGCATTCAAACAATTCTATACTGACTCTGGAGTAGCAATGCTGAATTCACCATTCTTCAGGCAAAGAGAGTAACCCCAGGACCTGAGTCCAGACAGAGATGAGGTACAAGAAGAAAAGAAGTGATTAAAATAAGCTACAGACCTAAATCAGGAATGAAAAGTAGAGAACCTGGTAATAATTGTCCCACATGTGCTGCCAATGGAATTGAATCAGCATAATTGATTTGATCTACACAAAGTGAGACAGGTCTTCTGGAAAACTGCCCATGAGTAGATCAGCAAGACCTGTAATTGGCATATTAAGTGAAAATAAAGTGAGACTAAAGGTGGAGTTCTTCCAACCTGAAATACCCGGAGCAGAGACTGTCTTGTTAGAAGAGAACAGGAAGGATGGCAGGTGTGATTTATTCCATGGAAGGAAGAGAGCAGGAAGGATGGCAGGGGTCATGGTTCCCAGCTGGCTCCTTTGGGAATCTTTGTATATTGTATTAATAGTGAAGTTCACACAGAATACATTTTATTAATAGTAACATGCAATTTAAGATGTGCTTATTTCTTGTTTTAATCACAAAAATATTGCATCTGCTAATCCTCTTGGGGATTTCCAAGTCCCATAATGATAACCGCTTTTGGCACAAATACTATCACCAGATAAGCAGGAATGGCCCAAGTCTTTTGATAATTTTCATTTTCGTCATTCTTCAGTGTTCCCTTGGAGAGGAGGGCTATAGAGTTACAGGATAATTTTACCTTATGAGGACCCTTTTTTCTGGCATATACTCAATAAGAAGGAAAATTCCAATTATTTGGCAGATTAGATTCCCTAATCTAGTCCTGGCCTACCTTTTAAATTCAATCTCTCATTTCTCCTGTTCAGTCTCTATTGCAACAAATCCAGAGAAGAGTTTTATACAATTTTCATGTTTGTCTGATATGTTGTCTCATGCAGGCTGTATCCCTTACTGTTCCCACATCTATGGACTAGATTCAGATGTTGGCCTCCAGTTTGTAATCTCTGGATTAAAATTCCACCTTTTTAGTGAAGCGTCCTTTGATTCCCAAGGAGAGGAGATGACCACTCTCTCCTTTGGAAACCTCATCATTTTGCCTCTCTCTCTCTCTCTCTCACCACTTGTTACATGTCCTGCCTGTGATTCACACATTCATCTTATTTTTTATGTTGATCTCTTGATTTCTAAGGCAGATATGACAGGTGATTCATCTCTGTAGTCCCATGATGCCTGGATGGATTTCTTGAAGATAATTCACAGGGCAGAAACTGTGTATATTTTATTAACTGCAGCATCTTGAACAAGTACAGTCAGATACCACATGAAGGATTTGAGGGTGAATAAATGGAGAGAGACTCTGGGTTCATTCTCTGATGGGACTCCATAAAACCTTCTTTTCATTGCCCCATCCCTGAGCCTTTCACTGTGAAGGCTATTTGTCATCTAAAACCCAGAAGAACCTTCACTTACTAAATTACCATGACCCTGGACAGTTACTAATCTGTGAGGCAATTTCAAGCCAACATTCTTGGTGGCACTAATCATCTAGAAAAGTTATTGTGCAGTGACATCCAGCTGGTAACATGCCCTGGAGTGGGATATTCCCAAGAAAGTTGTCTAGATTAAAAAAAAAGACTCTGAAGGCATCAGTTACAGAGTTAGATTCTGGTACTAGGGACCATTTGGGGGTTTCATTTTGTTTCTTTCTCCTGTGCTCCTGCTACCAACTCACACCAGGACTCCAGCTACCCAAACTGACCTACCCCTGTCCAAGGTGATAGTGCATCTCTCCAAAGCAAATGGCATACAGGAAGATCTGAAGACAAAAGACTCTTAGCTTCAGGCAAAACAAACCAGCAACCCATACATGTCATTAAAATTAAAGTGGAAGAGCGCCTAGGTGGTTCATTTGGTTAAGTACCCAACTCTTGATTTTGGCTCAGGTCATGATTTCACGGTTTGTGGATTTGAGCCCCATATCAGGCTCTGTGATAACTGTGTACCCTGCTCAGGATTCTTGCTCTCCCCCTCCCTCTGCCTCCCCCCCATTTCTCAAATTAAATAAATAAACATTAAAAAGTTAAATTAAATTAAAGTGGAATTTAGTGTTGTGTTAACAACTAAAAATATCTATTCTAGAGTTAAGGTTTAAGGTTTAGAACTAGCTACCTTAATTGAGGGACCTTGAGAAAGTTATCTGACCTCTCTGAAGCTTCAGTGAACCTATCTGTAAGGTGATGACAGTGATAGTGTCTACCATATAGAATTGTTTTCAAAATTCAGTGACATCATGCAAGGAAAGCTTCTAGCACAGTACCTGGCACATAATGGCATCAAAAATGTTAGCTGTTATTTTATCTGCTTTTATTCATCATTAGTAGTAAATTTCCTTGTGCTAAAATTCCTGACTGATAGCTAAGAAGAACCATGAGACAGGTTCTTAACCACCATCTTTCCTGAAACTGAAACACTTATAGGACATCAGGACCCCTCTTCTGCCTGCAGGAAGGTGTGTTCTCACACATCTTTGATAGAATGTCCCTTATCTTTTTGTCAGGCCCCCCTGATCTTTCATTCATAGATTCCAAGGATCAGAGCTAGAAATATCAGTTGGAAAATTGTGCCTCTGCATATTTTCAGGTATCATATACAGGATTGAACAAGAAGACCTTGAGAACTTTACTAACCCTAGGATTCAATGCTATCTCTTTTTTTTCACTCTTAATACTTTCTTACAGAAAAATGATTTGACAACATTGAAAAGCATCTAAAACACATTTCAGCTGGTGACTGCTTTGTGAAGCAGAGCATTCTGCAAAGCAAAAATCCCCAAAACTGTTATCTTTGGCTAGTAGAAAAGGATTTCTAGTAAACACATTACCAACACCTATAAAACTCACACTTGAGAAGTCAAAGAAAATTCTATGTAGTAACTCTCATTTTAAAAAGGCATTCATTGAATTGCTAAACTATATGCACCTTGAGCTGGATTAAGTTCAGAAGCAAAATATATTTTTTAAAAAAATACTTGCCTTCTGTCTTTTACTATACCATGCCTTCTGGCTTTGGAATGTGTCTTTTATCTTCTGGGGAGGATAGAATCTCTCATCCTAATCAAAGAGTACTTATTAGATGTGGTGGTATAATAATTTGTGTGCTCTATGTCACACTTTCCTGGAGAGAGCTTCCAAACCCTTGGGATTTCTTTTTTTTTTTTTTAACTTTATTTAAATCCAAGTTAGTTAACATATAGTGTAATAATGGTTTCGAGAGTAGAATTTAGTGATTCTTCACTTACATATAACACCCAGTGCTCATCACAAGTTCCCTCCTTAGTACCCATCACCCATCTAGCCCATCCCCCACCCAACTCCCCTCCAGAAACCTGTGGTTTGTTCTCTGCATTCTTTTATGGTTTGCCTCTCTCTCTGTTTTTTTATCTTATTTTTCGTTCCCTTTCCCTATGTTCATCTGTTTTATTAAATTCCACATATGAGTGAAATCACATGGTATTTGTCTTTCTCTGACTTATTTCGCTTAGTATGATACATTATAGTTCCATCTACCCTTGGGATTTCTTAAGTGATAAGAGTGTCTTTGTTATGCTAATAAGGTGACTCCTGGTGGTTGCTTAAATAGCTTTAGGATGGAACTTGGTCACATAAAAACCAGAAAGGTGATTAAAGGATAGTAACCTTGGGCCAGATCAATCTCTGGAGAAAAATACGGGCCTTGAGATTGAGTTCAATGACATGGGCCAAGAATTTAATCAATCCTTCCTATGTAATGAAACCAAATAAAAAGTCTGGATACCAAAAACATCGTGGAGGTTCCTCAAAAAATTAAAAATAGAACTACCCTTCAACCCAGCAATAGAACTACTAGGAATTTACCCAAGGGATACAGGAGTGCTGATGTATAGGGACACATGTACCCCAATGTTTATAGCAGTGCTTTCAACAATAGCCAAATTATGGAAAGAGTTTAAAGGTCCATCAACTGATGAATGGATAAAGAAGATGTGGTTTATATATATAATGGAATACTACTTGGCAATGAGAAGGAATGAAATCCTGCCATTTGCAGCAACATGGATGGAACTGGAGGGTATTATGCTAAGTGAAATAAGTCAGTCAGAGAAAGACAGATATCATATGCTTTCACTCATATGTGGATCTTGAGAAACTTAACAGAAGACCATGGGGGAAGGGAAAGGGGAAAAATTAGTTACAAACAAAGAGGGAGGGAGGCAAACCACAAGAGACTCTTAAATACAGAGAACAAACTGAGGGTTGATGGGAGTGGGGGAGAGGGGAAAGTGGGTGATGGACATTGAGGAGGGCACTTGTTGGGATGAGCACTAGGTGTTGTATGGAAGCCAATTTGACAATAAATTATATTTTTTAAAAAAACTTCTGGATACCAAAGCTCAGTGGAGCTTCCTGGTTGGTGAACACATTGATGTGCCAGGAAAGTGACATGGCCTAACTCCAGAAGAGGGCATAGAAGCTCTGTGTTCAGGACCCCACCAGATCTCGCCCTGTATAATGAAGTTGTAATTGTAAGTATAACACTTTCCTGAGTTCTAGGAGTCATTCTAGTGAATTATCAAAACTGAGAGTGTTGTGAGCACCCTCAAACTTATAGCCAGTTGGTCATAAGTACAGCCTGAGGACTCCTGAAGTGTGGCTGGGACCTCAAGCTCTGCTTTTCAAGTATTGTAGTGTTAATCAGATGTATTCTGAATGTGCTACCCAGGGGCCAGCTAAAGACCTGGATGGTGATCCACCACCAAAGTTCATTTGTCAAAGTAGTGAGTACACTATTTAAAATCAAATCCACCCATATACATCTTGGAGGTTGGGCCCAGGAGCTCACCCACAACAACTTTGTGGGATCTCTTTCTCAAGCTTCCTGCTCTTTACAACTCCACACTCTCTCCCAGGAGCACATTTCTATCCTCTGACTAGAAATCTAGTGTTTTTGTCTCCCTAGAGTGCTGTGCACTTCTCACCATTGGGTTTGTTTCCAAGGACAAATGGTGGAAGGACATATATATAGAGAGAAGCAATGGATCCTCTCTTACTCTTCAGACACCAGTAGGGTTTGAGAGGAGGATTCATCTTCTTTAGTTTAGATGCCTGCCTGGTCACTGATGCCACCATTGCCTCCACCAAATTTCACTTTCAGGACGGGAGAGAAAAAGAAAAAATACAGGAAGTTTCCCCCATTCTCTGTCTAATACGAACTCCTCTTCCTATGCCTCTGACAAGAAAGGAGAGCTTCTCTTAGAGTGCTTTCTATCCATTCAATGAGCTGCTCCAGGATTCTGATGTGTTGGAACCAACACCAGAATATACGGAGGAGGGAAAAGACAGGAAAATCACCAACATATCAATCTTACTTCAAGTTCATGTTTTCTTCCTCAGTCAGCCTGATATCATTTACTTTTTGGAGTCCTCAGATAGACATGCCATGTATTCTGCCCAGGGCTTTTACTTAACACTCAGTGGGAGAAACAGGATGGAGTGTGTTTACCCCATTGTAACTAGAAATACTTTGTGTATTTCTAAATTTTTGTATAAATTGTACCAGACTGTATCATTCACTTAATATTTTATTTAATTGCATATTACCATATTATCTCATATACACACATGTGTTAACTGCATTTCCTACCAATGAATGTTTGTTTCTAACTTTTTACTATTGCAGCATTGGAATTAACACTCTTGTACATATTTTCTTGTGTCCATTGTAAGAATTTTTCTAGAACATGTGCCTAGAATTGTCATTACTGAGTAAAGAGATATATTCTATGTATTATAAAATACTCTCTAAAGTAGTTGTATCTGTAAGCACTCCTATTGGCAATGGATAGTCATTCTCTTTTCTTCCCCCACATCCTTGCAAACAAATGTTATTAGATTTTTAAAATAATTTCCAGTCTGATGGGTGTGAAATGGTATCTTACGATTATTTTATTTTGTATTTCTCTTTTAAATCATTTTATGATTGCAAAAGTATATACTTACATTATAAAAGTAATACAGTTAATGAAGAAATACAAAAAACTTGAGACAAAATAAACAAGTATGAAGAAGGTTTTTTAAAAATCTGATACACCAAACTAATACAAGTGAAAATCTCAGAGGGGGAGGGCCAGTGCTTAGAACTGAGCACAGTGGTCAAAGGGGATTTAGCTCTTTTTTTTTTTTTTTAATAAAAAATGGTGTTTCTGGGTATCTCGGTCAGTTGAGTGTTGGACTCTTGATTTCAGCTCAGGTCATGATCCCAGGGTCATGGGATCAAGCTCTGTGTCAGGCTCCATGTTTAATGTGAAGCCTGCTTAGGACTCTCTCTTTCTTTCTCCCCCTCTGTCCATCCCCCACTTAAGCTCTCTCTAAATTTTTTTTTTAAATGTATTAATGTATTTCTTATAATCAAAAATGAATTTACTATGTGTGGTGACAGATGTTAACTAGATTTAGTGGTGATCACTAGCAACATATACAAATATCAAATCATTATGTTGTACACCTGAAACTAACATAACTTTATATGTCAAATAGATCTCAATTTTTAAAATTAATTGAAAAATAAATTGTGATTATTTTGTTTGGCTATCTTTCCATTTTATATGTTATTATGTGTTATGTTATTACATAGATATGAATATACTATATTTGTAAACCAAAATCTTGAGTATTAGTAATCATGTCATAATAATTTATTTTTTAAAACTTTGTAAATGTTTTTAAAAATCTTGGGGCGCCTGGATGGCGCAGTCGGTTAAGCGTCCGACTTCAGCCAGGTCACGATCTCGCGGTCCGTGAGTTCGAGCCCCGCGTCAGGCTCTGGGCCGATGGCTCGGAGCCTGGAGCCTGTTTCCGATTCTGTGTCTCCCTCTCTCTCTGCCCCTCCCCCGTTCATGCTCTGTCTCTCTCTGTCCCAAAAATAAATAAAAAACGTTGAAAAAAAAAAAATCTGCTAACAGAAGCTTTAGTTTTTAAGTTGAGACATAATTGACATTTAATAGTGTGTAAGTTTAAGGTATACAATGTGTTGATTGGCTACATGTATATGTAACTTTATGAATTTATATGTAACTTTACGCTACGTTTATGCAACTTTAAAGAATATGCAACTTTAAAGAATATAATATACTGTGGTTGACTATAATCATAGTGCTAGGCATTAGATCTCCAGAACTTAGTCATCTTCTAACACTGTGACCAACATCTCCCCAATTTCACCATCTCCCATTCCCTCAGTTTCTATGATTCCCATGTAAATAAAATCATACAGCATTTGTCTTTCTCTCTGACTTATCTCACTGAGCATAATGTCCTCAAGATCCATCTATGTTGTCCCAAATGGCAAAATTTCTTTCTTTCTCATGGCTGAATAATATTCCAGCGTGTGTGTGTGTGTGTGTGTGTGTGTGTGTGTGACATCTCCTTTATCCGTTTATCCATTGACAGACACTTAGATTGTTTCCATATCTTGTCAACTATGAAGAATGCTACAAAAAAAAAAAAACATGGGAGTTCAGATATCTCTTTGAGATATTGATTTCATTCCCTTGGGGTGTATGCTCAGAAGTGTGATTGATGGATCATATGGCAGTTTTATTTACATTTTTTGAAGAACCTCCATACTCAAACGGTTTTAAGGAACCTTTCCTTAATGGCTATAGCAATTTACATTCCTACCAACAGTTCACAAAAGTTTCTTTTCCTCCATGTCGTCACCAACACGTATTGCCTCTTGTCTTTTTGGTGATAACTATCCTAACAGGTATGAGGTGACATCTCATTGTGGTTTTGATTGACATTTTTCCTGATGATTAATGATGTTCAACATCTTTTCATGTATCTGTTGGCCATTTGTATGTCTTCTTTGGAAATGTGTGTATTCACTTTCTCTGCTCACTTTTAAATTGGATTTTGGGGGTTTGTTGTTACTGAGTTGTACAAATTCCTTATATATTTTGATATTAACCTCTTATCCAATATAAGGTTTACAAGTATTTTCTACTATTCCATAGGTTATCTTTTCATATTGTTGATAATTTCTTTTGCTATGCAAACCCTTTTTAATTTGATGTAGTCCCACTTCTTTATTTTTTCTTTGTGTGTACGTGTGTGTGTGTGTGTGTGTGTGTGTGTGTGTGCTTTTGCTTCCTAACCCAAAAATTGTTGCCAAGACCTTATGTTTTCTTCTAGGAGTTTCATGGTTTCAGATCTTATGTTTAAATCTTTAATCCATTTTGTGTTAACTTTTGTGAGTGGTAGATAAGATTGGGGTCCAATTTCATTCTTCTGCATGTGATTGTCCAGTTTTCCCAACACCATTTATTTAAGAGACTATCATTTCTCCACTGAGTATACTTTGCTTCCTTGTCAAATATTAGTTGACCACATATGCAAGAGTTTAATTCTGGGCTCTCTATTACATTCCACTAGTCTATGTGTCTATTTTTATGCCAGTACCATACTGTTTTAATTATTTTAGCTTTGAAGTATAGTTTGAAATCAGGAAGTGTGATACTTCTGGCTTTGTTCTTCTTTCTCAGGATTGCCTTGACTATCAGTCTTTTATGGCTCCATACAAATTTAGAATTTTTTTCTATATCTGTGAAAAATGCCATTGGAATTTTGATAGGGATTGCAATGGAGATAGCTTTGGATAGTGCAAACATTTTAACAATATTAATTCTTCTGACCCATGAACATAGGATATTTTTCCATTTGTGTGTGTCTTCTTCAATTTCTTTCACCAAAGTCTTGTAGTTTTCATTGTATAGATCTTTTGCTTCCTTGGTTAAGTTTAAGTACTTTATTGTTTTTGTAAATATCTTTAATGGTTGCACAAAGGCCCATCTGTGTATGTAAGTTATAATTTACTAACCATTCACTCCTATTCACTCCTAAAGGGCATTGGAGTTAGTTTCAGTTTTACTTCCTTGGCAGGGGAAATACCACTTCAAAGAACATCTTTGTCAACATTCTGGATAGTTTCCTTAAGTTAAATTCCCAGGACAGGAATTAACTTATTGAAGCATATAAACATTGCTAAGGCCTTTGATATATTCTGTCTTGTTGTTTTCAGAAAGATTGGGTCGCTTTAACCAGCAGTACATGAGAGCAGCTTATCAGGATTGGGAAGTTTTACTTTTTAACAATTCTCCAATTTCTTTTTTTAGGTTTCTCAGAAAGGAATTCTATAAAATAATTCTTTAATTTGTCTAAGATATAGCTTCATTATAGAAAGAAGAAAGGTGTGTGTGTGTGTGTGTGTGTGTGTGTGACAGAGACAGAGACAGAGAGAGACAAAGAGAGAGATAGACACAAGAGAAATAGCACTCTTCTCCCAGCTAAAATAATGGCAGTGGGCAAACATTGAGTGAATCAGCTCCCAGGAAGGGCAGATAGAATAAAATCACTTACTTCTTGGCAGAAAGCTTTGTTTTTCAACTACATATTAGTTCAATTGTCATGTTACTCTCTTAATCTGAGACCACCCTCCAAGCCCCAGCCACGTGTAGGCACACAAACAAATGTTGTTGGTGTTGGCATCTGAGCTAAGTCCACTTGCTCCATCCTGCAAGAGAGTGGAAGAACCTGGAACTCCGTCCTGTATGGGGAACTAACCTTTGTCCCAAACAACACAGAACACTCATTTTATTTTACAAGACATTTTAAATACCTTGAGAAGTGCTTTTATCAAATGGTTGAATTCAAAACATTGTTTTATATTGTATAAACAAAAAACAGCTTTTTGCCCCCCAAGAAACACACTCACAATTGGTTTTTGTGGTGCTTGTCATTGCTGGCACCTTGCTTTTTTCACATAATAATGCATGCTAGTGATTATTCCATGACAGTACAGAGATGGAGACCTCATTGCTTTATTTAGAAGCACATTTTTATATCGAGGTAAAGCACACAGAACATAAAACTAACCATCTTAACCATTTTAACTGTATAGTACAGTAGTGTTAACTATCTACACATGGTTGTACAACGGATCTAGGACTTATTTATCCTGCAAAACTGAAATTCTGTATCCATTGAACAACAGCTTCACTCCCCATCCCCCAGGCCCTAGTAACCACCATTCTACTTCACTACAGGTTATTTTTGAAACATTCAGATCATATGAAAATCAAGCATACCTAAAATGTAGTCACACAAAGCAATTCATCATTCTAGAAGCCAGTATACACCACTGAACATAGACCCACTTTGCAAAGATGAAAATAATTTGTGAGTTTACTACTGAGAATCCTGTTCACAATAATACTTCCAGTTTTTCACTATGCATATTTTTAAGTTATTGAGATAATAACATTTAGATAATTTTTATCTTGCTTTTTTACTTAACTTTTTAATGGAAGCATCTTACCTGCCTATCATCACTCATCATAGTGCTATTTTTAATAGCTGCACTATATATTTTAATTTATTCTTTGTCTTTTGTTATCTGGAGCGTTCCTATGAGGGAGGTACTTTGCTCATGTCCATTTTACAGATGAGACTGTTGCACAAAGTTTGGTATCCTATGTCAGGGATGAAAAAATTCATGACCTAAATAGTGATCCTTGACTGCAAACTGTGATTTCCATAGAAACTGAAGAATCCAAATAATCACTGTTTTAAAACCTCAGTTACCTTGTTTTAGTCGAGCTCGTGTCCATTTCCATGGAAACAGAAGTGATAGCAGCAGAGGAGTGAGAATTGGCTTTAGTGAGCGTCAGAAACAATTGCTGCCTGAGAGCAAGACTGTCGCTTCCTAAATTGCACCTGCCCAGCCCGCGGCATAAGCCACACAGCTGGAGTTTATAGATTATTGACTTTGGAAAGTAAAAAGACTTCTGCCGTATTTGACACCCAACTCCCCAGCTGAGCCTCACCAGTCTAAATAATTTAGACAAAATTAGATATTTGTTTTTATCCCAAAGTTTGCAGAGAGACTATGTAGCTGTCACCAACATTTTTAAGACAATTGATGACATTCTACTTCATTCATATGAAAAAAGCTTACTTTTACCAAAATGTGCTTACTATTAGGTGACCTGTGTTCTGCATACAGCAACAGAGGGTAAGAATTTTGTTAACTATGGTTTCACTTTAAGAAATGATCACCTCTAACTTCAGGCACAAATATTTTCACGTTTTACCACAGAAGATTTAAAACGTCTACTAAACTAGATGGAATAAAGCATGGATTGGCAAATTTTGTCTCACAGGGCAAATCTGGCCTGCCACCTGCTTTGGTAAAGTTTTATTGGAATGCAGCCACATTTACACACTGTCCATGATTGCTTCCCTGCTACAAGAGCAGTGCTGGGTAGTTGCAACCAAGATTGGAGTCCTGAAAGCCTGAAATATTTACTATCTGGCTTTTTAACAGGAAGTGTACAGGCCGCTGATCTACTGAACCCCATCTATCCATCACGCAGCTGGAGCAACTCTCAACACATGAGAGGTGCACATGAGCAGGCGAGCTCTTCTAAGTCTCCCATTGTGCCATTTAAAAGGCACTCATTGATTTATACAACATAAATACCAAGAGTTAAAAATAGTTGCAGCTACAAGGCATGATAATTAAATCAAGCAAATGTTGGGATAGCAACGTGGTCTTGCTGTCATCTCTCCCGCCCTCTTGCCTCATATCCCTCTAGTCTTGGCCTGAGGACAAAAGAGGGGATCAGAACCCAGGTCTGAGAGGATGTAAAGGTACTTCAGAGAGGTGCATGGCAGCTCAGAAGGGCAGGAAGAACTGAAAGCGAAGAAGGACATCTCCAGAATCCTCTTTGCCTCACTGTAAGCTCTAGGATCCTGCCCAGCACACACTGCCAGCTCTGATTTCAAGATTCCTTTATGCCAAAACTTAGTATAGGCACAATGAGCCTGGTGGCGTGTGAATAGAACACCCAGGCAGCAGAGGAGGGCTCTGCTCTGTCCCCAGCGCTGTGCAATGTTGGGCATATCATTCACCAGCTCTGGGCAAATCAGTCCATGGGAGACTTGCTTTATCACAAATAAAGTGGCATCATCCCCGCTCTCAAAATTTGGAGGATCAGATGGGAGGGATGTGCATAAATGTGCTTTTTAGAACACTGCAGTTTGCCTCCTTGGTAGGGAGGGACAGCTTGTTGAGACCATCCAAAAGATACTCAAGACTCTGGAAGGAAATAAACTAACAACAACAAGACAAAGGGAGAAAACCCTTCCTTTGTTTTCCCCATGTCTTTTAACTTTTTTCAATGTGCTTTTAGACTTATCCATTTATTTTACCCTCAGATCCTGCCTTTAAGGCATGTAGGCAATTTATCTAAACCCACATTTTATAGATGAGAAATATGAGACACTGAGAAGTAAGCGCCATTTCTCAAGGCCACTTGAAGGCATGATAATGTTCACAGCACAGACGGCAAGAGCTCACCAATCAGACCTAGATTTCTGGCTCTAATACATGCCATTTCTGTCTTCTGGAACAAATTTCTTAACTCCTTTTTACCTCTTTTGTCTCTTCTGAAAAATGTGGATAATAGCTAACAGGTACTTAACAAATATTTTTTCCCAAAATGTCTATCTTGAGGGGAAAAAGCTTAACATGGTTTTTGTTTATGTGTTTGGGGTTTTTTATAGGAGAGGTATGTGGGGGAGACATGAAAGCAGAGTTCTGTCCTATCTCTGGGTGAGTTGTAAACATAGACTACTGCTTTGAATGACAAAGAAATATTCAGCATTTAAGAGAATCCTCTGTTCTGTTCTTGTCAAAACAGCAGCTCTAAATTATTAGACTACTTAGCCTGAGCTACTAAATGGACTTGACTTTTGGAAACTTAGTCTTCACCCAAAACTTGAGCCTGATGACTTTTGGATTGGCTGAGTAAGGTGATATTCCCATCCAAAAGTTACTGAGGCATCAGGAATTCAGGGATATTCCTGCTCACAGGCTATAGGCCTCCCCAGCCATGATACCCTCCTTTTGGGATGCAGAGATTCTACAAGTTCCATGACAAAGATACCCAATGCAAACAGAGGCTAAGGTAGACCCACAACTGCTGTGGCACAAAATTAGCAGGACTGCAGGCTAGCACATAAATGGCCATGCACACAAACTATCAAAATCTTTCTCATCAACCTTCTGAGTCACATCTCTGCATTTTGTTTGCAATGGTGAGATTTTCTCCTCTTCAGCCTATTATCCTAGCATTCATTTGTCCTGTCAACACATCATAAATTGTTTATAATGCATCGCGCCAGAACAGCACTGAAGTAATGAGAATAAATAGATCCTGATAGACATATTGCTACCCACCAAAATTGAACTGTTAAATAGCTCATGAATATTTAGAAAGTGTTGACTTGCTTCTCACCTCACAAGGCATTTGGGAAATTTTGCCACAAATGGGGATCTGCTGTTAGAAAGCCATGGAGAAGCGAGGAATAGAAAGAGTTGGGTGTGGGGCAGGTTCTAGGCTCTGTCATTAACTGGAACAACTGGTTGTGAGTTTATTTAGCAAGTCCCTTAAACTCTGTCTTTTAATTTGCTAATGAGAAAAGTACCTCTAAGGTTTATTCTAGTTTTGAAATTCTAATTCTGGGTGAAATAGAGTCTTCTCCTCTGGGCCTCATGTGCCACAGCGCTTTGGGCCACTTGTTCTAGGCCAAGCCAACCAACACTGTGATGACCAACTGAGCCAAACTCAGCCTCAGCCTCACATGGACAGTGCCTTGCCTCAGGACTGCACTGCCTACCATCAGCCTCTTGTCCTGGGACTTCTCCACTTAGCACTGAGGTAAAAACACCCACACTGAAAGTACAAGGGCATTCAAGCCCTATTGGTCAAACATTGGACTGATGGGAGATGGGATCTGGCAGAAATTCTCCCTTACTCACCCAGGTGGATTATTTTAAGAAACATCTTTTTGTTTAGCATTGTAGAAGATGGCCCCATGAGATAGAGAAACCAGTTACACTTAGTAAGTGGTGGCCAGTTTTATTAAGACACCCTAATACTGGCTTTCTCTCCTCTGCCTCATTACCTTTGTCCCTCACTCCTGCTTCTTGGGATTTTATTCTCTAATAAAGAGTTAGTCCTTGAGCTTTGTCACAAGCTTTGCTCAGGGGAAACTGAGCTAAGATACTGAGAATATTCATGGATCAAATTAAGCAATGTGAGTTTATGATACAATGGAAATACCCAATGTTCTCTACTTGATTTGTGACATTGTTAGAACAGAGCATCATTGGGCAATTTTGTCTATCTACCTAGAGAAAGAGATAAAGTTCCTTTCAGAAATTATCTTTAAATGAGGCAAGAAAAAGACATGGACTTTGTCATCACTGAGATTTCTATCTGAGTGGGGGGAAATAGCCAATATTATTTCTTTCACTGCTGCCTTGGTTGGCTTGAACCCAATAAAACAATGATTCTTACCACTAGCTACCTCAGGCTTTGCCTGTCCTTACCATCACCATTCACTGCCAGCATATCTAAGGTTTTGATGTTGTCTATCTTTTGAAAATAATTCTGCCTGAAATTCTTAGACATTTCTTTGTGGCCTCACTAGGTTCCAGGTCATGAGAGAAAGTACAAGTTCCATTAGAAAACTGAATTCTAAGATCATACATAAAATGACCTCACTTCAGTATACTTTGGGTTATTGCCTTGGGTCCTGAAGATGCTCCCTGAGTTTGCACAAATGCATATTTTGATGCTTTGGTGCTACTATTGTCCTCTCCCCTGTATGCTTTCTCCTGTCTCAGACCCCACCTTCTTCTGGTTATAAACCTTGTTCCCTGCACAGGTTTGTGTATATGACTCAGGCCAGGCCAGTCTTAATGCTTTAACCTACTCCTTAAGCCAGAAATTGGTCCAGGGAAAGGTACTTGACCCAATCTAGGTCAATCAGAGTACCTCACTATTGTTTTTTTTCTTTTTTAATTTTTTAAATGTTTATTTATTTTTGAGAGAGAGAGAGAGAGAGAGAGAGAGAGGAAGGGGCAGAGAGAGAGGAAGACAGAGGATCCAAAGCAGGTTCTACGCTGACAGTAGAGAGCCAAATGTGGGGCTTGATCTCACCAACTGCAAGGTCATGACCTGAGCTGAAGTCAGACACTTAACCAACCACCACCCAGGTGCCCTTGTCGTTTTTTCTTAATAGAACTGACATGAAAGACTCCCTTTTTCACTTTTTCACTTTTATATAAGTTTCAGAATTGTGATCCTAGAGTTTCCAGTAGTAGCATGATCACTGCCAAAACTTTTCTGATAATGCAAGAGAATAAAGCCAAGACAGAGAGAAAAACAAAGAGATGAATAGAAGAAGGCAAAGTCTTGGTATCAAGTCTTCAGTTCCAGTCTGAGTTTTGCGTATTCCTGCAATGTTTTATTCCAGTATCGTGTTACTAAATCCCTTGTTTGCAGCTGGCTGGAATTGGGTTTCTGTCACTTGCAATCAAAAGAATCTTGGTTAATATAGATGTGTACAAAAAACAAAGCCCTTTCTCTACTTTAATACACCTTGCTATTTTTTTCTTCTTTGTGCAAAAGAATGAATTTGATGTAGAGATAGCAGAACCTTTCAGCTACCCTGTGAATTAGTTAAGCTGGATTTATGGATCATCTTTGGACTCTGATCTGTCATTCCTTTTTTCATGCCATGTACAAGTTTTATTTAGATGTCTACAAAAAACAGAATAGGAAGCCATAGCTTAAGATGACGAAGAAAAGTCAACCAAGCCAGTTTGTTCTGCTTTCTAATGCAAAATTTTGTCTGTGAGTATAGCAGATGGAGGAAAAACCCAAAATGTTCAAGTTTTATTTTTTTCTGATTCAGACACATTGTCAGGTAGATAGCCCATTCTTATTCTTTGGATGAAGGCTCTTCACTATGGACTTTCATGATCGTTTATTCTCATATCTTTCAGAGGCACAGATAACTGAGTAATTACACAGCATGGAATATCTAATTGTATTCAATAATTACATGGGAAGTTGCAGTGTGGAAAATAAAGAGTTACCAAAATAACACTTTGTTTCTGACAAAATGAGAGGAAAGTATAGTTCTGACTCCAGCAGGAGCAGCTGCCTGCCATGAGGCTAGTGCCCTTTCTGCTCATGTGGGCAGCTCTGCCGCCCATGTGCACAGATGTGAAACCGCCCAAGACACTCTGAGAGCTGACTCTTGTGGCTGGGACATGTATTTCTCTGAAACAAATTATGTAGGCTCCTTTCATACTGAAAAAGGTTGTGTATCAAAAAATTGATTCTCAGACATCTGTCATTCTAGCTTCTGAAAAGTTTTCTTCAAAGATGTAAGCACTTCAGTATGGGGCCTTGCAGCTACCCTTCCTGATGTCTTAGTTATCCGGCTCTGGTGGACCTGCCGACCATGTGCTCTGGATCCCTGTGTGAGCCCTTTGCTCCAATAAACAGCAGGAAATCAAAATCCTTTACATTTGTATAGCACTGTCTGTCTTCTTGTCAAATTCCTTCCATTTTACTGTTGATTTCCACCCTATTTGGTTTATAAAGCAAGGATTATTATCACCATTTGATGGAGAAGAAACCTGTGGACCATGAAAAGGTCCAGGATGAGTTAAGATGGATCCTAACCCATACAGACAGCATGATATCCCTATTGCTACACACACACACACACACACACACACGCACATCAGTGGGAGGTATCAATTAGTAGTGATTATCTCCTGCCTGATTATTTCCCCCTGGAGATATGAGATTGTTCTCAGATCTTTCTTATCTTCACCATGGTTAATCCACCACTGAATAAAAAATTTAACTGTATTAATCAAAGTGTGAATCTATCTGTGATCTTCTTCCTTCCTGTAATCACTAGCCAATTTACAGCTGACTATAAATTATGTCAAACTTCACATCTTCATAAGAAGAAAAAATTCATAATGCTAGGCTATACCAGTCTACTTTGAGCCTCAGGATTCCTAGCATTGGTGTGTTAATTGCACAAAACTTAAAGTACCAAAAAGACCTTTAGAATATTCTTCTAAAGATGGTATAGAGTTAAGTAAGAAAATGTAGATAAGGCACTGGATGGTCACTGAAAAAAGCAATTCTCTTCAATTATTATTAAATAAATACCAGCAAAATATTACCAAATATTTTGCAAAAAATACTACCCCCAAATATTGCAAAGCCTCCTCTCATAAAATGTTTAAAGTCATTATGGTGAAACCTATCAAGGAGAAAACAAAGGCAGAGATGGCAGTTGAAGGCCGACATCCAAAATGAGGGAGGACTAGACCCCTGAGGGGTCTTGATATATCTTTGTAGTTTTGCACAATGAGAAATGTCACCACACAATAATAGTACTAGAGGGATGGTGTTCAGAGATATCCCCACCTGCTCTGATGAAGCTTGGTGTCCACTAAGGGCCTAAGGTGGGTCTACCACTTAATGTCTGTGGGCCAGGCAAGCTGTGAGAAACTAAAACCTGAATTCATCAGACAGTGGGTCAGCAGAGAGATGCTGTCCCTGCTGCTCACTGTTCCATGACTTTCTAGCTAACTAGTTATTGTTCTTCTGGGTGCTTAGAGACCATTTCTGAGAGACAGTAACTCACTAGCTTCAAAAGAAAAGGAAAAGAGGTGCTGAGTAAGGTTGTAAAGAAAATGGAAAGACAGTTTTCTGCTCAAAAAAGACAGTTTTAAAATGAGGGAACAGAGAGAGAGGGGTGAGAAAGAGAGAGAAACAGCCTTTATTTTCTTCATGTTTGGGGCATTATATTGTATATATTCAGATTGTCATTGTTGGTGTCTCAAGTCAACCCACATTGAGACAGAAGTGCCAGGACCATGCATAGATGCAGTAGGTGGATATCTACATAGTGTGATTTAAGGAGTGGGCAAGCTCCAGACCCTAAAATAGTTCTTCCTCTGGCTTCACAGGGCACATTAAGTAGTGATTGCTTCATGTTCCTCTCTGTTTAATGCAAATAACCGTGGGAAAGATAATGTATTGTTAGTCATTAAGCATTCATGTGATTTGCTTATTTCACCTCCCCACTAGATTCCTAAGAGATCCTGGTTCAAGATTACCTTGATTGGGGGACCTTGGTGGCTCAGTCAGTTAAGTGTCCGACTTCGGCTCAGGTCATGATCTCGTGGTTCATGAGTTCCAGCCCTGTGTCGGGCTTTGTGCTGACAGCTCAGAGCCTGGAGCCTGTTTCAGATTCTGTGTTTCCTTCTGTCTCTGCCCCTCCCCCACTCTCTCTCTCTCTCTCTCTCTCTCTCTCTCAAAAATAAAGATTAAAAAAATTTTTTTTAATTAAAAAAAAAAGATTTACCTTGATTTAGGTACCTGTTTGTGATCTTGGGTAAGTCCATTAGCCTCAACGTGCCTCAGTTTCACCTGTTATACAGACACCATTGTTTGCCCCATCTGCCTCTTAGGACACTTGTAAGAATTGAAGGAAGTAATATATAAGTAATAAAGCAACACAGGTACTAGTGAGTCATCATAGCTGGAATTGGAACAGCACTGGAAGCCTGAAGGAGAAGAACCTAAAAGGCAAGAACCACTTTTACAACCGAAGGATGCTTCCTGGACACATACATATTGTCTTAATAGCAATACCTTGTAATTCGAAGAAAGAGCATTGAATTTAGAAACAGAAGGCCTAGATTTCAAAACTCTCAAACAGGAAAGTAATAAAAGATCATGAGAAGGAAGTAAAGAAAAGAAAGATTCAAATGGCCTCAAATGCTTTAAACATATCCAATCTCACCAATAATGTAAGAAAGGCAAATAAGAATGGCAAGATGTTATTTCCAACCATAAATTGTATTTATTTTATTTTATTATTTTTTTTAAAATTTAAATCCAAGTTAGTTAACATATAGTGTAAGAATGATTTCAGGAATAGAATTTAGTGATTCATCACTTACATAAAACACCCAGTGCTCATTCCAACAAGTGTCTTCCTTAATGCCTATTGCCCATTTAGCTCATCCCCCACCCCAAAATCCTGCCAGCCACCCTCAGTTTGTTCTCTGTATTTAAGAGCCTTTTATGGTTTGTCTCTCTTTCTGTTTTTATATTATTTTTTCTTCCCTTCTCTTATCTTCATCTGTTGTGTTTCTTAAATTCCATATATGAGTGAAATCATGATGTTTGCCTTTCTCTGACTTATTTTGCTTAGCATAATGCACTCTAGTTCCATCCACGTCATTGCAAATGACAAGATTTCATTCTTTTCAACTGTTGAGTAATATTCCATTGTATATATATACCACATCTTATTTATCCACTTGTCACTCAATAGACATTTGGGCTCTTTCTATAATTTGGCTATTGTGGATAGTGCTGCTATAAACATGGGGGTGCATGTGCCCCTTCGAATCAACATTTTTGTACCCTTTAATACCTAGTAGTGCAATTGATGTGTTGTATGATAGTTCTAGTTTTAATTTTTTGAGGAAACTCCATACTGTTTTCCAGAGTGACTGCACCAGTGCAAAAGTATTCCACTTTCTCCGCATCCTTGCCGACATCTGATGTTGGCTGAGTTGTTAATGTTAGCCATTCTGACAGGTGTAAGGTGGTATTTCATTGTGGTTTTGATTTGTATTTCCCTGATGATGAGTGATGTGGAGCATTTTTTCATGTGTCAGTTGGCCATCTGGATGTCTTCTTTGGGGAAGTGTCTATTCATGTCTTTTGCCCATTTCTTCACTGGATTATTTGGTTTTTGGGTGTTGAGTTTGATAAGATCTTTATAGATTTTGGATACTAACCCTTTATCTGATATGTCATTTGTAAATATCTTCTTCCATTCTGTCAGTTACCTTTTAGTTTTGCTGATTGTTTCTTTTGCTGTGCAGAAGCTTTTTATCTTGATGAGGTCCCAATAATTCATTTTTGCTTTTGTTTCCCTTGTCTCCTGAGACATGACAAATAAGAAGTTGCTGTGGCCAAGGTCAAAGAGGTTGTTGCCTATTTTCTCCTCTAGGATTTTGATTGCTTCCTGTCTTACATTTAGGTCTTTCATCCATTTTGAGTTCATTTTTGTGTACCCATAAATTAAAAAAAAATTTTTTTAAATAGTAATACTCACAGTGTATGAGTATTGAGGAAAATGAGGTGCCAATAGCTATACAAAGTGGACTATTGGATCAAAAGAACTTAAATTGTGTGACCCAGAAATTTTTCTTTCAGAATTTTTCTTGAGGAAATAAATAGGAATATGTATAAACATTTAGCTATGAGAGTTCTTATTAAAATATTGCTTATAATCACAAAGACAATAGAAATCATCTAAATGTGCAACAAAAATTGGTTATATAAAGTATGGTATAAACCCACAATCATATAGTATTCACCTCTTTTGAAAAGCTGTGAAAATATATTTACTAACATAAAAAAAGTATCTAATAATTTTCTAAGTGAAAAATATGGTTGTAAAACAGTGTACACAATATTAGATCATGTATCTTCTTTCCATCTATCTATGTATCTATATCAAGGAATATTAATCAAAATGCTAACAGTAGTTCTTTCTGGGTGTGGGAAATGTTTATCTGTCTTTTTGAAATTTCCACAATTAACTTTGTTTACATATGTAAAAAAATAGTTGTTTTAAGGGACATCTGTCAAGATGAAAGAAATTCCAATCAAAGTACAGGTTTGTAGATTCCAGCAAAGGATTCCAAGCGTATAAAATGTGGGGATAGCCACCTTCTTTACAAAGTTTACAAAACTCTCAGGAAGAAAACTAAGATATGTGTGAAAAGAGTTTTGAAACCCATAAATCTCTCTGTAGCATCAAAATGGATGATGGCAGAAATGTTATTTCCTATCAGTTGCCTGTTGAAAGAAAAATTGTTTCAGAACCACGAACAGTGAAGCTACTCAGTTACATTGAAAAACTTGGCCATACCAAAGCAAGTGAAGGAAGTTTTAACCAGGTTTTAAGTGCAGGTGTGTGTCATTTAATGCAGGAACTTATTTCATTAAAGTGGCTACCCAGAGTGATTTGTCAATCCACTCAGTCACTAAAATAACCCCTCTCTTCATAAGCATCTGCTACTCCTACCTCTGGTGTGAATAGGTAATGGCTGGCAAGAAATCTTATTATGCAGGGCTCTCTGGGAGCCTCATAATAGAGAGGACAGGATGCTCACAAGGAATTTGTTCAACAGCAACAGCAACTACCTTTACCTCCTCAATAAAATGTGGTTCATTGCTTCATGTGAACACAATGAATTCCATAGTACAATGCTGCCACTGGTGTTGTACAACACCACCCATGGAGGGGCCCCCAAGCACCTTGAAGGGAACAGCGACACACATTTGTCAGTTCTCAGACTCCAACTACAGCTCCAGATCAGCAAGGCATCTGGTACCAGAGCTAAGAAAGTGTCTGCACATCTAAAGATGAGGGAGAGGTGATGGGCTCCCTTCAGAGATATTCTCTGACTTCCAAATTTCTCCTCCCTTTTCCTGCTTCTACAAAGATCTGGACTTCACTTTTGAAGATGTTCATTCATTTCAAAGATGTTTAATGAGCACCTACTATGTGCCAGGCAGTGTTCTGGGCATGAGAGATACCAGCAGTGAAGAAGAAAGATAAGGTCCCTGCAATCAGAGAGTTTTACATCCTAGTGGGAGTTGACAGGTAGCACACAAATAACAAGATAATGATAAATGTTATAAATAAATGAAAAGAAGATCAGCAAATAGAGAATGGCTTGGAATGGAAGACAGTTTGGAGTTAGGTGATAAAGGAAGACTTCTCAAAGTAGATCTGAAAAAATGGGAAGGAGGCAGCCATGGAAAATTTCCAAGGGAAAAGCATTCCAGGCAGTAGGAATGGTGGATGTGAGGCTCTGAGTTGTGAATGAGTCCGGTGTGTTCAGGGAATCAGGTTAGTAACCTGACAGTAAGAAGACAGTGGGATGAGTTGGAACCAGGGAGGCTGGCAGAAGCCAGATCTTGTAGACCTTGTAGGCCATGGTGTAGAGTTGAAGTGTATTCCAAATGCAATGGGAGGCCAATTGGGAGGTTTTAAGATGGGGAATGACACTTGTGTTGTTGAGCAAACATATTTCAGTGACTTAAATCACACAAACATCCTTGATGGGTGTTAGCATCTTGATTGGAATCTATTGATCATATTCCTTTTCCCATTCCCATTGCAGTCCAGGAGGGGTGAAAGCACTGGATGTCTGAGGTTCTGAATGCAGGGAGAAGTCTTTCAAAAGGCAAAAACACATGTGCACCTGAGACCAAACAAAATTGCCAAGGACAGACCTTGAAAACAGATCCTCCAGCATGGTGAGAGAGAGAGAGACAGCCTTGGAATCAAACAGTACTGAATTCCAAATCTGATCCCTCAGCCCTCCTACCTACTAACCTTGGGCAAACTCCGTCCTTAAAAGTTGATTACAAAAGCACATAATATAGGTATCACTAAAGTGTTAGAAACTGAGTGTGTTCCCTCAAAATTTATATGTTGAAAGCCCCACCCCCAATGAGATAGTATAAGAATGGGACCTTCGGGAGGTAATCAGAATTAGATGATGTCATGGGGTTGGAGTCCTCATAATGGGATTAGTGCCCTTAGAAGGGTCACCAGAGAGCTTGCTTGCTTCCCCTCTCTGTTGTCCACCATGTGAGAATACAGTGAGAAGTTAGCAGCCTGCAATCCAGAAGAGTGCTCTCACAAGAACCTGATGGTGCTGGCACCTGGATCTGGGACTCTCAGCCTCCATAACTATAAGAAATACATTCTCATTGTTTATAAGCCACCCAGTCTATGGTATTCTGTTATAGCAGCCTAAAGTGGTGAACACTTGGAGGTGTACTGGAATTTATCTTGATTATCCTTGTGAATTCCTGAATTGGCTACTGCACTAGAGGAGTGCTCTATGATTTAATTCAATATCATAACAACTGAGTGTTTACAATATGCCCAGAACTGTGTTAGGTGAGGGGGTTTCAAAATGAATGAGGCAGCAATAACAGCCACATGCTTCCATACACACTATTTTTCTCAGAAAGTGATGAAATTTTGGAAGCAGGCTTTGGCAAAGAAATCTTAAGCTAAAAATAACAGAGTGGATATTCCAAGCATTTCTAAATGTCTGTGTCACTCTCCACCAGTATGGAAGAGTATTGCTTTTTGGGATATCTTCTTGTTCTGAATTAATTAGCAAGGTGAGTTGGAATCCACATTTAATTCTTAGGGCATTTGGCAAGATGGCAGGAGTTCTGCAGTGTAAATTGTTTACAACTGATGCTAATGCCTGCTCATTTGATTTAATGTGTGGTGTGCTATTCAATTGCTCCTGGGGAGGTGGGAAGGGGGAGGATTTCTCCTAATAGTCAATTTTGTCCATAATTGCAATGTCTGCCTGCCAAATGAATTCACAAATATTAAAAAACAATTCTATGAAACAATGAATTGAGGAACCTGGAGAAAATTTGCCACAACATGAACAGGAATGTGGATGAAGAGGCAGAAGCTATATAGACTGCTAGAGAGAAGACGCCCTGCTGGAGTTGAGGGTCAAAAGTGAGGACCGAGTCCCAGGAAGGATTAGAGACAAAGGAAGTTATGTTAATTATAAAGAAAAAAATTGAAGGGAAGGAAGGAGGAGAGAGACTGTCCTTCTAACAAGAACTCTCCCACAGATTCTACCGGCCTTCCAGTGCCCCACCATAGCCATCCACATACTCAAAGCAAGGGAAATGCATTGTTGGGATGGAACATTCAGGGGCAAACACCACAATGATCGGATGTCTGACCAACTCCACATTTGCTACCTCAAGTAAACAATTGGCACCTAGGTCCATGAATTAAAAATCCCGAACATACTTTGGCCCCCACTCCCAACCACAGCCTTGTCCTCAGTGACTTCCACTGATCTAGAGTAAACAGACTCCCATCCTTCTAACTCAGCTAACTAGGACAAAAACATGTCTGGCCATAGCCATCTTTCCTGCAAAAGTTGGAATTTTTCTTTAAAGTTTTTAAGTTATCCTTTAAAAATTAGCTAATCATGCCATTTGCATCAACATGGATGGAACTGGAAGGCATTATGCTAAGTGAAATAAGTCAGTTAGAGAAAGACAGATATATATTTTCACTCATATGTGGATCTTGAGACACTTAACAGCAAACATGGGGGAAGGGAAGGGGAAAAAATAGATACCAACAGAGAGGGGAGGAAGGCAAACCATAAGAGACTCTTAAATACAGAGAACAAACTGAGGGTTGATGGAGCAGTGGGGGAGAGGGGAAAATGGATGATGGGCATTGAGGTGGGCACTTGTTGGGATCAGCACTGGGTGTTGTATGTAAGTGATGAGTCGCAAGAATCTACCCCAAAACAAGGAGCACGCTGTACACACTGTATGTTGGCCAATTTGACAATAAATTATATTAAATCAATCAGTAAATCAATAAAAAATTTAAAAGTAATAAAAATTTAAAAAATAAAAGTTAGCTAATAGAGGAGACCAAAATGTTAATGTTTTCTGTCTTCTCCTAGTTTACCACTAACTATTTTATTTTCAGACTTCTGTCTGACAAAACAAATATGACTTTAAATAAGTGACACCTTAACAATCATTACAAAAATATCAATCAGGACATGGGTGAGGAGGTGTGACTATTTGGCAGTGGTCTTGGGGCTACTAACAAAATTCCAAAAATGACAAAAGAATCTTCAAGAATCTGTGGAGGAGATCTTGGCATCTGTGTCCAAGGAAGTATCTTCCAATGTAGTGAAAATATTGGGATGGAACTCTAAGCCCAAGAACATTTGTCTTAGATCATTTCTCTGGAAAATAGACTCTGGAGATGGAGATTTACATGCTGAAAATGTATTTATTAGACAGTGTCTTAGGAATGAATACCTGTTAGGAGTGAAGGAAGGAGGAATGAGCAAGGAGAGAAGCTGAACTTTGTTGTGGATACCAAAAAAGGCCTCAGCTGGCTCCATGTGGAGCTCTGGTGCTGGGAGGACCCTTCAGCATTGTTCAGTCTCCAGGTAAGTGGGCTGGACCTCATTAACTAGTCAGTGGATGAGGGATACCTTCAGGAAGGGGCATGAACTTAGAGGAGGGCTTTCTTTGGCTGGGGACAATTCTCAGAGAGTGACTCAACTTAGAGCCAATGGCTGCCACACTTTCAACAGCTGGGGGAATGGCTTAGTCCTAAAGTGCAGATCTGGGCTGCAAGCCAGGGCATTTGTTATATCACTGAGGGCCAGTAGCATGCCTGGTTAGTCTGGGCTGGGAGTCTGCCCTCACAGATTGCCTTCAAACATTTGAAATTTCCATCCTGCCTTCTTTCCTTGGATGAGATTCTTTTCCAGACAGTAGTCTGATTACTGATCCAAACTACATCTCTTACACACATTTCTATTCTCACTTTCTCAAGTTTCTCTTGTGGAGAGAAAGGTTTCATGATCTAGTGCATGTTGGCTCTCTCCTTATCCTCATTCCTCCATTCTAACAGCACTCAAAGGGTTTCTGAAGTTCTTGGCATTACACTCAGTCTGGGGCTTGCAAAGATAAAGAGGACACCAGCCGTCTCCATGAAGAGCCCACAGTGTGTTGAAGAAACAGTGAAAAAAAGATTTCAGAACAATGTGGCAAGAGCAGTGATAAATGTCATGAACAAATTTTTTTAGAAGGAATGACCAACTTCTGCTCAGAGAAAGCTTTCCTCTGGAACAGATGTTGAATATTGGTTTTGAAAAGTGAGTTGTGGTCTTCCAGATGGGGAGATGGAAGTGAAATGTGAAGCAGGGCATGTACAGAGGTATGAGTAGGGTCTAGAGTCATTTAGGTTAGGGTTTGGGACCTATAAAATTTAGCATGGCTTGGGCATAGGGTGTGGAGTATCTGTTGTGTCAAGCTAATAAATTCATATTTTATTCTGTAAGAAATATGAAAGTAATGTAATGGAGGTTTTCAAGTAGAGAATGACAAAATTTGATTTTTTATTCTTAAAATATTTAGTGGAATTGTGAAGTAGGGATATGAATGAAGGGGAACTTGCAAAAGGAGATCAAAAAAGAGACTTGTCACATTTTTATTACTAGATACTCAAAATACAAAAAAAAAAAAGATAATGTAATGAACATCTTATCCATACCAGATTCAACAAACCTCAACTTTTTAAGATATTTGCTTCAGGTCTTCTAAAAAGAAAAAAGAAAAAACTCAGAGACCCTGTTGGAGCCTCACTTGTAGCTCTCCCCTCAATACGGCCCTCCTCTCTTACTCAGCACCCTCCAGGTGAATGGCCTGTGATAGGAGACTTGGAACAATTCAGGGTGAAAATATAAGGGGTAGTTTAAGACAATGGCAACTATATAGAAGATAAGAGAACAGATTCAAAAAGTGTCTATATTATACACCTGAAACTAATATAACACTGTATGTTAGCTATACTGGGAAGAAAATAAAATAACATATAAAAAATAAAATAGAATAAAATAATAAAATAAATAAAATAAAATAAAATAAAATAATAAAATAAAATAAAATAGAAAAAAAAAAAAAAACACAAAGAAGCCTCCTGACGTGGAACTGACAAAATTTGAGGTGGATAGAATAAATGAAGGAGAAGAGGGTTGTCTGTGTCCTTTCAGGCTCCTATAACAGAATACCACAGACTACATGGCTTATAAACAACAGAATTTATTTCTCACAGTCTGGAGGCTGGAAGCCCAAGATGGTTGTGCCACCAGATTTGGTGTTTGGTAACCGCCCACTTTCTGGTTCATAAACAAAGCGGTCTCACCTTGTCCTTGTCCTTGTCCTCACATGGTGGAAGGGACTAGGGATTTCTATGGGGTCTCTTTCATAAGGCCTTAATCCCATTTATGAGGGCTCTATGCTATATTTCAACACTTCCAAAGGCCCCATCTCCTAATACTGTCATCTGTGGGAGTTAGGGTTTTTAACATAGGAATTTGTGGTGTGGGGGTGGTAAAGGACACAAATACCTAGACCATGGCAAGGAAGAAAGGATAATTTCTAAGGTTTGGCTTGTTTTACAATATAGCCTGTGATACCATTAATGAAACATGAAAATGAATGTGGCAAACCAGATTTGGAGAAAACAATGAAGAGTTCAGCTTGGGGTAGTTCTGGAACTCAAAAAAGAAGTCAGGGCTAGAAAAATGTTTCTGGTGTCCACACGGAAGTGATGTTCTAAACTTTGGTCACCTGTACCTTCTGTCTCCTTGTTTCAAATTTTTTCTTTATTGCAAACAGTATATAAATGTAGCCTCAGAGAGAATTGATTACCAGAACTGGAATTACAGAATTATAGGGAAAGGAACATTTGGCATCCGGGATTCGAACATACTTATGTGCAGGGATTCCTTTTGCAGCTCATTCTTGCCAGAATCAGCTATTACCATTTTGACAAACATTTACTAATCCAATAGGCAAAGAATGGTTCTCTTACTGTTGTTTAAATTTGCATGTCTTTGATTATACAGGAAGTTGCACATTTTTCCATATGTTTGTTTACTGCTTTGCATTTCTTATTTTGTGAATCATCTGTTCATGTCCTTTGCCCATTTATCTAGTTCAGTTTAAATGTTTTCATAATCAGTTTTAGGAGTTCTTTATATAACAAAGCTATTAACCCAATGTCATATGGCTTGCAAATATTTTTTCTCAGTGTGTTTGCCTTTTCATTTGACTTGTGGGTTTCATTTTTGCTTTACATACATATATTTTTTCATACTTATTCTTTTGTTTAAGATCTTTATGCACTCAACTTCTGAGCATGGTATGTAAGACCCTTTAGGGTTTGGTCCTTCTGCTTCTTCCCTGGAAATTCATCCCACAAAAAAATGCATGCTGTAGATGTCCTCAACTGCCTCCTGCTGTGTAAATGCAAAAAGCTCTCTCATACTTCTAGTCCACAACACATATGCCCAGAACACATTTCCTGCCCCGTCAACCAAGATAACTTCTGGTCCTTCAGAATCCAGCTCCATCATCACCTTTAAGGCAGCGCCATGAAGTGGTTGGTGCATGAATTCTGGAGTGAGAGGTTCTTAGTGGGATTCCCAGCTCTACAATTTCTTTACCTGTTAAGTGAGAATAATAGTGGTTACTCAAAATATTAAACATGGAGTTACTGTATAACCCAGAAATTCCATTCCTAAGCATAAATCCAAGAGAAATAAAAATATGCCTTCAAACAAAAACTTATATACAAATGTTCATAGCAGCATTATTTACAATAGCCAAAATATGGAAACAACTCAGATGTCCATCAATTGATGAATGGGTAAACCAAAATGTGGTATATCAACAAGATGGAATATTATTCAGGCACAGAAAGGGCTAAAATTACAGACATGCTACAACATGGGTGACCCTGGAAAACTTTATGTTAAGTGAAAGAAGTCAGACATTGAGAGCCACATATTGTATGATTGCATTTATATGAAATGTCCAGAATAGGCAAATTCATAGAGAAAGAAAGCAGAGATTACTGGTTTTTAGGAGGAATGGAGAGTGACAGGATTTCTTTTGGGGTGGTAAGAACATTTCCAATTAGATAGGGTGATGGTTGCACAACATTGTGAATGTACTAGAAGCTACTATATACCTTACTTAAAAATGCTTAAAATAGTGAATTTCATGTTATATAAAATTTACCTCCATGAAAAGAGAGTGCCTATTCCATAGTGAGATCATGTGACTGAAGGAAATTGAGTGTGTATGGAGCACATGGTATGGTTGGTCTGCTGTGCCAAGCTAACAGGGCACTTGGCATAGGAAATGGCACAGAGTGAGTGCCATCTCACTAAAAAGGGGACACACCTCTTGAAGCACTATTTACACTCCTATAACCCAGCACCTATATGCATAGTAGCCTTTGCTTTATTTGTCTGGGGACTCCTTATGAGAAGGACTGGGTTGTGGTCAGCTATATGTCCCTGGTGCCCAACATGGGGTCTGGAGTATACATTTATTATTAGATAAGCTTAGAGAGTAACTGGGAATGAATCTGGATCTAAACCCCAGGAATATAGATGTCTGGTGACTATGAGTCTGAAGGGCCATCTGGAATCCCAGAATTGAGACAGATCAAAGATATCACTTTGTAATTCCAACTTTTATTACAGGAAGAAACCAAGACCTGAAAGGTTGTATAATATACTCACTCAGGTCACATGGGGGATGGAAAGGGAGGACTCCTTTCTGAGCACCACCCCCTCTCACACACATACACTCAGCCCCTATAGGACTATGATTACTATAGTGGATTAAATTGTGTCTCTGAAAAATTCATATGTTGAAGCCCTAATCCCTAATGGGACTATATTTGGAGGGAAAGCCTTTAAAGAGGTCATTAAAGTTAAATGGGATCATAGGTGAAGCCCTAATTCAATATAATTTGTGTCTTTATAAGAAAAGGAAGAGATACAAGAATGTGTGTTCACAGAGAAAAGGCCAAGTAAGAACACAGTGAGAAGGTGCCATTTGCAAGCCAAGGAGAGAGGCCTCAGGAGACATCCACCTGCTAACACTCAGGTCTTGGACCTACAGCATCCAGGATTGTGAGAAATAAATGTTTGTTGGATAAGTCACCCAGTCTGTGGCATTTGTTATGGCAGCACAAGCAGATTAATATGGTCACCAAGAGGCTGTTGGATGCCTGCTCAGAAGTGTCTTACCCCAAGAAGAAGCCCCAAATGTTGAATCAAGGTGAAGGCAAATGCAAAGGGAGTGGAGTCTCCAGATGTTCCTATTCTCTTCCTTTCCTCTCACCTCCTGTCTTAGCCCACATCTGTGGCCTCTCTGACTACAGGAACATTTCTCTGGCATTGCTTAATGAAAGGAGAGCTGGCTCTGTGAAGAGCCAGGAAGGAGTAAGGTGGGACATATCTGAAGGCCAAAACCAACGTCCTGGCTTGTAATTCAGAGCAGCTTCCTCCTCCCACCCCTAGGGTGACCTTCTCCCTGTGAGTGGTTAATTAATCCCATGAATGGTTTAAGATACAGGCACTAAATTAAACAGATCATTTTCTATTGCAAATTCTCCTACTGTCTTAGTTACTTTTTATGCCTGAAATTAGTTTATTTTTAGTTAACACATTTTTTAAAAAAAAAAACAGAATTAAATGCAAATCCTTAACAGAGCTTGTCTGACTCCTGTAATGCTTAACTACATAAAATTTTCAATGTATTATTTATACCAGATACACTGCAGCTGAATTTTACATGTAAATGTTCAGAATTCCAAGTTCCTTAACTGGAAAAAAAGAAGAAGAAGAAGAAGAAGAACATTTTCACTGCCACTTGCTTTCTCTCATCTTTTATTAAAGAGTCTGTTAACACTTTAAAATGTGGCCCTTATACACACCAGAGACTCCAAACCAAGTTAACATCTTGCTTTAATTCACAAAAGAATGAAAATTCAACATCTTAAACATGTTCAACCTGTATGTAAATGCTCTAAGTGGAGAAAAATCAGCAAGAAATGTCCTGGGTCCTGAATAAGTACTCTCCTTACATTTAGGAAGACAAGAAAAGCTTGGCTTCTTCTAATAGCATCTATAATCTGTGAATTTGTACACTTAAAGTCAATTATTTAAGTCCTAAGTATGTGGTGAGACTCAATGAGAAATCAAACAGATAGACTGAGGCTCAAAATCTTCAGGCCAATTATAATCATGGAAGCAGTGATGCCAATGAGAGGCTAACCTGCCTCATAAAGAAGAACCAGGGCGGGGAACAGCACCCACCATGCTGCAAGGAGAGGCAGAGCCAAGTTTCAGCAGTCAGTGAGCAGGGCTGGGTTGTGGGGGAGGAAGTCAAGAAATACCTCCCATCCCTATCCCCCACACTGAGAGAGAGAGAGAGAGAGAGAGAGAGAGAATGAAAGCCACACAGTTTCTGGAGAATGGGCTTGCTTGGGGTAGAGAATGGCTCTCCTAGCAGTTCTTCTGATCAGGAGAAGGAAGACTCAATTCTAGGTCACCTTTTTGCTCCAGCCATGTGATCCTGTTGTGTCCACATGATCTCAACAACCATATGAGTCTGTCTTTAGTCAAAGTGGTGATTGTTTGATGTTCCTTGAAATTCTGAGTTCTAGGAGTCTATGAGTTTGCATTAGGACCCTACAGCACTACAATAGGAGGATGCCAGGGAGATTCCTCTCTCTCCCTCTGACAGGTGATGGTATCCCCACAGGCCCCAGGAGTGACAGTCCTCAGAGGCAGTTTCTTCCCCAGCATGTGAAGACAAGAAGGACTTCTGAGTAGGCTGCATCCCTGGAGAGAACCGTCACTGTGCTGTCAGCTACTCAGACAGCATTTCCTGGAGGAGGTGGGTTGCAGGAGCAGGCAGCTAAAGAACTTTCAGTAAGAGTGAATGAAAAAGTCAAGAAGTCACAGAGAAGCCTGATGCAAAAGGGATGGGACTTTCTCCATAGAGGTAGAGAGGCTAAGAGATCAGACACATGCTGTAGGGAGCAGCTCCTGAGGTCAGCATGCTCTACAACCAGTGCAGGGCACAGAGGCACACGGATTCACATGGGGAGGTGTGTGTGTGTGTGTGTGTGTGTGTGTGTGTGTGTGTGTGACCAGGCTGAGTGCACTCAATGCAAAAGTGGTCAATTGTTCCCAAAGGGCGAAGACTTGAACATTTTACTCCCAAGAGTCACAGGAAGGAAGCCCAAAGGGCTAGAAAGGGACCTTCCTGAATCATCAAAGTTCATGAGCCTGGAGAAATGAAAAAACCCTATAATTACAAATACTAATCTAATAATAATAACAATCATTTAATAGCTCATGTTGAAGCACTTATATATGAAGAAATATACAAAGCACATTAGGTTTGTTTTGTCATTTGACCATCACAAAATTACTAAGATATAGATAATATTATACCATATTTTAGATGACAACCTGGGGACATGGATGATTCAGTAATATGCCCATGACAACACAGTCAGGAAATTCCCAGACTGAGGTTTGATATCACAGAATCAAAGAGAATTTGAGTTTTAATCCTTATAAAAATTCTTTAAGCTTATTGTCATTGTTACCTCCTGCTGAGTTCCTCCTATACTTGCATAATAATACAAGTATGTGGGTGTCTGTCTTAAGAAACAAGAAGGTGGGAGCTAGGGAGGTGTTGCCTTCAGGCAGCCAATTTTGGGTAAAGAAGTATTCCCTTCGTGGGGGGTAAGGAAAGCACTGGGCAGAGACTCAGGGGCAGGATAAATAGTTACACTATCCATAAACTGTGTTCACAGCCCCCTTTCCTCAGATTAAGACTTCATTAAAATGGTAGAAACTGTTTACTACTGGGCTGCTCTAGCATACGAAGTCCAGAAATTTGGGGGTTGGATCAGTCCTGGTCTGTTTGGAGCTGAATGTTTGTGTCTTCCCAAAATTCATATGGTAAAGCCCTAACTACCCCCGTACCATGGGGTGGTATTAGGAGGTGGGGTCTTTGGAGATAATTAGGTTTAGATTAGGTCACAAGAATGGAGCCCTCAGGATGGGATTAGCACCCTTAGAAGAAGAGAAAGAGACAAGAGACCTCTCTCTCCACGTGCTGGCAGAGAAGAGATCATGTGAACACACAGCAAGTACACAGTCATCTGCAAGCCAGGAGAAGAGCTCTCACCAAGAACTGAATCATCCAGCGCCTTGACCTTGGACTTCCCAGCCTCCAGAACTGTGAGAAATAAATGTGTGTTGTTTAAACCACCCTGTCTGTGGTATTTTGTTATGGCAGCCCAAGCTGACTAAGCCAGGGTTCTTGGCTGTGAGCAACAAAAACAGAGAATCTGTTGAGGATTCCAGGACAGTTGTAGAATCCGTGCAACAGTGAACTTGGTAAAGCAGGAAACAAGAGGGTGTCACAATGCCAGGAGATGGGCATCAGGAAGCACAGCACCTTCTCACATCTGAAGAACCTACACAGGACAACAGTCACCCTCTCTGTGTGTTCTCTGCTCTGAGTCTGACTCCCAAGAAGTCATGTTCCATTGGCCAGTCCCCAGAAAACTAAGGTGGGGAGAGAAAGGCTCTGTCCTCAGTTTCTGCAATGGACACAGGACCTGAAACAGGCCTGTCCCTAAGGCAGCAAAATCCTGGGAAAGAGGAAACTTCCCGAGGAACCTGGGTGCTATTGGACAGGGAGATGAATTCTGGGAGGGCAGAAGTAAGAACACACAACTCAGATGTGAGATGTGAATGAACCTGAGCTGGGAGAGTCTGCTGCAAAGGCGAGCACCATCCTCCCTTGTCCACCCATCAGGGATGTAACCCCGCCCACTTCCAGATGCTGGAGCCTCTGAGTCCACAGGAAATCCCACCATCCAGGGGTATGGTTGTCTGTCCAGAGAGCAGAAGCCTGGAAGTCATGGAAGTGAAAACCACGGAGATTCTAATCCAAAGGAAGCAGTAGGCAGGTCAGAAGGAACCCCAAGGAAGGTTCACCAAGATGGAGTGAATAAACCTACTCCAGGGAAACAAGGAGGTAAAAAGAAATCACTAAATTACACATTAAAATAAGACTTTTTAGCAGCATCTGGCAGGGTGCCAGGAACACAAAGGCATCAACAGAGAGAAGCAAGCAGCACTCACCTGCCTCCTGAGGAGCCTCAGGAAGAGACAATCCCATCTTTCTCTATCTGTATACCTTTCTATCCCTGTCTGTAGAAGCCACTAATGCTTTTCTAAAGCCCATTATATTTCTGTTTTCACTTCCACTTGCCCTCCCTTTGCATTATTTTTTTTCTCTTTCTCTCCCCAAGGCTATTGAATTTAGAAAACAGGGTGGGAAGGTTGTAGGCAGAGACTGAAAATAACTGAAGGTGGATAGGGACAGAGGACGTGGACAATGGGTATGATAAGTGAGCTTGCTGCAAGAGTTTGGAGACCTGGACTCTCTTCCCAGTGATGGCCCTGACCCACCTCCCACCCTAGGCACCAGGCTGCATAAAGACTTCTGTTTCCTGCAAAACAGAAAAAGGTGTCCCTTCTCCCAGGTAGATGCAGCCTATGGACAGCCTGACTATCTAGTATAGATGATATTTCAGCTCTATTTACCTCTCTGCTCTGTTCCTTATACAGTGAAAAATCTGCAAAATTGGATGCGGCAACTCTGTTTAGTCAAGTTATTAACTTATGTGCCTCTATTTCCCTATCTATAAAAAGGGAATAATACCAGCCACCCCACTTGAATTGTAGATATGCATTCTTTTACCTTTTTTATGTTTGAAATATAATATACAAACAGAAAAGTAGATGAAATAAATGTACAATGCCTGAGGGTTATTTCAGGGGAAAATGAAATAATGCCAGGGAAGAGATCTGGAGAGTTAAAAGTGCTAATTTAACTTTTATTGAGTCAGAGCCAAGGATTTTCACACTTTCAGAGTGAGAGTCTAGATTGAGTGTCTGCTTCCCATTCTTACTCAGTCCCTTCTGGGCTCTCCTAGGGGACTCCTGTCTCTCCTGAGTTAGGCCACAGTGGGGGCTCAGGGCTGAGGCAGTCAAGAGGGGTTGTCAAGGAGAATGATTAGCAGTAGTGGGGGACTCACCCCTTCCTCCTCCCAGCCTCAGTTGCTATTCTGTGGTGCTGAGTTTGTGGGCAGATGTTTCAGGAGTTGGCTGGCATAGCCTCCCTCCTCCTTTTCCTCCTCCCTACACAACCAAGTATGACTCACCATGGGGTGGGGAGCCTGAGTCACTCACCCACTCACACACCCAGCAACTCTCAACATCCCAGATAAGAACTTACAGGACAGAGTCAGATTGGCCTAACCCACTGCCTCTGAGCTGTGTGACCTGGGGGAGGTCACCTTACCTCTCTGAGCCTCCATGTCCACATCCACATGTCCTCCATGTCCACAGGAATAATAAGTCCTATTTCATAAGCTTATGACTGTTTTACATGAGATAAGCACTAGTCAGAAGCCAGCTATCATTATGATTGTGCAGAATTAGAATTCAGATCTCTTGGCAAATAGGCTTGCTGCTCTTCCTGACTCCATGTTGCTCATTATCCACCCTCAGTGGAAGGTGTGGGGTACTTCCAATAAAAGCTAGCTCTCCACCTTGCCCCTGGGAAGGAGCCACCAACAGAACTTCTTCTAGTCACCATGGCAATTTTTAATGAAAATAATCAACAGCTTGTAGGGGTAAGCAGCCATATGCTGATTCTGGCCTCTTTGGAAAACTCTCTTCTCCTTCTGACACCGAATGTGGTTGGAAAGAGGCTTTGCCCTTAGGAAATGTCTTTTTTCTTTACAGGAACAGGAAACAGCTCAATAGCAATATGTTCAGTGTTCATCCAGTATCTGGCAGAAGTCAATCCTTTCCTGGGTCTCTGGGAAGGAGTACCAGGACCTTCAACCCAACTCCCCTCATGCTTGCTCCGCATGGGCTGTGACAGCACAACAGCCACATTGGGTAGTTATCTGTGAACTATAGTTGAGTGCACTCCACCTCAGAGAAGCAGAAGATTGTCAAGAATCTCCCATCTCTAGGCCATCAAGTGGCCTTCAAGATCATTTAAATGAAGGGCTTCATGCACTTCTGGGAGGACTCATCCATGGATGGATCCAGAGTGTTTGCTAAGTACCCTGAAATTATATGCAATATTTTATCTATGTGTGATATGTGAGTCATTTTAGGAAGAGAGTAGAAAGTTTTCACTGATTCTCATCATACATGGAGCATCATACACTCTAGCTCCATCCATATCATTGCGAGGCTCCACATCCCCCAAAATCTCAAGAATAAATGACCAAGAATCAGGAGTCAAGAGCACATACGAATAAGGACCACAAAGACAGTCTAAATGTATCAAACCGGTTAGGTGGAGATATGAAAGGGATACAGTGATCTGGAAGGCACATTCACATTTCAAAACATACATAGTAAAAGCAATTTTTTCTTCTTAAATTTTGTTTAAATTCTAGTTAGTTAACAAACAGTGCAATACTGGTTTCAGAAGTAGAATTCAGTGATTCATCACTTACATACAACACCCAGTGCTCATCACAATAAGTTCCCTCCTTAATGCCCATCACCCATCTGGCCCTTCCCCCACCTACCTCCCTTCATCAACCCTGTTTATTCTCTATCACTATGGTTTGTTTCCCTCCCTGTTCCCCACCCTTCCCATATGTTCATCTGTTTTGTTTCTTAAATTCCACATATGAGTGAAATCATGTGATATTTGTCTTTCTCTGACTGACTTACTTTGTTTAGCATCATACACTCTAGCTCCATCCATATCATTGCAAATGGCAAGATTTCATTTTTTTGATGGCTGAGTAATATTCCATTATGTTTATATACCACATCTTATTTATCCATTCATCAGTCAATGGACATTTGGGCTCTTTCTATAGTTTGGTTATTGTTGGTAATGTCTCTATAAACATTGGGGTGCATGTATCTCTTCAAATCTATATTTTTGTATCCTTTGAGTAAATACTTAATAGTGCAATTGCTGGATCATAGAGTAGTTCTATTTTTAACGTTTGAGGAAAATCCATACTGTTTTCCAGAGTGGCTGTGCCAGTTTGCACTCCCACCAAGAGTGCAAAAGTGTTCCCCCTTTCTTTGCATCCTCACCAACATTTGTTGTTTCCTGAGTTGTTAATTTTAACCATTCTGACAAGTGTGAGGCAGCAACTCATCATGGTTTTGATTCGTATTTCCCTAATGATGAGTGATGTTGAGCATCTTTTCCTGTGTTCATTAGTCATCTGGATCTCTTCTTTGGAAAAATACCTATTCATGTCTTCTGCACATTTCTTTACTGGATTATTTGTTTTTTCTGTGTTGAGTTTGATATGTTCTTTATAGATTTTGGATACTAACCCTTTATCAGATATGTCATTTGCAAATATCTTTTCCCATTCCATAGGCTGCCTTTTAATTTTGTTGATTGTTTCCTTTGCTATGCAGAAGTTTTTTTATCTTGATGAGGCCCCAATAGTTCATTTTTCCTTTTGTTTCCCTTGCCTCCTGACACATGTCTAGTAAGAAGTTGCGGCAGCCATGGTCAAAGAGGTTTGTGCCTGTTTTCTCCTCTAGGATTTTGATGGTTTCCCATCTCACATTTAGGTCTTTCATCCATTTTGAATTTATTTTTGTGGATGGTGTAAGAAAGTGGTCCAGTTTCATTCTTTTGCATGTCACTGTCCAATTTTCCCAACACCATTTGTTGAAGAAACTGTCTTTTTTTTTTCTATTGGACATTTTAATCTGCTTTGTCAAATATCAGCTGACCATAGAGTTGTAGGTCCACTTCTGGTTTTTCTATTCTGCTCCATCATTCAATGTGTCTGTTTTTGTGCCAGTACCATACTGTCTTGATGACTACAGCTTTGTAATATAACTTGAAGTCTGAAATCATGAGGCCTCCTGCTTTGCTTTGTTTTTTCAGGATTTCTTTGGCTATTTGGGGTCTTTTGTGGTTCCATACAAATTTTAGGATTGTTTGTTCTAGCTCTGTGAAAAATGTTGTTGGTATTTTGATAGGGATTGCATTAAATGTGTAGATTGCTTTGGATAGTATAGACATTTTACAATGTTTAGCAGCACTTTTTAGGACAAACAGAATATCTGGAACCAGATCTGGTCCATTGGCCCAGTGTGCAGGCTCCCCCAATCAATAAGAGAAAATATTTATCTAAAGTCTCAGAGCCATCTGGGGCCACACCACACCTGGACCCTCCCACACCCAGGTGGGGGTCTTTCTACAACACTTTTTGTCCACAACACTGCTCTTGTGTACTTAGAAGTGGAACAACAAAAGATTGGGCTTCGATATACCCTGTCACCAGAATAGAAGTAGGAATTAGGATGCCCAAGGAAGCCTGTCATCAAAAATGAACGTGCAGCTAGTTTTTGAAAGAAGGAGAAAAAATTATGTTTGACCAAGAAAATATAACTGAAACAGAGACCTGCAAGGCATTAAGAGTAAAAGTAAAAAGGGCCATCCAAAGCTTTTACTGAAACCTGTTTTTGCCTAATTAACACAGAATGTTTTTAAGGGGACAGAGGCTTTTCAGGACAATAGTGCTCTCATGGGCATTGGATAGAAAGTTTTGAGGCAAAATTGTTTTTGAAATGGTTCCACCCAAAGATACCAATGCCTGACTCACACCCTGTGCCAGACAGCAGCCCAGCCAGAGTGTTAGTCTCTATGGTCTGAGTCAGGAAAATAAAGGTGGATTTTATCCATCTCACCAGCTGTTTACATCCTGCAGAGAATGAGAGGCCAGTTAAATCCTTCCACAGGGAAATATGGCATTTCCAGGACCTTCCAGGTGACTGGATTGGCTTGGGACAGAGGGAGGGGTGGCCAAGGAGCATGGAGTGGACAGCTGAGGGGTGTCATTGAAAAGATAACATTCATCTTAGCCCAGCCTGCAGGCAAAGGCAGGGATAGTGTACCTGATTCATGACTGCAAGGAGTAGATCACAGAACACTACAAGTATGGGGAAGCCCCCACCCTTCCCTGCAGAAGTGGTAGTGCAGGGGAATAACATGAAGATATTAATGCAGCTGCCCCATCAAACTACCCTGACCAAGCAGGAGTAAGTGATTGTGGGATCTATGCCATTTATGACTACTCCTTACACAACGCTCACAAGTAATGTCCTCCTCTCCTGTCTTCTGTCTTTCTAGACTGAATTTTCTCCTTTGCCCCTCCAGGTCTCCTCTCCACACTGTGCTCTGTGCTGGGAGCCTGACCTGTGTCAGCCACATCAAGAGGCTTCCCTCTCAGCTGATGGGAAGCCCCAACAAATCAGTGACAGTGGGAAGGGAGGTCAAGGTGTTTACTCTCCCTCTCTGCAGGTCACCATACCTGGTTGCCAATTTAGTAGCATAATATTTATGAAAAAAGCTAGATGTACACATATGTACAAATGCATAGGAAATTATTTGGAAGGGTTAAAAACACTGGTTAACTATGAAGAGGTTGGTAAGATTTGGTTGAAATAGGAAGCGAAGATAAACTTTTCTTCTTTAAGTATTCATGTTTGAAAATTTTTGATTAGCAGATATTTGAGATTTTTTTTTGTAACTCAAGCATTAAGTAATTTAATTGAACATTTGTTGCATTTTGTAATACCAAGGATCAACTCTCTTTCCAACAGCCCACAACTGCCTTTGGGGGCACTGTGGTTTGGCTCAAGCATTCCCACTGCATAAGACATACCTTTCTATACTGCAGAGGTTGGAGAGATCAAATCTCTCCTCACAGTCTGGGGTTCTAGACATGGCTTAGGTTCCATCAGTTAGATACATTCATTTGAGACCCATTCAGAACAGTGTTTATGTGGACATGGAGTTTAAAGGAACAGGGTGTTCATTTTTTTGGCATAGATTACTGCTGAGGAAGCTTTGGTGGTAGCTTCCTGATTGGGCAGGGGCAGCAATTCCTTGGTTGGTCAGTGCTACAGTTTAGTTTTCTGATTTATTGCTGGAATATCAGCCTAGGCTTTTGTATTATTGTCTTAGGGCTCTCCAGAGAGGAGATCTCTTGAGAGATAGAGAGAGACAGACAGAGAGACAAAGAGAAACAGAGAGAAAGAGGAAAGGAGAGAGAGAGAGAAAGAAAGAGAGAGAGATTTTTAATAAAGAATTGGTTACGTGATTATAAAGACTGGCAATTTCCAAGATTTGCAGGCTAAGTTGTAAACTGGAAACCCAGGAGAGATGATAGTTTAGTTCAGTCCGAATCAAGAAGCTTGAGAACAAGGAGAGCTGATCATGTGGTTCTTAAGGCAAGCAGAATTAAGACCCAGGAGCAGCCAATGTTTTACTTTGAGCCCAAACCCAGGAAAAAGCCAATATTCCAGCTTGAAAGCAATCAGGCAGGGAGCACTCTCTTTTACTTGGGGTCAGGGGTGCTGGCTTTTTGTTCTATTTGGGCTTTCAACTGATTGGATGAGGCCTACTCAGATTAGGGAGGGCAACCTGCTTTACCAGTTTAGATGTTAATCTCATCCAGAAGCACCCTCATGGCCCAGTAAAGTTAACACATAAAGTTAACAATCACAGTTCTGCTCATTAAGCCCTATAAATTATTCTGTGATATACCTATAGCTCTTAATCAATGTCTTTTCCTTAAACTAGCTTTGTGAGACTAAGAATTCCAACCATTAGAGTAAACCACAAGAGTGATTGCTTCAAGATCAAAAAAGTCCTCAAGGGGATGAAAATATGGAAGTATCTAAGTGATGTGATTGGGTTTGAAGACAGAAAATATCTAGTGACCTAGTGGTCCTTGGCTCCAAAGGTAAAAGTTATGAAGCCACTTGAAATCAAGAGTCTATTGACATCAGAACTTAGGTGGACAGAATGGCTGATGGGATATATCATCATGTACTCACAAAGAATGTAAGATATCTCTCACTGTATTAAAAACTTAAAGGGAAAAATTATAGGCTCTGAGCTATATACTTTTGGCTCAAAGCATGATAAGAGAGTTTTTATAACTACTACAAAAAAAATCCTTTTTTTTATATATCCATAGGGTAGATATAAGCAAAAATGAGAAGCAAAGTGTGACCCTATGGGCTGCCAAATTCATACACTTTTCTAACCCTTATGTGAGTGCTAAGACATTGAATGGGGGAAATGGCACCTTGAGAACTGGATTGGTAATATTTGGGAGGAGTTAGTTGTCTTTGAATATTATCATCCCTGAAACCCCACTGATATCCCTTTTGCAGTAGATTCCATCTGAAGGTTGTGTTGCTTCAATTGAAGAGCCCATAATGACCTCACCTAAGGTGGTTACATTAGAAGGAGATCTTAATTCTCTTTAAATCCCACACCCAGCACTTCCCATTGTGTTTAGGCTGAACCCTAGACCTATTGGATCAAACTCAAAGTCAAACCCAGGTAAAGTCCAAAACACTAAAAATGAAGGCAGGATTTGCAAATTTATGAGCAAAAACTTGGGGGAAATGTAGGAAATAGATTCTGAAGGTGCTAAGCACAGAAGGCAGAAGAAGTTTTAGTTCAGGCTATATCTATCAATGTGAATGTTCTTACCAGAGACTCTGGATTCAGTGTGTTAGCTAGAGCTAATTGTGGTTGTTAAGTGTTTGCTTACTTGGTTGGGTAAAATTGGACTAATTGGTGACTGCACTGAATGTAGTATAAATGCCAGAAATTTCTTGGTATAATATAGCAGAAGAAATCCACAGACATGAGGATGGGAGTGTTGCTAGAGATTTATCATGTGTGACCAGCTCACACAATATTTTAGAATATTATTTGAGGAGGCCCAGAGGAACCATCCTTCACTAAGCATTGAGAAATACATTACAGTTCCACACACCCAGACTTTGAATCAAGCTCATCTCCTCTTTCTCTATCGCACACCTAATCCATCAGGAAACCATGTTGGCTTTGCCTTCAAAATACATCCATAATCCAAACATGTCTCATCATGGCCACTTTCTGTGTCTTTCCTGGATTACTATACTAGGTTCCTGATTGGTCTTCCTGCTTTTTCCACTGTTGGTACCCTTCATATTGTCCTCCAACAGCTAACGTCAAACCATTCTGAATCTTTTCCCCACAATAACCAACTCTCCAATTTTCCAACACCATTCAGTGTCCTACAATTCTATTCAACTCTGACACTAACCACCCAGAGTTATCAAAGACCCCACAAGTTAAGTGCTCAGTCCGACCAGACTGCCTGCACTTCGGAAGCCATCTACAAACAGGATCCCTAGCCTACCCACATTTCTGCCCAGCAAACTACAAATTCAAGGGCTCCCATAACCTAGCCACCCTTCTCAAGTTTGGCAATTGGAATTAGAATCAGAATTATAAAACTTAGGAAAGCACGGTACTTACTATTATAATTTTATTGTAAAGGATACAACTCAGGAGCAGCCACACAGAAGAGATGCACAGAGCAAGGTATGAGGGTGGGGGTACAGCACAGACCTTCCATGCTCTCTCCAGGCACTCTATCTTCTTAGCATATCAGAGTGATCACCAACCTGGATGCTCCTCTAGCTTAGAATTTTAATGTAGGCCTCATTATGTAAGCATTATTGATTAAGTCATTGGCCATTGGTGAATGAACTTAATCTCCAGTCCCACTCCTTCCCCAGAGGTGGGGGACAGTGGTGAAGTGAGATTGGAAGTTTTTATCCACTCTCATAGTCTCTGTCTTTTAATTGTATATTTAGACTTTCACATTTAGAGTAATTGTTTATATCATTTATTTCCACTATATTTATAACTTTTCTATTTGTTACCCTTGCTCTTTTTTTTCTTTTTCTGTCTTCCACTTATTTTTTCCTTTTGTGGTTTTAATTGAACATTTTATATGACTCCACTTTATCTCCTCTACTAGCATATTGGTTATACTTCTTTTTACATATTTTTAGTGGTTGCTCTAGAGGTTGCAATATACACTTTTGTCTAATCTAAGTCCACTTTCAAATAAAACTATACTGCTTCATGGGTAGTGCAAATAACTTGTAACAGAGTATTTCCAAATTCTCTCTCTCATCCCTTGTAACACCATAGTTATTTATTTCACTTATCTATAACCATAATCACCAAATTCATTATTGTTATTATTATTTTGAATAAACTCTTATCAGATCAGTTAAGAATTATAAAAATAAAAGATTTTATTTTACCTTTATTTATTCCTTTTCTATTGCTCATCCTCTCTTTATGTAGATTTATATCATTCCTTCTCTCTAAAGAACCTCTTTTAACATTTTTTTATGCAAGGCAGGTCTATTGGCAACAAATTCCTTCAATTCCCTCAGTTTCTATTGTCCAAGATAATGTTTATTTCTCCTCAATTTTTAAAGGGTAATTTTGCTTGTACAAAACTCTAGATTGGTGGCTTTTTTTTTCTTTCAACACATTAAATATCTCACCCCACTCCTTATTTGCACAGCTTCTGAATCGAAGTTCAATGCAATTCTTATTCCTGTTTCTCTATAAGTTAAGTATGTTTGTCCCCTAGCCTTTTTCAAGATTTTCTCTTTATCTTTATTTTTCTGTAGTTTGTATATGATATGCCTGGGTAGATATATATATATATATATATATATATATATATATATAGTATTTATCCTGCCTGAGTTTCCTGGATCTGTAGTTTGACATCTGTCATTAATTTTGGAAAATTCTCAAATATTATTGTTTCAAATATTTATCTCTTTCCCTACTAATATTTACAATATGTATGTTACACTGTTTGTAAATATTGCACAGTTCTTGGATAGTCCCCTCCATTTTATTTGTTCTTTCTTCTCTTTGCATCTCAGTTTTTGGAATTTCTATTGACATATCTTTAATTTGTCCTCCCTTCTCCTTGATTTGAGCTGATTTTTCTTTTTTTTTTTTTTTGAATCTTAAAGTGGGAGCTTAGATTATTGGTTTGAGATTTTTTCTGCTTTTCTAATGTATACATACAGTGCTATATTTCCATTTCTTCGCTTCTTTAGCTGTGTTACACAAATTTTGATATGTTATATTTTCATTTTCATTCAGTTCAATGTATTTTTTGATCTGCTTAAGAACTTCCTATTTAGCAAATGGATTGTTTAGAAATACATTGTTTAGTTGCCAAATGTCTGGAGATTTTCCTGTTATCTTTCTCTTATTGATTTCTAGTTTGATTCTTTTCTGGTTGTACTCATACTCTGTATGACTTCAATTAAAAAATTTTTTTGGGATTTGTTTTATGGCTCAAATTTGATCTTTCTTGGCATATGTTACAGGCACTTGAAAAGAATGTGAATTCTTCTTTTGTGGGTAGAAACTTCTATAAATATCTATTTATTCCTGGTGGTTGGTGATGCTGTTCAGTTCTTCTGTATGCTGACGTATTTTCTATCTAGTTGTTCTAGCACTTCTTGAGAGGTGTATTAAATCTCCAGTTATAACTGTGGATTTCTCTTTTAGTTCTATCAGTTTTTGTTTCACATATTTTGAAACTCTGTTGTTTGGATCATATACAGTAAATAGACACTTTTATCATTATATAGCATCCCTCTCTGTCTCTGGTAATTTTCTTTGCCCTCAAGTCTACTTTATCTCATATTAATATAGCTATTTCAGTTTTCTTTTTATTAATTTTATGTAATATATCTTAATCTTTTTTTGTTTCAACCTATCTATATCATTATATTAAAAGTGAGTTTCTAAAAGGAATCCTCATGCTTTGCTGGTGACAATGTAAATTGGTGAAGCCACTATGGAAAACAGTACAGAAGTTCCTCAAAAATTAAAAATAGAACTATCACATGATCCAGCAATTCCTCTTCAAGTATATATCAGAAGGAAACAAAAACACTAACTCATAAAGTTATCTGCAACCCCTACAACATTATTTACATTAGACAAGATATAGAAGCAACCTAAATGGCCACTAATAAATAAAGAAAATGTGGTCTATATCCATAAGGATATATATTATTCAGCCATAAAAAAGAAGGGAAGTCTGCCATTTGCAACAATATAGGTGGATATGAGGACCTTATGCTAAATGGAGTAAGTCAAACAAAGACAAATGCCATATGATTTTACTTATATTTGGCATCTAAAAAATCCCCTTGAATGCATAGACACACAGAGAACAGATTAGTGGTTAACAGAAGGGAAGAGGGGTGGAGAGAAGGAGCTGATGAAAGTGGTCAAAACGTACAAACATCCAGCTATAAAATAAAAAAGTCCTGAGAATGTATAGCGTGGTGACTATAGTTTACAATGCTGTATGGTATATTTGAAAGTTGCAAAGAAAAGAAATCCTAAAATTATTCATCACAAGGAAAATCATTTTTGTAACTATATGAAGTAGTGGATATTGACTTATTGTGGTGATCGTTTTGCAGACTACTTGCCTGTCAAGTCACTATGCTGCACCCCTTAAACTTAGTGTTGTATGTCAATCTCAATAAAACTGGAAAAAATGATTCAAAAAGAAGTGCTTTTCTAGTAAGCATTGTGTCATTATCCAGCCTGCCAATCTCTTTTAATTGGATAATTAAGAACACCCTCTGGAAGATGGCGACATAGGAGGACGCTGGGGTCACCGTGTCCTGCTGACCACTTAGATTCCACCTACACCTGCCTAAATAACCGAGAAAACTGCCAGAAGACTAGCAGAATGGATTCTCTGGAGCCAAGCGCAGACGAGAGGCCCACAGAAGAGGGTAGGAAGGGCAGAGAGGCGGTACACACTACACTGACTGGCGGGAGGGAGCCGGGGCAGAGGGGAAGCCCACCGGCCAAGCAGAGGCCCCGAGTCTGACTTGCAAAAGCAGAGGGGCTGGAGAGAGTGTGTGCAGACAGCAAGCGGGACTCCACATCTGGGAGGTTATAAGTTAGCAGCTCTGCTCGGAGAGCAGGAACGCTGGAGGACAACGGGAGGGAGAGTTGAGCCCCAGATGACAGAGCTCAGCTTGGTGGGGAACAAAGGTGCTCACCAGCACCATCTCCCTCGCCCATCCCCCAGCCAAAATACCACAGGGAACCAGTTCCTGTCAGGGAACTTGCTTGCACCCAGCAAACACCCAACACTGTGCTTCTGCAGATCCATCCCTCCAGCGGCAGGGGGGTCTGACTCCCTCCCGGTGCTTCAGGGCCCCTCTCAAAGTGGATCACTGAAGCATAAGTGAGCTGAGCCTACCCCTCCCGCCCCTGTGCACGTTGCTGATCCACCCCAGCTAATAGCCAGATCCCCAGCACCACAAGTCTGGCAGTGTGCAAGTAGCCCAGACGGGCCACGCCACCCCACAGTGAATCCCGCCCCTATGAGAGGGGAAGAGAAGGTACACACCAGTCTGACTGTGGCCCCAGCAGTGCACTGGGGGCAGATATCAGGTCTGACTGTGGTCCTGCCCACCAACGCAAGTTATTCAAGACAGCACAGGGGAAGTGCCCTGCAGTTCCGCACCACTCCAGGGACTATCCAAAATGATGAAACAGAAGAATTCACCTCAGAAGAATCTCCAGGAAATAACAACAGCTAATGAACTGATCAAAAATGATTTAAACAATATAACAGAGAGTGAATTTAGTATAATAGTCATAAAATTAATCGCTGGGCTTGAAAACAGTATAGAGGACAGCAGAGAATCTATTGCTACAGAGATCAAGGGACTAAGGAACAGCCAGGAGGAGCTAAAGAATGCTATCTATGAGCTGCAAAATAAAATGGAGACAACCACGCTCAGATTGAAGAGGCAGAGGAGAGAATAGGGGAACTAGAAGATAAAATTATGGAAAAAAAGGAAGCTGAGAAAAAGAGAGAGAAAAAAAATCCAGGAGTATAAGGGGAAAATTAGAGAACTAAGTGATGCACTAAAGAGAAATAATCTGAGTATAATTAGTATTCCAGAGGAGGAAGAGAGAGGAAAAGGTGCTGAAGGTGTACGTGAAGAAATAATAGCTGAGAACTTCCTGGATCTGGGGAAGGAAAAAGGCATTGGAATCCAAGAGGCACAGAGAACTCCCTTCAGACGTAACTTGAATCCATCTTCTGCACGACATATCATAGTGAAACTGGCAAAATACAAGGATAAAGAGAAAATTCTAAAAGCAGCTAGGGATAAACGTGTCTAACATAAAAAGGAAGACTGAAAAGACTCGTGATGGATCTCTCTACTGAAACTTGGCAGGCCAGAAAGGAATGGCAGGAGATCTTCAATGTGATGAACAGAAAAAATATGCAGCCGAGACTCCTTTATCCAGCAAGTCTGTCATTTAGAATAGAAGGAGAGATAAAGGTAACAAACAAACAAACAAAAGAACAAACAAAAGATAAACAAACAAAAACTGAAGGAATTTGTCACCACTAAACCAGCCCTACAAGAGATCCTAAGGGGGATCCTGTGAAACAAAGTACCAGAGACATCACTACAAGCATGAAACCTACAGACATCACAATGACTCTAAACCCATATCTTTCTATAATAACACTGAACATAAATGGACTAAATGCATCAACCAAAAGACATAGGGTAGCAGAATGGATAAAAAAACAAGACCCATCTATTTGCTGTCTACAGGAGACTCATTAAAATGAGGACACCTCCTGATTGACACCTGAGGACACCTTCAGATTGAAAATGAGGGGATGGAGAACTATTTATCATGCTACTGGAAGTCAAAAGAAAGCTGGAGTAGCCATACTTATATCAGGCAAACCAGACTTTCAATTAAAGGCTGTAACAAGAGATGAAGATGAGCATTATATAATAATTACAGGGTCTATCCATCAGGAAGAGCTAACAATTATAAATGTCTATGCACTGAATATGGGAGCCCCCAAATATATAAAACAATTACTCACAAACATAAGCAACCTTATTGATAGGAATGTGGTAATTGCAGGGGACTTTAACACCCCACTTACAGAAATGGATAGATCATCTAGACACATGGTCAATAAAGAAACAAGGGCCCTGAATGATACATTGGATCAGATGGACTTGACAGATATATTTAGAACTATGCATCCCAAAACAACAGAATATACTTTCTTCTTGAGTGCACATGGAACATTCTCCAAGATAGATCACATACTGGGTCACAAAACAGCCCTTCATAAGTATACAAGAATTGAAATCATACCATGCATACTTTCAGACCACAATGCTGTGAAGCTTAAAATCAACCACAGGAAAAAGTCTGGAAAACCTCCAAAAGCATGGAGGTTAAAGATCACCCTGCTAAAGAATGAATGGGTCAACCAGGCAATTAGAGAAGAAATTAAAAGATATATGGAAACAAATGAAAATGAAAATACAACAATCCAAACGCTTTGGGATGCAGCAAAGGCAGTCTTGAGAGGAAAATACATTGCAATCCAGGCCTATCTCAAGAAACAAGAAAAATCCCAAATACAAAATCTAACAACACACCTAAAGGAAATACAAGCATAACAGCAAAGACAGCCTAAACCCAGCAGAAGAGAAATAATAAAGATCAGAGCCAAAAAAAAAAAAACAATATAGAATCTAAAAAAAACTATAGAGCAGATCAATGAAACCAAGAGTTGGTTTTTTGAAAACATAAAGTTGATAAACCTCTAGCAGGCTTCTCAAAAAGAAATGGGAGATGACCCAAATAGATAAAATCATGAATGAAAATGGAATTATTACAACCAATCCCTCAGAAATAAAAGCAATTATCAGGGAATACTATGAAATATTATATGCCAACAAACTGGACAACCTGGAAGAAATGGACAAATTCCTAAACACCCACACACTTCCAAAATTCAATCAGAAGGAATTAGAAAGCTTGAACAGACCCATAACCACCAAGGAAATTGAATCAGTTATCAAAAATCTCCCAACAAATAAGAGTCCAGGACCAGATGGCTTCCCTGGGGAGTTCTACCAGACATTTATTTATTTATTTATTTATTTTAACGTTTATTTATTTTTGAGACAGAGAGAGAGAGAGAGAGCATGAACAGGGGAGGGGCAGAGAGAGAGGGAGACACAGAATCTGAAACAGGCTCCAGGCTCTGAGCTGTCAGCACAGAGCCCGACGCGGGGCTCGAACTCATGGACCATGAGATCATGACCTGAGCCGAAGTCGGACGCTTAACCGACCGAGCCACCTAGGTGCCCCTCTACCAGACGTTTAAAGCAGAGATAATACCTATCCTTCTCAAGCTATTCCAAAAAATAGAAAGGGAAGGAAAACTTCCAGACTCATTCTATGAAGCCAGTATTACTTTGATTCCTAAACCAGAGACCCAGAAAAAAAAGAGAACTACAGGCCAATAGCCCTGATGAATATGGATGCAAAAATTCTCAATAAGATACTAGCAAATCGAATTCAACAGCATATAAAAAGAATTATTCACCATGATCAAGTGGGATTCATTCCTGGGATGCAGGGCTGGTTCAACATTCACAAATCAATCAACGTGATACATCACATTGATAAAAGAAAATATAAGAACCATATCATTCTGTCAATCGATGCAGAAAAAGCATTTGACAAAATACAGCATCATTTCTTAATAAAAACCCTCAAGAAAGTTGGGATAGAAGGAACATACTTAAACATCATAAAAGCCATTTCTGAAAAGCCCACAGCTAACATAATCCTCAATGCGGAAAACAGAGCCTTTTCGCTGAGATCAGGAACACAACAGGGATGTCCACTCTCACTGCTGTTGTTTAACATAGTGTTGGAAGTTCTAGCATCAACAATCAGACAACAAAAGGAAATTAAAGGCATCAAAATTGGCAAAGATGAATTTAAGCTTTCACTTTTTGCAGATGACATGATATTATACATGGAAAATCCGATAGACTCCACCAAAAGTCTGCTAGAACTGATACATGAATTTACCAAAGTTGCAAGATACAACATCAATGTACAGAAATCAGTTGCATTCTTATACACTCATAATGAAACAACAGAAAGACAAATAAACTGATCCCATTCACAATTGCACCAAGAAGCATAAAATACCTAGGAATAAATCTAACCAAAGATGTAAAAGATCTGTATGCTGAAAACTATAGAAAGCTTATGAAGGTAATTGAAGAAGATATAAAGAAATGGAAAAACATTCCATGCTCATGGATTGGAACAATAAATATTGTCAAAATGTCAATACTACCCAAAGCTATCTACACATTCAATGCAATCCCAGTCAAAATTGCACCAGCATTCTTCTCGAAGCTAGAACAAGCAATCCTAAAATTCATATGGAACCACAAAAGGCCGCAAATAGCCAAAGTAATTTTGAAGAAGACCAAAGCAGGAGGCATCACAATCCCAGACTTTAGCCTCTACTATAAAGCTGTAATGATCAAGACAGCATGGTATTAGCACAAAAACAGACACATAGACCAATGGAATAGAATAGAAACCCCAGAACTAGACCCACAAATGTATGACCAACTAATCTTTGACAAAGCAGGAAAGAACATCCAATGGAAAAAAGACAGTCTCTTTAACAAATGGTGCTGGGGGAACTGGACACCAACATGCAGAAGGATGAAACTAGACCACTTTCTTACACCATTCACAAAAGTAAACTCAAAATGGATAAAGGACCCAAATGTGAGACAGGAAACCATCAAAACCCTAGAGGAGAAAGCAGGAAAAGACCTCTCTGACCTCAGCCACAGCAATTTCTTAATTGACACATCCGCAAAGGCAAGGGAATTAAAAGCAAAAATGAACTATTGGGACCTCATGAAGATAAAAAGCTTCTGCACAGCAAAGGAAATATTCAACAAAACTAAAAGGCGACCAACAGAATGGGAAAAGACATTTGCAAACGACATATCGGACAAAGGGCTAGTATCCAAAATCTATAAAGAGCTCACCAAACTCCACACCTGAAAAACAAATAACCCAGTGAACAAATGGGCAGAAAACATGAATAGACACTTCTCTAAAGAAGACATCCGGATGGCCAACAGGCACATGAAAAGATGCTCAACGTCGCTCCTTATCAGGGAAATACAAATCAAAACCACACTCAGATATCACTTCACACCAGTCAGAGTGGCCAAAATGAACAAATAAGGAGACTATAGATGCTGGCGAGGATGTGGAGAAACAGGAACCCTCTTGCACTGTTGGTGGGAATGCAAATTGATGCAGCCACTCTGGAAAACAGTGTGGAGGTTCCTCAAAAAATTAAAAATAGACCTACCCTATGACCCAGCAATAGCACTGCTAGGAATTTACCCAAGGGATACAGGAGTACTGATGTATAGGGGCACTTGTACCCCAGTGTTTATAGCAGCACTCTCAACAATAGCTAAATTCTGGAAAGAGCCTAAATGTCCATCTACTGATGAATGGATAAAGAAATTATGGTTTATATACACAATGGAATACTACCTGGCAATGAGAAAGAATGAAATATGGCCCTTTGTAGCAATGTGGATGGAACTGGAGAGTGTTATGCTAAGTGAAATAAGCCATACAGAGAAAGATACCATATGTTTTCACTCTTATGTGGATCCTGAGAAACTTAGCAGAAGACCATGGGGGAGGGGAAGAAAAAAGAAGAGGTTAGAGAGAGAGGGAGCCAAAACATAAGAGACTTAAAAACTGAGAGCCAAAGCATAGGAGACTGTTAAAAACTGAGAACAATCTGAGGGTTGATGGGGGGTGGGAGGGAGGGGAGGGTGGGTGATGGGTATTGAGGAGGGCACCTTTTGGGATGAGCACTGGGTGTTGTATGGAAACCAATTTAACAATAAATTTCATATATTGAAAAAAAAATAAAGAAATAAATAAATTAAAAATAAAACTCAACACCCAAAAAACAAATAATCAAATTTAAAAATGGTCAGAGGACAGGAACAGACATTTTTCCAAAGAAGACATCCAGATGACACATGAAGATGCTTAACATTATTCATACTCAGGGAAATGTATGTCAAAACTACAATGAGATATCACCTCACACCTGTCAGAATGGCTGAAATCAACAACACAAGAAACAACAGATGCTGGTAAGGACATGGAGAAAAAGGAATTCTTGTGTACTCTTGTAGAAATGCAAACTGGTGCAGCTGCTGTGGAAAACAGTGTGGAGATTCCTCAAAAAGTAAAAATAACACCACCCTACAATCCAGCAATTGCACTATTGGGTATTTGCCCAAAGAATACAAAACTACTATTTCAAAGTGATACATGCAACTCAGTGTTTATAGGAGCATTATTTACAATAGCCAAATTATGGAACCAGGTCAGCCCCATCAACTGAAGAATGGATAAAGAAGATAGATAGATAGATAGATAGATGTAATGAAATATTATTCAGCCATAAAAAAGAATGAAATCTTGGCATTGCAACAACATGGATGGATCCAGAGAGTATAATACTAAGTGAAATAAGTCAGCTAAAGAAAGACAAATACAATATGATTTCACACATATGTGGATCTTAAGAAACAAAACAGTGAGCAAGGAGAAAAAAAGAGAGAGAAAAAAACAAATCAAGAAACACTCTTAATTATAGAGAACAAACTGATGGTTACCAGAGAAGAGGTAGGTGGGGGCATGGGTGAAATAGGTGAGGGGGATTAAGGAGTACACTGGTCATAATAAGCACCAGATGATGTATGATATTGTAGAATCACTATGTTGTACACCTGGAACTATTATAATATTGTATATTAACTAGAATTAAAATGACATTTTTTAAATTAAAAAATAAAAATTCAAAAAAATTGGATAATTAAAATTTAATTTGGATTATTCAGGACATTTATATTTAATGTAATTATTGATGTGTTAAGGTTTAAGTTGTTTTTTGTTTGTTTGTTTTCTGTTTGTTCTTTCCATTTTTTATTTCTCTAGTTTCTTTTCTCTGCCTTCCTGTGGGTTACCTCAACATTGTCTTAGAATTCCACTTTGATTGATCTATAGTGATTTTAAATTTATGAGTGTATTAAGTTCTTAGTATGGCTTCTTTAGTGGTTGCTCTAAGTGTAACATTTTATATACATAATTTGTCATAGTCTACTGGTATCATCATTTTACCAGTTTGAAGAACATATAGAAATTTCACCTCCTTTTACTTACTTTAAGCCCTACAATTTGTAATATAATTATCTTAAATGTTTGTCTTATATACATTTAGATCCACACCAGATAGTGTTATAATTTTGCTTCAAGTTAAACATCATTTTGAAAACTCAAGAGGAGAGGAAATTGTATTTTTTTTCTACTCATATTTTTCCTTCCTGATGTGCCTAGATTTTTGCTTTTATTATTTTCTTTATATTTAAAGAATTTTCTTTGGTCATTCTTTTAGGGTAAGTCTCCAGGCAATAAGTTCTCTTACGTACTTTATCTGAGAATATATTGATTTCCCCTTCATTCCGGAAAAATATTTTCATGGGATATAGGAATCTGCATTGATAATTTCAGCTCTTGGAAAATGTGCCACTTTTTTCTGACCTTTATTATTTCCTTTTTTTTTTTTAATTTTTTTAATGTTTACTTTTTTTAATTTTTTTTTCAACGTTTTTTATTTATTTTTGGGACAGAGAGAGACAGAGCATGAATGGGAGAGGGGCAGAGAGAGAGGGAGACACAGAATCGGAAACAGGCTCCAGGCTCCGAGCCATCAGCCCAGAGCCTGACGCGGGGCTGGAACTCATGGACCGTGAGATCGTGACCTGGCTGAAGTCGGACGCTTAACCGACTGCGCCACCCAGGCGCCCCTAATGTTTACTTTTAAGAGAGAGAGAAGCAGAGCAGAGCATGAGCTGGGGAGGAACAGAGAGAGAGGGAAAAACAGAATCTGAAGCAGGCTCCAGGCTTTGAGCTGTCAGCATAGAGCCTGATGCGGGGTTCAATCCCATGAACCATGAGGTCATGACCTGAGCTGAAGTCGGATGCTTAACTGACTGAGCCAACCAGGTGCTCCAGACCTTCATTATTTCTTTTAGAAATCTGCTGTCATTCTAATTTTTTTTTTTTTACATTTATTATCTTTGAGAGACAGAGAGAAATGGAGCATGAGTGGGGAAGGGGCAGAGAGAGGGAGACACAGAATCCGAAGCAGGCTCCAGGCTCCGAGCTGTCAGCACAGAGCCAGACGCGGGGCTCAACTGTGATCTCAACTGTGAAATCATGACCTGAGCTAAAGTCAGACGCTCAACTGACTGAGCCACCCAGGCGCCCCCTAATTTTTTTTTATTTATGGTTAAGACGTGATATTTTTCTGACTTTCAAGACTTTGTCTTTTTCAGTTTAATTATGGTGTGTCTTGACATTGATTTTTTTGAGATTATCCCATTTGGAGTTTGTTCAGCTTGTTGAATCTGTAGATTTACCTCTCTTGTCAAATTTGGGGAGTTTCCAGTCATTATTTCTTTAGACGCTTTTTTAGTCATGCTCTCTTTCTCCCTCCTTCAGAGACTCTGATGACACAAATGTTAGATCTTTTGTTATAGTCCCATAGATCGCTGAAGCTCTGTTCAATTGTTTTCACTCTATTTTCTCTCAAAATAGAGAGGTCTAAATCTGTTGTTTAGGTTGGGTGTTTTTATTTTTCTGTTTTCACTTACTCTTTCTTCTGCTCTCTCCATTCTGCTGTTGATCTTATCAACTGATTTTTTTTCTAATTATTGCATTTTTCAGTTCTAAAATTTGCATTTATTTGTTTTTTATAGTTCTATTTATTTACTGTTGCTTTCTATTTTTTCCCTTGTTACAAACATGTTCATAATTGCTCATTGAAGCATCCATATCATGGCTGCTTTCAAATCTTTGTCAGTTAATTCTAAAATTTCTGTCATTTTGGTGTTGACGTGTATTGATGACATTTTCATTCAATTTGGAATCTTTCTGTTCTTCCTGGTATGATGAGTGACTTTTTAGTTGAAAAATGGACATCTCCACATTTGTTATGAAACAGGATATTATTTACAATATTTTTTGGTGGGATTTTTTTGACACTGCTCTGGCAGGGGAATGGGGGCACTGCTTTGTTAGTACCAGATGGGAGTAGCAGTCTAGGTTCCCCACTCAGCGTCTGCTGACACCTGTACATTGAGGGCTCCTGATTACTGCTGAGCAGCAGTGGGACTTCCAGCATCCTATGTGATCTCCACTGAAACTCTGGTGGGGGTAGCATCATTACCATTGGGCTACAGTGAAAGTCCTTACTCTCCACTAGTCCTGTTTTGACACCAATGAGTGTCTTTTAACTGCTGTGTGGAGTGGATATACAGGTGGTCCACTGATACCATAGGGGTTAGGCATCATTAGCTGCCAGCAAGCCACATTCCTACTTGGCCTTCCCTGACAACACCTTATTGGGTGTTGGGGTGCCTCTTTACAGCCTCATGAGGGTGGAAGTCTAGGCTCCCCACTATCTGTCTTTAGGTTAGTACACACCATTTTGATTCCTGAAGCTTTATAATAAGTCTAGAAATCAGGTAATAATGTCCTCTCTTTTTGTTCTTTTTCTTCAAAATAATTTTGGTTATTTCAGTTTCTTTGCATTTTTCCATAAACTTGTAAGTAAGTTTGTTCATTTCTACAAATAATGCCTGTAGGTTTTTATTGGGATTTAATTGAATCTGTAGATCAATTTGGGAAGAACTGATGATATCCTAATAATATTGAGTCTTCCAATGTCTAAAATGATATATCATTCCATTAATTTCTGTCAGCAATGTTTTGCAGCTTTTGGTGCACAGGTCTTGCACATACTTTGTCAATTTTGTCCCTAATATTTTTCATATGTTTTGATATTATAAGTGGTATCATTTTTTTAAATTTCTAATTAGATTTTTTATTCTAAGTATGTAGAAATACAGTTGACTTTTCTATACTGGTCTTGTACCCTGCAATTTGACTAAACTCACTTATTTGTTCAAATAGTTTTTGGGTAGATTCCATAGGATTATTTGCATAAATGATCATGCCATCTGCCAATAAAAACAGTTAACCTCTTCTTTCTCAATATGGTTGCCTTTCATTTCTTTTTCTTGCCTTCTTGTGCTGGCTAAGACCTCCAACAAAACATTCAATAAAATTGGGGAGATTTTAGGAAGAAAGTATTCAGTTTTTCACTGTTAAATATGACATTTATATAAGTGTTTTTTGTAGGTGTCTTCTATCAGGTTAAGAAAATTCCCTTTATTACAAGTTTGGCGGGTTTTCTTTTATTTTTTGTCATAACTAGATGATAGATTCTGTCAATTGATTTTTATGCATCTATTAAAATGTGGGGCTTTTTGTTTTCTGGTCTGTTCATAAATCATACATTGTTTATTTTCAAATGTTCAATGAGCTTTGCATTTCTGGCATAGGAATATATTTGTAAAGATACAGAAGCTATCTTTTGCAGGCAAGAGACTAAGATAGGAAAGCCCACCCTTCAAAGGAGATCCTCCTTTTTCCAGGAGGATGATTCTATCCAGGAGTGACAGAACAGAGCTGGCAGCAGTTAAATATTGCTGCTACCTGAGAATAGTAATAGACAGTGGAGTCCAAGTAGTAATTAGAAATATTTGAAATATTTGATGGAAGTCAATTGATCACTGGCGTCTCTAGGACCAAAACAGATGAACAGCTCTATAGTCCTTCTTGTTCAGTATGATTGAACATGCTATGTGTCTGGCAAAGAAGACTTACTTGAGTCAATATGAAGATAATCACAGCCCATTACTTAGTTCCAAGGATTGAATCAATTTATAGACCTAGAATCCCTGGAATAAAGGGGAAGCCAGGAAACATTGAATATGAATGTTGATATAGCACAACTATGTACCAGAAATCTCCCTCCTTGCCATGGCAAATGTGTCTAGTGGCCAGGGTAACTGATCATTAAAGAAATGAAAATACTGAGATCATTCAGAAATTACTGGATTCCAGCTGTGAGTCTGTTCTAATTCCTGAAGATGTGGAGAAACAGGAACCCTCTTGCACTGTTGGTGGGAAGGCAAACTGGTGCAGTCACTCTGGAAAGCAGTATGGAGGTTCCTCAAAAAATTAACAATAGAACTACTCTATGACCCAGCAATTGCACTACTAGGTATTTACACAAAGGATACAGGAGTGCTGATTCGAAGGGGCACATGCACCCCAATGTTTATAGCAGTGCTATTAACAGCCAAATTATGGAAAGAGCCCAGACATCTATCAACCAATGAATGGATGAAGAAGATGTGATATGCATGCACACACACACACACACACACACACACATACATACATTGGAATACTACTTGGCAATCAAAAAGAATGACATCTTGCCATTTGCAACAATGTGGATGGAACTAGAGTATATTATGATAAAAGTCAGGCAGAGAAAGACAAATATCATATGATTTCTCTCATACGTGGAATTTAAGACACAACAGATGAACATAGGGGATGGGAAGGAAAAATAAGATAAAAACAGACAGGGAGGCAAACCATAAGGTATTCTTAAATACAGTCAACAATCCAACTGGGGGTTGTTGGAAGGAAGCTGGTGGGGGTATGGGCTAAATGGGTGATGGGCATTAAGGAGGGAACTTGTTGGGATGAGCATTGTCATATATAAGAGATGAATCACTGAGTTCTACTCCTGAAGCCAAGACTACACTGTATGTTAACTAACTTGAATTTACATAAATAAATCCAAAATTTAAAAAAATTCTCCCTCTGTCTCATTTTTAAGTGAAAAGATACTTGGATGAAAGAAAGAAATTCCTGGAGCTCAGTCATTCCAGCTGTGGCACCCTATAAAGGAAACCACTATTTGTCCATTAATATCTATGCAACCATCTTCCATAGTAATGGAGTTGAATATGGGATGCAGCAACCCAGCTCTCATGATGCCAAATGACTAAGCTCTCAGAAACAGAATGAGAAGAACAATTCCTGCCTCACACATAAAAAACAAAAACAAAAACAAAGAGACCCAACCCTGAACTGTTCTTTCTCCCCTCCTGAGACAGGATTGGCAATGAGCAGAGGGACCTTAGAAGTGATATGTTGAAAACGTAAGCACTATCATAAACCTGAATCCTTGAATAGAGCACAGAACAAAGCTTCACCAACATTGGATCACACATCTTGGACTGTTGGGTGAAAAAGAAATTTATTTGTTTTTACAGCCACTTAATTACAGGATCTCTGTTATAATCCTAATACATTTCTAATAGTCAATTAATTTGCCTTGATCTCAGGTCTGATGTCCAGTCTTTATCAATTTTGTGACCTCTATAAATAATATAGTAATTACTGTTTTAAATATCTTCAGGGAAATAAATACCATAATCAGTATCCAGCCATTACATTAAGTAAAAAGAAATTACTTGATAGCCCTCTGAAAACAACTCTGTTAGAGGAAACGCAAGTTCTGGCAGACACTACTAGTCATTGCCAATATGTGTTCTCCTCTTTTCCCATAATAATTCACCCTCATTTAGCTGATCACATGGTTATAGAACTATAGGTACAGCTATAGGGCTAAATTATTGTCAATGAGATGTTAACAGAAGTGATATATGCAGCTTTCAGATTGTGCTCTTAAAATGTGGGGGGAATGCTCTCTCTTATTCTGAATGGAATGCAGTTCTGGTGTGTGACATGCTGTGCTAGTAGATGAGGTCAACTACTAGAGAGAGCAGAAAAATGACAGAAACAGCCTGGGTCCTTGACCACATGGTCCCTAACACCTGGGACTGGTCCCGAACACCTGCTTGGAAAGAAAAAACTTCTACCTTGTTTAAAACACTTTGATTTGAGAGGGAATCTCATTAGAATGGCCAAAACAATGATGTAACTCATGTATAAATTATGCTCTCGAGTAAAACTGAGACATTAAAAAGGAAGCTAAACTGTGTGGATTGGAAGTCAGGAGAAGGGCTCTGGCTTCAACAGATCTGCTAACAAGGAGGTCAGTTCCCTTCTCTGAGCCTCAACTTCTCCATCTGAGAATGCAACACACCTGCCAAGATGAACAGCTAATGAATACGCTGAGAACATAATGTGCTAAGCACAACAATGAAAAAGAATAGGCAAAATTAAGTCCTGCCAGCGGTGAACAAATCCTTGGAAAACATTAAAAACAAACAAAAAAAGGCATGCATATTATAGGGACAACTCCATCCCCCCCTTTTCTGCTTTGATGTCATTCTCTAAGACATTTGTGTTTTTAAATAAATCTTACAGATTCAGTGCCAAAATTCCATCTGCCTCCTCCTGCTGAGAAGTCATAATGCCATGTTTATGACACCAGGCTCTGTTTCCATGGGGATGATTGTGTCAGTGTAATTCTAGCATTATGACTTCTGGGTATGTTTGAGAAGATGGTTGAAGGCAATGAAAAATCTTCGAATATACACATTTGTTGTTATTCTGATAACTCACAGCCACATGAATGATGATGCTGAAAATAGAGAGTAGGAACCAGACAGATGCTCACTGAAGGCTGAGATCATTTTTCTGACTGCTGAAAAGGTCATTTAACCCCTCAGCCCTTTCTTCTTGAAGTTTTCGTTCTGCTAATTTTTAATTTTTTTGTTAAGTTTTTAATAAAACATAATTTGCATGAAGCAACTGTCAAGCTTTATGTGTTCCATTTCACTGCCTAAATCGTTTAGCTGGGTGGGAACTGCATTAAGCTCAACCTGAATAATGGCTTCTATTATTTAAATCTATTATTTAAATTCAATTTTGCCAAGAAGCTATCACTCCTACTCTATCTGCAAATATGGAAACTTAAATGTAGAAGTTCCTCCTGAAATTTTCCATAGGGAAAAAAAGTCATCTTTTTAAATGCATGCCTTGAGCACTGCAAAATCTGTGAGCAAACAACTTTAAACAACCTATTTCTTTTTCATATCAAAATTGGGATTTTTAAAAATTTTGCTGATTGTAAAAGTAATTTGTGCTTACTATATAAAACACTGAAGAATCTAATATAGAAAGCAAAGTGTATTCAAAATTGCTATACCTCAGAGAAACATTGTTTTGTCTTCATATTTTTCTAGATTTTTAAATATAAAGAAAAATCAATACTTATATATATCGAATCACATGATATTGTGGCAGACTTTGTTTTCCAAAGACAGCCACAGCAATATACCCATCCTGCATGTTTTTCTGCAAGTATCCTTATCACTCTCTCATTAAGAAACACTATTTCTCAGGGCGCTTGGGTGGCTCAGTCGGTTGAGTGTCTGACTTCAGCTCAGGTCATGATCTCACTGTAGGAGAGTTCAAGCCCCACATGGGGCTCTGTGCTGACAGCTCAGAGCCTGGAGCCTGCTTCAGATTCTGTGTCTCCCTCTCTTTCTGTCCCTCCCCTACTGTGTTCTCAATCACTCTCTCTCTCTCTCTCTCTCTCTCTTTCTGTCTCTCTCTCTCTCAAAATTAAATAAACTTTTTAAAAACTGCTGTTTTTCTACCCCCTGGAATCTGAGCAAGTCTTTGGACTACTTCGATCAATTGAATAAGGCTACTGTGTTATACTAGTTCTGTGCATAGCCCTTAACTGGACTGGCAACTTCCACTCTCTTCTTCTTGAAAGCTGGACATCTTGTAAAAACTAAGACTAAGACTGCCATGCTGTGAGGAAGCCCAAGGAGGCCTGGAGGATGAGATTCCTTGTTGAGAGATAAAGAAACCAAAGTTCACCAAGGCGGCAGTAAATTAAGTCATCTTGGAAGTCGAAACTTTCATCCCAGCTGACCCAGCTGAATACATGTAACAAACCTTCCAGCTGAGCCTTTTTTCATTCCATGTACAGAATCATTGCAGAGTAAAATCATTTTTTTAAACTCAGAAGTTTCAGGGTTGAGTGTAACAAAGCAATTAGATAACCAAAGCATATTCTTTGAATATTTTTTATGTTAAAACAAATTAAATCCACCTTGTCTCTTTTAGTGGCTCTTATAGTATTTTATTATATGCATTTACCATATGTTAACTCATTCCTGATAATTATACTTTTAGACTGTTTTCCCTTTTATTTTTAATTTTTTAATGTTTATTAATTTTTGAGAGATAGAAAAACAGCATGAGCAGGGGATGGGGCAGAGAGAGAGGGAGACACAGAATCTGAAACATGTTCCAGGCTCTGAGCTATCAGCACAGAGCCTGATGTGAGGCTCAAACTCATGAACCCCGAGATCATGACGTGAGCTGAAGTTGGACTCTTAACCAACTGAGTCACCCAGGTACCCCTTCCCTTTTATTAATCATAAATAATACTGCAGGGAACATTTCTTTACCTATGCACATGTCTGATCATTTTCAAGGGTCCATTCCCCCCCCCTTTTTTTTTTGATGAAGAGAAAGAGTGGAGAAGGGGCAAAGGAGGGAGAGAGAGAATCTTGAGCAGACTCCACGCCTAGCACAGAGCCTGATGTGGGGATCAATCTCAGGACTATGAGATCATGACCTGAGCTGAGATTGAGAGCTCAATTGACAGAGCCACCCAGGCACCCCAAGGGTGAATTCTTTTAAGTCATATTACTGGGCCAAAAGATAATTCAAAACTTATACTTGATATCTAGCCTGATTATATTTCAGTACTGTACAAATTTATTCTCACACAAGGAACATATGAGAATTTCTCTTTTTCCCACACTTTCATCATCACCAGTCCCTATCAACATTTATAATCTTAATTAATTTGCATAAATTTATTTTTACTGATAATTTTCTTATAGCTTATAAATTTCTTGTTCATAAAGTCATTTCAAAGACATCTTAAAACTTAGTTACTTACTAAAAATAGAACTACCCTACTATCAAGCAATTGCACTATTAGGTATTTACCCAAAGGATACAAAAATACAGATTTGAAGGTGTACATGCATCTCAATGTTTATAGCACCATTATCAAAATAATCACCATGATGGAGATAGCCCAAATGCCCATCAACTGACGAGTGGATAAAGAAGATGTGGTATGTACACACACACACACACACACACACACACACAATGGACTATTACTCAGCCATCAAAAATGAAATCTTGCCATTTACACGACATGGATGGTGCTAGAATGTATTATGCTAATCAAAATAAGTCAATCAGAATAAAACAATTATATGATTTCACTTATTTGTGGAATTTAAGAAAAAACAGATAAACACATGGGAGGTGGGGAGAGAAGAGAGGGAAACAAACCACAAGGGGCTCTTAACAATAGAAAACAAACTGAGAATTGATGGAAGAAGGTGAATGGGAGATGAGTTAGATGGGTGAGGAGTATTAAAAAGGGCACTTGTTGTGATGAGCACTGGGTGTTGTATGTAAATGATAAATCACTGCATTCTACTCCTGAAAGCAATATTGCACTGTATGTTAATTTAAATTAAAAAAAATTAGTTTCTTTACCCTGTATAAACAATTTCATAAATGTATATATAGTTAGACATTATTTCTTCTCACTAATATTTCCACTTCTTCTCCCCTTCCAGAGGAGCACAGGAGAAATAGATTTCCATAATTTCATGAATTTATATATGGCTATGTGCCCTGATTTGGAAAAAAAAAAAAAAAAGGAAATGACATGTATCAAATCCAGGCAAATTTTAATTGCTGGTACACAATTCTCCATTTTCTTTCTTCCTGAGCTGTAGCAATAATAAAAACACAAAGTTGATAGGAAGATTCCATAAAATCTAAGTGGTCTGGAGGTTTAAGCTAACCTGTTGAGAAAATTGCTCTGGAAAGCCTCCCAGACCCTCAGACTTTGTGTGAGCAAGAATTAAATATTTTTTTTATATTAATGCACTGAGATGTTGGACCATTTACTACTGGAGAATAAACTAATCTATCCTGACTACTACAATACACATCTGATTATATAAATGCTTTCCAAATGCAGACTTTGTTGTTTGGCTTGCTTGTTGCTTGGCTCTACCCCTACCTTCATATATATCCACACAAATGACTTGGGTCACCTTGGTAGAAGGATTTAAAAATCTAGTGTGTATCCTTTCATATTTTTCCTTCATGCTCATAATACTATACAAATATATGTGGGATTTTAGTGTTTGCTTTACACAAAAAGAAAGAGGTATATATCTTGCATTTCTTACTCAACAAAAAGTGGTGAAATGAAGTCACCTACTATAGCTCTAATTCACTCATTTTACTGATTGCTGAATAAAATGTAGTACACACGCAACAGAATTTATTCAACCAGTCCCTTCTTGACCAAGCATCCACTTTAATCTAGTTTTGTGCCATTAGGAACAATGCTTCAATAAACACTTTAGTGCCCATGCCCCTTAATACATCTGCTTTTATTTCTATTGGCATTCTTGGGAGAAGCCTAGTAAGGTTAAATGATGTATGTGTTTTTATTTTTAATAAACGTTGCTATTTACTTCTGCCAAAGGCTATAACACTGCACATTTCCACCAGGAATATGAGAGTATTATTTTCTTTAAATTGCCAGGAGTATTAAGTGTGTAGCTCTTTCTAATGAATGTAAACTGCTATCTCATTGCTCTTTAAATTTGCATTCTCCTGGTTACCAGGGAATTTAAGCATCTTTTCATATATCTGTGACCATTTACGTTTGCTCTGCTATGACTTTTCCTTAGTCAATTATTTAACAGTGTTGTATTTTTCTTCTCAGTTTGGAGAAACACTTTGAATAATATGGACAGCTTACATCTTGTTTGCATTTGTATTACACTATTTTACCCCAATCAATTTATCCATTGATTTTAATTGCTCTTTTAATCACACAAGGTTATTACCATTTTTTATAGCACCCAAGTTTCTGCTCTTAAGTTCTCTTTGATCCCTACATTACAAGGTGTTCTTGCAAGAGTTGTTTTTTTTTTTTTTTGGTTTTGATTTTTTATACTTGAGCAATTTAAATCATGAGGAACCTATTTTTCCTTTTTTTTTGATTTTTAAAAGTTAAAGTATAATTTATATAAAATAAAATGCATTTAAGTGTACAATTTGATGAATTGTGGTTAATTGTATATGATAAAGTAATTACATTATAGATGTAAAATAGTTTCATCACTATAAAATGTTTTCTTATGTCCCTTTATACCCCCTACCCTAGTCCCAGGCAACCACTGATCTATTTTCTGTTTTGCCTTTTTCTAAAATTTTGTATCAATGGAAATCATCCAGTATAGATTTCTGTGTTTGACTTCTTTCACTCACCATAATGTTTTTGAGATTCAACGATGGTGCTGAATGCATTAATCTTTGGTTACTTTTTATTGTAGTGTAGAATTTCATAGTATAGATAAATCAAAATTTATTTATCCATTCACCAGTTTTTGTCTCTTATAGATTGTCCTGCTATAAACATTGCATACATGTCTCTGTGGATATAAATTTTTCTTTCTCTTGGGTAAATATCTAGAAGTGGAACTTCTGGGTCAAAAGGTAAGTGTATGTCATACAGTTAGGGATACTACCAGACTGTTTTTCAAAGTGACTATAAATTTAGTATTTCAACCAGCAATTAATGAGACTTAACAATTATTCTATATCTTCACTAACATTTGTTATTGTCAATTTTTAATTCAGCCATTCTAGTATGCATGTCATTGTGGTTTTTAATTGACATTTCTGTGATAACTAATGATGTAGAGAATGTTTTCATATGCTTATGACTATTCATATATCTTCATTTGTAAAATATCTATTGGGGCGCCTGGGTGGCGCAGTCGGTTAAGCGTCCGACTTCAGCCAGGTCACGATCTCGCGGTCAGTGAGTTCGAGCCCCGCGTCAGGCTCTGGGCTGATGGCTCAGAGCCTGGAGCCTGTTTCCGATTCTGTGTCTCCCTCTCTCTCTGCCCCTCCCCCGTTCATGCTATGTCTCTCTCTGTCCCAAAAATAAATTAAAAAAAAAAAAACGTTGAAAAAAAAATATCTATTGACAATTTTGGTCCTTTCCTTTTGCTGGGATATTTGACTTCTTATTTTTGAGTTATAAGAGCTCTTTATGTATTCTAGATACAAGTCTTTTGTGTGATGTGTGTTTTGCAAAAAAATGTTCCCAGTATTTGGCTTGAACTTTTATTTTCTTAACTGTGTCTCTTAAAACCCAAAAGCTTTTCATCTGATGAATTCTATTTTATCACTTTTTAAATTTAAATTTTATGCTTTTTGTGTACTACTTAAGAAAACTTAGTATAACCAAAGGTCACAAAGATTTCTCCTATGCTTCCTTCCAGAGCTTTATAGGGTTGTTTTTGTTTGTGTTTTTGCTTTTGATAAAGAGAGAGAAAGAGATAGAGGGAGAGTAGGCAGAGGTATAAAGAGAGAGATAAAGAATCCCAAACAGGTTCTGCACCATCAGTGCAGAGCCTGATATGAGGCTCAAACTCACAAACTGTGAGATCATGACCTGAGCTGAAATCACAAGTCAGACACTTAACTGACTGAGCCACCCAGGTGCCCCAGAGTTTTATACTTTTAATTCTTACACTTAGGTCTGTAATCCACTGGGAATAATTTTTGTATAATTTTAGGTAAGGATTGAGTTCTTTTTTTATTTTTGCACATGAATGTACAAGTATTCCAGGACATTTTTTTAAAGTTTATTTATTTTGAGAAAGAAAGAGATACAGAGAGAGGGAGGGGCAGAGACAGAGGGAGAGAGAGAATCCCAAGCAGACTCCACACTGTCAGCACAGAGCCCAATGAAGAGCTCAATCCCACAACTATGAGATCAAGACCTGAGCCAAAATTAAGAGTTGGACACCACCCAGGTGCCCCTCCAGCACATTTGTTAAAAAGCCTATCCTATGCTCCACTGACTTGCCTTAACACTCATATAGCCATTTAAATGTGGTTCTCATGTTGGCCTTTGTTCTGTTCCACTGGTCTATATGACTATCCTTATGCCAATCTGATTGCTATTGTTTTATAGTAAATTTTGAAATCAGGTAGTGTAAGTTTTCCAAATGGATTCTTCTTTTTCAAAATTATTTTAGCTTTTTATGTCTATTGCCTTTCTATATAAACTTTTAAATCTGTCACTTTCTTTAAAAAGTCTGTTGGTTTTTATCTTCTCAGATACTGGAGCATCCCAGATATAAAGTCCAAACTGGGAAAGGTGGCTATTGATGGGGCCCAGAGTAGATGGAATAACAAGAAATTGATTTCTTTTTCTGCCTGAAACACTAACAAATTGGACAAAATATATGAAAGGTTTTTCAAGACATTGTACATCAAGTAAAGAAGGACACTGATCCCTTAAAGATGAGAAACAAATGAAATAACTATTACAGTTGCTCTAGCTATGGACTGGAGAGAATTTCTAGGTAGAAGCACCAGGAGGGGCAATTCGCATGGAGCACAACTTCTTCCTAAGTTGAAAAGGATGGGGATCCAGGGATTCTAAGGCAGCTGGAATTAGCAGGGCAGGGTGTTAAAGAGGCAACAGCTACAAGGAAAAAAACTCTGAAGATCTAGGAGAGTCCCAGTCTTCTTCACACAGGCATGTGAGAAAAGAACTAAAAGGATTAGGGGAGCAAGTCCTTGAAAACTACCAAGGGCCAGAATAGTGCCTGTTCATACCGTCCAGAGTGGAAAATCCTTATACTTTAGTACTGGTAGAATGCTGAAGAGTTTTGCCTCAGTAGCAGGGAAAATTTTGTCCTTGAGTAAACACTGCTCTGTGCCCTCCTAACAAAACTGAAAGCCAGACTCAAAAGGATCAAATTATTTCCAAGTAACTTAACTGCCTCCCAAAATAAAGCTCAAGTATATTCATAGGAATACAATAATGTACATCATTCAACAAGGAAAAGTTCACAAAGCTATGGTATACATTCAAAACTTATGAAGCAAAGAGAGGGTCAAGAAGTTGGAGACAAAGGAGGGGAGCCTGATTGTCAGACCATGAGAGTACAGAGTTCTGAAATTACAGAATGGGTAGCTGGGTGATGCCATTTTCACCTCTCTGGTGCATGTGCATACACGCCTACACGCACCACAACAATCCACCCCAGTAAGCTAAGCAGTGCCATCTAGTGGAGAATGGAAACATTACATGAAACTCCACCCAAATGGGCCAACAGTGCTCTTGAGGAACACCACAAGTCTCTCCACCTGCTTAGTTTACAGATTATAAAGTGCTTCGTAATTTGACTTCTAGGGGAAACTGGATGTAATTTGAATTTATTTCATTCTGTTCGCTGGTTCATCTATTTGATTTTTTTTCTTTTTTCTTTCCTTTTCTTGAATACAGAAAGAGAAAAAAATCATTTTTATTTTCCATTTTTAAAAATTTTTTTAATGTTTTTATTTATTTTTGAGACAGAGAGAGACAGAGCATGAGCAGGGGAGGGGCAGAGAGAGAGGGAGACACAGAATCTGAAGCAGGCTCCAGGATCTGAGCTGTCAGCACAGAGCCCAATGCAGGGCTTGAACTCACAGACTATGAGATCATGACCTGAACTGAAGTTGGACGCTTCACCGATTAAGCCACCCAGGCGCCCCTATTTTCCATTTTTTATATAAGAAAGATTTTTCTTTAATTGTTTCTACTATAATTTTCACTTCTTTGTAAATTTTTTGTCTATATTACTTTCATCATCAAACTTTATTCTATTTTATTGTATTCATTTTCAAAACTTCAAATGTTTTTCTCTTTTTTCTTTCCCTTTTTTCTCTACTCTATCAAGCTTCTTTCAATAACCAGAACAAAATAAACATAAGATATAGCATCCTTTATTTGATTACTTTGGTGCTGTTTTTAACTTTTAATTGTTAGTTTTGTTTTTTACTTTATTAATTCCTTCCTTCAAAATGATGATTTGAAGGAAAAGAAAAGAAAGAACAGGAAGAAATGACAGCCAGGGACTTAACACAGATGTTTGAACCAGAATTTAAAATCACGATAATAAGAACAGTAGCTGGGGTTGAAAATAGAATCACTTTCTGCAGAGATAAAAGTAAAACTAGTCAGGATGAAATAAAAAATGTTGTAACTGAGCTGTAATCTTGAATGGATGTCACAGCAGCACGGATGGATGAAGCAGAGCAGCAAGTCAGTGATATAGAGGACAAACTTTTGGAGAATAATGAAGCAGAAAAAAAGAAGGAGACTAAGGCAAAAGAATACAATATCAGAATTAAAGAACTCAGTGACTCACTAAAAGCAATAACATCAGAATTATAAGGGTCCCAGAAAATGAAAAGAGAGAGAAAAGGGGGTAGAAGTTTCATGTGAGCAAATCATAGCAGAAAACTTTCCTAACCTGGGTAAAGACACAAACATCAAAATCCAGGCAGTACAGAGAACTCCTATTAAAATCAACAAAAACCAGCCATCGACAAGGCTTATCACAGTCAAATTCACAAAATACTCAGGCAAGGAAATAATCATGAAAGCAGCAAGGGGGAAAAAAGTCCTTAACCTACAAGGAAAGACAGATCAGGTTTGCAGCAGACCTATCCACAGAAACTTGGCAGGCCAGAAAGGAGTAGCAGGATATATTCAATGTGCTGACCTGGAAAAATATGCAACCAAGAATTCTTTATCCAGAAAGACTGTCATTCAAAATAGAAGGAGAGAGAAAGAATTTCCCAGACAAACAAAAACTAAAGGAGTTTGTGACCACTAAACCAGCCCTGCAAAAAATTTTAAGGGGGACTCTCCGAGGGGAGATAAGATTAAAAAAACAAAAACAAAAACACCAGCAGCAACAAAGACAAGCAAGGACAAAAGAACACCACCAGAAACTCCAGCTCTACAGGTAACATAATGGCAATAAATTCATATCTTTCAGCACTCACTCTAAATATCAATGGACTAAATGCTCCAATCAAAAGACATGAGGTAACAGAATGGATAAGAAAATAAGATCCATCTATAGGCTGTTTACAAGAGACCCACTTTAGACCTAAAGACACCTTCAGATTGAAAGTAAGGAGATGGAGAACCATCTATCATGCTAATGGTCAACAAAAGAAAGCCGGAGTAGCCATACTTATATCAGACAATCTAGATTTTAAAATAGAGACTGTAACAAAAGATGAAGAAGGGCATCATATCATAATTAAGGGGTCTATCTACCAAGAAAACCTAACAATTTTAAACATTTATGCTTCAAACATGGAAACACCCAAGTATATAAGTCAATCACAAGCATAAAGAACCTCATTGATAATAATACCATAAGAGTAGGGGGCTTCAACACCTCACTTACAGCATGGACAGATCATCTAAACAGAAAATCAACAAGGAAACAATGCCTTTGAATGACACACTGCACCAGATGGACTTAACAGATATATTCAGAACATTTCATCCTAAAGCAGCAGAATATACATTCTTCTCAAGTGCACATGGAATGTTCTCCAAAATAGATCACATCCTGGGACATAAATCAGCCCTCAAAAACTACAAAAAGATTGAGATCATACTGTGCATAAATTCTGACCACAACACTATGAAATTCGAAACCAACCACACGAAAAAATTTGGAAAGATAACAAATACTTGGAGAATAAAGAACATCCTACTAAAGAATGAATGGGCTAACCAAGAAGTTAAACAGGAAATTAAAAAGTACAAGAAAGCCAATGAAAATGATAACACCACAACCCCAAACCACTGGGACACAGCAAAGACAGTCATAAGAGGGAAGTATATAGCAATCCAGGCATTCCTAAAGAAGGAAGAAAGGTGTCAGATATACAACCTAACCTTACAACTTAAAGAGCTGGAAAAAGAACAGCAAATAAAACCCCAAACCAGCAGAATACGGGAAATAATAAAGATTAGAGCAGAAATCAGTGCTTTCAAAACAAAAAAAAAAACCCAAAAAACAAAAACCAGTAGAACAGATTAATGAAACCAGGATCTGGTTCTTTGAAAGAATTAACAAAATTGATAAACCCCTAGCCAGTTTGATCAAAAAGAAAAAAGACCCAAATAAATAAAATCAAGAATGAAAGAAGAAAGAGCACAACCAACACAGCAGAAATACAAACAATAATAAGAGCATATTATGAGCAATTATATGCCAATAAAATGGGTAATATGGAAGAAATGGACAAATCACTAGAAACATATACACTACCAAAGCTGAAACAAGAAGAAATAGAAAATTTTAACAGACGCATAACAAGTAAAGAAAGAGAATTAGTAATCAAAACTCTCCCCAAAAAACAAGAGTCCAGGGCAACATGCCTTTCCAGGGGAATTCTACCAAACATTTAAAGAAGAGTTAACATCTATTCTTTTGAAGCTGTTCCAAAAAGTAGAAATAGAAGGAAAACTTCCAAACTCTTTCTATGAAGCCAGCATTACCTTGATTCCAAAACCAGACAAAGACCCCACTAAAAAGGAGAACAACAGACTAATTTTCCTGATGAACATGGATGCAAAATCCTCAACAAGATACTAACTAACCATATCCAACAATATATTAGAAGAATTATTCACCATGACCAAGTGGAATTTATACCTGAAATGCAAGGCTGGCTCAATATCTGCAAAACAATCAATGTGATACATCACATCAATAAAGAAAGGACAAGAACCACATGATCCTCTGAATAGATGCAGAGAAAGCATTTGACAAAATACAGCATGCTTTCTGGATAAAAACCCTCAAGAAAGTAGGGATAAAAAGATCATACCTCAAGATCCTAAAGCCATATATGAAAGACCCACCACTAATATCATCCTCAATGGGGAAAAACTGAAAGCTTTCCCCCTAAGGCCAGGAACACGACAGGGATGCCCACTCTTACCACTGTTATTCAACATAGTATTGGAAGTGAGTCTCAGCAATCAGACAAAACAAAGGAATAAAAGGCATCCAAATCATCTAGGAGGGGGTCAAACTTTCACTCTTAGCAGATGACATGATATTCTATATGCAAAACCCCAAAAATTCCAAGAAACTGCTAAAACTGATCCATGTATTCAGCAAAGTCACAGGATATAAAATCAATGAACAGAAATCAGTTGCATTCCTATACACACATAATGAATTAACAGAAAGAGAAATCAAGGACTTGATCCCATTTACAATTGCACCAAAAAAACATAGAATACCTAGGAATAAATCTAACCAAAGAGATAAAAAATCTATACACTGAAAACTATAGAAAGCTTATGAAAGAAATTGAAGACACAGAAAAAAATGGAAAAATATTCCATGCTCCTGGATAGGAAGAAGAAATATTGTTAAAATGTCGATACTATCCAAAGCAATCTGCATATTCAATACAATTCCTATCAAAATAACAGCAGCATTCTTCACCAGCTAGAACAAAAAAAAATCTTAAAATGTATATGGAACCAGAAAAGATTCTGAATAGCCAAAGCAATCTTGAGAAAGAAAACCAAAGCTGGAGGCATCACAATTCCGGACTTCAAGCTATACTACAAAGCTGTAATCATCACGACAGTATGGTACTGGCACAAGAATAGACACTCAGATCAATGGAACGGAACAGAGAACCCAGAAATGGACCTACAAACGTATGGCCAACTAATCTTTGACAAAGCAGGAAAGAATATCCAATGGAATAAAGACAGTCTTTTCAGCAAGTGGTCCTGGGAAAACTGGAAAGCAATATGCAGAAGAATGAACCTGGACCACTTTTCTTACATCATACACAAAAATAAACTCAAAATGGATGGAAGACCTAAACCTAAGACAGGAAGCCATCAAAATACTAGAGGAGAAAGTGGCAAAAACTTCTTTCACCTTGGCTGCAGCAATTTCTTACTCAACACATCTCCAGAGGCAAGGGAAACAAAAGCAAAAATGAACCAGTGGAACCTCATCAAAATAAAAGACTTCTGCACAGTGAGGAAACAATCAGTGAAACTATAAGGCACCAACGGAATGGGGGAAGATATTTTCAGATGACATATCAGATAAAGGGTTAGTATCTGAAATCTATAAAGGTCTTATCATGCTCAACACCCAAAAAACAAATAATCCAGTGAAAAACTGGGAAAAAGACATGAATAGACACTTCTCTAAAGAAGACATCCAGATGACTAACAGATACATGAAAAAATCTCAATATCACTCATCATCAGAGAAATACAAATTAAAGCCACAATGAGATATCACCTCACATTTAGTCAGAATGGCTAAAATTAACAATGCAGGCAACAATAGACGTTGGCGAGGATATGGAGAAAGAGGATCTCTTTTGCACTGTTGGTGGGAAAGTGCCAACGGGTGCAACCACTCTGGAAAATAGTATGAATATTCCTCAAAAAATTAAAAAATAGAACTACCCTATGACCCAGCAATTGCGCTACTAGGTATTTATCCAAGGGATACAGGTGTGCTGTTTTGAAGGCGCACATGCACCCCAATGTTTACTGTAGTGCTATTGGCAATAGCCAAAGTATGGAAAGAGCCCAAATGTCCATTGACAGATGAATGGATAAATAAGATGTGATATAGATATAGATATAGATATAGATATAGATATAGATATATAGATATATAGAATTTCCTCAGCAATCAAAAAGAATGAAATCATGCCATTTGAGCCTACATGAATGGAACTAGAGGGTATTATGCTAAGCAAAATTAGTCAGAGAAGTCAAATATCATATGACTTCACTCATATGAGGACTTTAAGATACAAAACAGATGGGGGGCGCCTGGGTGGCTCAGTCGGTTAAGCGGCCGACTTTGGCTCAGGTCATGATCTCGTGGTCTGTGAGTTCGAGCCCCGCGTCGGGCTATGTGCTGACAGCTCAGAACCTGGAGCCTGTTTCAGATTCTGTGTCTCCCTCTCTCTGACCCTCCCCCGTTCATGCTCTGTCTCTCTCTGTCTCAAAAATAAATAAACGTTTAAAAAAAAATTTAAAGATACAAAACAGATGAACATAAGGGAAAGGAAGCAAAAATAACATAAAAACAGGGAGGGGGACAAAACATAAGAGACTCTTAAATATAGAGAACAAACAGAGGGTTGCTGTAGGGGTTGTGTTGGGGGGTGGGCTAAATGGGTAAGGGGCATGAAGGAAGACACTTGTTGGGATGAGCACTGGGTGTTATACACAGGGGATCAATCACTGGAATCTACTCCTGAAATCATCGGTGCAATATATGCTAATTAAATTGGATGTAAATTAAAATACATACATACATACATAATTACAAAGCATGTGAAAAAGCAGAAAAAATATAACCCATTGTAAGGACAAAAGTCGATCAAATTTACCAGAAATGACACATATGATAGAGTTAGGAGATAAGGACATTAAAATAGTCATTATACCTGCATCCTGTATGTTCAAAAAGCTAGAGGAAGATTGAACATGATAAGTAGAGAAATGACAAGTATTTCAAAATAACAACATATTGAAAACTGTTGAAAACAACAAAACTGTTTTTCAATCCTCTTTCTGTACTTCTCCTTGGATAATTTTTTAAGTCTAACTTCAAATTCATCACATTTCCCTCTGTCATATCCATTTGGATTTTAAGGCCATCCAGTAAATTTTTAACTTCAGAAGGTGTATTTTTCATTTCTAGAATGTCTATTTGTTTCCTTTTACTGTGTCTATTTCCTCTCCTGAGATTTCCTTTTCCATGCTAAAGTTTTCACTAATTGAAAATGTTTTACTTTATCAAGGACAGTTATAATAGTCATTTAAATTACGTTGTCTGTTACAGCATCTGGTTCATCTTGAATGTCATGCTTGTATGATTTTTCTTCTCTTGAGAATATGTTCCATTTTTAATATTATTTTAGATAATTTGGGATTATATCCTGAACATTATGAATGTTAAATCGTGAAAATTCTGGATCCTGTTATTTTCCTCTTATGAGTGTTTTTAGCAGATAATGTTCTTGCCTAGTTCTTAAACTTCAAATCTGTCCCTTGAGCAGTGACAGTAGTCTTGGTTCAGATCTTTTGTCTTTAGCTGAGCCGCTCTCAGTCTTCTGCATATGTGTAGTTTGAGAGCCAGAGATGTGGGTACATCACCACCCCCAACTCTCTTCAGTGTTCACAGGATTCCAGCTTCAACCTTCTGGTTCCTGAAAGAAGGCAAGTTTGTCCACGTGTACCCCCACAGCTGCTGTGTGCACCAGTGTGTGGAGCCACAGATAAGAATGTAGGGAGCATTTCATTTTCCCCACCCCAAGAAAATGTGCACTTCCCATTAGAATCTGTCAGCTTCTCTTCACTCACCCACACTTTCAGGTAATTGCTTTTTTTTTTTAATGTTTATTTTTGAGACAATGTGAGAGACAGAGTGCAAGCAGCAGAGGGGCAGACAGAGGGAGACACAATCCGAAGCAGGCTCCAGGCTCCAAGCTGTTAGCACAGAGCCCCAGGCGGGGCTCGAACTCACAAACCATGATCACGACCTGAGCCGAAGTCAGATGCTTAACGGACTGAGCCACTCAGGCACCCCAGGTCATTGCTTTTTGTATTAAGTCTATCTTTTATAATTTTTTTCTGTAGTGGAATGTGGACAGGTTACTTGGTATGGACTTAGTCCATAACAAACTTTTTTTTTAACCTGTGACAAATTTATCATTGGATATGGTATCAGAGAAGATAACCCACCTTTTCCCATAGAAGTTACCATTTTTGTCATATGTTAAATTCTCAAGCATTGGTATTTATTTTAGAGTCTGTTTTAATTTCTCTGATACGTTCATTCTCATACAAGTACCACATTGGTTTAAATACAGTGACTTTGTGGCATATTAAAAAGCAAATCCTCTTCATGGTTATTCTTTGGGGCTTTCTAGGATATTCCTAGGTATTTATTCTTTTATGTATTTTCTAGAATTTCTTACCCATATTTTTAAAAGTATCTATATTACTAATTGAAATTGCATGGAGTTTCTATATTCAATTGGAATGAACCAACACTAACAAGAAGTCTTTATATTCAAGAATAAGTTTCTTGGAGAGACCTTTCCATTATCAGTAAGATTTTATAATTATCTTCAAATGGGTCAGTTCCTTTCTTTTAAATATATTCTAAACACTGTATCATCTGTTACTTATTTGATGCAAAAAAAAGGTTTTTATAGCAAATAGAGTCTAGCAATGGTTCTACAACTCATAAGCAAAATTGGCTGTTGACATTTTATATGAGAATTATCATTATTAGGTGTTAAAATTATGCTGTTTTCATAAAAAAGGTTCACATTTTTCCAATGATAGAACTTGAATAAAAGTTTAGTTTTTCCTATGATCATTATTTTATTCAAGTTTTCCAATTTCTGAGTCAAATTTAGTGATATCTACTTTGCTAGCAATGATCTATTTCCTCTAGGTCTTAAATTTGGATGTCATAGAGTTGCAGGCAAAATTCTTCTGTAAATTCTATTTTTATTTTGAGAGAGAAATCACATGCCAGTGGGCAAAGGGACAGAGAGAAAGAGAATTCCAAGCAGGCTCCACACTGTCAGCGCAGAAGCTGATGCAGGGCTCAATCCCACAAACAGTGGGATTATGTATGACCTGAGCTGAAATCAGGAGTTAGACGCTTAACTGACAGCCACCCAGACATCTCTCTTCTGTAAATTTTAAATGGTGATAGCCCCTTTACTCTTTCCAGATCTTGCCTATTTTTGCTCTCTGTCCCATCTTATTTATGCTTGCAAATGTTTCTGTTTTACATTCCCCCCCCCCCCCAGCCCCCAAGGAACCACTTTCTGGATTTATTTATCTTTTCTTTTTTCTGTTTCATTGTTTCAGACTTTATCTCTATTAATTCCTTCTTCTTAATTACTAAGCTTATTTCTTTTCATAACTTTATATGATGAGTATTTTGTTACTTTATTTATTTATTTTTATATGAAATTTATTGTCAAATTGGTTTCCATACAACACCCAGTACTTATCCCAACAGGGGCCCTCCTCAATGCCCATCACCTACTTCAATAGACTTGTCTTTCTTCTTTAAAAATTAAGACACTTAAAGCTCTAGAGAATTCTGTTGTATTGGGTCATTTTATTTTACTAGTAATTTAAAAAATTTTCTCTCTGATTCAAGGTTTTCTAAAAGTATGTTTCTTAATTTCCAAGTAATTAAGATTTTTAAATCACTCTTTCATTATTATTTCCACATTTATTGGGTTATAATCAGAGAGTAAGGTGAAAAATTTTTAAGGTTTTCTTCATGGCCAAGTCCATTTTTTAAATATGTACATGAACATAGAAAAACTCCATTTGGCATTTGAAAGATACAAAGTTCTATCTATAGTTATCAAATCAAGTTTGAGTGTGATCAATTTCCACTATATGATTTCTTTAAAAAAATCTTTCTCACAGACTGGAGCCTACTGAAAGAATATCCAATTCCCAAAACTAGAACAAATTTGAGCAACAAAACAAATAGTAAGAAGTTATAACCTAAAATATAAAATAAAGCTTCATGAGTCCATACTAATATAAATAAATGATTGAATAAATAGGTAATTGGGGAAAGAATAGACAAATCTCCTGTGCAGAATTCCAAATAATTTATGTAACAACTTTACTCTCAAGGACAAGGAGAATAACACCCACTTCTTAAGTGAGGGCTGTGCATGATGACTTTCTTCCTCAGAGTACAGTATGGAAGAAAGAGGGGGGGAAATAACCTTACAGTGGAGAAACATGACAAACACTACTTTATCCAGGTGGCCAAAGTTGACATCTACATGCTAAGTCACCCTGATAGTATATCCACCTTTATTTTTTAACATTTATTTATTTTGAGAGACAGAGAGAGATAGAGCATGAGTGGGGGAAGGGAAGAGAGAAAAGGAGACACAGAATCTGAAGTAGGCTCTAGGCTCTGAGCTGTCAGCACACAGCCCGACACGGGGCTTGGGTCCACAAACCATGAGATCACGACCTGAGTTGAATTCGGATGCTTAATTGAGTCACCCAAGTGCCCTTATAGTATGTCCCCTTGACCTGATCTAATAGGACATCACACTTTACCACTGTGATATTTCTCTCCAAGAACCATAACTCCAGTCTAATCATGAGAAAAAAAATCAAATTCCACTTAAAGTACCCTTTACAAAATATCTGACTAGTACTCAAAACTGTCAAGATTGAGATATCAATAAAGAAGGCAGAATAAGGACTTACTACACCAAAGTTCTCCCTCCATAAAAGCCATGGGGAAAAACTGGCAAAAATGGTCAGAATCAACTTTCTTAAAACTCTGGAAACTAAAGGAACACTTGCTATAAATTTGAGAGCATTTAGCCAAAAAACAAAACAAAAAATGAAACAGAATCTCAGCAAAAGCAGCAAGTTTTGTCACATTTTAACTTCTCATTTCCCACTCTTCAGCACTGTGTGGCCGTGAAAAATAGTAGCCTGTATTCCTAGTATAAGAGGGAGCAAAATGGAGCTGGAGCTCTATCTCAAAGCCTTGTGACCAAAAAGGAATCATTATTTGATCAATTTGGTGGCTCCCTGGAAGACCTCACTCCAAAGGCTTGCCTTTATTTGATGTCACTCAAATCTAAAATCAAGTGTTTTTAGCACTCAAGTGCTAAAATATTCTCCTTGGAAGACATTTGTCAAACATCTTTAAATGTTGGCTGCCTGAGGCAATGAATACTAGTTGGGGCAAACTATAGACTAATCAAAAAGTTTGAAAGAAAAAGCTGAGGAATAAGATGTCCATAAGGGCTAAAAGGTCATGTACATGTTTAGGGATATACACATGTTCAGGAAACACCAGACACTTGAGGAAAGTACTAAATTTTCACCACCGCTTGACTCTGAGGCAAGTGTAAGCAGCAAGTGAAGACCGAGACAAAGTTGGAACTCACTTTGGCTGAGTGTTGAAGACATTCCCAAACATGTACACAGAGCCCCCTTGGCAAATACCCATAGATTACAGGTTCTAGGCATTTAAGGAATCAGGAGAACAACTAGAAAATATCAATAAAAAGAAACTTTAGAAAGGAACCAAATAGAAAAGCTGGATTAAAGCATACTATCTGAAATTAAAAATTCACTAGATGGGCTCAGTATAAGATAAAAGGCAGATATAAAGAAGAAAAAGAATCAGAACATGAACATAGGTCAATTGAGTTTATTCTGTATGAAAATGTTTTTAAAAATGAAGCAAAATAAACAGAATCTCAAGGATATGTAAGGGTCTTTGATGGCACCATCAAGCATACCATCACAAGAATAATACAAATCCCAGAAAGAAAGAAGAGAAAGTAAGAGAAAAGGACAGAAAGAATATTCAAAGAAATAATGGGTGGAAACTTATCAAATATTGGTGAAAGAAATTAATATACACATAAAAAGCTCAATAAACTCCAAGTAAAAAATAGATAAAGAGATCCACATCTAGATATCATAATCAACAGTTGAAAGCCAAAGACAAAAAGAGAATATGTAAAACAGCAAGTCGTTATTCATAAAAAGTGGTTGTCGATAAGATTTTAATGGTTGATTTCTCATCAGAAACCTTGGAGGCTAGAAGGCAATGGCATAACATATTGAAAGTGCTAAAACAAAAAAAAACTTGTAAACCAAGAATTCTATATTCAGCAAAATTATTCTTCAAAAAAAATGAAAGGGAATTTTAGACATTCCCAGGAAAGCAAAAACTGTGACTTTATTGCTTGCAGAATTAGAATTGTGCTACAAGAAGTATTGGAGAGAGTCCTTCAGGTTAAAATAAATGGACACTAGGCAGTACTTGAGTTCATATAAAGAAATAAAAAGCACTAGTAAAGTTAACTACATAGTTAAATATAAATGACATTACAAATGTATTTTTTATTTGTGATCCTTTTTTCTTGTCTTATTTTTAAAAAAAACTACATACAGCAAGAATTATAAACCTAGGTTGATGGGCACACTTTGTACAAAGATGTAATTTGTGACAATAACAGCATAAAGGAGTGAAGAAACAGAGCTTATATAGGAGGAAAGTTTTACATAAATTTAAATTAAGTTGATATCGAAGTTAGATTATTATCAATTAAGACTGTTCATGGTAATTTTCAGGTAAGTTACTATGAAAATAATTCAAGAATATATACCTTTTTAGATAAGTTTCAAATGATTAAAGTTGGGAATGAAAGAGAGCACATTACTACCAACCTTACAGAAATAAAAGGGTGATAATGGAATACTATGAACAATTTATACCAACATATCATATAACTTAGGTGAAGTGGACACACTTCTAGAAAGAGGCAATTTAAAAACTGACTCAGGAAGAAATAGAAATTCTGAATGATAAGTTAAAGACTAAGTTACTAATCAAAATAATTCCCACAAAAAATTCTCAGAATCAGATCACTTCACTGGTTAATTCTACTAAACATTTAAAGAATATTTAATACTAATCTTCTCAAACTCCTTTAAAAAGGAAAGGAAGAAATACTGATTACTTTGATACCAAAACCAGACAGATACCATTATAAAAGAAAACTACATGAAAATATATGCAAAATCCTCAACAAAGTACTAGAAAACAGAATTCAGCAGCATATAGAAAGAATTATACATCATGAACAAATAGATTTTTATCCCAGGAATCTAAGATTGGCTTAACATCTGAACATAACATAATCAATATAACACACCATAACAATAGAATAATTTTTTAAAAACCACATAATCATCCTAATGGATGCAGAAAAACATTGAGAAAATTCAACATTCCTTCATGATTAACTAGGAAGAGACCTTCCTCAACCTTTCAAAGAGCATCTATGAAAAACACATAGCCAACATAATACTTAATGGTGAAAAAGTGAATGCTTTCCCAAAGATCAGGAGCAAAACATGGATGCCTGCTCTGATCACTTCTATTCAACATTGTACTAGAGGTTCTAGCCAGAGCAACTAGTCCAGAAAAAGAAATAAAAGTCATTCAGACGGGAAAAGAAGAAGTAAAACTATGTCTACATACAGATAATACGATCTTATAGAAAACTCTAAAAAATACATGCACACAAAAACTAGTAGACTAATAAATGTGTTCAGCAGGGTTGCAAGATAGAAGATCAATATGCAAAAACAATTGTATTTCTGTATACAGTTGACTCTTGAACAACACAGGTTTAAACTGTATGAGTCCACTTATATGTGGGTTTCATTTTTTATAAATACAGTATACTACTGTAAGTGTATTTTCTCTTCCTTATGATTTTCTTAATTATATTTTATTTTCTCAAGCTTACTTTATTATAAGAATATGGTATATAATACATATACAAAATATGTGCTAATTGACTGTTTATGTCATTGGTAGGGCTTCCAGTCAACAGTAGGCTATTAGTAGTTAAGTTTTGGGGGAGTCAAAATATATACATAGATTTTTGACTGTATATGGCAGGGTTAGCATACCTGACTCCCATATGATTCAAAAGTCAACTGTACTTTCAATGAACAATTAAAAATGACATCAAGAAAAACAATTCTATTTATAATAGTATAAAAACAAATAAGATGCTTAGAAATAATTTAACAAAAATATGCAAAACTTGTACACTGAAAACTATGCAATGTTGAAGGAAATTAGTAGCAGTATTCATAATACTCATGAAATAGAAACCACCCCAATGTCCATCAATTGATGTTTGGATAAACAAAATGTGGTAAATAAATACAGTGGATTGTTACTTGGTCATAAAAAGGAATGAAGTGCTGATATACAACATATGTGAATCTTTGCTAAGTAAGGCATATATTATATATTCCATCTTTGTGAAATGTCCAGATTAGACAAATCCATAGAGACAGAAAGTAAATTAGTGATTGCATGGGGCTGAAGGGATAATAAGTTTGCTCAGGGAGGGTTGGGAGGACTAAAAAAAGAACAATGTTTATTTTTAGGGTTATTTAAATGTGATGATTGATTGCAGTAATAGTTATACAACTCTATAGATATACTAAAAAATATCGAATTTTATACTTCAAATGGTATATAAATTGTATAATATATAAATTTTTAATTTTAATTTTAATTTTAATTTTTAATTTTATTTTTTTTAATTTACATCCAAATTAGCATTTAGTGAAACAATGATTTCAGGAGTAGATTCCTTAATGTCTCTTACCCATTTAGCCCATCCCCCTTCCCACAACCCCTACAGCAACCCTCTGTTTGTTCTCCATATTTAAGAGTCTCTTATGTTTTGTCCCCCCTCCCCTGTTTTTATATTATTTTTGATTCCCTTGCCTTGTGTTAATCTGTTCTGTGTCTTAAAGTCCTCATATGAGTGAAGTCATATGATTTTTGTCTTTCTCTGACTGACTAATGTCACTTAGCATAATACCCTCTAGTTCCATCCACATAGTTGCAAATGGCAAGATTTCATTCTTTCTGATTGCTGAGTAATACTCCATTGTGTACCTATATACAACATCTTCTTTATCCATTCATTCATTGATGGACATTTGGGCTCTTTATATACTTTGGCTATTGTTGATAGTGCTGCTATAAACATTGGGGTGCATGCGCCCCTTCGAAACAGCACATCTGTATCCCTTGGATAAATACCTAGTAGTGCAATTGATGGGTCATAGAGTAGTTCTATTTTTAACTTTTTGAGGAACCTTCATACTGTTTTCCAGAGTGGCTGCACCAGCTTGCATTCCCACCAGCAATGCAAAAGACATCCTCTTTCTCCACATCCTCATCATCTGTTGTTGCCTGAGTTGTTAATGTTAGCCATTCTGACAGGTGTGAGGTGGTAGCACATTGTGGTTTTGATTTGTATTTCCCTAATGATGAGTGATGTGGGGCATTTTTTCATGTGTCGGTTGGCGATCTGGATGTATTCTTTGGAGAAGTGTCTATTCATGTCTTTTGCCCATTTCTTCACTGGATTATTTGTTTTTTGGGTGTTGAGTTTGGTAAGTTCTTTACAGATTTTGGATACTAACCCTTTATCTGATATGTCATTTGCAAATACCTTCTCCCATTCTGTTGGTTGCCTTTTAGTTTTGCTGATTGTTTCCTTCGCTGTGCAGAAGCTTTTTATTTTGATGAGGTCCCAATAGTTCATTTTTGCTTTTGTCTCCCTTGCCTCCAGAGACGTGATGAGTAAGACGTTGCTGCGGCCAAGATCAAAAAGGTTTTAGCCCGCTTTCTCCTTGAGGATTTTGATGGCTTCCTGTCTTATGTTTAGGTCTTTCATCCATTTTGAGTTTATTTTTGTGTATGGTGTAAGAAAGTGGTCCAGGTTCATTCTTCTGCATGTCGCTGTCCAGTTTTCCCAGGACCACTTGCTGAAGAGACTGTCTTTATTCCATTGGATATTCTTTCCTGCTTTGTCAAAGATTAGTTGGCCATATGTTTGTGGGTCCATTTCTGAGTTCTCTATTCTGTTCCATCGATCTGAGTGTCTGTTTTATGCCATGTATGGTATATAAATTATATCTCAGTAAAGCTGTTACAAAAACAAAACAAGTAAATAAACAATGGTCTAAGTCATCAAAAACAAGGAAATTCTGAGAAACTGTCATAGCTAAGAGGAGCCTGAAAACACATGATGAATAAATATAATCTGGTGTTCTGGATAGGATCCAGGTATAACTATACTCATATCAGATAAAATAGACTTTAAAGGAAAGACTGTGTGTGATAAAAGACAAAGAAGGGCATTCCATAATAATAAAGGGATCAATCCACCAAGAAGACATAACATTTGTAAATATGTAAGCACCCAAGATAAGAGCACCAAAATATATAAAGCAGATTAACAGACCTAAAAGGAGAAATTGACAGTGATACAATAATAGTAGAGGACTTTAATACCCACTTACATCAATGGATAGATCATCCAGACAGAAAGTCAATAAGGAAATATCCACCTTAAATGACACATTAAGCCAGATGGACATAATTGAATTATACTGAACATTCCATCCAAAACAGCAGAATACACATTCTTTTCAAGTGCATATGCAGCATTCTCCAGGATAGATCATACATAAGGCCATAAAACAAGTCTCAGTAAATTCAAGAAGATAGAAATTTTATTTAAAAATGTTCTGTCTACAATGATATAAAACTAGAGATCAATTACAAGAAATAAACTAAAAAAAAGTGGAGATTTAAGAACATACTACTGAACATGTTCAATAGGTCATTGAAGAAATCAAAGAAGCAATCAGAAAATACCTACAGACAAATGAAAACAGAAATACGACAAACCAAAATCTATGGGATACAGCACAGGCAGTTTTTTTTTTTATTTCTTTATTTTGAGAGAGAGAGAGAATATGCAGAAGGGGCAGAGAGAGAGAGAGAGAGGAAGAGAAAGAGAATCCCAAGCAGGCTCTACACTATCAGCGCAGAGCTGGGTGCAGGGCTTGAACTCACAAACCTCAAGATCATGACCCAAGCCAAAATCAAGATCAGATGTCTAATTGACAAAGTCACACAGGCACCACAGCAAAGGCAGTTCTAAGAGGGAATTTCATAATTATATAGGCCTACATGAATAAACAAGACAAAAATCAAATAAACAATCTAACTTTACACCTAAACAAACTAGAAAAAGAAAAACAAATTAAACCCAAAATTAGTAGAAAGAAAGAAATAATAAAAATCAGAATGGAAATAAATGTAATAGAGACTTAAAAGACAATAGAAAAAAAACAATGAATCTGAGAGCTCGTTCTTTGAAAAGATAAATAAACTGATAAGCCTTAAGCTGGACTCATCAAGAAAAAAAGAGAGAAGGCACAAATAAAATTAGAAGTGAAAGAGAAGTTACAACTGATATCAAATAAATACAAAGGATTAAAATTGACTACTATGGACAGTAATGTGCCAGTAAATTGTACAACCTAGGTGAAACAGAAAAATTTCTAGAAACACTATCTTCCAAGATTGAATCATGAATAGAAAATTTGAATAAACTGATTGCTAACAAGGAGATTGAAACAGTTAAAAAAAAAAAAAAAACCCTGAACAAACAAAAGTCCAGGGCCAGAAGGCTTTAGTGGTGAATTCTACCAAACATGCAAGATTGAATACCTATTCTTCTCAAGCATTTCCAAAAAACTGAAGTGAGGGAATGCTTCTAAACTCATTTTACAAGGCCAGCATTCCCCTGATACCAAAAACATCGCACACACACAAAAAAAGAAAATTATTAGCCAGTATGCCTGATGAATACAGATGCAAAAATCCTAGCAACATATTAGCAAACCAAATTGTTAAAATTTCCTTACTGCCCCAAGCAATATATAAATTCAGTGCAATTCCTATCAGAATTCCAATAGCATTGTTTCATAGAACTAGAGCAAATAATCCTAATATCTGTATGGAAACACAAAAGACCTGATGAGGCCAAAGTAATCTTGAGAAAGAAGAACAAAGCTGGAGGTATCATGCTCCCTGATTACAAACTATACCACAAAGATATAGCAATCAAAACAGTATGATATTGCATAAAAACAGACATAGATCAGAACAGAATAGAGAGCCCAGAAATAAACCAATGCATATATGGTTAGTTTACAGCAAAGGAGTCAAATATATAATGGGGGAAGGCCAGTTTCTTTGGTGGATGATGCTGGGAAAACTGGGCAACTACATGCAAAAGAATGAAATTGGACACCTTTGTACACCACATACAAAAAAAAATAAGCCCAAAATGGATTAAAGACTGAAATGTAACTCCTGAAACCATGAAATTCCTAAAAGAATAGGCAGTAAACTCTTGGACATCAACCTCAGAAATATTTTTCTGTATCTGTCTTCCCAGGCAAGGGAAACAAAAGGAAAAATAAGCAATTGTGACTCATCAAACTAAAAAGATTTTGCATAGCGAAAGAAACCATCATCAAAAATGAAAAGGCAATGAATGGGAGAAGAGAATTGCAAACGATTATATCCAAGAAAGGGTAAATATCCAAAATACCTAAAGAATTCATAAAATTTAGCCTCAAAAATCATCGCCATCATCATCTGACTAAAAATGGGTAGAGAACTGAAGATACATTTTTCCAAAGAAGATACTCAGATGGCCAACAGACATAAAAAGGTGTTCAACATCACTAATCATTAGGGAAATGCAAACCAAAAACACAATGAGATATTACCTCATACCTGTCACAATGGCTAGCATCAAAAAAATAAGAAATACCAAGTATTGGTGGGGATTAGGAGGAAGATGGACCCTTGTGCACTGTTGATAGGAATATAAATTGGTGCAGCCACTGTGGAAAACAGTATGGAGGTTCCTCAAAAGATTGAAAATAGAGATTGTACTTCTCAGTATTTATCTGAAGAAAATAGGGGTGCCTGGGCGGCTCAGTTGGTTAAGTGTCCGACTTCGGCTCAGGTCATGATCTCGCAGTCCATGAGTTCAAGCCCCGCGTTGGGCTCTGTGCTGACAGCTCGGAGCCTGGAGCCTGTTTCAGATTCTGAGTCTCCCTCTCTCTCTGACCCTCCCCCGTTCATGCTCTGCCTCTCTCTGTCTCAAAAATAAATAAACATTAAAAAATTTTAAAAAAAAGAAAATAAAAACCTTAATTGGAAAAGATATATGCATCCCTGTGTTTATTGCAGCATTATTTATAATAGCTAAGATATGAAAGCAACCCAAATGTCCACTGATGAATGAATGGATAAAAAAGAAGTGGTATATATGTACAATGGAATATTACTTAGCCATAAAAAGGAATGAAATCTTGACATTTGCAACAATATGGATAAACTTAGATTGCATTATGCTAAGTAAAATAAGACAGAGAAAGACAAATATGTACAATTTCACCTATATGTAGAATCTAAAAAAGAATGAACAAACAAAAGAAAAACAGATTCATAAATACAAAGAACAAATTGATAGTTGCCAGAGGGGAAGAAGAGGGGGATAAGAGGAATAGATGAAGGGGATTAGAGGTACAAAATTCCAGTTATAAAATAAATACATCACAGGGAAAAGAAGTACAGCATAAGGAATATAGACAATAATGTAATAGCTTTGAATGGTGACAGAAGGTAACTGCACTTATTTTCTTGAGTATTTTTTAATGTATTTAATTGTCAAATCACTATGTTGTACACCTGAAACTAATACAATATTGTATGTCAAGTTTACTTTTATTAAAACTAAATATAAAGGAGCACCTGGGTGGCTCAGTTGGTTAAACATCCAACTTCGGCTCAGGTCATGATCTGCCAGTTCGTGAATTCGAGCTTTGTGTTGGGCTCTGTGCTGACAGCTCAGAGCCTGGAGCCTGCTCCAGATTCTGTGTCTCCCTCTCTCTCTGCCCCTACCCCATTTGCTCTCTCTCTCTCTCAAAAACAAATAAACATTTAAACAATTTTTATAAAAAATAAATATAAAAATTAAATTTAAAAAAAGATGGAAATAATAAGTGTGGAAGAAAGACCAGAAAAGAGAAGTCTTCTGTATTGTTTGTGGGAATGTAAATTGGTACAATCACTATGGAAAACATTATGGAGGTCTCTCGAAAAATTAAAACTAGAACTATCATATGCTTCAGCAATTCCATTTCTGGATATCTACCCAAAGGAACTCAAAAAATTAATTTGAAAAGATATATGCACCCTGATGTTCATTGCAGCATTATTTACACAAGCCAAGATATGAAAACAACCTGAGTGTTCATCAATAGGTGAATGGATAAAAGAATATGTGAGATATATATATATATATATATATATATATATATATACATACATATATACACATATGTATACATGTATACACATATATGTATATATACATATGTATGTATATATATATATATATGGAATACTACTCAGGGGATGCCAGGGAGAGGAAAAATGAATGAAGGAGACCAAGAGGTACAAACTTCACGTTATGAAATAAATCAAGTCATGGGGATGTAATGTAAGGCATAGGGAATACAGGCAATAATATGATATTAATTTTGTGTGGTGACAGATGGTAACTAGACTTATTGTGGTGATTAGCTTGCAGCAGGCACAAATGTTGGGTCACTTTGTTGTACACATGAAATTAATGGAATATTATATGTCGATTACACTTCAGTTAAAATAATTAAATATATTGGTTAATTAATAGAGACAAATGTACCATAATACTGTTAAGATGTCAATAATAGGAGAAACTGAATGTGGGGTATAGGGGAACTCTCTATACTACATGACAGTGCTTCTTTTATCTAAAACTATGCTAAAACTATAATTTACTTTTAAAACTATCATTACCAGGCACCTCGGTGGCTCTGTCAGTTAAGTGGCCAACTCTTGGTTTTGTGAGGTCATGATCTCACAGTTTGTGAGTTTGAGCCCCCCACGTCAGTCTCTGTGCTGACAATGCAGAGCCTGTTTGGGATTCTCTCTACCTCTCCCCTGCTCGTGCTCTCTCTCTCACTTTGTCTCAGAATAAATAAATAAACTTTAAAAAATAAAATAAATCTATCGTTAAGATTTTGAGAGAGATGGTTGAGTGCCCACTTTAAATTCTTTTCAGTTCTTCCTGACTATCTGTATTTAGTTACTATTATTTTTGGTACACGCATATCTGATTTTATCATTACATAATATTCCTGTTGTATCCTGTTTAGTGTTTTAACCCTTAAATTCCTCTTTGGTTTTAACTGAACTGTTGTAGGGGGACCCATGGCACACACGGTTTCTACATGACCACGGTGACGTGGGATCTTTGCTCTGTTTTTACTTCATACCCTCACTCCCTCTTCTTCATAGTCTATTTCATACTCACCTCATTTAAGATTTCTGGAACTTTTCACTTCACCTGCATCTCTGCCTCCCAGCTCATCAATTTACTGAGCGTTTATCAGAATCCCCCCCACCACCACCATACACTTACTGTTTTCTCTTATTGCACAGCATCAATCCATCCATATATATTTATAGATATTCTGTCACTCACCTCATTTTCCTGGTTTTCCTCTATTCTTTTTTTGCATGTGTGTGGTTAGTCATTTCCTTATTCTTTTTCTTTAGATGAAGCATACAAAGCACAAAAAGAATATTTTTAGATCCGTTTTTGAAAGCATTCACTACTTCAGAAGTCACAAGGATCCTGAGTTTAAGGACAATTTAAGAAGTCACTAATGAAGAGAGTGATTCAAACTGTCTATCTGTTGATTTCTTCAGAAGAGTGCAAAGACCTATTTCCTGTCAAGAAAAGGTAGATGCTTCGTCTTCCATGAAAGACTCTTAAAAATCACCATGTGTGAAGGCAGAAACTGGAGGTTGCTGGAATTTGCCTGCTTGGAGTAGCCAGAAAGTGTTTAGAGCAAATGTTAATGTAATCAGCATAAGTGAAAGGGCAGTTTGGCTTTTCTGAAAGGGAGTGTTTAAGCACAATAGAGCAGAGTCCCACTCACTGGCTAAGGGAAGAGAGCCAGCTGTGCCAGCACAGGTAATAAGAGGCAGGTAGTCCTGCTCTCATTTCAGAGACCTCACCAAGCAGGATTTAGTTGTCTGCATAGCCTTCCTTGTGGAAAGAAGCCATGCCTCAATGAAAATGTATTCTTATTCTGGTACCACTCGGATTTATTTGAATGCATTGTTACAAGGGCCTGATTCTAAGTAAAGAAGGGAAGGAAGGGAAGGAGGAAAAAGGAGCCAGGGAGACATTTCCATGTCTGTCTCCATGTGAATCCACTCGGCTTTTGTAGGAATCAAACCTAACCTGAGATTATTTGGGAGAAGGTACCACTTTTACTTTTCCAGAAAGAATGGCCAGTACCTATAGATTTAATACAAAGACAAACAGATAAGCTTTAGGACCCCTGACAAACTTAACTGAAGATTATACCCCAGAACAAATGGGATTTCAATATTTCCTCACTACATATGGATGTACATTCTCTCAGGCTTGTAAGTCACTGGTCTGTGCCCAATGACTCATTATAATTATTAGTACAATCACATTTTTTCAGATCTCAAGAAAGAGCCTTGGGGTATATTTAAACTTATAAGGTAGACTCATCATTTGGCCCTGTGCATTATAAAACATCTTGATCAAAGTCAGACAGGTGAGTCCTAGGACCAGGTGGGAGTATTCATATAGTCTTGTATGAGGCACTTTAGTTCCTTCTATCCTCAAATCTGCTCTCACCACGTCATTTGAATATACAACATCTGTGCCTTTGTTCTCAATTGCACTCTCTGATGGGAAGCTATACGACTTGATCTCTTACACATTATAGGTGTTTCATTAGGATTATCATTTGAAATAAGGAAAAATGGCACACTCTAGGGTGCCACATATTCAACATTTTATCTGTTCTCTTTAAAACAATCAGAGCTAAATGTTTTTACAGATAATCCCAGATCTCATTATAGGGGAGTAAACGCACGCTCTTGTGAACCACTTTTCAGATTTCTCAATAACCTGGCTTATTAATATTTTCCTCTTCTCTTTTCCCATTTTCACATTTCACCTAGTTTCCTCACCTTTTGAAATTCAGCAGGAGCATCTCTGCCTTGTGTACTTTTGGCTGAGTTCCCTTGAATTCATTTCCAGAGATGATTTCTGTGGGTTATTTACTTAATGCTACCCACACAGTCACACTCATAACCAAAAGTTTGCCTGTAGTGGGTTGTCAGGAAATGACATCTTTATGTCATTTTCATGCTTTGCATTGTGTTTTGGAGAGGAGAGAAATCAATGAAGCTAGTACCTGCTCCCTTTGCTTCATCCTCAGGTATTATTGTTATTATTACAGTTAACTCTGCAATTGGACCTTCCTCCTGTAAAGGGCAAAGATGCCTCATGAGTGAAGGAGTCCATAGACCTTCATGTCTGTCCCCTGCCTCTAGGTTGGGCTGGGGTCACTCTAGACTTGCGGATCATTAGTTCTGCCTCTCTGGTGGGAGGGTTCAACTTCCTGCTCAACTGCAGTAAGTTTTCTGAGAGTAACAGAAGCCTCTCAGGTCATCCTCCTTGCTGAGCCATTCATAATCCCTTCCTCAGGAATATGGAGTGGGACTCGTAGCAAGATCCTCAGCATGTAAACCCAGTTATTGCTGGTGGCCATGTCTTACACCAGGTGAACTATAGAACAGAGGAAGCAAGGACATGGAATAAAGGAAGATGTGCAGAGGGCAGCCAGGATGAAGTCAAAGAGAAGGTCTGCCTTGATGACACCCATGTCCTTGAGTTTATTCTTTTCTGAAACCCAGCTGCATCGTGGATCCATGAGCTACCCATATATACTAAATTCCCCCTCAATTGTTTTCTCCCCTTAAAGAGATCCAGTAGGTTTCTGATGCAACCAATTAGGGTCCTTACTAATAAGCATATCTAAGTTTTAAGAAATTATTCTTCTTTTCCTCTCCTTTCACCTTTTCCCACTTCATTGCTTGGCTTTTGCCTTTATGGTTTTTGCTGAGCATGCACGTGTGCACTCATGCGTTGTGCCAGTCCATATGGAAAAAGATACATTTATACTATTCATAAACAAACACAGGGAAAAGCACTTCAAAGCCTCCCTTGGTGAATCACTTGCACCCTCTTATCAGGGGCAGTTGCTCTTCAGCGCTAATCTATGTGGAAATGCAGAGCTGGTATCATGAGATCATTTGCTTTTTTCATGAGAAATCAGAAATATGAATTTTTATGAGAAATCTCTCAATTTTGAAATGTTGATTCAATTTGTGTTTAAATATGCAATAGACCAACCAAAAAAAAAAAAAAAAGCCCACAAAACTCTCTGTGGGCTGCTTGAGATCTTTAGATTCTTGTTTTTTGTAGTATAGTCTGAAAACCAACAGCATTGGCATCACTCAGGAACTCACTAAAAATGCAGAATCTCAGTCCCACCTTAAACCTGATGTATCTACATCTGAATCTCCAGGTCATTTGTCTGCACATCAAAGACTGAGACATCCTGGCTTAATCTATTTGTTCATAAATCGGGCTGTACGTTGAGATTACCCGAGGAGCTTTAAAAATATACTGATATCTGTTTTTCATTTCCAGGGATTCTGTTTTAATGAGTCTGGAACACAGCCTGGGCACTTTTTTAAAACTCCTCAGGTGATTTTAACATGTATCAAATGTCAGGCATTGCTAGTTTACCACCGGATTCCCCTACTCTCTATTGCCTCTGAGATAACACACCCAGCAGTTCACTCAGACCTTATCTGCCTTGGTCAGTGAGTTGGCCACCCCTGGCCTGGAGTCTCAAGACACAACAACATGGATGGAGCTATAGAGTATACTGCTAAATGAAATAAGTCAGTCAGAGAAAGACAAATTCTATATGACTTCACTCATACATAGAATTTAAGAAAAAAATAAAGGAACAAAGGGAAAGAGAGAGAGAAACCAAGAAATAGACTCTTAACATGGAGAACAGATGGTTACCAGAAGGAAGGTGGGTGGGGGGATGGGTGAAATAGGTGATAGGGATTAAGTGTACTTGTCATGATGAGAACAGGGTGATGTAAGGAAGTGTTGAATCACTATATTATACACCTGAAATTAATATTACACTGTATCTTAACTATCCTGGAATTAAAATAAAATAAAATAAAATAAAATAAAATAAAATAAAATAAAAGACTTTCATGGTAGTTGCAAATTGAAGGTTCATGAATATTGCCAGATCTTTTTATTTTTCACTCAGAACAGTGTTTCAAAAACATTTTTAATTTAATGGCACTAAATTAGAAGACAGGACTTTCTTAAATGCTGCAAAGAAATATTGAGTATAAACATCGTAGAAAAACTAAACTATTATAGCCAAAGAAAGCAATTACACAGAACAAAGATTCCAAACATACATTTAAGACCTGCATCTTAAATGATCTCAGGCATCTGAAAATCCTAGTTTTTTGAAAATGTAGCCAAATGAGAAGAAAGAGCAACAATAGCAAAATAACCAAGGTCAACCCCTGAGAAAAGGGACACCTAAAATTAGAATACAGGATAAACATTTTCTTTTAAATTATGACACCTAATTTTGCACTCTGATCATTGCTCCCACATTTCAGTAGCTAAAATATGATTTTTTGTTTGTATCTGTGTAAGATTTTCCCAGTGTGATAAACTGTAAACAAAAACCAAACCCATAATTCTTTACCTTCCTTGTACCCATGCTCTTTTCAATGTGACTTGCAGCCCCTCCCCTCCAGAGATAGAGTCTAATACTCCATCCTTTGAGTCTGGGCTGGTGTGGTGAGTTCTTTTGCCCAACAGAGTAGGCAGAAGTGACACTGTGCATGTTCTGAACCTAAGCATCAAGAGACCCTGTTCACTGCTTCTCTGTCTTTGGATCCCTACTACTGCAGTGTGAGCAAGCTGGATTATCTGAACTTGGAGAAGACTCAAGGTCTTCCTAAACCAGCTGGCAGCCAGTTGACTCCCAACATTTAAGAAAGTCCAGCCAATATCTGCAGGTACCTATCTGACCCAGAGCTGACCAAAGGTGCATGAGCAAGCCCAGAGGAGAACAGAGAAATTACCCAACCAGTCCACAGAATCATGAGTTACATAAATGCTTGATTTTTTTTGGAGTGATTTGTTACATGGTAATATCTAAATGATATACTTAGCTCAGGGAATTGCCACTTAGATAGTAAATTTTTAAAGAGGGGCGCTGGATAGCTCAGACAGGGAATTTCCACTGAGATATTAAATTTCTTAGGAGGGGCGCTGAATAGCTCAGTCAGTTAAGCGATTGACTCCTGACTTGGGCTCAGGTCATGATCTCATGGCTCCTGAGCTTGAGCCCTGCATCAAGCTCTGTGCTGATAGCATGGAGTCTGCTTGGGATTCTCACTCCCTCTCTCTCTATCCCTCCCCCACTTCCTCTCTACCTCTCTCTCAAAATAAATAAACTTTAAAAATAAATTTCTAAAGAAATGGAGTCTATAGAAATAATTTTAAAAAATGGTTAAGCTAAGACCAAGAAAAGAATGACAAGGCTTTATCATCAACTTTGTCCCTCCATTGGGCCATATTGGTAATGCTGAATTACTTACCTAGGTCAAGGAGCTGAGCAAAAATGGAGCCAGCTCTTTAGAGGTGGTGCATATTCAGAGGATATCCCTAGTGACCAGCATCTGATAGTGATTTCTCTCTACTTCCTAATTCTACCATCACTACTACTCCTTTTATATTTCCAACCCCATGTTATTGAGCATCTTAATTTGGAGACTAAATTTAAATGTGAACAATGGCTCATATTCTGAATAACACTAAGTATATGGATTCAGACTTAGATAATTTCTATGACTTAGTAAGAATTACCATCTGAACCATACCTCTTTGCATTACTGATCTATGCATCATTGTTCTCAGGTATGTCCATCTTGTAAAATTGGTATGATTTCCCAAACAATGGTAGCATTACATATCTTAAGGTTGTCTATAAACTTCCTAAGAAAACTGAACTGTTTCAGAAAAAAACTACTTTCAATATTCTCACTAGCTCTGAAAATCAGTTCAAAATTGAGCTCAAATAGCAAAAGAATAGAAAAAAAAAAGTCAGCATTTAAAAGATGCCACATGCACAACAGACTTGATGCTCCCCTCCTCTAACAAATTATGAGTGGTGTTCAATCATTTAACAGTAGACAGCTTTGTGGAAAAGAACATTATTCTGCATGTAGCTTCCTGTCATACAGGATGAAAGCCAGATTTCTGAAAACTCCTAGCCTTCATAGCTAACTTGAGTTTGTTAAGAAAGGAACAAAACCAGCCACATAATCCCAATTTCAGGCTGTCCGTGGCTTTTGAGGCTTTTAAGAAGCAGCCCAAAGATTAGCAAGATTCGTAGTGAAAAGCCAGGTCTACATCAGTCTTAATTCCAGGTAAATAGCTTTCTTGTCAACTTTGCTTGCCTTTTCCCTCCTAATAGCAAGGCTAGTAAGCTAAGTACATGACCATGTGTATAGGTATTATGAGGAGCAGAGAAGCCATTTCCTATATAGTTACTGCTGTGAAGGAGCTAATAGGCTGACTAAGGAGACAAGAAGTACATACCTGAGATCAGTAGTGTATAGATCAATGCTGCTAGGAGGTGTGGTTCAGAAGGAGAATGGTACCAGAGTTACCAGAGCTAGGGGACAGCAGAGCCACTGTGAACTGGGCAGGTCAGGGAAGGCCATAGGAGAAATCAAGTAGTCCTCAAAGGACCCTGCCTGTTTGTTTATAACAGCATGGTTGAGATATCATTAACAAATAAAAATGTATATATTTAAGGTGTATAACTTGATGCTTTGATATATAGTGTGAATACTGTGAAATGATCACCACAAATAATCAAAATTAACATGTCACCTCACATAGTCACCATTTTCTTTTGTGTATGTGGGAAGAACACTGAAGTCTTCCCTCACTGCAAATGTCAAATATATACTTCAGTATACTATTCAGTATATACACTTCAGTATAGTCACCATGCTATACATTAGCTCTGCAGATCTTATTCATCTCACATAACTGAAACTCTGCACTCCTTGAAAAGCCTCTCCCCATTTCCCCCTCCCCCAAAATTCCTGGCAATCACCATTCTTCTCTCAGCCTCTATGAGTCTCACTATTTTAGATTTCAAATATAAGTGAGATCAAGAGGATTCTGTCTTTCTGTGTCTGGCTTATTTACTTAGCATAATGTCCTCCAGGTTTATCTACATGTTGTCACAAATGGGCAGATTTCCTTCTTTTTTAAGGCTAAGTAATATACCAGTGTGCGTGTGTGTGTACACATATACACACATATTTTTTTTATCCATTCATCTGTTGATGGATATTTAAGTCATTTCCATATCTTGGCTATTGTGAATAATGCTACACTGAACATGGAAGTGCAGATATCTCTTCAAGATACTGATTTCATTTCCTTCGGATATATACTCAGAAGTGGGATTACTGTATCACATGACAGTTCTAGTTTTAATTTTTTTAAGTATAATTAATGCACTATGGTTACAGCAGCATTATTATCCATAATAGCCAAGATATAGAGGCAACTTAAATGTCCATTGACAGATGAATGGATAAAGAAGATACTATATATATTATACATACACAATGGAATATTACTCAGACATTAAAAATGAGGTCTTGCCATTTGTAACAACATGGATGGATCTAGAGGGTATAATGCTAAGTGAAATAAGTCAGAGAAATACAAATACCATATGATTTCACTGATACGTGGAATGTAAAAAGAAAAAAACAAATGAACGACAACAAAAAGAGACCAAAAAAATAGACTCTTAATTATAGAGAACAAACTCATGGTTTCCAAAGGGGAGGTGGGTGGAGGGATAGGTAAAAGAGGTGAAGGCGATTAAGAGTACAGTTATCATAATGAGTACTGAGTAATGTGTAGAATTACTGAATCATTATATTGTACACCTGAAACTAATATAACACTGTATGTTAATTATACTTGAATTTAAAAAACAAAGCAAACAAACAAAAAAACAGACTCTTAAATACAAAAAATATCTGGTTGTTGCCAGAGGGGAGGTGGAGGGGGATGGGCAAAACATATTAAGGGGATTAAGAGGTACTAACTTGTAGTTATAAATAAGTCACAGAGATGAAAAGTACAGCATAGGGAATATAGTCAATAATATTATAATAACATTGTGTGGTGACTACACTTACCAAGGTGAACATTGAGGTAATCTATAGAATTGTTGAATCATTATGTTGATAATTCTAGTTTTAATTTTTTTTCAGAGCCTCCATATTGTTTTCTATACGCCTCTACCAATATATATTCCCACTGACAGTGTTCAAGTGTTCCCATTTCTCCATATCCTCCCTGACACTTGTTATCTTTTGTCTTTTTGAGAAGAGGCATCCTAACATGTGTGAGGTGGTATCTTATTTTGTTGAACATCTTTTCATGTATCTGTTGGCCATTTGTATGCAGGATCCTTTTTATTAAATACATATCTTTAGAGGTATGTCCTGGATATCTGTTTATTTATCCTCTCTCACACACACATGCACACACACACAGTGACAATGCTATATTTGTCTCATTGAATCATCCCTATCTCCTGAGAGGTAGGTCACTGTTGTCATTTCTTCACATTATCTTGAGCTGACATAATCTGGGATAGGTGAGCCCCCGGAGAAAGAAATGGTCCCAAGTGTAACCAATGAGACAAGAGCAACCCAGACATGTGAATCAGGATACACAACAAAAGCATTTTTTTATAAGTTCCTGTCAATACCAATTCTTAGAAAGCTTTCTATGGGATGCCATCTGGATGCATAAGTATCACCATGATAAAATGGTACTTACTTCCACCCTAGCCATGTACATATCTTATAATTATCTATACTCCCAAGTTTTCTGAGCATTTATTTTTAAAATTAAGGGAAACTTTATCTTTGCACATTTGGTTTTCAATACAATTGTAGCACATTTTCCAAAATACCAAGTAATCTAAAAGTAATTTACATCTGAGCTAGGAATATGTTGAATTTTAAGGATACTTTCCTTCTTAACTTCCCGAATTGTGCTCTAGTCTAGTAGTAAAATTAGTTAAATATTCAACTAGGCACAAACTGCATGATTAGAGAGGATAGCTGTGAGGGCTGGAAGGAAACCAGACTGATTTAAAATTTATCAAGAGATCATTTAATTCCATGCAATGACAATTTCCTGACTACCAAGGAACTGGTCATCATAATTCATTAAGACAGGACCCACATGGGGCTAGATTAAGGGGTGATCATTCAGAAGCCTCACTAGTTTTTACATACAAATGTAACCCCATAGTCTTAACAGCACAGACCAAACTACAGATGGCAATTTCACCTCGCAGGTTATTAAAATAAGCCTCTCTGAGCTTTATATAGCAGACAACTGCCTAGCCTTACTACAATCAACCTGAAATGTGCTGCACATTTCGCTGCCTTAATTAAAGGACACCAATCATCCAATTACACTGCATGATTTCTCAAGCCTCTCCTGAAACAAACCCCTAGAAAACCAGGAGGAAAAATAAAATTAAAGAAGGAAGCCCCAGGACTTCAATAGGCTTTAATCACAAAGGGTTCAATTTGCTCCTAGGTGTATGAGGGGTAGAAGTGAAACAAGGTTCTTCTTCTCCTGCATGGTCTTCACCAAGCAGAGGATGTGGTTCAGCCAAAGAAGGTAAATGTGAAGCTGCCCATGAATGCCTCATTGTGAAATCACACCTGGCCTCTCATTGTTTCTTACCCTCTAGGCTGACCAAGCTGGGTGGACTCACCTTGGCTACTAGAACATAAATCTTCAAGAGGAAACAGCTTACTTCACTGACATCATTCATTAGCAAGACTAGTCTTTACATTGGATAAAGTGACTTGTAAAAGAAATCTTTCACAGAATGTGTACATCCAAATGTCTCTAAACCAAGAGACATTTTAACATCCAAATGTTTTAAATGTTTTAGTTTAAAAACGAAGTATCCATGTAGAGGTTCCTCTTGAGAAATGTAAATAGCATTTTCTGAATCTCTGCTCTGGCTGATACAACGTTGACAAAACACTCAGTGCATGTGATACCTTTACTTTTAACCACTCTATATGGGGACCTTGAAGTTCAGAGTGGGTCAATAATTTGGGACAGACAGGCAAGAGATAAGATGCAGAATAAGAAAATGCTGTTGGACAATTCGAGAAAACAAGTCTGGGGTTCAGTTCTTCCCAGAAAACTGAGACATGATTAAGAGCATGGACTCTGGAAGCAATTCAAACTTGGGTTTGAATTCTAATTTTACCATTTATAACTCTATGACCTTGACAAAGCTGCGGAACCTGTGGAACCCCTCAGCTGTGGAACTGAGACTTGGTTTCTTCATCACTAAGATGGAGATACTCCCCTCTACCTTACAAAGTTGCAAGGGGGATTCAATTAAGTAATAATTCATGCAAAGTACTTAGCACATTACCTGACACAACATATTCAGTCAATGCTGGCTATTATTATTTATTATATTATCTTCCTTGGTTTAATCTCCTTTCAATCCCTTACTGGAGTAGCTTGAGAGCTTTAGCTAAAGCAACTTCCAACAGATGGATGTGAAAAGCAACTGGAGATCATTTGCCATGATGGTGATAAAGCAGTAATTAAATGGGAATTACCACCCAAACTCAACCAGGCAGGAGGGATCGGGTAGGAAGTCTGGTCTATTGGTTTTTTGTTTTGTTTTGTTTTGTTTTTGTTATTGTTTTTTATCAGAGGCAGAGCTGTGCTCTTGGTAATGCTGGAGCTGGAGGCAGAGGAATGTGGAGCTGGAGGAAGTGGAAGCCTTATCACCTATGGCTTTCACTTTGATTGAGACTCCGTTCTTTGCACTGTACCCTTGAACAAGATGAACCTTGAACGCAGGGTGTGCTGTAAGAGACTCAGTTTAGATCTGCTGACTCCCCGGGCCAGCCATCTGCCACATCTGATTGGGGAGCAGAGACGAAATTAAATTGCTATGGCATTACTCCCCACTCCCTAAGAAACCCACTGAAGGATGGCAGCCTGGCCACTGCGGCCATTCATAGGGCAGACCATTCTGTGTTAATGGATCAGAAATAAGCAGGACAGCAAAACTTGGAGAGATGCATTTTTTGGTTTTTCGTGGAGAGACCTTGAGGAAAGACATCCCATAGCAAAGTGAGTAAAAGACATCAGAATTGGGGCACCTGGGTGGCTCAGTCAGTTAAGCATCTCTTGATTTCAGCTCAGGTCATGATCTCCTGGTTCATGAGTTCAGTGTGGAACCTGCTTGGGATTCTCTCTCAGCTCTTCCCCCATCACGCTGTCTCTCACAGAGTACTAAGCTACTAATATGTGAGGCACCCTTCTAGGCACTGCAGAGCTTACAGAGCTGTAAGAGGGGGTGTGGAGGGGAATAAAATGAAGTGTTGGGACCAGATATGACAGAGTGTCACTTTCATGTACAAGCCACTGAACTAAGTGTTGTTTTTCCTATTTCACAGAGAGGAGCCTCAAACAAGGATAGAGAAAGAGTTGGTGTAATGTGTTTGTACATGCTCTCCCTCTGCCTCTTCAGAATTTATCTGGAAATGGGTAAATACATAGAGAAACCCAGATGTGTTCATGAAGTTGACATTTCAACAAATCTAAAGACTGCAACATAGAAAGGGAGATAAATATTTCCTATCATCTGTACCCATAGGCAAAGGGACGGGTGTGGTCTTGACAGTCCCTTCACTCTGCTTCTGGACCAAATGGGTTGCAGGACTCTCCCCTTAGCAGAGAGCTAGTCAGTTGCAGAGTACAGCTTTGGGACTTTTCCAACACACAATTTAGTAAGTCTGAACCCTATTCTGTAAACAGTGGGGATTCAAGAAATGTTTCTGAGCAGGAGGGGAACTGGTTGGATATGATGCTTGTAGGCAAGTTGGGCCTAAAAGATAAAACTCAGGTTTGCAAAGCTGGTGGGAAGAGGTAATTGGGAGGAGTGGAAATGAGAGGTTTTGAAGATGAAAATGCAAAGTGCAAATGGGTGGAAATTGCCTCTTGGCTCTGCCCTTAGGCAGCCTGCATGATGAATCCATGTCAATGAGGTTCTATGGGTGAGAATGTCTGGAAAGGGGGCACTGAAGTTTCCCAAGCCCTGCTACAGCATGTCTTGCTTTCCTTAGCTGGGAGAGGCCATACCCAGAGAACACCTTCTCCACTCACATCGACCAAAGACTCCTAAGAAAGGCAGAGACAGATGTCTTTTGCTGTTCCATCATCTGAGTTCCTGTCCTTCCCTCTTGTGCCATCTTCTGATCCAGTGGTGGAGTTTAGCCACCAAAGCCTCCTTGCTGGTTCTTTGAAAAATTGGCAGAATCATGTCTTGCTTCTGAGGGACTATTATGAAAGCAATTTGATGATTAACTTTTTTTAATGTGCAGAATAGATTTTAAAATTGTCAGACCTATTACCGGACCCTGTCCCTGGGCTTCACTCAAAGCTAACCACGTGCTCTACTTTCTCCATCTATCATAGACCATAAAAGCTGGTTAAAGATCCATTTCCTCCTCCTGTCTCCCATTATTATTACCTTAGTTCTAACTGTCAAGAGACCTTGCTAAAGAAAAGAATGCTGTAATTCAGTATTAGGTTACTGGAAAACACTAGTGGGAGTTGAAAGTCACAAGTAGGCAGAGAATAAAGTGGAACCAAAATTCATCATGCAGCCATTTTCACCTCCCACACTCCACTCTGACCCAGACAGTACCTTTATTTGTGAAGAACATAAGGATGTGCTCCTTTACATCATAGGAAAAACATGATGGTTGGTTGCTGCAATTTTTAAGTGTAAAGATTTTTATTCCTCCCCTAGAAAAGAGCAATATGTTTTAAAATGCTTGGATCTCTTATCTGTAATCGGCAGAAAAAAAATTATAATTTAGTGTATTTGAGGATATGATGTTTGAACTAGATTCTAAAAGCAGACTACATGGCTAATTGAGAATTCTCTGCTTCTAAGAACCATGACAAATGTCACAGAAGAGCCTTGTCCAGCACTTTAATAAGAGGTCCCCAGAAGCCCTTAGGTGTTTACCCATCTCCTGACAGGGAGGCATAGAGAAAAGCAGCTTTTGGAGGTGGCTGGCTGGCTTCAGGCACCCAGCAATTTGGTGACAGCGGTTTTAAAGGTAGAATGTTAACTCTGCAAATATGGCCAAGTCATCTTAATTAAGGCCAGAGCCTCTTCATTAAAAAGAAATAGCACCTGAGTTTGGGAATCCAATATAAGTTGCCACAACAAATTGGAAAGGATGGAGGGCACTGATGAAATACACAGCTAAAGACACAAGATTTTTAGTTGCGTTTTCTTAAAGTTAGTCTCAACTTAAAGGCCAACTGGTTAACCAGTGCCAAAGGAGATGGTTTAGTGAGAGCTAGTATTTCTGGCCCTTGGCTTAGATGCTGGACAAACATCAACTGGCCTTGGCCTTACCAGGGGCTGTGCCTGTGTTTCCAACGCTACAATGAGTCCTCCAAATTCTTCTTCACTCCGAGGCATTCACATCATCCCCTACACTCACTGCTTAAAACTGTCCAATGTCTTCCCACAGCACTTAGACTAAAAACAAAACCCCTAGCTGAGGGCTGCAGGGTCCCCACTTGATTTAGTTCCAGCCCTGCTCAAAACTCACATCTACCCATTCCCCTTTGTTCACGCTGGTCCAGAAACTCTGGACTTCTTTCTGTTCTATGCACACAACTAACATGTTCCAGCCCCAGAACCTTGGCATTTGAAGTTCCCTCCTCCTGAATTGCTCTTCTGTCTAATCAGGATGGCTGATGCCTTCCCATCATTTAGTTCAAATTCTACTTGCTCATAGAAGCCTTTCTGATGTTCCCTAAAATATTGTTTCTCCCTTCATAAGTCTCTAATCACTGTCCTGGTTTTGTTTCATTTTATCCTTAATCTCTGACATTATTGTATTTCTTGCCTTATTGTTCTGTCTCTCCACACTAGAATGTAAGCTCCTTGAGGACAGAGACCTCCCTTGTCCTGTTTGCCACTAGATCCCTAGTGCCTATAATGTGCTTAATCAAAATTTTTGAATGAATGAATGACTTTGTTAGGAGACTCACAACAATTAAAAATCTAGAAATAAATCGTTAAAGATCTCAGCAATTGGGCAAGTACATGTGGAAATATGCCAATCTGGCAGTATTGTATGGAGACTCCTGCATGTGTCTTGACCAAAGTCATTACTCCAGTTCCCCAAACCCTTGTGCTCCTGGATGGCATTTGATAGAAGACAGAAGTAATTTGTAGGAAATTGTTATATAGTAAAAAACCAGAAGTTCTAGCTTTCCTGCCCCAGAACTATTACATTCATTGGTGGGTATTTTTACCCAGAGATGCATCCTGCAATCAGCCCCATTAATATCCTACATAAACAAACCACAAGGGGCTTCAGTTGGAAAGTCTTTTAGGTCTCAGGCAGTCTGCACAGGCAGTAATTTCAAAGTCAGAGTGATGCACTGCTTGGGAAAGGGATTTGTGATGAAAAGAAAAATTGCAATTGGAATCTTCTTCTGAAGTACACTTACCTACCTACTCTTCTTACACATCTATTTTGGTGTTGTCCCAGGCTGCCACATGCTCACCCAGGGAACACAAATAAGGCAGCTTTTCCAGCTATGATGCAAACCATGAGCATGCTCACTGGAGCATATTTTGTTTCATCTGGAGTCAGTGATAGAGAAAGGAGAGTAAAAAGAGATGGAACCAAATGGGGTCAGACTCATTGTGTTTGGTTCCCTTTAGAATAATTCTAAAATAAATAAAGGTTAATGCTTTGTGGAAAGAAGGGTCTTTGGTCAGTTGGAATTCTCTCTGATGGCTCCCTCTGTGATTGATTTATATTGGTTACAGAATTTCCTCAGTGTTGACATGAATGTGTGTGGCACCTCTGTGGAGCCATACCAAACAACAAAGAAACCAGTCAGGAGATGTAAAACAGTAATGATAATGACAGTAATCAGCTGTGTTTCCTTAGGAACTGTAGGTAAGAACACTGTGTGGAGGACTGAGACACCTGACACCATTTCACTATATCTGCAGGTATAGGGTTGGCCTGGTGCTACCAGGCGCAGGCTTTCAGAGGGGAAATGCGAAAACTCCAGGTTCTGATGGGCTTGGAACCTCTAAACTCAGGGTCACGGCTTCCCCTTGCTGCGTGACAGAGGTCTAAGGGCATTTACGTAAAAAGTACTAAAATAATTAGGGTGGAATAGATCAAAGCCAACCTTTCTTTCCCAAATTAAAGAAAACACAAAACATTTAGAAAGCCAGACCCATTCAGAAGAACAGCCCTGGTATCCACTCACACTATACACCACGATTCAACCAATATTTAGGCACACACTATGTGCAAGGCACCCTGTTGTGTGCCAGGTTCTCAATGATAAACAAGATAGACAAGTTTCCTGCCTCCTCTAGAGCTTTCATTCTCATGTAAGGCTTTTTTTAAAGACTGCTTATTGAAATATAATTCACATACTGTACAATTCTCACATTTCAGGTGTACAATTTAATGGCTTTTCATATGTTCATGGAGTTGTTAAACCATCACCACAACAGGTTTTTTTAGGATAGTGTAAGGTTTTTAAGGAGCTAATCCCTTCATCAATTATTGAATTACAATTGTGATCATTGCTTCTACGTCTTTGAGAGAATGAAGCATGAAACATCAGGAGCTTTCTGGTCTTGAGGCTCCAAGAAGGCTTCCTGCAGAATGACAATTGAATTGAGGGCTGATGGCTGAATAGGAGAGAGCCTGACAAAAGGAGTGAAGTGAGGAGGCAGCAGAGAAAACAGGAGAAAGGCTTTGTGGTGAATCTGAGAAACACAAAAAAGAATTTTGAATTTTATCTTAGAACAATTGGTTTTCTACTTTTTAAGAGTCTCAAGTCTCCCTGCTCTCCCCTCAATACCCAAGCCCCCTTTAAGATTTTCATTCCCAAAAGTACATCCTCTGCTGATGGCTAGAAAATAGAGGAAGGCAAGAGAGAAAACAGGAAGACTCGTTAGGAGTGTATCACATTAGTTCAGCTACAAGATGATGGTAGCCTAACTCAAAGGAAACAAGAGCAGTGAGTTAATATAAGGTCTATTGAGACCTGAATTACAAGACCTTAGTAACTGACTATGGGTGTGATGAATTCCAAATATGATGCCTCCGTGGCTGGGTATATGGATTATGGAAGGAAAACTGGAAGAAATCAGGATTTTAGGAGTTGGGAGAGAGATCATTATAGGTTTGATATTGGATATACTGACGATGAAGTGTCCATAGACTGAGCTGTCAAGTAGGTAGTTGAATATGGGTCTGGTGTCAGAGGTGAGATCTGGGTTAAAGATATAAACACAGGAGTCATTGTCGTATAGTAGGTTCTGGATCATTGATGTCCTACAAGCAAGACCACCCAGGAGGAGACAACAGAGTAGAATAGGGGGTCTTGGGTGAAGCCAAAGGGGAATGCCAACATTCCCCTGGTGGATAGAAGAGGATGAGCTGGTTAAAGCAGCTGAGAAGGAGCTTCCAGGGAGGAGGAGGTAAACCAGGAGATGTAGTGACCTGGAAACCAAAGGAAGATAGTGATTTCAGGCAGGAGAGGTTGTTTAAACACTGCTGAAGGGATGAAGCCTAAAAAAATGTCCTTTGGACTTGGTCACATGAAATTATTGGAGACCTTAGTAAGAGTCATTTCTGAGACAGGAGTGTGAAAAAATAGAATATGTGCATATTGTCTTGAGAAATTTGTTTGTGAATGGGAAGCGAAGAGAAGAAAGGTTATGTGGATGAAGGGCCATGTGGGGTGAGGGAGGAAGGTTTTTGTAAGCTGGGAGAATGTAAGCAAATGTTAATGTTAATAAGGATTCAGTAAAGAGTAGAACAGAAAGGAGATGACTGATGGGTAAAGTGCCTAAAAAGACCAGAGGGGTGAGATCCCAGCATAGCTGCAGGGGTTGGCTGGGGTTGAAAGAGAAACCTGCTTATGTCCTGAGAAGCCTGAGGCAAACCCTGGTTTCAGCTATAGCCAGAGATGGAGCCATGCTGCGCTGGCAGCAAAAACGACATTCTAAAAAAGCCTCATTGGGTATCAATTGCTCTTCACCATGCACTGGTTGTTGGATGAGATTTCTTCTTGCCTGTCACCCCCCTCCCTGCTGACACACACACACACACACACACACACACACATGAATGTGCACTCATTAATCATGTGTTTTGGAAACAGAAACCTCATAGGAGACCCTACTTCTGCTTCCTGCCCAAAGGCTTTCTCTTGCACAGCTGAGACCTCAGTATACACTTCACACGTCAAAGCACCTTTTTACCATTCTTCCTGCTCTCAGAGTTCAGATTGTCCATCCTTCACCTTCTCAGGATGATAACAAATGGCCAGGTCCCATGGGCAGACCAATTGACACATAATAAGTGGTAAAAGGAGAGTTGGGAGCATAATATCACTCCAGAGAGGTGGTGTTTGCATCAGTGTTGCCCAAAGGCAACAAGATAGGCACTAAATGGAACAGTGGCAACAGAGAAGAATAGCTGCTGCCCCTCGGATCTACAAAATTCATAAAACCTCAGGCCTAAACTATGATAGAGGCAGCTGCCCCCTTTCTCTAATCACAGAATTCAGGTGGAATGGCCTTTGGGGCAACTCCAGTGTGGTTGCGTGGTGGTGAGACCTGGGCTCCATGTTGGGCCACCACTTTAGGAGGAGGGGAACCACCCCAGAGCAGAGGCCCAGTGATTATGAGGGTAAAAGGAGATGGTGGCTGGGAAAGGTCCTTGAACAGGTGGCTAATATTGTCATGAATCATTATGTTGGAAGCATCTGGCAAAGATTCATATGGACCTCCAGCCTGCATGGGAGTTTTGGGCCAAAGGCCTATGTAGTCACTATTCTAGTACCAAATGGGCATATTCAAGTCAGTCTCCCATATGTGCAACAAAACAGTCTCCCTGTACATAGTTGAAACTTCATTTTATAAGTTGTTTAATGGAATAACTACTATGCAGACCTGTTGTTTTATATCCAGAAAACTTCAATGACAATATGCTATATATTACAGTGTTATTTTTCAGTGCACTTTCTCATTTATCACCCCACTTTTTCCTCACAGTGGTCCTCTGAGGTTTCCCTCATGCATCTGATGAGGAGAGAGGAGCCAAGACCTATGGATGAACATGTGTTCCCTCCACTTCATAGTAAAGCAAGTGACAAAGGCAAGGGTTTGCTCCAGCTAATACTATGTGCTGCTGCCTTGGGTCTCTTCTTAGTTAAAGAATCTAAGGAAAAATTCACTGGCATAATGTATTTTAACCAAACGTTGCCAACTAAACTCTTGTCAAGGATACGGGGCACTGGGCCAAAAGTAGAAGGAATTGTGTTGAGATCATCCTCCACCTCCACAACAGAGAAAATTAATGGCCCTGCACTTGATGCATTTGGGAGAACCACTTAACTAACTGCTGACTCTGCTAGTTCTAGTTATTTACTTCCCTGCTCAATAGAAGTTGAAAAATCGCTTGTATTATTAATTTGCGTAAAATCTTCCAGTTTCAGAATGTGAGTCTAAAGCTATTTTTACAAAGTTGGAATTCTCAGCTTTTTGCTTTCAGATGACTATAGTCATTCATCAGTAATTCTCATAAACACTGAGATTACATTTTTTTACCTTTAATTTTCTAGATGAGATAAACATGTACAGGTAGACTGAATTTCTCTCTTGCTGAACAGTCATATATAAAACTACAAAAACAGCCCTTAGTCCCTATTTTCAGACAGCAAGACAGTAACATTTCCCTTTGGAAAAAATCCCATTCATAATAAATTTATTATTACTTGGTAGTGGGTGGAGACACCCAATTTATTCAGCCTTTACTGAATGCTAGGATGCAGAAGGCGTATATTCCATCTAAAGAAAGCATTGGCTTCATGAAATAATAAATGCACCAGTGGAGAGTCTATATTCTATAACTGTGTGGAATCTGTGGCATCCTTGGGCATGCCGAGACAGAGACTATTAGGAGGAGGAGGGGTCATGAGGATGGAAGAAAGAAATAAGAGAGAAGGACGGGAAGTATATATCAGGCAAGGAGACCACATCTGTGTCTGTTTTGAAGACTGTAAAGCCTGGACAGACTAAAAAAGTCAGAAAATAGAGAGTCATTGAAGGTTTATTTACAAGATGAACAAAGTGTTTACATTCAGTTTTGCAATGGCTAGAAGGGAATGGTAATTAGACTTGAGACCTCAAACTGCGTGAGTGGAGGATACAGTCCAAGTATTTGGCAGTGGTATAGTTCTAGGGTAAGAAACTGATTCCCACATCCCCTGCCGGGGAGGATCCCAGGAAGAACAAAAGAACTGAAAAGGACATATGGGAGTATGAGAACATTTAGCAGGAGTCTCAGCTCCAGGTCGGGCCTCACCAGGATCAGGGAAAGGGTACAGGTAGAAGCCAAAACATAAGAGATTCTTAAAAACTGAGAACAAACTGAGAGTTGATGGGGGCTGGGGGTGGGAGGGAGGGTGGGTGATGTGTATTGAGGAGGGCACCTGTTGGAATGAGCACTGGGTGTTGTATGGAAACCAATTTGACAATAAATTTCATATTTAAAAAAAAAAAGAAAGACTTCTATCTCATCACCTCCTGCTCACACCATATAAAAGCCATAGTTTAAATCAAAGCCATGTTTGGTTATGAGACCATGGATCTTAAAAGGTTTTAAGTTTTAGATAGGAAGAGATGTCAATCTCTGCTGTCCCTGTCAATCAAATGTACCAGTCCGTGGGAATTCTGGACTAGGGAAGTACGCCCCCCCCAAGAGATAAGCTCCAGTCTCCTGGGTTCTAAAGAGAGCCAGTTACCCCTAATTGGCCTGGGGGCTCCATTAATGTGAGGAGGAGGGATGTAATGGAGCAGAAGCCAAATCAACAGAGGACACTGTTTCAACTTGCTTTTTCTTAGCCATTATTGTAAAAAAGATAGACAGACAGATGGCTTAAAAAATAAAATAAACCAGCTGTATAAGAAAGTGAGGCAAATAAATGTAGTGAGATAAGAGCCCAGATCTGAAATTATGCAGTCTCCTCATCTGTAAAATAGGAGTAATAACAGTACCTTAGAGAGACTTATGAGACTTATAAGGACTGAGGTGATATTTAAGGCAAGAGAATGGAGATGCTCTTTGAAAAACAGCACCTAGCAACACATGGAGTGAAGGTATAAAGGAAAGGGGATGCACACAGTTACACAAATATAAGATGATTTGATAAAATGGTAAAGTTGAAGGGGCCTTTGCAGAAATCTAGCCCAACTCAGTCACTTTAAAGAGAAGGAAACTGAAGTTCAGAGAGCATCAGTGATAAGTCAAGTGGTCCACAACATCCAGAAAATGAGAGACCAGTGGCAGGAGACCAAGTTCTCAGATTCCCAGTTTTTGTCCTTTCTCACAGTGCTAAGCAGGAGACCAGGAAATGGCTGTGTGCAAGGTGAATGTTAATTAATATTGACCATGAGGATGAAATTGGCAATCGTGAACTTCTAAATTGGGGAAAAATAAACATGGGTCAAGGAATTTTGACTACTACTACTACACTTTGTCCTCTAACATAGGTCAATAAGAAACACCGACTAAAGCAAAACCAGAAAAATGTCTTTTAAATGAAACAGAGTCTCCTTAATTGAGGGTAGATTAATGATTTCAAAGGTTGGAAAGTCATTCTCCTATTTTTTTTTCAGGATAAGGAAGTAGTAGAAAAAATCAGATTCAAACATTTCTTTTCTGGTGGAATCATCCTGCTTCTTTTCAGCCCAGACTTGTGCATGAAGTTGACCAGAAGGAAAACTTCATCGTGCTGCCAAATTTCTAAGGCGTGATCTGTGCTTTCATAATTTGCAGTATCTCCATCAAAAAACAATTGAATCTGAAGAGCTGGGAACGCGTGCCGCATGAAAGATTTCTGATTACAGCACCCACTCTCAGACTCAGAAAACATACACTTCTCTAAATGTTCCAAACCCCTTATGAACTTGTCATCTTTACTGGTGGCTCAGCCAGTATTTGAACCAAAATTGCCACTTAAACCTGCCCGTGTAGTTCACTGTACTGAGTGCACAAGTTGGGAGAATTAATTACCCACCTCATGTTGTATTTCTCTACCAAACACAGGAACATGGCAGGGTGGGCACTTGATGGTGAGTGACTGATGATGTTATTGAATTTCTTTGTTCTCATTTTATTGTGGGCTCAAAAAGAAAGTGAAATACACTCATGCTGTGAACTTTTGTACTTATTTAGCACCCTTCAATGATTTCAGCAAGCTGTAACTAGGACCTGCCTTTTCTGTCACATGGATATGTCTCAGATGATCTTTTTGCAAGGAAGGAGGATTAAGGCAGATTCCAGTGTAAATGTACTTCTCTCAGAGCTGCAGGGTTTCCAGCAGTTTAGAAAAACTGCTCCCTTGTGTTCCCACTGTGTTGTTCAGTCGACACCTTACACATCACAGAGGAAGCAATGCTGTTGTAAAGTGGGCATAGGCTAGGGAAAAAAGTAGATGAGTTTGTTTCTTTATAAAGCATCTTTGAACCAGTCATATTACAAATTTGAGAATTTTCTAATGTTAATATGTATCATTAAAAAAATTTTAATTTCCTACACATTTGTGAAATAATTATTTCAATTTTCTAAATTCTAATTTTGTGATCTGGACTCTGTTCAGTCACTTACAATTTGTGGGACCTTGGAAAAGATGCTTAATCTCTGTTCCTCAGTTTCCTCATATGTAAAATGAGGGTACTAATAGCTGCTACTTCATAATATACATATAGCACTATATGCTTATATGTTTTATATGCATATTACATTTTAATATAAAGAACTAAGCCCAATGCATGGTAGATTACATGCTCAGGAAATGTAAGCTATTATTAGCCCCTATTATTACTTGATTAGGCTAACTGGTGGTATAGTTATCGAAAGTTTTTTGTTTTTAAGCCAGCTATTGGATTTATTCTTTTTTTCTGTTCTTGAATTAGTTTCACTTGATCATTTTCTTTCTTGTGCTTTCCTTATTTTGCTTTAATTTTAAGATTTCTTGTGGTATTTAACCCCCATTCAATCTTATTTAGTACTATGTTTAGAACCATGAATTTTTGTCTGAATATGGTCATAGCCATCTTATATGTAGTAATTTGATATTCTGAAATTTCAATTTGGTTTCAATTTAGAATATCAAAATTTACCAGAGGTTGGCTTTATTCTTTTCTATTTTGGTTATTAAACTGTGGCTTTTTTTTTCTTTTGCCAGACATAAGAATGCAGTCTTCACTATTTCTAATTTTGAAATGCATGGAGATTTTCTTTGGCACCTGGAATAAGGTCAGCTTCAAAATGTTTCAGGGAAACTAGAAGGAATAATCACAGTGGTTTGGATACAGATTAAATATTTATATATTAGTGATTATATTATTCCTATGCTATCATTATTTGTTTTCAGATTTCATTGGTCATAGGTAAGTTACTGATTATGTTTTTGTTTCTCCTTGCATTTTCAGATACTTTATGTATCTTGCTGTTGGTTAGAGTGAACTGCTAGAATAAATATAATGGCTCATACACATACTTGGTTTCATCATTTATATTTGGTTAAACAATTCTTTACATTACATTCTTTCTGTCTAAATAACTGGGATAGTTTCTGTGTCCTGACAGAATGCTGGCTCAGTGGTCAATGACAGGTGTTAGAGTAAGCAGAGTGGGGAGTGAAGGGGTACAAACTGGCCCACCACTAGACAGGAACTGACATGGAGGCAATTTGGCCATCTTCCACAAATGGCTACCACATTAACCTTGTTCGAAGTCATCCCAGCACACAGGAATGGGCAAGGAGCACAGGGCCAGGGGGTGGAGGGTAGAGGGGGCAAGCATGGAGACTTATGGAACAGGCTTAGAAGTGGCATTACTTCTGCTCATATCTCATTAAAGAACATTCCACTAAAGTCACAAGGACATACCCTGTGGGGTAATAGAATGTGTGGTATATCTGAGCAGCCATATATGCACAACTGTAATTCTGTTACTATGGAAGTGGAGAATAGATTTTGATGGATGGCCAGAAATTTCTGCCATGATGTTGTTTGGTTTTGCATACAGATTTAGGCCATTTGAATTCTAGTACAAATGTAATGCTTTTTTACTTTTAATTAAAAGTGGTCTGACATTAAAGTGGAGAGCTGCAATGATAAGGGATCTGGACAGTGTCATTTTTGTTTTCTATCTTTTGCTAGTTGCTAGATGGTTAATTTTCTGAATGCTACCCACCCCTCCTACCAGGCACCTTCTGGTAATTTAAAACTGTTTGTATTTCAAATGGTAAACTTTAAAAAACTTTATTTCTTGATTATTTCTTGATTATTAACTTTAAAAAATGAAGTGAATAATATGTCTTTCTGTGAAAAACAAGGAAATTAACTCACTTATAGTTCCTTCTCAGCCCCTACCGAGTTTTGTTAGCCTTCTGTATGATTTTCATCCCAGTCCATTAGTTACATCATTTTAAATTGCAAAGTTTTTCTTTCAGGTGACTCTTTTCTATAACTGTAAATTGCCTTGTTATTACTGTTAATTTTATATTTTAATGGATTAACAATTTATGAGTACTTCTTATGTATTTATTATGTTTTCTCCATTACTGCACTATTCACATTGATTCTCTTGGTTTATTGGATTTAGTCATGTGTTATTTTCAAGAAAGATTCTCAGTGTTATGATTCCTGAGTTACTGTATATTTAAGAATTCTTTGCCTTTACAACTAGGTGGGAAAAAAAATCTTAGACCACCCTTATTGTGTGATGTTGAACTGGTTTGAAATTGAGCCCCAGAAGATGATTTTTTTTTTTATTTTAACTTCTCCAAGATGTGTCAGTGTTGTTCATTTTGCATCAAATTTTTCCAGAACAATGAAAGTTCTTCCTTATTTAGGAAAAACTTTTTGTCTTTGAATTTTTTTTTTCTTCTGTGTCAATCGTAGCTTTCTGTACCCATGGATACCAATTTTCTTTATGTTGGATCAACCTTCTCCACCCCCGTGTAGATCCTTTTCCATCATCAGTGACTCTGATTCTTTTTTTTTTTAACGTTTATTTTTGAGAGACAGAGTGTGAGTTGGGGAGGGGTAGAGAGAGAAGGAGACACAGAATCTAAAGCAGGCTCCAGGCTGAGCTGTCAGCACAGACCCCGACGCGGGGCTCTAACCCCTGAACCGCGAGATCATGACCTGAACCAAAGTCAGTCACTTAACCAACTGAGCTCCCCCCAGGTACCCCTACTCTGATTATTTCTTATGAAATAAGACCTTTCCACAGCCACAGGAATACTAGTAATGTCTGTCACTCTTTCTCTTCCCCTCCTGTCTTATTTTTCTTCATAGCATTTATTACTATGTGTTACTATGTCCCCAACACCAACTAGAACATAAACTCCACGAGGAGAGGAAATTTGTCCTTTTTTTCATTACCATGCCAGAACAGTGTCCAGCATATAGTTGATGCTCAATAAGTATTTGACTGAATTATCTCAAGCTCTCCCTGTATGTCAGCAATTCAGTTTTCAGTTATGTATATTTTGTTCTTTGCTGTTTCTAATTTATGAAACTTGTTTTGTCAGCTCTATTTTTCTATCTTATTGGTTGTCTTATTTTGTCTTTGATTTCTTCTTTCATCAATTCCTTTTCTCTTTAATTTCTTTGAGAGCATTGAGCATAGAGAACGAGTTCCGTATCTGTTCTTTTTTTTTTTTCTATAGTATTTTTACATAGTTTATAGGTAGCTTCTTTCCTTCTTTCTCATGATTGGCACAAGCAAATTTGTGGACACCTGGATACAGTGTGGGCAGTATTCTGAACCTTTTCCCAATCTGAGCTCTTTTGTTCTCTCCTAGCTATTTCCAGCTGAGTCCTCCTTCTCAGGCAGTAAGTGCCTAAGTTTATCCAGTTTAGAGGAACAATCGCATACTATAAGGCACCATCTTTGGAAACGGGATATGCCCTTGATTAGGCAGAGTGAATTCAGGTCTCATAGTATTAAAACAAAATTTCAGGGATGCCTGTGTGGCTCAGTCGGTTAAGCATCTGACTTGATTTCAGCTCAGGTCATGATCTCACACTTGTGAGATTGAGCCCCGTGTGGGACTCTGCACTGAGCATGGAGCCTGCTTGGGATTCTCTTTCTCCCTCTCTCTTTCTTCCTCTCCCCCACTCACTCTCTCTCAAAAGAAACATGTAAAAAAATAAAATACAATTTCAGAAAAAAAAAAAAAGGGTAGTCATAAATCTAATCACCACTGCCCATAAGCTCCCTCTCAGGCAACAAAACACGGGTCTGTGGTACTAGTTCTCAACTAGTATTCTTATAGATAATTGGTTCTGGGGATTGTGGTCACCCTTGCTCTTCATCTACCACCCTCCCAGATGAAAAATCAAAATGGCCACTCCCAATAGCAATTTACTTCCTTGGGGAGCACAACTATGGCAGTCATGCAGTTCGTGCACTGCACAAAGGTACTCAGTTGAGAGGGCAACAGGGGACTGAAATCCAGTTTACACTTGGCTCTCTGACACACATGTCCTGGGATGGAGTTACATCTGTTAAGAGAAAGGACATTTTCCTTTGCACAAAGGTGTTTAGCCCTGTGCCCACAGGGTTGAGTATGCCCCAAAAGGGTGCCTTTTTCTAACTCACACAGATATCACGTGGGTTGGCAGCAGCACTGTGGGAGATTAATGCCAGACGGTGATATGTGTAGTAGGGGAAGGACTTCCACCCTGGAAGGACATTTTCTGTCTTTCCCATAGACACTGACTCCCTTATCTGATTCCCTCCAAATGCATTAGGTTTTTCATAATTTATCTACTTGCCTTATCCCCACCTTGTACAGCTTCTGGAATGCCAGAGTATAGGAGCCAAATACAAATTCCAAGGAGTCTTTTGTCTTCCTGCTGCTTTTCAGAGTTTATGGTATGAGGTTGTATTGCTTCCTCTGTCTGAATGCTGCTGGTGTTGTTTTGTTGATTCTTCCTCCCTCATTTCTCATTCATGTTTTTAGTTTCTAAAATAGAGTAGTTTTATGATCTGGCTGCATACTAACATGCTACTTCCAGTCTCTCCTTGATTAAGATGTGGTATCTCTGTGCTGCCATAACTGTGCTCTTACACTTTTATATGCCATCTATTTAATATGCATGTTCATGAAGGGCTACAAGCATGTCTGAACCTACTCTTTAGAGTTCTGGTGAAAAGTTAAATTTATTCAGGTGTTCTAGAAATGTTATTTGGTGTCCATAAGGCACTGCAAGTTTATCACATATTGAGGATGACATCAAGATGATCCCACACTCTGATTTTTAAAATTGAAATACGACTTCTTCAGACTTAAATAAAATGGAAGGAAATCTGGAAAACACTATGTTTCTTAAAATGATAGCTCTGGAAATGTAGTTGAATTTGATATTCAGTCAGGAGTTTCCAACAGACGTTGCTAGTACAATAAACTCACACAGTGAATCTGCCATTGTGATAGAGGAAGCTTTAAATCAGATTTAAATCTTGTCATGCCTGGATAAATGTGCTAATATTTTCAGTCAGTCTCTCGTACAGCTGTTAAAACATTTTAGCTCTGTAGGTCAAATGGGACTTCTAAAATTCATATGAGTTCTGTGTTCTAATTCTCACTATATTTTGCTTCTCTAGTTAGAAAACAGACATTGCACCTGTTGGGATGAGCACTGGGTGTTGTATGGAAACCAATTTGACAATAAATTTCATATATTTAAAAAAAAAAAGAAAACAGACATTGGCTTCTGTAGAGGTGTACATCAAGGATTACTGATCCCATCATATCTTTCAGTACAATAAATTTTGAGTTTCATCTAAATACAAAGTTGGTACATATGTCACAGATTCTGAATGCCTTCAGCAACATGGGAAAACTAGAATTCTGCATATGTAACATATAAGCAGGAAACTAAAACTCATTCAGGAAATATACATTTGCATTCGATGTTTGATTTCAATAAAGACAGTGACAGGTTTATGGCAACTTTGCTCAGCTTATCAGGCTTTTTAAAAATTCTTAAAAATACAACACTTTCCTTCCATTAGGTTTCAGCAAATATTAAATATTCCAGGGTTTTTTTTTTTCCTTATTTCCAGTTTCTCCAGCTATGAAGTGTCAGTCCTCAATTCTCCATGGGTTTCCAGTTTAAGGTTTTTTGTATGTTTGTTTTTATAAACAAGGTTCATTATTATCTTTTCATAAACTCTCTTAATTTATGAAGTAATTATCTTCTTTGTCATATCGCTCTCCTTAAGATGTTCTGTAAGGTTAGATTTTACCTCATTCTTTCTCAATTTTGCCAACCAGTGCATATATGATTTTTATGCGAGATCCAGGCAGTACACTTCAAAGTTATGAGAAATGTGCCTGACTCTGCAATTTTTCCCATGTGCTGAAACATCCATTTATTTGATATCAATTTGACTTGTTACTGAAGCCACTTGTCCTGTCTTTCTTAGGTCCTTTCAAGACTCTAAAAATGGGCTGCATTCTTTGTGTAACCAGTTTTACTTCTCTGGTGATACTTCCATAATAAGAATGGTCAGAAAAATGATTTTCCTTGGGTCCATGGCTCAAACTAATGGGCTGTACTATAACATTCAGTAAGGAAATAAATTGATAAAACTTAAATGTTTAATCTATTTTCTAATTTTACTAAAGTTTGCTTAAGTAAATTTCATAGCAAAATATGTATAATGGTAGGTACCATATATTCTCTTCCATTCTATCTCCAGATCAATTAAATGGAAATATTCAGGAGTAAGAAACTTAATATCGTGAACATGAGAACAAAAAGATATATCCAGATATATTCATTAATTCAGAGGTAAAATTTAATGATTTTCAATTTTTTTTACTAGTACAAACTAGGTTAACAGTCCATACTTCTGAAAAATCTTACATATGCCATATTTTTAGTAAGAGCTCAAAGAAAAATGTCTAATCAGGTATAGATTACACTGTATTTTAGTCCAACCCCTAAAGTCAGCACAAATACACAACTATAGTCATGTTTATAAGGTAAAAGTTGTACAATAGTTCTGTATACTAAAATTTCATCAACAATGCAGTTTTTGAGAATCAAAACATTAGCTGGCAGATTTGCTTTTATGATTTTTAATATCTTTTTTTAGTATAACAATGACACTAAGTTAAGTTCATCATTCTTTCAATATCCAGTATGCATCACTAGCTGACAAATTCATTTTAATGGCAGTAAGGTGGGAATTTAGTCCAAAGAGCAAAGATTCATTTTGATGAGTTATTTGATCATAAAACATGCAGTAGTGAACTTTCAATTCATAAACTATTTCTATCATTCAGTAAAGATTATTATTGTAGTTGGCATAATAATCATCAGAACTTTTTTCCACCTAGTTACAGCATTTCTTACCATTAGATTGGCTATGGAGTGCAAGAGGTCCAGTGGCTCTGCCAAGGACGTGGCAACCACCTCACCAACATACTCAGTCCATACATTAATGGTGGCCTGAACCAAGCTTCAACACAAAACTTAACACACTACTAGAAAACATGTCTCAACAGAGCCTTTTACACCTTTCTCACTAGCTAACCAGACATGGGTCATCATTGCTTGGTTTGACTTCTCCTTCTAGCAGCAAATTCATCACAACCTTTGTCAAATAGCTGCATGTTCCTCTTTTTCCCAGTGGGGGAGTGTTGTAAAAGGAAGTCATGTCATCCTAAAAGGAAAACAGTAAGCAAGTCATTTGATTTTTTGTTTGTAAAGAGTTGACAGGTAGAATCAGTGTCAGCCTAGGGGGGAAAATAAATTCACAGAAAGATTTCCTTGTGGAAAACAGAATCTTGAGCTTTTCTTTCATTTTCCTAAGGCGTCTTCTCAGCATATAAAACAAAGACAGATGTTTTCAGTATTCTCTTTGCTGATAATTTTTATTTACTTAAAGAACCTTTTTACAGATGAGCATAAAATATTAAACAGAGAGCCTGGAAGGGACTATATTAGTAGTATACACAGCACCAAGGTAGCCTGTTACGCATTCCCATCCTCCCCAGAATTTAATTTTATAGCCTTCTGGAATCTATGGCTCCTTTCTGGTAAAACAATTTTAACTGCTAACTATATAAAGGAAATTTATGTCTTCCTAGTTTTCGTTTTAGTCAAAGCTTCATAGCTGAACTGACTAGTAATTAACTAAAACGTACCATTAATTCCTCAAATAAGCCAGACTTCCTCCCTGCCCCTCGAATACTACATTTTGCACTCTATAAATCTGTTTTGTAAGTTAAATGATAAGAGATTAGGGATATTTTGAAGAGTTGAGACAATGAAAAAACTCTATAAAAGGCTGTTTTATCCACTTACTTGTTTTTCAACTTCCTTTAGTCGACTCTCGTCTTTTTGAAATTCATGAAATGCTTCTTTCACCAGTTTGTCTAGATCTACTTTGTCTTGAAATTCTAGCTCAGGGTTTCTTTCCAGTACAATGGATACAACCATTAGTAACTAGAAGAGACAGACGTTGAAAGCCAATTATATGAACCATAAAAACAACACAGCCTGGACATGTTTTCATTCTTTAGTCAGACTAATGGATGATCCTCATATTCCATAATGTGTTCTGCACGATGACAGGTTTTTGGATCATTGTGAATGGAATCTTTCTAATCTTTTAAAAAAATTTTTTTAATGTTTATTTATTTTTGAGAGAGAGAGAGAGAGAGTGACAGAGCTCGAGAAGGGAAGGGCCAGAGAGAGAGGGAGACACAGAACCTGAAGCAGGCTCCAGGCTCCGAGCTGTCAGCACAGAGCCCAATGCGGGGCTCGAACTCAGGGACTGAGAGATCATGACCTGAGCTGAAGTGAGATGCTTAACCGAATGAGACACCCAGGCGCTCCTGGAATCTTTCTAATCTTAAAAACTAGTAGCATAAGTTCTGTTGGAAACTGCACATTTTTTTTCATTGTATATATCTTTATAGCTGAGCAGAAATGTTTTTTAGTTATTTAAATGAAACTAAGAACTTTGAAAAATGATTTTCCTAATCGTGTCTGTAGTACATAGTGCCCTGTTCACCCAAAGTGCCTGAACATTCTTGCCTTTGGGCATTAATCCTTGTTGGCAAAACACTAAAACCAGTGTCCAGCGGAGCGGAGGCTGCCCTAGAAGAGGTGGTAGGCAGCAAAGCCAAAGAAGGCAGGTGAGAGTTCAGTGGAGCCTCTAATCAAATGACTTGGAGCCCAGCACCCTAAAATGAGTATAATACTGTGACATCACAGTAGTTTCTCAGGGTATGGTTATGTTTTAAAAAATACACCTAACTCTGACCTCTTTGATATGAGTACTATTTGGTCTACATGTGTTAGTTTAATGCATAATCTTATTGTTTGTCTATCTCATACATTCATCCTAAGTACTAACATACATTTTAATTTTTTTTTTCTTTTTTAGGGCACCTGGGTGGCTCAGTCGGTTAAGCATCCAACTTCAGATCAGGTCATGATATATGGTTTGTAGGTTCAAGCCCCACGTCGGGTTCTGTGCTGACAGCTGAGAGCCTGGAGCCTGCTTCGGATTCTGTGTCTCCCTCTCTCTCTGCCCCTCTCCAACTTCCACTGTCTCTTTCTTTCAAACTCTCCCTGTCTCTCTTACTTACAGAGTGTAAGTGGGAGAGGGGCAGAGAGAGGGGGAGATGCAGAATTTGAAGTAGGCTCCAGGCTCTGAGCTGTCAGCACAGAGCCCGATGCAGGGCTGAAACTCACAGATCACGAGATCATGACCTGAGCCAAAGTCAGACGCTTAACTGACTGAGCCACTCAGGTGCCCCACTGACATTTTTTTAGATGACAAACCATTATACACAAAGACTGTGTCTGAGTACACAATGCTTGGTAAAGACTTTCTGATCTTTATTATGCCTCCTACTTTGCATGTGGAACAGGAAAAAAGACCTCATAATTCCAAATTTGGGATTCTTCCTGACTGTACTTCAACTAAATGCTTCCAAAACAGAACCTGAAGGAACCAAAGGAAACCCTTTCAGAAAAATTCAGGTGTCAAAATGTGGAAAATCTTGGGGCAGGGATTTAGCCAGGAGAATATGAAGCGTTGCTCTAGTTCTGAAGAAAAATTTCTTCTGCAAAGGGACCCTCATTTTGGTCAACAAGAAGGACCTCCATGTCCATTGTAGGTCCCAGATGCTGGGCACTAAACACTGAAAGGCTAACAGCACAAGGAAGGCATTCACCTTTCCAATAACCCCATCTCTTTCTGACCCCAGTCTGCCTGACTTCCCATATGCTGCTGATACTGTTTATGAATCCTGGCACATCTGAGATAGGATTGAATCTCACTCCACTCTGGCTGTAGGTCCAGACACGCTGCATTTCAGGTGCCACAACCAGTTTGGCATTTACTGAGATCTTCTGTATCACTAAGACATGTTACCTACCCACAAGAGACACAAAGTCTACCCAGAAAAAGACACAAAGTGAAGATGGACTATGTATTAAATCCATTCATTATGGGAATTCTCTATGTATTCAGCATAATGTTTTAAAATGGCAAAAGAACACATGTATACACGTGCATGGATGTGTGTGTGTATTTGAGCATTTAACTTTATATAAAATAATGATACAGTACAAAATTACATGTATTCTCTGTTCACAGAAGATGTTTGGAAAGATGTCCCTCAAAATATCAACATCAGTGATCTATTGCTACTGGGTGTGGGGAATTTTTTTCTTTTCTGTAATTTTCTGAATTAAAACTTTATATAATAGTCATGTGCTATTTCTCTAAACAGAAAAAAAAAACCCTGAAATTAAAGCAAACAGGATAAGGTTGCTTCCTCTGTTTTTTAGTGGCATTCATGCACTTGCCATTGAAGGGCACTGAATTGTTCATGTACTTTGACTTGAGTCAAGGATGCCTATATCCTCCAGGACTCAACTAGAGGAGATCGGGATAGGTAAGGAGTGGAATTCCTAGTCTCTTGGGCAGTTTCTTTTATGTTAGTTTTCAGGGAACAGATAGAAAGCATTTCTTCAGCAATCTACATTTCTAAATACAAACCTCCACAACAATCTGTCTGTACTTTGGCTGGTCAATATTCCCCAACATATCTTCAACAAGGAGAGAGAAATTCATCTCATACATGGTCATATCTGACAGGGTTGGTTGCTGAAAAACAATAACTCAATATTAACATGCATTCTTACACTGTGGTTTCCACCTAATAGAGGAATTTCATTTTCTCTTTTTTTAAAATTTTTGTTAATGTTTTTATTTATTTTTTAGACAGAGAGAGACAGAGCATGAGCAGGGGAGGGGCAGAGAGAGAGGGAGACACAGAATCTGAAGCAGTCTCCAGGCTCTGAGCTGTTAGCACAGAGCCCGATGCGGGGCTCAAACTCACAGACTGTGAGATCATGACTGGAGCTGAAGTCAGACACTTAATCGACTGAGCCACCCAGGCGCCCCTTTTTAAAAAAAATTTTTTAATGGTTTTATTTATTTTTGACACAGAGAGAAACAGAGCATGAGCAGGGGAGGGGCAGAGAGAGAGGGAGACACAGAATCTGAAGCAAGGAATTTCATTTTCTAACCAACAATCTTTTTGAGTTTCTATAAAACCTTCACATTTTCAGCTATATGACTGGATTTTATATATGTCAAACTACTGAAGCCAATCAGCTGACTATTGTGATAAATTAAACCTCCTGTTTTTAGTGGTTATCTTCACTATACAAGTGTTAAGAAAGAGGGGCTATCTTGGAAATCCACTTTAATACACAAAAGGAACAGCCAAAAATTGAGACAACAAATAGAGTACATATTGCTTTCAGAACTAACACAAGAAGTTATGCTTGCTGTCACACTTTACCATGTAAGTCACTTGCTACTGATTTACATCATTTCTGTGGCAGATCCTTTCTGAGCTGGCAGCATAGAAATGCATACAAATAAGCAAAAACAACATTATATGTAGAAATGGCAAGAAAACACAGAAAAAAAGCAAAACTAAAAGAATTTACTCTCTATATTTCATTTAAAACGAGAGTATTGCATAGTCTTCCACTCACTTTTTACAAACCAAATGAAAGCAGCAAATAAACTCAAATCCAAATCCAAATTTGGGCATGGTGGATAACTCTCAAAGGATTGAAGAGAAGGCTCTAAATGTTAGGTTTGTACATTGGAAAGCAGATGTAGTCACCAGACTTATTACCAGAGATGAAGAAATGATGAGTCATACTTATTTGCTTCTACCTTGATGATTTACAGTGAACTTGATCCTAGCCTCAGAACAATGTGTATCTACTTACTACTCCAAATGGGACCTAGCAGGAAAGTTCCCTTGAAATCAAGTAACAGCAAAGTTGTTTGGCCTGGTATAATAATGCACCAGCCCTGTAATTCATTATGGTCCATCTACTGTATTCTGTATTCAATATAATCTAACATATTATTAATGTTTACAGGTAGTACCTAATTTGGGGAAAGTGAAGCCCATTTGTTGAACACAGTATTTATAATTGTTTATATGTCTAGCAATGGGATTAGTAGGGCTACAGAAGTTAAGGAAAATCCTGTCATGGTTTCATATCAATTTCCTTTTAATATATCACATTTGAAAAGTCACCTAGCTATTGTGCAACTATGATAAATCTAGAGAAGAAACATCAAACTTGCTTTATTTCCCACTCTCTGGAAGAACTTAGGGTAGGCAGTATAGCAGCAAAGTTAAGACAAAAGGCTTAGAAGTAAAATTACCGGGGATAGGGCAGGGGATAGGTGTCACACTCTGGGTCAGCTACTTCCTAGATGTATGACCTTGGGAAAATCACTTTGCTGGGCCTCATTTTCCTCATCTGTCAAGTGGGAATAATAAAGTACCTACACCAAAAGATTGTTGTGAGGATTTTAAAGGAGCACCTAAGAAAGTGTGTGTGTGTATGTGTATATATATATATATATATATATATATATATATATATATATATAATATAAAAATACTTGACATGCACCTGCTGTTATTGATGTTAGGAAAGAGAGGAGACAAAATATAAGTGGCCTGGGCAATCAGACAATTAAATGAAAATCTGGTAGGTATTAGTGGGGGCTGGGAAAGCAGCTAAAAAAAAGGTTGCCACAGTCCACTGTATGTAGACACAAAGCCTAACAGAAGAAGCAGAACATGAATAATGGAAGCCTGTTCCCTGCTCATAGGAGACAGTGCTGCTCCACCCAATGATCACAGAGCATCTGCGAAAGGAATAGGGCACCTATACTGGCAACCAAATACAACCACTCAGTAGTTTGTTAATAGTATAAAGAATACTTTTTAACAGGTTTCATTCATTAAGAAAATAAGTCATAGATTCATAGTTCAAAATTTGAATGGTTAAAAAAGGTTTTCAGTGAAAAGCCCACCCTGTGTCCTGTAACCACGGTTCCCTTTCCCTAAGGCAAAGAAAAGAATGTTACCAATTTCTTGTGGGTCCTTCCAGAAATACTCTGTGCATGTATGTATGTGTGTGTGTTTGTGTGTGTATAAACAAAATGAGTGTGGGTATGTGTATTTAAGAATACTATATTTGTATAAAGACCTTCATCAAAAATAATTTGATTGATGTTTCAACACAAAGAACAAATACAGTACTCCATTTCCAAAAAGCCTAATTATTCATGTTTGTGTATAAGCAGAATGAGTTAGATGTCAGTATTCAACAAAATAACTAAATCAAAGAAGCAGGCCAGTTCATATAACTTGGGAAAACCATTTGAAGGAGGGGGCACTAATTCATTTGGACCAAAGGTAAATTATATCTTGAGTAAATTAAATGATTATCTCCTGACCTAATGAGTTATTACACTTTTCACATTCACTGAAATTCACAGTCCTTTCCTTATCCATAGCATTACTAAGTCACCTTGCTTCTTAGTTCTGATTTGGTTCTGTATTCTGAATGTATGTTTTACCAATTGTGAGGTCCCCTAGGCACTAGCCCACTATCAGCTGGTGGTAAAGAAGTACCACCATTCATAGCAATGCCAACATAAGGAACCCTAAGTTCACTAATAAATAAGGGAAAGACAGTTGCTTGGCAAAAGGTTTGGGCACATGGTTCCTTTCAACACAGAGCTTCCCTGAAACATCTGAAATATAATACAAAATTGTTTTTGATTAAATACAAACTTTAAGCAAAATATCCATTTGGTAAAGCAAGGCTTTTGTATAGAGGGGCACTAAAATTAAAGTAATTCAGACTGGGAAAATATATTTCCAATCCAACTGATTAGGTGTCTTACTTTCTAGTATTTCCTCCCTTCAGGTATCTGGATACCCTTCCTTTAAATACTCTTAAAAACCGGGATAAGCAGAAAGGTTATTTGCAATGCAGAGGGGGAAAGAATCCCCTATGCCCTTAGGTCCCTTTAAATGATACAAATATAATGGGGCTATACCTGTGGCAAATGCTTCCCAGCTACAATGATACCATTGGGAGTTCGCTCCAGGATCTGCCATACTCGGTCATAGAACCCAGCGGGAGTTCTATTCAAAGACCCATCAATCTGACGCCTGTTCAGCCAACATCTGTAGACCAAAAGAAAATGCCTCAGAGTTGAAAAACAAGCTTGTTCTGATAGAGAGCAGGGTTTTCAATATGGATTAATTGTTCCAATAGGGTAAGCAATAAAAGCCAAAATCCATCAATGATGCATATCTACCATGTGTTACAGAGGTTACTAAATATTTCATAGTGAAAACAGAGCTTGCAGGATAGGAGAAAATCCCCAAGATTTTAAAAAATTCAATAGGCAAAATGATATTCTCTAGTAAGTTATAAGGTTGCTCACTATGTGATCAAATAACTTCCTAATATGCAAAGAAGCTCCATTTAAAAACACAGAAGCAGCCAATTTTGAAATAACTTCATGCGGTCCTTATATGCAATAAAATATAACCTTCATGAAAGCATGGACATCATATGGCTTGATCACTCCTATACACCCCCCCCCCCAGAAAGATGATTAATAAACATTTGATAAGTAATGAAGACTCAAAAAAGCATTATGTATCTAACGAAATATATCTTGTTTTAAACTTTACATTCATTTTCTATTTAAATATGGCCAAAGTACCAGTGCTGAAAAATCAGCTACAAAATCTTACATGTCACAGTAATCACACCATAGTGATAAGCCAAAATTCTAGATCTCTTATTTCCATGGATTAAGTATTACATCTTAAAGATATAATACTCACAAATTGCTAAAGATGCAGAACTTGCATAATTTGAAAAGAACATACAAATGACACAGTAGCATATTGTTCCAAAAGGTGAAGCTAGGAACAGATATATACTTTTTATACTTGGTATTAAAACAAGCATCAAATGAAATATACCATCAGCCACAAGGTAAGTATGTGACCAACAATATTTCTAGGTAGGAAAATGACTATGCAGGAGACAGTATACTGAAAAAGATTATTTTGGTTCTGATGGAAGAGGACCAATAAAAATTTAAAACTGCATAAATGAGTGAGGCATCTTTTTTGGATGCACAGATTTTTTTTTGGCAGGCCCAGACTTGTGTGGCTCGGTTCAGTGCTATGCCAAAGAGAAAAAGCCCAGAGGTGTAGGGGTTCCTTGGTGATGTTTTACTTTGGATAATGGGTGTGCAAACTGAATACCCAGGACTCTGCGTTTGATTTTTTTTCCTATCCCCTTTGTATGGCAACCAGAAAAAATGGTATTTTCAGAGTTCTATACAGTCATGATTAATATTATAAAAAGGAGATGTTTGCTTAGAACAACAAAATAGAAGTGCGTGAATACTCATAATGGAGATGAAGAATTATTTTTGAGGACCTCTCTTTTGTTTTTATTTTTTGGCTTTTTACTTTGAAAAATTTTAGACTTACAGAAAAGTCAAAAAGTAATTCACAAAGTTCCTGTATACTCAGCTTCCCCTAGTCTGTTATAGTACATAACAACTATCAGAACCAGGAAATGAACATTGACACAATACTATTAGTTACGGATCTTATTCAAATTATGCCATTTTACCACTAAAGTCCTTGTTTTGGTCATGGGTCCAATCCAGGACCCCACACTGCATTTGATTTCCAAGTCCCCTTAGGTTCTTCCAATCTGTGACAGTTCCTCAATTTTCTTTCATCTTTCATGAATTTAACATTTTAGAAATGTCAGTTATTTTGTTGAATATTCCTTACTTTGGGTTTATCTGATGTTTTCTCATGATTAGAATTAGATTATGCATTTTTGGCAAGAATACCTGGAAGTAGTTGTGCCTTTTCAGTACATCATTGTCAGGGAATACATGATACTGATGTGTCTTATTCCTGGGATGCTATCCTTGATCATTTGACTAAGGTAGAGTCAACTGGGTTTCTTCATTATAAAGTTAATATTTTTCTTTTGCAATTAAAAAGTATCTTGAGTGGAAATACTTTTAAATTATGCAAATTTTTCATTTCTCATCCTACTTCCACCCACTAAATTTGAGCATCCATTGATGGTTCTTGCTTGCAACAATTATTACTATTGTATTTGTCTAATGATGAGTTTCTATTTTCATCATTCCATCTACACTTATTAATTGGAATTCTACTATCAAGAAGAATCCCTTCTATCCCATTTATCTATTTATATCAGCATGGACTCTTGGACATTTATCCTATGGGTTCTTATTCAATACTATTATTATTTCTTTTCTTGCTCAAATTATCCTAGCTTTGGCCATTGAGCCTCCTCCAGTATGTCTCCAGTATTCTTCTAACACATTTCTATAATTTTTTGGAGCATTATCTTACTTCTGGTACCATAAGATGCTCTAGGCTCATCCTGTATTTTTCTTACCCCAGCCCTGGAATCAAACATTTTTTCCATGGAATGTTGGTTCCTCTTAAAAAATATTATTTAGATATCAGTATCTGGGCACCAGGTTTGCTCACTGTTGTGTGAGTTTCACTGCTTCTGGGTCCTCCCAGTGGACAGAGCCAAAAAAGATACAGACGTATACTCACATATACACACATATCCACGTTTATTTCTGTAGCTGTCCATCTGTGTGAAAACCATGAATTCATACTGACATTTTCAATTTCAATCCACCACTACAGGGTATATTCTAATCCTTCCCCTTCACTCATTTCTAACTACATTCTCTGACAGAGAGAAATCCGGCTCTCATTACCCACAATATATTTACACAATATATACAGCAATTTCAAAATTACCAATCCCTACCTCTGTGAGGAAAAAAAAACCTTATTAACTTATTAGTACAGTATTTGTGTATAGCTCTTTTTTTTTTTTCCTTTAGCTTTATAGTATCTAGAAATGTTTTCCAAAGGTACTTGGGTTAATTCTTTTCTTCTCCCCTCCCTTCAGGGTGGGAATATTATTCATTTGTAATACAGTTAGGTTCATTTGTTACTATTCGTATTGTTTTATTTTTTTTTCCACATTTGGATTAATTTTAATTATTTACATTTTAGGCATATAAAATATTACTAAAGTTTAAGAATCAGAGCTATTTAAAAAAGGTATATTCAGGGAATTACTGCTCTCTCATTCAGCCCTATTACCCTGTACCCAGCTGTCCTTTCTTTCCACCCTGTTCCCACCCACTCCCTGAAGGTAACCAGTGAGGAGATAATCTTCTTTCTTACATGAAGAGTAGCATACTACAGATGATCTTTGCATTTTGTTGTTTTCATGTAACAATATAGCCTAGAAATGATTCCGTATCAGTTCAGAGACAACTCTCCTTGTTTTCACAGCTGCCTCATACCCTACTGTGTGCATGCGCCATAGCTTATTCAAATAATCTCCCATGTATGGGCATTTCGGTAATGGGTGTTCCAAAATTTATAATTATAAACAATGATGCAATGAGTAATATTGCATACATATGTATTTTCATATGGTTGGAAGCACATTTTCCAAATAGATTCCTGAAAGTCAAAGGGTAAATATACATGTAGACTTGTTTTAGATGTTGCCAAGTTCCCATACAGAAGGGCTGTACCCACCAGCTATGTATGAGAGTGTCTCTTTCCCTACAGCCTCAGCAAATGTCTGTCATGCTGCTTAACTTTTGCCAGTCTGATAGATGAGAAATGGTATCCAATAGATGTTTTAATTTACATTTCTCCAATTATGACTTAGTTCAAACATCTTTTCAAATATCTAAGGTCCATTTTTTTTTATGTTTTAAAGGAATTGATTAATTGTATTTTTTTCCTGTTTATCTCTTGGGTTATTGGTTCTTTGTCCCCCAGTTTTTAAGAATTCTTGGACATTAGCTCTTTATAGTCTATGTTTTGTTCCAGTTTCTCAGCTGTCTTCTGAAACTATTTTCTGCCATGCAAAATGATGTTTTAAATTTTTATATAGTCTTATTAATCTTTTAATGCCCCTAGATTTGAGCCAGAGTTAGAAAGCCTTTCCCATATTGAGGTTAAAGCAGAATTTACCCATGTCTTCTTTTAGCACTGGTATAGTTTCATTTTTTACATTCAGATATCAGATCTATTTAGAGTTTATTCTTGTGTATAGTATAAAGTATGGATTTGATTTTATCTTTTCCTAAATGGCTATCCAGTTGTCCCATCACTATTTATTTAAAAAGTTCATCCTTGACCCAGTAATATGAGACATCACCTTTATCACCTGTTAAATTTCCATATGTGTTTAGGTCTATTTCTGGACTTTCCATTCTGTTCAGCTGGCCTCTTTATGCGTTCATGTGCCAGCTTCACACTATTTTTATCACAGAGGCTCTATGGTATGTTTCCCTGTTAGGGCAAGTCCTCTGGTTATTCTTGCATGTTTGTTTCTCCATATGAAGTTTAGTATTAACTAGTCTAACTCCATAAACAGTTTGTTGGAATTTTTTTTGGAATTGCATTACATTTATAACTGATATCTTTTTAATGTTGAGTGTGCCTCTCTAAGAACAAAGATGTCTCTCCATTTGCTCAAATCTACTTTTATGGAAGACTTGTTTTCTAGGCATATAACTGTACCACCTTAGAAAATATCAGGCACACAAATGGTGCTAATAAATGCTTGCCTAAATAATTATATTAAACTTCTTTCTGTAATAAAATGTTCTTCAATTCAATACATTGCATAAGTACTTGTTTTGCTCTTATTCTAAGCTTAGTACAAGTTAAGTCTATCAAATGGTTTAGCCCATTTGAAGAAGTTTATTAGTCTACTTAGAGAGACAGAGTCCCAGGCAACTTATTTAAATAATGTTACCAAACGCAAATCTTCATGCCAAAATGTTGGGAGGAGATGGTGAGTGCTACAAAGGTTCAGAAAGGGAACTGACCAAAGTGGTATGGAGCATTACAGTTTGCACAAAATAATAATAATTAAGAAACACTGATAAACTATACCTGAAAAAAATAAAAATTAAAATCAACAGAAAATCCCAACTGAAGATAGACATCTTAATTAGCATCTCTATGTACACTGTCTACCTAGTAAGGTGACATCTGATACTCTGCTGCATTTTATTTCTTATTACTATCTTATTAATTTTGTGTATATATACAAGTATGATGTTACTGTAAATCCAGAATGTTCTATGGGTAATAAAAGGTTCTCATTACCCTCCATTCTGTTGAGGCTGAAGAATATCCAACAGAAGCTGTTTAACTTCACTAGGTGACAGCTGATACAAGTCTCTGGCTGGCTTGTCTCCACCACGGATCTGTAGTTCATACTCCATAGCATGAATGATCCACCTGAAACAAAAGAGGAGAAGCATGAATCAATAACTCTTGAAATAAAATCATCTCATGCTTCTCATGGCAATGCTTCTGTTAACAGCACTGACCCATTCAAAGGGGAATGAAGAAAAGGCCATCTGAATTTTCTAAACTGCTGATATAATTACTTCCATCAAGATTATGTGACATGATCAGATTCCTAAAAAAGAGGCCTGCTCTTGCATATGTGGTTAGGTAGTAAACATGAAAATAGGTAAGTACTTAAAGCATACTGTATACAATAGCTGCTACACTATTATTTTCATTATACTAGGTCTATGCAAAAAACAAATAGGATAAAAACAATTCATTTTAAGAAATGGGTTGAGATATGCTATTATGGAAATGTTTCTTTCCCAGGAAGGACACTTTCACCTATTTCCTTTATTTTGCAGTCAATCCCTTGTGATTGGAGGGCACAGAGAAGAACCTGACTTTGAAATACATGGACGCAGTTAGTTATAACTCAATCATACTAATATATTAGAGAACACACTTTATTTAACAAATACATTTCAGAAAGTCTTCTTTATAGATATTTAAATATAGATATTTAAATGCTGTCCATGTACCTATTCTTAAAGAATGTATCCTTTAATAGATATTTAAATGTTGTTCATAAAATATATATATATATATATATATATATATATATATATATATGCTTTAATGTAATTACTTAGACAAGCATTTATGGAGTACTATTTGTGTGCCTTGTATTTTCCAAGGTCTAATATTTAATTATTTTATATGTAAGTTATTTTACTTTTTAATTCCAGAAGCTTTTAATAAGTACTTATACAGTTTCATCTCATTTCTTTCATTTACTGTATTGTGAGAAAAGAACTCAGATAAACTAGTTATGCAAACCAAAGAAAATCATGGAATAATACTGTGCCTTAGGGAACCAGAACTCTACACACCATTAGGAAGAGCTAGGGAATTAGTTTTACACAGCACATTCCTATGCTTTATCCTTAAATCCTTCGGCGAACACTTAACAAACAGAGACAGTGCAACTCAGCAGCTAGAAAGAAAAGTGTGGTGGTTCCTCAAAACATTAAAACTAGATCTACCCTATGACCCAGCAATAGCACTGCTAGGAATTTACCCAAGGGATACGGGAGTGCTGATGCATAGGGGCACTTGTACCCCAGTGTTTATAGCAGCATTTTCAACAATTGCCAAATTATGGAAAGAGCCTAAATGTCCATCAACTGATGAATGGATAAAGAAATTGTGGTTTATATACACAATGGAATACTACGTGGCAATGAGAAAGAATGAAATCTGGCTTTTTGTAGCAACGTGGATGGAACTGGAGAGTGTTATGCTAAGTGAAATAAATCATACAGAGAAACACAGATACCATATGTTTTCACTCTTATGTGGATCCTGAGAAACTTAACAGAAGACTATGGGGAGGGAAAGGAAAAAGAAAAAGTTGAGAGAGGGAGGGAGCCAAAACATAAGAGACTCTTACAAACTGAGAACAAACTGAGGGTTGATGGAGGGTGGAAGGGAGGGGGGGGAGTAGGTGATGGGTATTGAGGAGGGCACCTGTTGGGATGAGCACTGGGTGTTGTATGGGAACCAATTTGACAATAAATTTCATATTAAAAAAATAAGTAAGTAAAAAATAAGTACAATTGTTTAAAAAAAATGAAACCAAAAAAAGGAGGTGTCATCTTCTAAAATAAGTAACTTAATTTTTAAATGCTACCATTCTAAAATCCTCCAAAACTTGAGTTATTAAAACTGAACATTACTTATCACATTTACCTTTTAAAATATTTAGTACCAGAAACAAAGATAGTTGGAGATATACAAATTTCCCTCAGGCTTCTTCCTTCTGTTTACAAAATCTCACCAGTTCTGTAAGCCAAATTATAGAAAACATTGCACTCAACAGTCACCAAAGAAACAAAGTGACCGTCTTTCATTCATTCCAGCACAAATGAATATAATTTATCTGTCAGATTATTAAAATACATTTATTCATTCAAAAATATTGTCCAAACTAATCTTTTTAGCTTGGAATTATTCAAAGGACTAAAACATAGCAAAAGTCTTAGACATAAACTACTATACAGCAGTCAGAGACAGAGAAAGTAAATTACCAAGTGAGTATCACAGTGCAAAAATTCAAAGACATTTAATCCATTTTTAGAACTACTAATACAAAAGGGCATCAATTCCTTTGCATGAGAATGTCTCACTTCTTACCCTCATTCCCACTAACAAAGTCATCAAATCTGATGTGACAATTCCAATGTAAAAGCACTTAACGCAAGATGGGGAAAGCAAGCAAGCAAGCAAGCAAGCAAATGTGGAAGTTCAAAAAAATGAAGGTTGTCCTTGGACCACATCCGTATGAATTCAGTCTGTCTAAAGAACAAGGGACATGCTTTACTTGCCAATAAGCAAATGAGAAAGTGGCAGATACACACGACTGACCAGATCAACCTTCATATGTATCAAGGTTTGATTTGAGAATAATGAATTCTTCAGCGCTGCTGGAAAACTATGAAAAGGTGGAATAGTATTCCTATATAGTCCTAGGGATAACCTTATCCTTCTAAAACCTCTCTTGTTGTGAGGTTAGTAAGCATATTGTATATGTGTTTGTATTTTTGTTTCCAACATGCCCCAACCAAGGAGTGAAATATACAATGAAGTATATGGAAATCTGACATCATTGGTAAACCAGGACAGCTGACATTTTTTGAAAACATGCCATAAAGAATATAACTAATTCATAGCCAGAAACAATTTTAAAAATAATCATTTTAAGCCTATTTGAAGATACTCAGTGTTTGCCAAGTTTGCTGTTAAACAAGTGAATGAATAACTCTCTGCAAGCATTTACTAAGCCATATAAGAGGAGATGGGAAAATTGCAGGAAGGGACTTTTCTGCTTGATTCGTATTAATACAGAGAGAGTGATGATTTCATAAGGCAAACTGAGCTTCCTATAGAAGCTGGAGAACAATGACTCACTCACTCTACCCCTGAAATAATCAGAATAGAGGTAGGGGAGCTCCATCATCTCACTTCCTCACCTCATATCAAATGTCAAAAACAAAGACCATTGAATGAGTATCAAGCCATGCTAACGAACTCAGAGCTCTAATTACCTCCTCTTTCCTTTACTGCACAAGCAACGTTACAGTCTAGTACCTATGACATCAACGGCCTTCTCTAAGCACCACATGTATGATCTACAAACTCAGTTGTGGGCATCAGAAGACAAGACATGCCTAAATCATAATTACTTACAGAGGATGTCCTGGCAGTATGAAAAGCAGAGATGAAAAAGGCTTGATAACATATATCCTCAGGGGTTATCTCCCACTAAAGCCTGACTGACAGACCTAGAGCAGAAAGCAGTTGATTGGAGGTCGTTACAGTAATGGGCCTGTCAGGAACTTGATCTATTTCAACATGAAAGCTGGAGCACAAATCAATAATGAGACAGCAAATCAAATCATTATCAGACTAGAATACCATTCCTGTGAGCAGGTTAATTTTGTTCACAGGAGTGCCTATCGCAGTAATGTTGAGAAATCGCACTGGCAGGATTAACCTTGGAAAAAAGAGAAAAGAAATACTGGTTTAAAGCAACTGAGGCAGTGGGTGATGTAAATAAATAAATTAAAAAAAAAAAAAAACCAAAACCTCAGAGAGAAAGGTTAAAACAGAGAGATAAAAGTATACATAGGGCTGAGGAGTTCCAGGTATGTGTGCTGTGACTAAGACAAATGTCCTTATATCTTATGTCCATTCAGCCTAGGATATAAGGCTGTGTTTGTATTTTTGGGATTTTGGGAAGAATATGGTGTTAAAAGCTAACTGAACTATCAATCTCTTTATTCATAATCAATAAGAGAAACAATAGTAAAAATTTTGATGTCAATGAGTCTGAAATGCTTTAATTAACTAAGGAAGTAAAACAAAGAATGTTTTCTATAACACTACCCCCTTTTTTTTAAAAATCATGCTGCAATCACGATAATACACAAACGGGTGACTTAGAGGAGCAACAAGTTCAACAATTTATAAGAAACTTGACATTCAAGGACCCTATAAATAAATAATTTGCTCATCATTAAGCAAACTAAAACCTTCCAGGAACTAACTCAAGGTAAATTCTTGTAAAGAAACATGTGTTTGCTGCTGGTAGTAAACTAACACTCAAGGAAGCCATTCACTTAAGGGAGCTGAGGTCTGAGTAAAACTGATTAGGATAAAATGCAATAAAAAGATATTAAAAAGATACAAAAAGATCTTTCAGAGGGACACTATCAAAAGCTCCACAGACAGGATAACTGTGCTGCTCTAATGTTGTCTACATCCCTAGAATAGAAACAAGGTTCCAAGACCTTTCTGTCAATGTGGTAGAAGAGCACTATGGGCACAGGTGTTTGCCAAGTATTTCATGAGGGAAGATCAAGTGATGGAGGGGTGAGACCATGTCAGATGGCAGCAGAGAATCCAAAAGGGATTTTGACTTAAGGTTTCTGTGTGAAATGCTTGGGGATCATTTGCACTGGGTTCTCAAGGAGAAACAACCATGGCAGAAAGGGATACCTTGAGGGTGAATGTATCTTGTGGGATCAGAGGGTCTTTGCAAGCCTAGGACTGGAAGATATGAGAGAGAGAGAGAGAGAGAGAGAGAGAGAATGAATGTGTGTTGGATGTGAGAGGTTCCTTCTTCTTGGGATTTATGGCATGTATAAAGATATCCCTAGAGTCACCTGTTCTCCAAAAGCCACATGATAGAGGACCTCAAATCACTCAATGTCACAGAAATAATGTTGAAGCTTTGCAAAACATTTTCACATTGCTTACCCAAAATCCCCACAATCCACTGAGGAAGCGAAAGCAGGGATAGCTTCCTTATTTTATAGACAAGAAAGCTGGAATAGGGGATGGGGAAACATGAACACTGGAGACATTCACTCTAGGTTCAATTCCTGGTTCGTGGTCTTGTGACCTTGGGCAAGTTACTTTGCTAAATTTTCATTGCATCTTAATGCATTTCTTACAGTGTACAAAGGGCTAATTTAGAATCAATTCCAAATCATCCCCATTTGTTTGGTCTCATGATGAATAAAGGGGCAAAATCTCATTTCTCATATTAACTTCTAACTATTCAGGCTTTTTGGTGTGCCTCGCATTGTACAATGCTAAACTGTACTGATGCCAAATTAGAGGAGTGATAAACAAAAGACAAATAGCATCCGGAGCCAAAGTACATCATAATTGCTACATGAATACTTGAACACAAAATGGGTCATAAGTGGAAATCATGTGGAAGACACCATAAAGGCCATAAGGTTTTAGAAAAACATCAACGCCTGTTTCCTGAGAAAACAGCAACAGTATACATAAGTGAAAGCACACACGAAGTACTTAAGATCAAAGAACAAGAACTTTGGAGTCAGGCAGATCTGGGTATAAATCTCACTTTGACATACTGGTTTGACTAAGACAGGTTATCTAAGCTCTGAATCCCGGTTTGTTGATTTTAAAATGGTACTAGTGCCTGCCTCAAACTTGTTGAATGGATTAATCAGATAATATATGTGAGTATTTTAGCATATTATGTAGTACATAATAGGCATTCAATAAATAATTTCTGTGGTTATGTTGGAAGAAGAGGAGGAAATAGTTTATCACAGTGAACTTCTGAGTGCACTAACCACATGTTTGTTATTTATATGGGTATCCCCTTAGATCCTTATTGGGAATGCTGTTTAGAGAGGTACCATTATAAGGCAACTCATACCATACTCTGATGTGATTAACTGTACCACTCAACTAATAAATGATGGTGAAAAGTGCTATATCCTTCTACCTTCTACATGTATGACTGCATTTTCATTTAACAAAGCCCTATTTAACTTGGTAATATCCTGAAGGACACAACTTGTACAAATCAAGGGTATTTATCAAAAGTAAAAGAGTCCTTTATTTCTTTATCTAATAAGCACAGAGATATGCTATCTTTTATTTTTCCTAAAATCCCCATCACTGTCTATCTGAATCTGCTATCTGAATTTGCTTATAACCTATATATTAAACAATGCTCAAATTTTATTGAGCTAGACCTGTGAGCTAGACCTGATACATACAGGAAGATAAGATGTGGTCCAAATCCTCAGCAGAAGTAAATTTCTCAAATAAATTACACGTTTTTGAAAAAACAGACTTCTCTCCAACTGAAAATGTACCAGTATTTAGGGCTGACCCTGTGTGTCCCACGTGAGAGGGAAATACACATTAATGAGTTAGGCAGGGACACTATTAATACTCAAAATGGAAATATAATGCCATAATTAATTCCAGGATGAGGTTCAGGACAATGAATAATTAAAGTTTCACGGCAAATCTTCATTAGGAGGTTTTCTGCTATCATTAAATACTAAGTCACATGCTGCTGTCCTGACATTTTTATTTTGGGTGACACAGTTTAAGGAAAAAAGAGTATGTTATTTCTCATGGAAGGCACTAAACATATAGAGTAGCAGATACCAAAAAAACCCAAAAACAAACAAAAACAAAAACAAAACCAGGAAGAAAACTATTTTTAGAATAAATTAAACATATTTCATTTCCATGAAGAGAAAGAAGCTTCAGGTCAGATTTGAATTCAAGAAAGGAAATTCCAATGGGTTTTTGGAAGAAAATAAATTAGCCTAAAATGCTGAATAAGCAGTAAAGGAAAAGTACTAAAGGCTGAAAAACATAGCACTGGAAGTAAAATCTTGGGAAACCATTAACTTTTACTCCAAGGCTTTGTTTAAACCTCTGCCAGGATGACTATCACTTAAAGAGGCTTTCCTGAATAGAACATTTATTACAAAGAATGTGCTTTGGAAGAGTTATAACCTTTGCTTCTCAGCTTCAGAGCAATGCCTGAGTCTGGGACAATAGAGTACTTTTAATACCTTGTATGGATACAGAGAATCACATTTCCTTTCATTTACCGACAACACACAGACAACATACATGAAAGACTCATTTCTGTATCCTTATATGTAGTCAAGAGGTTGGAGTTAAAAATACTAGAGCAAACACACCGAACAAATCAGGGTATGACTCAAAGTCTTTATAATTGATTTGGAATACCTCTAAATCTTTGAAAAGAACAATTTTAAGAGATAAAAATTAAGGTCAAGTTCTATGCTGAGTAAACTCACTTCTTGATATCAAAAGAAAGGGGACCAAAGATTGGGAAATTCACCTGAAATATGTTATAATTGAAATCAGGCAAAAACTTTAAAAATAATAATCTCAAATAAAAAACTTGAAATAAAACTGAAAAATATAACTTAAAAGTAGAAATCTAGAGAATATAACAGACACTAATTTTATTTCCATTTTTCAGATATTTCCCCATATATACATATATGTGCAGTATTATTATTTCTCTTTTATTAAAAAATGGAACAATACATTTGCAACTTAGTTACTGTTTCACTTAATTTATCTTGGACATTTATAAATGTCAGTATAGGCTTTCTCTTGTTACTTGTAATGGCTGCATGGCATTTTACTACATGGCTATCACAATTTATTTAAACAATTTGCTAGTGATGGATATGCAGCTAGTTCCCAATGTTTCACTCTTTCAAACACTGCTGGAATGAAGAGTCTTGTAAAACAGGTCTAAATTCCTAGAATGAGAATTGTTGAAACAAGAGGTAGGCAGATCCTGCCAAATAAGCAACTAGTTTTTTTATATGTAATTTTTTGAAGGAAAAACTAGGTAATCATTTCTCATAAAGTGCTTCATACTCATGTGCAAAACTAAAACCTTAGTTGTAATAGTAAACAGACAAAAAAGGTAGGAATGAGTAAGTCAAAATAGAGAAGAAATGGCACAAATGAAATGAAATGAAAGGCACAAATGAAAAGATAATCTAAGATTGAATTAGAAACAAATACAGCATAAATCCTGACTATAAAAGATATATCTATACTAAATGAAAAAAGAACATTAAAGGTAAAAAGATAGAAGACAGTATACTAAGCTAATAATGACAGAAAAAGAAAGCAGGTATGGCAGTAATATCAGTCAAAAAAATAATTTGTTATGCACACTCAAGTATTTACAGATTGAATGATATGATGGATTTGTTTTAACCTAGAGGGGGTGTTGGTAGGGTGGGTCATAGGTAGGGCATAGGATGAAATTGTTGAAACTGAGTGAAAGTATGGGCACATAAAATTTTATTACTAGTCTCTATACTTTTGTAGATGTTTGAAATTAAAATATTTTTAAAAGAATTCAAGTAGAAAATAAATGGCACAAGGGAAGATATATTTTTAAAATTATAAAGTCCCACAAACAAACAAAAAAACCCTTTAAAATATACAAAACAAAACTGATAAAAATGCAAGGAGGGGAGAAATCCATAACTAAAGTGAGAAATTAATATGTTTCACCAAAAATCAAGTAGGATAGAAATAGTAAAGATACTAACAATACATTTATATAATTAGGAAGTTATACACTTATTCATACTCACACACACTCACATATATTTGTGTCTGACAGACTATATATTCTTTTTAAACACTTAAAGAACATCCCTCAATCGGCCATATATTAGATTACTCTATATGTGCAGTATTGTTTGATTCTTACAATTACAATATATTCATGTATGTTACAATAAAAATATGTTAAATAAAAGCATTTATACTTTATTTGGTTGTGGTAGTGTTTTAAAACATATTCTCTCATTTCATCTCACATAAAACAATGAGCCTGGTATGAAAGTGAGGCTAGAGAGGCTCAGCATCATTTATCTCAGGTCACTAAAGTGGTAAGTGGTGGCCAGGACCCACACTCAATTCTGAATGCTGAAGCCTCGTCAACTGGCCCTACGACACTGCCTCATAAAATTCTTGATTAAGAGGATTCAAGGTTGTCAGATCCTTACTTTTAATTTCTCCTCCAAACAGAACATTTATGATTTTAATAATTAAAAATTAGATTCTGGTAGAAAATGGATGCAGCAGAATATTGTTAAAAGAACAAAAATTTTACCTGAGTGTATATCTTCCTCACACCCAGTTTTACTGAAAATCATTCTTCTCTTAAGCCTTATCCATTTTATTTATAGAAAGTTTTACAAGTATTATGCTTATGTTTTGTTGTTGTTTTCTTTTTAAAACATGATGTAGCTGTTTAAATCCCTGGAGCTTGATTTTACCAGAGAACAGTTACGTCGTTATGTCTAACATGGGAGTTAAAAAAACAGGAAGATTCTTTCAGTTCACATGTATTTATTTCTTCAAACCACCAGATGTTGCCTCTATTACTTCAGAGAAAGATGTGCTTTCCTAGATACGCACCAGGCCTGGGGTAGGCCAAGTCTGTTGGAGGACACCTTGAACAATTCTGTTTACGCAAACACAAAGCACTTTACTCACCCAATTCGTATTTTCAGCATGCCACTGAATAACTCAGGGTTATTGGAGATGATCCAGCCAATATGGATGACCAGTTCTTGCTGAATGACTGCCTCCCTCTCATCATGGGTATTACACTTGTAATAGATGATGTTCTTAATCACTCTTGGAGACAAAGGATTAGAGATAACCTCTTCTTCATGCCCAAAGGCACCCAGAGTTACCTATAAGTGGCAGAATTTTATTGCAAAAACTTCCTAGCTACTAAAAGATAAAAGAAAAAAAAAATCAAGGCTCAGGATGACTGGCAGGCTGAAATTACTCTATGCGAGCTAGGGAATTAGGTAGAATAACTGTTCCTGCTATTTATTAAAATGGCTTTCAAAGCGTGACTCCCACTGGAGTTCATGATGGTTCACAGTCTGGTCTAAAATATGAGGGCAGGTAAGGGTCCCAGTTAGGGGAGTGAAGGTGAGTGGATAAAAGCAGGGAAGGAATATAAATAACTATTAAGAGCAAATTATTCTGAATGACTTTAGTACTAGAAACTCCCCAGAGAAACCAAAATACATTGGATAGTTTTACTTTACTGCACCGTCTATACAATTTAGTATTTGAGAGTATATTTTTCACTTCTTTTATAGTTTCTCATGTGGAACTTTTGCTCTTTAACGCCACTATAACCTTTTCAAAGGCAGATGCAAGGTCATATGGTTCTAGTGTAGCCCCCACTTTTCTTGGCATAGTGTTAGGCACCTAGTGAGTATTAAAATACTTGTTGATGTATCTCTCACCTGTGGAGAGGGATAAATGAGGCTGCCCACAGGCCTAGGAAATGAGAAAGCACAGAGGGAAATGACAACAAATACTCAAAGCAGAGAGTGCTGCTGAAGCTGGCAAGAGGAATACTGGGTTTCTCTCTCTCCTCTCTCCTTGGCATCTTGTCTCCCAGAAGAGTCTGCCTTCCCCCTCATTATCCTTCTCCTTCTCTCTTCCATGGACAGTGCACGATTATAAGAGGCAGGAAAATGAAGAGCTTATCAAAGGGCCCTAGTATTTTCAGAGATGAGGGGAGAGAGCAGAACATGGGGTCTTTTGCCCCTACTCTGTGATGGAGTGAAAACTGAGAACTGCTGGTTTATTATATCACAAGTGGTACCAACCAGTTAGTCCAAGTGCGATTACTTTTATTAAAATGTCAGTGTGTAAAGAAGAAAACAAATAGAAGGCACATTACTGCCTCTGGAAGCATTGACGACTAAACCACTATTTCATTCCGGAGAGCTTGAGGTGATCTGAAAGTGCTTTGTTTAAACAGTATTAACTTTCAGCATTTCATGAATCAGCGAATGCAAACTTTGAATGCTCCATTCTCATTTCTTTTTTGTAAAGGTGTAAGATGCAGTCAGTGAATGGACTTCATGCACCTGAACTATCAGCCTCCCAGGCTTACTCAGCTCTTAAGTGACTATTTCCCTGGGACATGTGATGGTCTGATGGGCAATGGTCCAGCCACAGCCTCAGGACAGGTTCCAAGGCTTCCGGGATATGGTGAGCAGAGTCTCAGGATCACAAGCTGCAAGCACCTCTATATAATGCAAAGAATGGACATGACTAACCTACCCTTCTCCAAGTGTCAGGTGCCATTTGGAGACGACAAAGATCTCCAAAACCCTCTCATCTATTCATAGACAGTAGAATTAACTGTATTTTCAAATATACTACAGGGACCTAAAATCCAAGGTAAAATAGCTTCCCAAAGCCCATTTACTTTCTTTCAGAGGTGGTTCAGTCCAGGGCAACAGTATGAGACTATGGCTGGAGGTGAGGACTGTGGTGAGGAAGGGCACTGGATAAGGTACTTCCTGTACCTTGGTCTATGTAGCTGACAAATGAGGATGAAAATTCTACCTCTTAATAATTTGGAGAAAATAGAGATAATAATATACATGAAAGTGATTTAACTTTTTCTTAAGGGTTTTAATTAGTATTATTGCTTTGTTATTGTTATTAAATGCTACAGGATAAAATAACTTACTATTCTAACATTTCAAGCTGGATGTCAAGATGATATAATTTCAATGAATTAAGAGCCCTGAAATGTAAGCAATGGGCTGATTCTATTAAAGAAGGTTACAAGTATTTCATATTATTAAAGCTTATTATACCCCTAGGTTAACTGTCAGGAAAGCACAATAAAGCACACACATTCCCAAAGCAGAGAAAAAAAGCAAACAGGTTTTCATTCCAACCAAATGGTGGTTCAGCCAGGTAATTAGAGCTTATAGAAAACAAAACAAGAAATGAGCAGCCACATTCCACATGCACAGGCTCAATTCAAGCCACATTCATCAAGTGCCTACTCCAAGCCAGACCCCATGCTGGGACAGGACCAGACCTGGGCCCTGACTTCCAGGGGTTCACAGCCTACCCTGGGGTAGAGAGACACACATTGAAATGAACTGGAATCCAGGGCAGATTGTGAGAAGTGTCATAGGCCTGTTTTGAGAACCCAGTGGAGAGAAGGGCCGCTGGTTCTGCGATGGTTCTGTGAGAAGGAGCTGCTGAGAGCTGTCCCTTGTGGAAGTGGAGGAGCTACAGGGAGACGTGGCTCAAAAGGTTAAGGATCTGGGGAGTCAGTGCATTTCTAAGGGTGAGAAGACTCTCATGTGGAGTAGAAGGAAAAATGTGCCCTTCACTATTCACCTGTCTTTGCCCTGCCTATCCTAAACCTGTCTGGAGTACCTCAGTAGGAATTAATCCATTTTCTGGGTCAGCATCTTCACTGATCTAAACACAGGAACTCAAAATCACAGCTCTAAGGTACAGCAGGAAAAAGGAGTGGTCTACTTAGTAACTGTGCATTTTTAAGACCAGGTTTTGCTTGGGGAAGGAGCCTTCTGTAGAAATGCTCGAGCCATTGTTAATATGGTTGAGAGGCCTAGGACACTGAGGCTTGCTAGGTTTAAAAGCAAGAGTCCTATCCAGAAACTTGTGATTGTGACCAAGTGACAGTCTGAAAATCAGATACTTACCTGTTTTCCCTGCACTAAAACATTAGTAATGGATGGGGCCAGGCTGTCCACTACTTTACTTAAAAGACTTGCTGCACAGCGCACAACCGACCTGGGGGCAAAGAAGAGAGCACGCCAGAGGTTGACAAATCTAAAAGATGATGAATGAATGGGGTCCCTGATGGAAGAGACTGAAAAATGTGCAGTTAGGTCCTCACATAATAATTTGGAGGAAATACTGAGCCTAAGACCCTGGACCTAACAGCTGAAGTCTCCCAGACTGCAGACCATCCAGAATTAGGGAGGGATTCCTCATCCTCACCTCTGTTACCAGCACTGTTCATGCCATTATCAATTTAAAAAAAAGAAAAAGGGGGCCTAACCATGCCTTTGATGAGGAGTAGGAGGAGGAATTAAGTGAGTATTCTGACTTTGCATTAAAAAATTCATTATTAAGTATGTCACTGGTAAATGTCATCTATTCCTATAACCACTTTAAATCATGTTTCTTTTGGTGCCTGGATAACCAAATCCCTGGATTGGGGACTCTCTTAGTACTCAATTTTAGGAAGTGACACAATGAAATACCAGCATTTTTTTCCTGATAAAGCCAGAATGTTGGAGGACGGAATTCACACTGCTATTTTTACATTTCTGGAAAAGTCTCAGACTGTAGAGAGAACAGATTTTTTTAATGCATGGCACATGCAATATATAAGACATTTTTTCCCTCAAAAGTAAAATTCATGTGGAACTTCTAGATGAAAAAAATAAAATGAAAATATAGGTTTAAAACTGTTTTCCTGTATTTCAGGATATCCATGGATGCTGCCCTATAAAAAGCATTTATATTCTTTAATCTCAACATAGATGGATGAGTAGAAAATTAAGTCAATAACTGATAAAGTTAGTGAAACAAACACTTCCTACTTTTAGAGACACTTTCGCCCACACACTTGAAGACCAAAAGACATACTTCACCCTCAGAATGCAAATAAGCCCACACATTTCAAGCAGCTTGAGTTTTTCCACATTCTGTGTGTGTTACCTGTTTCCCATGTACCAGAAAAGTAGTAATGTGTGGGGCTATAGAGGAAGAAAATTTCTGGGTAAAGGCAGCCCCATAGCGTACCGCCAACCTGGATGTGTCAGTGGAAAGCCATAAAAGGGAAAATACAGTAAATAAACTTAAAGGCATTTGTTCTTTTAAACATTAACAGCACTCTAAATATGTGCTAGTTAATGCTTTATCTACAATCCAAGTATAATAACATAAAGCAAAAACAAGTCTGCTTAGCAAAAAATAAGACTATAGACCACATTTGAAACTTACTGGCTTAAAGAAACATCTATTGGCTTATATGCCTTACTGTGCTGAGAATTTACAGTGAAAATTTGAGATTTAGTGAGAGGATTATTATCTTATTTCTCCTGGGTTGGAATAATATATTTACTATAAATCATAGAGTTGAAATACTGCTAAGAAATTGTTTCGTCAAATCCCCTTAGTGATTAGAAATCTGAGGCTTATTGAGGTTATGAGAGTTTCTTATCACATTGCTTGAGATCTTTTTTTTTTCAAAATGAGATAATAATGGGTTGTTTAAAAAATACATGTACTCTTACTTTCAAAATGTTAGATTCTTCTAGTAAAATGGCTATAATTGCTTCCAAATACAGAGGGCTATGCATTTAGGCATACCTACCCCCACTGTGAATTGAAACAATTTTATCTCAACTTACCTAATTTTTTTTTCAGTCCCTGGGAGACTACTTTTGCAGAACATATTAGTTATTTTACATGAAGCAACTGTAATCACTGGGATTCATTCTAACTTAAGTGGTAAGAGAACAGCCTTCTATTATTTTTGCTTATGATTAAATGAACCATTGGTCTCTTTTCATGGCCTTCTATGACCACAGAATAGATTTCCTGAATACAAAGTAGAACCTAAAGCACATTGCTGGGACAGAGCAGGTGCGGTGTAGGAAAGACTCATTAGCATATCACTCCAGTGAATATGCTCTCTAGTTTCTATTCCTATGGAGGTCTTTATTCCCAGACATTATTTTTAATATCTTGGGAGAGCCATGATACAATGGAATGTAGGCAGGTCCTTAGAAAGTAGACAGAATCATGGCCATAACCTTGGGGTTTAAAAGTAAAAATTTGGGGCGCCTGGGTGGCCCAGTCAATTGAATGTCTGACTCTTGATTTCGGCTCAGGTGATGATCTCAGGGTTGTGGGATCAAGCCCCACGTTGGGCTCTGCACTCAGCATGGAGCTTGCTTAGGTTTCTCTCTCTCTCTCTCTCTCTCTCTCTCTCTCTCCCTCGCTCACACTCTTTTTCTCTCTAAAATTAAAAAAGGGTAAAAATTTGGATAAATAACCATCTTTAAGATTGGTCTATTACCTTTATGCCTTTAAACATGACAACACAAAAAATAAAACATAATGACAAGGACACTAATACGAACCAAAGCTTTTTGCTGCCAGCTCTTCTATAGACTCTCTCAATGTGATCAGAAACGGTTCCTAGACATTAGATAATAAAGTCTTTGTTGAAAAAAAAAACCTTTTAATTAAATGCATAACATTTATTCTCCTTAAAAATATTACTCTTGAATTTCATTTTTATTCCACTAGAGTTAATACATGCACATCCATTAGTATTCTGAACTACTTGACATATTTAAATATGTAACCCAAATATATAGTGTGAATGTCCCAGCACTTGTTACTATTTACTTTGAGTATATGATTTTGGTGAGTACTTTATTTCTTGAAATTTATTGTCTTCTTAATTAATATGCAATCTAAATTTTTAACAATTAAAAATAAGTTATTTTAATTTACTAAAGAAAATAAACAGAATGCAGCAAATTGCACAACTACTATAGACTCTGAATATATATGATTTTTCATTTATTTGTTTCAGAAAACTTTTATAGAGAGACTGTTATGTGCATGATCCTTCCAATATATACTAGTCCAAAAGACACCACTGGACTTCATTCTTTGGCAATTTACATGTGGTCTGGCCTCAAGACTGGCTTGTCAACAATAAATTAATCATGGTGACAGGAGAGAGTAGCGAAAAGAAAACAAGGATAGAGAACAAGATCTTTATCATTTTACCATGAATATATTTTTTATAGCTATATAACAAATTGGATAAAATTATATTCAGATTCTGTAGATGCTTATGATTTTCAATGTAAAAGATTTTATAGATTTAAAAACTCAATCTTTCAAATATCTAAGCAAAATATGAGTATTATTCCTGATTATAAAAATAGTTTAAAAAATAATTCTCTCAGCATTTTCATTATAAACAATTTTATATAAACTTTGTTTTATTTTAAAGCACTACTAAAATAGCCATTCTGAATTCTAGGTTCCTAATAAAATGTTTGCCTTTTAAAAATCCTATTGTTTTAGTTAAAGTATGAATTTCAATCAATGTCCTCAATATAACTGGGATTCTGCTTATAGTTTCAAGACTAATTAAAAACATGAAGTCTTCTGTCTGAAATTTGTTGAAAGTTCTTCTGCCTTTACTCAGTTAAGAAAATTAGGACTATTCAGTTGACATGTATAATATTCAAGAAGTTTATCTCTTAGCTACAATAATGTAAAAACTAAGTAGACCTTATCTGAATACACAATTATGTTTGTTTACTACCAAAACTATAAGTCTTATTAATTACATTGCTGTTCAGAACACTGACTCAGTTTCTAATCCTAACCAAATCAACATGCCCCTTTAACAGAGGATTTTCAGATGAGCCAAAAACTTTGAGTATCTTGGAATGTATTCTATATTATTCTATATAATAAAATGACAGAAGCAGATCATGATATAGAATTCAAGACTCCCTTAGAGTGACTCAACATACAAGTGTGGGTTTCAGGGATAATTCGGTTACATCCTTAATGCAGAATGGACATGATTAGAAATGATTTATTTTTGTTAACAATGTTTAGAGCACAATTCTATTAAATATCATGTTCCATTTCAAATGGCTGCTGCAGACCATGAAGGAGCTAATTTTTATAGCTTTAATGATTCAATATTGTTCTTAAAAACAGACAGAAAATAAAACTGGAATCAGAAACTGTCAATAAACAATTATGAAAGAAGTCATCAAAGGTTAACAGTCACAGGCAGAATGAGGCTCTAACACCATTCAGACAATCAGAGAAACAATCAAGCATCACTGCATGAAAGCAATTTAGGAGTTCATACATCAGTCTATTCTACTCTAGGGGGTATGAATAAACATTTTCCATTTAAAGGTTAAAAAAAAGCATTTAATGGAGGATAAAATAACATAACATTTTAGTATCTATTCATAAGGTATATTTGATATATACCCAAGAATAGAGAGATCTCATTATTTAAAAATTTTCTGTTAGGCATGTATATTTACCTTCCTTGGTGATGAAGTTGGGGCCTTCTCTTTTGAGCAGTATACCCAGCAGGATGACTTGGCTAGCCAGACAACTGCAGTCCTAAAAACACAAATCACTGTGAGTAACTGGAATAAAATGGGTACAAAATTTACCACAGAAATGTAACCACATGATGCAGAGAGGAAATCTGCCATGGAATTGTTACTGATCTGCCAGATCTGCCAGATCAATTGTTACTGATATATTACCAAGCATCAGATGACATTACACAACTATTTATCTAAGGTGTCTTGGAGACAGAGAGTAGACAAGTTGGCTTCCTCATGTGGTAGTATTTAATAATCAAATTTTCCAGTAAATAAGATAAGCAAGGGATAGAAAATGTCTACAAGCACTAATACTTGATTAATACTTGATTCTGTCACTCTCTGAGAAATTTGGCCATGCCATTCAACAATTCCCTTTTGTACATTGCTTATTCATAAGTGAGAGACCATGTTGCTATCAACCTATTATGAGGAGATGGATAAAAGAAGATGACATATATAGAGTGCTTTATATGTATTATGACACTATGCTATGTGTTTTATGCCTACCATATCATACTCATGGTATCTCATATCTATAGATAATGTCAATCAATAACAAGGACTAATAATGTCTGGAAAGATATATATTTAACCTACATGCTCAAATTTGTGGTATAGCCCAACAAGATGTCATAGTATTTTAGTTCTATCATTAGAATTTCATTTCTTCGAATAACTACTATACTCCACTCTCGCACTACCTCTTTTAAAATGCAAATAATCTTAGGGAAGGTAAAAATTAAGTTGGTAACATAATATTCACATGGATGTGGTCATAGGATTGCTTTCCACAGTGACTGGAGAGACTTACAGCAAACATTAAGACCTAAACACTAGGGTAGGAGAGGAGATCTAAGTTGGGAAAAAGAAGGGAAGTGTACTAAAAGAGAAGTCTGGAGATCCCAAAGGGAATTATTCCTGACGTAACTTCTTTAATGGCTCGTACAATACCTTCATACCCAAGGCAACCCAATTTGTCCCTACTCCTTAAGCATGTTTAAGACATCCATGCTAATGTCTTAACAATGAGAACAATCTCTCTCATTACTGCCCCTAATATAGAGAGGCCATCTACCCAGGCACTTTTATCTACCTTCTCTGAGAGGACAAAAGAAAGATGGCTTGCCCCTGAGAATTCCTGCCTGCCAACCTCACTCAGAGCCATGTGGGAAATACATCTTCCTCACATTCAGTTTTTGAAGAATTTCATGGGTGGGCTTGTTCTTCCATTCGATAATGGCGACATCTGGTTGCTGTTCTAGTTCAGGAGTACTGGAGGTACTGCTTTGTCGTTTGACTTTTGAATGTTTGGGAAGTTCTAGTTCCTCAAAACTCTTAAATTCTGGAAGCCTAGAAATTAAAAGAAAAAGTTTCAGATTTCCTGTATTTCTAATTCTAATTTCCTGCTTTTCTAATAAAAACCCAAAAGGACTTACTCTTCTGTGTCACTGATTCGTAGGAAGTCAAGTTGTTCTACTACAGCTCCAGATATTAGTGTCTGAAATGTAGTTGAGAAAAATCACAACTCTTAAATTCATGAAGCCATACACTTATAATCTGTAGTATGTAATACTTCAAAAAAGTTTACTTAAAAAACTACACACAACTCTTTTAAGTAATTTCTTAAATGAGCACTCTAAAATCAGATAAGTTTTCATATACAACAAAACCCTCTTAAAAAGAGATCACATAGGGGCACCTGGGTGGCTCAGTCAGTTAAGTGTCCAATTTTGGCTTAAGTCATGATCTCATGGTTTGTGAGTTTGAGCTCTGCATCAGGCTATGCACTGGCAGTGCGGAGCCTGCTTGGGATTCTCTCTCTCTGCCCCCCCCCACCCCCTCAAAACAAATAAATAAACTTAAAAAAGAAAAGAACATACAAATCAAGCTACAAGTTCATGGGTCATAATAAATAGGAAAGTCAACATGAAAGGAACTGTATTTTTTCTCTATTCTTAGAAGTGTGGGCATTTACTTTTAAGCTAGAATTAAAATTCAGTACCTATTAAAATGTTTAAAAATAGTGTGAAATAAAACAACTAGAAATGCTATAATTGTTTTGGGAAAAATGATGTGAAATTGCACTATGAATTCTGTTACCATAATATTTCAGGGACATCCAATGATGGGATACTGCCAATCTCCATTTTCAGGAACATTAAGGTGTTGATTATAGAGGCCAGTGCTTCTCTACATTCTGGCAACCCATATTCAGATTTTATTTTTCATTAGTTCCTGATTATAGGTTAGCAAACTAAATAAGGCCAAACTCAAACACAGTTTTTGTTGGTCCATGGTTCATGGGTAAAGAACATAAATGAATGATAACCCACAATGGTGTTTTTAGCAATATGTGTCATTTTTAATTATCTGATGAACTGTCAGATAAAATTGAGAAATGTACTGCATTAAAAAAGCCATAAGATTATTATTTTAAAAATAAGGTTATTCTTTAATCAAAACTGTCTTATATATACTACTTTTTTTGTTTTCACACTATTCTTTTCAAATATGAAGCAACATGACACAGGAAATGTTTCACTTGTTGGCTAACCACCCAGAGTTGTGCTGCCTTCTCCTCTACTGGAAACTCATAAACAAAAGTAGATCATCAATCAATAAATACCCACTACAAATGTCAGGATAGACATATTACCAGCAATCATACTAAAGTCTCCTTGCAGAGTTTGAGTGAAGAAGGCCAAACATGCAACCGATCTGCACATTTTCATGTGGCCCAGGAATACTCAGGGTCTGAGAACAGCCTGTACCTGGGCAGATAGCAATGTTGAGCATAACAGAAGTCTGTTGAGTGATTATTTCCTAATATTCAGGCTTACATCTCCACATCTTACTCTCTGGTTTGTTAGACAAATATTTATTGAACACCTACCATGTTCCAGGCACTCAACTAGGTATTAAGAATATAGCAAGAATAAAATACACAAAATCCTTGCTTTCTTGAAATTGACCATAGGTATGTGTAGGAAGTAGACAATATAAACAAAAAACTAAATATGTTCTATCTGATGATGTTAAGGGCAAAGTAGAAATAAGAAAAGTAGAGGATGGGAAGTGGGGTGGGGGAGTAGGAGGAGGAAGGTTTGTCATTTTATACAGGTGACCAGAAAAGCCTTCTCTAGTAGGGTGACATGTAAACGGAGACTGAAGGAAAGATGGTAGTCAACAATATCGATCTTAAGGAAGGATGTGTTGGGCTGAGGGAATAGCAAGTGCAAAGGTCCTGAGGTAGAAGCATGTTTGATGTGCTTTAGGAGCAGTAAAGAGGAGAGTCTGGATAAAGTACAGTAGACAGGGAAGATCATTAGGAGATGAGGTCAGAAAAAAAGGTCCAGATCATGGACAGCACAAAGACCACTGGAAGGACTTTGGTTTTCATTTTAAGTGAGAGAAAGTCATTGGAGGCTTAGGATATGTGACATAATCTAACTGTCTTATGACCAGGCAGAGTATGAAGATGCTAACTGTCTTATGGCCAGTAGGAATTTAGGAAACTTCTGTAAAAATATAGGTGAGGTATGATGGTAACTTGGGCCATGATGTTAGTGTTAGAGGTGATGGAAAGTGGTTAGATTCTGGATATAATCTGAGGGTAGAGAAAACCAGATTTGATAATGGATTGTAAAAGTGTAAAGTATGAAAAAAAGAGAAGAATCAAGAATTATTTGATGCTCAAAGCTAATAATTAATTCTGAAAACATAAGAAAAATCATTTTAATATTTTCTATTTTTAGTCTATCCACCCTATGTACTGATTAAGCCCATAAGGTAAATGTTAATAGGCAAATGTTAAATTCCATTAACAGTCTCTAGAGCTTTACATTTTTTTTTAACATTTATTTATTATTGAGGGATGGAGAGACACAGAGTGTGAGCAGGAGAGGGGTAGAGAGAGGGGGAGACACAGAATCTGAAGTAGGCTCCAGGCTCTGAGCTGTCAGCACAGAGCCCGAAGTGGGGCTCGAACTCATGATCCGTGAGATCATGACCTGAGCCGAAGTCAGTTGCCTAACCAACTGAGCCACCCAGGCACCCCTCTAGAGCTTTAGATAAAAAAAAAATCAGTTTGTTAACAGAGGCTCCTAAATTAGTTTTATAAAAAAGCTTTACTAGGCATTAATACTTTAGTTCTGATGGTAATTAAATAACCTAATATTATTATATATATGTCAAATGAAATATAATATTCAAAAAGGTATCCTGCTCTGCAATACCTAATTCTATCCTATGAAGATCCTTTCTAGCTGAACATTCTACCGAAGACTGTACTCCATCCTGTCATCCTGCAACCCTACCTAGCTTTTTTCTTTTTCTTTTTCTTTTTTTTTTTCACTATTTTATCCCCAGTGCCTAGAGAGGGAGCTCAATCAATATCTGTTGAATCAGTGAACCAATATTTACACATTTCCTACAGAGAGAACAGTAGTGAGCAGATCACTCTGGGAATTCAGAGATGAATCAAACTTGGCCTGAAAGAGTTTTCAATCCACAGAGAGAAGCAGACACAAGAAACTAGCTACACCTAAATTAAGAGCTATAGCAAAGGTTCAGGCAAAATGCCACAGAAACACACTGGAATGAGAAATTAATTCAACCTTGGAGACTTCACTAAAGAGGTGACATTGACCTAAATTATAAAATTAAAGTATTTAGAAGGAAAAGAAAAAAGAAAAAAACAACAACAACTCTAGAATAGAATAACAGCATGAGCAGGAAAAAATTCCAATTACATTTAGGGATTTTGAAAGTACCCAGTATACTTGGGGAGTGGAAAGCAGGGCAAGGAATGAGCTAGATGGAAATATGCTGGGTGATGAAGCTATGAAGGGAGGCTGAGGCCATGAGACAAGAGAACCCATGGATCACAGACTAAGGAAATTTGAAAGGACTTGATATGAAATCCAAGAGAAGCATATAGATGCTATTTTCATTTACTATATTAAAGAGAAGATGAAGGCTAGGGTGGGGGGGATGAGGGTTGTTGTTTAATAAGTATAAAGTTCCCATTCTACAAAATGAAAAGAAGCCTATTCTTTGGTTAAAGACTCTGTTCTCAAGGGTATGAGGCACAACAGAGATCAGTGGATACAAATATTCAACAGTAGACTAAGGTGAAAAACTACACAGTACTGTGGGACCCCCTGGCTTCTTCCCTAACCCTGTTCTCAGCACATGAAAGCAAAATGCATGCCATTCAGACAAAAAGTTAGATGACTATTTTGGAAACTGAAGAGCCTAAGAGAAAAAAATCTCCAGATACTGGCAGCTGGGGTTTCCCCCAACAAAAAGAGCCCTTGCCACCAGACTACCTGATAAATGACTTCATCATGACAAGAATCTTTGTTCCTAAACACAGAGCTCCCAATAAACTTCTTATTCTTTCACTCTTAAAAATGAATGGATAGCTAAAGATTACCACATATCTGACAAATGCCTCCAACATGAAAATACTGAGTGCACACATGTGCGCATACACACACACACACACACACACACAAAACAGAAAAAAGAAACCTGAAAGATATAAGGCAGAGAAGAAAATTTCAAAAACTGTCTAGTTGATAATCTCAGGAAGATAAATTATAATATCTAGAAAATAAAAACATGATATTATGAAAACGGAAAATTAAAACCGTGATAGTCAAAATACAAAACTTAACAGAGAAGCTGCATGATAAATATGAAAGAAATTTTTCCAGGAACCATGACAAAAAGACAATAGAATAGCAACAGAAAGTGACAGAAAATAACGAGGAAAGATATTTAAAAAACTAGATAAAAATCAATCAAATATGCAAAACACAAGCACTGGTGAATAAGTATGTAAACATGCCATTTGTAATATTACCTATATAGGTCCCTCTATAAATTTTCCTTTTTTCTTACTCAATATTGAGAACCGACTACATGAAAGACTCTACAAGATAATCACAATTCTTCATAGGAAATAAGTAAGGCACTTAAGTCCATGATGGACTACAATCCAAGTAGTTCATGTCAAAGGTCATAAAAGGATGTTCAAGAAGAGTACTGTTACTTTTGGCGTAGGTGATTTTGCAGAACTGGCCCTAAAGTTTGGTAAGATTTTACTTTTATTTTAATTTATTTTTTTTACTTTTTTATTTTATTTTATTTTATTTTATTTTATTTTATTTTATTTTATTTTTTAAGTTTATTTGAGAGAGAGAGAGTGAGAAAGAGAAAGCACATGTGTGAGTGTGAGCAGGGAAGAGGGGCAGAGAGAGAGGTGAGAGAGAATCCCAAGCAGGGTCTGTGTGCTGTCAACACAGAGCTCGACATGGGGCTTGAAGCATGAACAGTGAGATCATGACCTGACCTGAAATCAAGAGTTGGACACTTAACCAACTGAGCCACCCAGGCGCTCCTAACACTTGTTGAGATTTTAAAGAGCAGACACCTTGAAAGAAGGAAGTTTATTCCAGGCAGAGGAAATGGCATGAGCAGAGAGGCAGAACCTCACAAAGTCAGAACACAGCAATTCATCTGTATTGGCTGAAACACAAAGTGTTTAGTAGGAGATAACTGGGCAGGGAGGCTGTTCTGGCTAACAGAGAACCACAAGGGGCTTTGTTATTTAGGAGTTGAGAAACGGTGCTGTGAGGTCCTGAAATGAACGGAGATTATCTCCAGGTTGGATATTACTATGGAGCAGGGAAAAGAACACTGGACCAGGGAGTTAGGCAACTGGTACCTGTGCCTTAAAGGCACAAGATTATATAGCAGGTCACTTCACTACTCTGGACACCAGCTTCCTCAACTGCAAAACAGAGGTTGGAGATGAGTTATTAAAGTCTAAAATTCAGGTTGGGAAACCACTCCAATTGTTCAACCATCAGATTGGAGGAATAAGATAAACAGATGGTTACAACACGAATAGGAAGGTAGGCACAAAATAAAAGCTTAAGACAAAAGCCTTAATAAGAACATATCTGAAGAAATACAGCTGCATCTGTGCCTTACTTGTCATGAAAACAGAAACACACTGAAATTCAGAAGACTACCTGTAGACGATCAACATGAACTTTGACTCCTCCAACCATTCCCTTTTTAAAGGCTGCCAACATATCTAATATGGGGTTGAATCTGCTACCTCTAAAAAATATAAACAGACAAACAAAAGGTGCATTATTAACAACAGAATGAGAAAAAAATCTAATACTAAGTATCCTTTACATATGCAAGTCTCTCTGACACATGCTGACAAAGATATAAAAATAGGAGGAAGCCCTGCTGCCAAAGGGTTCACAGTCTTAAAGATGGAAGATGGGCATACCTCATTTCTTTCATCAACCTACCGTATATTATCTTCCCGGATGAGAACAAGGAAAAGTGGGCGTCCATGCATTTTCCAGTATTGCTTAATGAACTGTAGTGCATTCTATCAAAACATAAGAGTGAGGTAGAATGTAATGACACCATATCTGAGCTGATCAGGATGTTTAATCAGTTGTGGCAAAGAGCCAAAAAAACTCTCATATATCAAGACAATTCAGAGTCAAACTCTGGGTAGGAGAGACTACATAGGTGTAGAAATGTTCTGATACATCCATGTTACAAGTATGAATATATACAAATTAAGTTTGAAACTTTTTTGACTTTAAACTTTATTCTTAGAAGTAATCAGATTGCACATATTTTAAGGCTGCTTCTTTTTTGGTGGCCTAAAAAATACAATTCAAGAATGGTCCCAGAGGAAGAAAAAAAAAGAGAGAGACAAATCAAGAAATTTACTCTTAACTGTAGAGAACAAACTGGTGGTTACCAGAGGGGAGGTGGGTGGGAGAATGAAATGGGTGATGGAGATTAAGGAGTGTACTTGTTGTGATGAGCACCAGGTGATGTATGGAATTGCTGAATCACTATATTGTATACCTGAAACTAATATAACACTGTATGTTAACTATACTAGAATTACAATAAATACTTAAAAAAGAAAAAAACAAAGAATGGTCCCAGGGAGGAAAAATCAACCCAGGGGTTGTCTCTTAAAAGATTAATCCTCACTCCACATTACTGTGCATTTATTACAGCAGGTAGAAGAACCTAGACAGAATCTATACAGACCATCAGAAATGTGGAAAGAGTTCTTTTTTTGACTCAATTTCTACTGTCGTTGTCATCATCATCATATCAAAGATTTACATAACACTTCACTATATGTCAGGCACTATTCTGAGTGTTTTACATACTTATTTAATTCTCAGAATATCCTTATTATTATTCAGTTATACAGATGAGAAAAGAGACTTCTCTGTGTCTTGCCCAAGTAACTTGCCCAAGTAACCTGCCCAAGATCACACAGCTGGTAAATAAACAGTAGAGCCAATATCTTCACAAATGGAATCTGGGTCTAGACTTCATGCTCTGAACCATGACTCTAAGCTTCTCTACTCTGCAAATGGAAAAGAGAGTGGAGGAAACTTTTAACTGACTGTGTGTTATGAGTCAGTTGAGGTTTTACTTGACATTCTTCATAAATAAAATTATCTTGCTAACTCAACTTTTGTTCAAAAAGAGATAAACTACTGCTGTCGTATGAACATGGCTCCCCTTCTGCTTTATAAACTATATATTTTCATTCCATTTGTAGAATGGTCTATCAAGCAAAGTCATACAACTTAATATAAAACACATTCCATCTATTACTCTAATGCTGCAAGCAATTTAACTCTTTCTCCAAAGCCACGCAGACATTGTTTTACTTTCATATTTTACACTGTGTTAACCCAGTGTCACAGACTCCAGGAGCACTCAATTTAATAACATATGATAAAATCAGTAGAAACAAAGTCATCCAATTTCAATAAAAAGGGGCTCTGAAACTACCTTTATGTCATCTATCAGCAGTAAAACATCTTGAGACATGTAGAAATCACTTAAGTCGAAGATGATAGGGTAACAAACCACAGTCTTTCCTAGAATGCGATAAATCTGTAAGAGATAATTAAAAAAATATATATATATATTTATATATACACACACATATATATACATATATATATGTATATATATATATATATATGTATATATATGTTATATGTATATTTATAACAGAACCAAAGACACAGGTACAGTAGCATAAGCCGTAATAAAAAATTAAAACTGATAATGAAATTTTAAAGTTTCTTGATTAGATCAGTAAGATCAGTATACTAATAGAGTAATCCATCTCTACTGTGATGGAAAAAGCCTCTGTTTGAATAAAAACTGTCATAATCAGGTATCCTACAATGTTCAGAAATAATATAGCAGTTAGATGCTTATTCATTCCTAGAAGCCTTCTGTGATATCATACAAAATAAACAGTAAGATTTACTCGTAGAAAATAATAATTCAGATAAGCAGCCTAAGTATATAATGAAATGTGAGAATGGATGCATAGCAGATTAAACATCATTTCATTCTGTGGTTTTATAATCTGAACACTGCTCCACAAGGAAACTTCATAACCACCTTTGATGTACCGAGGCAGCCAATGGGTCTATCCGGTCTTCCGGAGAGTCCTAATTTTTCATTGATACCCAGGTGGAAATAAGCCTGTAAGACATAAATTTATAAATTAGGCAAGAAGAATCCATGCTTTTCCTTTTTTGCCCCCTTTGTCCCCCTAATGCCCTAACTTCTGATCTTTCCAGAGGAAAAATGGCCAGGGAAACCTTACTCAATACATTTGTAGGAAAATAAGCCAGCCAATGATGTCAACTTAGACTTGGGGGCACTGAGAGATTTGAGAGCATATCTTTGCAGATCTGCAAAGCAACATTCTAAAATTTGACATTTTTCTTGTGCTATCATAAACGTACAACTTGCAGGGTTCTGTCCAATTCATAAAAGAACACAAAGAGGCAAATGTTTCCTGTGTAATAAAAAATCTGATGAAAGTTTTAAAATTCAGGGACTCACATCTCCTACTAGATTCCGACTTTCAAGTATTTCCCACAAAAATGGAAATGTCTTTATTGATTTTTTTGATAATATGAATTTTATGAAAAATGTAAGCCATGTGCTCCAAGTGAATGGTGCTGTTTACTCTCACAACCCTGTAGGTGATAACTCTTGCACTTTGATGTATGTTGAAGGAAGTGCAATTCATTGTGTGAGCCCTAAAAAACACGTGAAGTATAGGCAGGGTTACAGATTTTTAAAAATACACAGATAAATATCCATATTACACACATAAATCAATATGTATATATGTTTACAGAAATGGGTTCATATACTATATATATCTCTTTGGTGTCCTACTTGTTAAAATTTAGTACTGTGGTGTTCCAGTTTCAAGATGGTAAACTGAGTGTATGCATTTACTGTACATTTCAATATTGAAATAATGGAAGAAATATAAAGACCCAAAAAAATATCTGTAGCCCTCACTACTGGAAAACAGAAAAGGGTGCCACAGTGGAGAAGAAACTTCTAGAATTTCTTTTTTTTTTTTTTTTTTTTTTAACTTTTTTTTTTAATTTATTTTTGAGACAGAGACAGAGCATGAATGGGGGAGGGGCAGAGAGAGAGGGAGACACAGAATCGGAAGCAGGCTCCAGGCTCTGAGCCATCAGCCCAGAGCCTGACGCGGGGCTCGAACTCACGGACCGCGAGATCGTGACCTGAGCTGAAGTCGGACGCTTAACCGACTGAGCCACCCAGGCGCCCCTAGAATTTCTACAAAGTAAAAACAGATGGACTTGGAATAATTCAGTTGTTAATCAGTGCCAGAGCTGAGCATTTAATCCAATTAGAAGCCTCCTTACCCAATCCTATTTAACACCTATCCCTTGATGAAGGTAGTTCCCAACTTTTTGTTATTTCAAACCAATTCAATAAACATCTCTGGATGGTGTACTATTGTTTCTGTAGGATAATCTCCTAGACTTGCTGGATCAAAGAGAATATATGTTTTCTTTGCAATATAATGCCAGGTTGGTCACCGTGTAGAAATAATGGACCAATTTACATTGGCATTAACAGTGCATAGGCCTTTTTCTTGGGTCAAAATGATATTTCATCTTAAACTACTCAATTCAAATAATTTATGGTTGACCATTTTCCCATATATTTAATGGCTACTTGTATGTTCTATAAAGTTTTCCATTTGTTCCCTTTTTTATTGGGCACTTTTCATTCTTTTTTGATTTGTAAGAGGTCTTGGTATATTAAGAATATTACCTTTTGTATAAATATTTTACCCAATTCACTCATCTTCCATGTTGTGATGAAATGTGAGAATGATTGCATAGTAGGTCAAACATCATTTCAGCATGTGGTATTTTAATCTAAACATTTTTCTACTAGGAAATTTCACAAAGCACCTTTGATATGCCAGGTTCATCTTCAGCTATATTTAGTCAAATTTGTCAATCATTTCCTTAATGGCTTTTTTAGCACTTGTATTATTCTAAGAATGGATTTTCACTCCAAACAGCTGTAAACTGCTCTTCAATTTTTTTCCTAGTGATTTTATGCTTAAACCATTTTTTAAAAAATAAGTAAAACTTTGGTTTGCATGACTAATTCATTCCAGAAACATGCTTGTAATCCCAAGCACTTGTATATCAAAGCAAATTTCAAGAACCATTGGCTCAGTTGTGATCATGTGACATTCAGCATCATGTAATACTCGTACTACAAGATACTGCTCATTTATAAGTTGAAATTTATTAGAAATACTTGCTTGTCTTGCTGAGCACATGTAGAACAAGTTATTTGCAATTCAAGGTTTTAAATACATTAAATCTTTAATCTGTCTGGAATTTATTTTTCTGTTTGATGAGGGGTAGAAATCTAACCTGTTTTCCTAAGTGGAAAATCAAACCAACTGTTTCTACATAATCTACTGATTATGATTTGAACTGACTTCAAATATCTACCTCACTATACACAAAATTAATGTCTCTTTGATTCTGCTATGGTGTACACTTCCGTGTCAGAGTTACGTCTGTGTCTCTTTCTCTTTCTGCATTATCTCCCTACAGAACAGCATATCCTGGGTTGGCTGGCACTCTGCCCGGCATATAGCTGGTGCTCAGCAAACACCTGATGGATGAATGAGGGAGCATGTCCTCCAGAGCTACATGTGCTGTGAAATCTGATTCTTGAATAGCACTGGTTTTACTGCCAGGAAAAGTACTATATAAGCATTAGGATATATAGCTGTACTGAAACTATCGCACATTATGCTAGATGGAAACTCCTTTCCCACAAATACTTTCAAATTTTCTGAAATAAATGTTCTAAACTATTTTAGATTTCTTCTATTGGACAAGTGACTAATAAACCATTTATAAGTTAAAATGGACCAATCTAGATTTCCTTTAAATACTACTCTATCACAGTAAAAGAGTTTTTCTTAACTTTCTGAACCACAGTACAGCAGGTCTATGACAGGTAAGTAGACAGACCTGGAATGCTCTCTGCATTCGCCTGTGCATATTATACTGTCCCCACATTGTACATATTCACACCATTTAATCCACTGAAATAGGATATAGTAATGGCTAAATGACCCAAAAGTACAGAAGTACTTCATCCTAGGTCTGCACTATATTCATATCCCCCATAAAGCAAAAACCACACCAATCACTGCATCATGAAACGTTAACCACACACGGTAAAAGCCCTGTCCTCACATACTCTTAAGTTGGTTGAAGGAGGGTGCAGCTCCTCAGAACAGAAAGATTAGCCATTGGCATAAGAATATGTGTATTAACTAAGATTTGCGGGAACATTTTTACTTTTAAAAGGTGGAATTATTATTGGGTAATATATAGAACTGTGAAATCACTACAGTGTGCACTTGAAACTAATATAACACTGTATGTTAACTACACAGGAATTAAATTTTTTTTAATTATTTTTTTTAAAATTTACATCCAAATTAGCATATAGTGCAACAATGATTTCAGGAGTAGATTCCTTAATGCCCCTTACCCATTTAGCCCATTCCCCCTCCCACACCCTTCCAGTAACCCTCTGTTTGTTCTCCATATTTAAGAGTCTCTTATGTTTTGTCCCCCTCCCTGTTTTTATATTATTTTTGTTTCCCTTCCCTTATGTTCATTTGTTTTGTCTCTTAAAGTCCTCATATGAGTGAAGTCATATGATATTTGTCCTCTAATTTCACTTACCATAATACTCTCTAGTTCTGTCCACATAGTTGCAAATGGCCAAGATTTCATTCTTTCTGATTGCCAATATTCCATTGTATACATATATACCACATATTCTTTTTCCATTCATCCATTGATGGACATTTGGGCTCTTTCCATACTTTGGCTATTGTTGATAGTGCTGCTATAAACATTGGGGTGCATGTGCCCCTTCGAAACAGCATACCTGTATCCCTTGGATAAATACCTAGTAGTGCAATTGTTGGGTCATAGGGTAGTTCTATTTTTAACTGTTTGAGGAACCTTCATACTGTTTTCCAGAGTGGCTGCACCAGCTTGCATTCCCACCAGCAATGCAAAAGACATCCTCTTTCTCCACATCCTCATCAACATCTGTTGTTGCCTGAGTTGTTAATGTTAGCCATTCTGACAGGTATAAGGCGGTATCTCATTGTGGTTTTGATATGTATTTCCCTGATGATGAGTGATGTGGAGCATTTTTTCACGTGTCAGTTGGCCATCTGGATGTCTTCTTTGGAGAAGTGTCTATTCATGTCTTTTGCCGTTTCTTCACTGGATTATGTTTTTGGGTGTTGAGTTTGATAAGTTCTTTATAGATTTTAGATACTATCCCTTTATCTGATATGTCGTTTGCAAGTATCTTCTCCCATTCCATCAGTTGAACTTTTAGTTTTGCTGATTGTTTCCTTCGCTATGCAGAGACTTTTTATTTTGATGAGGTTCCAGTAGTTCATTTTTGCTTTTGTTTCCCTTGCCTCTGGAGATGTGTTGAGTAAGACGTTGCTGCGGCTAAGATCAAAGAGGTTTTAGCCTGCTTTCTCCTTGAGGATTTTGATGGCTTCCTGTCTTCTGTTTAGGTCTTTCATCCATTTTGAGTTTATTTTTGTGTATGGTGTAAGAAAGTGGTCCAGGTTCATTCCTCTGCATGTCGTTGTCCAGTTTTCCCAGCACCACTTGCTGAAGAGACTGTCTTTATTCCACTGGATATTCTTTCCTGCTTTGTCAAAGATTAGTTGGCCATATGTTTGTGGGTCCATTTCTGGATTCTCTATTCTGTTCCATTGATTTGAGTGTCTGTTCTTGTGCCAGTACCATACTGTCTTGATGATTACAGCTTTATAGTATAGCTTAAAGTCCAGGATTGTGATGCCTCCTATTTCAGTTTTCTTTTTTAAGCTTGCTTTGGCTATTTGGGGTCTTTTCTGGTTCCATACAAATTTTAGGATTATTTCTTCTAGCTCTGTGAAGAAGGCTGGTATTACTTTGATACGGATTGCATTGAATATGTAGATTGCCTTGGATAGTATCGACATTTTAACAATATTTGTTCTTCCTATCCAGGAGCATGGAATCTTTTTCCATTTTTTTGTGTTTTCTTCAATTTATTTCATAAGCTTTCTATAGTTTTCAGTACATAGATTTTTCACTCTTTGGTTAGATTTATTCCTAGGTATGTTATGGTTTTTGATGCAACTGTAAATGGGATCGATTCTTTGATTACTCTTTCTGTTGCTTCATTGTTAGTGAATAGGAATGCAACTGATTTCTGTGCATTGATTTTATATCCTGCAACTTTGCTGAGGAATTAAAACTTTTTTAAAGTTGGGCTTATAAGAAGCAATATATTAGGAAGTATATCTTAGAGGACAAATCCCAAAGAGCAGCTAGCTTGGAACATAGAGGCTGTAGCCACAGAAAATCTTCCATCTTGATACATGCTTAGGGAAGTTAGGCCCTTGGTTCCAAATCTTGTTTTAACCATACCACATACCCAAACTCTAAACCATTTGTTCATATCATCTTTAAAACAACAAAATATAAAATAAGTAAGGACCAGTTGTAAGTCTTCACCTTACCCTTAATGGAATGCTTTCTATCATTTCCACAGCACCCTGTATAAACTTATCAAAGTGGATTATAATTAGCTATTTTTCCTGTCATACTAATAGATTCAAAGTTCACTGAGAACAGGAACAGAGCATAGAGCCATTTTATCTGAGTGCCCGACACAAAACTCTGCACATAGCAGGTGTTCATTAATGAATGAATAAAATGCCACGTTTAAGTCATTTGGAGCCATGCTGGTCTTTTAAATCCTGACTGCATGTTGTCTGGTAGAGTACAGACTCACCTAGCATAAAAAAGTTGCAATATAAATTAGGCCTGAAAAAAACAGATTCAGGTTAATTTGCTTTGAGCTCATGTTTATCAAAGAATAATAGTCTTTGTTACTATTCTCTGGAGCTTTCAGTGAAGAACCATAAAAAGTTTACCAGCAAACATAGCCTATAACTGAATGATAAATGCAGTGTACAGCCTTAGATTTTCTCCACTTCCATGCTGCCTCCTCTGCTTGTCTTGTGGATCCTCAGTTCCTCTCCTTTTCCACTCCAAACCCATTTACATCTTTGTGTGATTTTAAAGTGTTACCTACTCTAGGGATCCTTGCATTTCAGCGTTAGCTCTTTAATCAGGGTGGGAAGAGTTCTAAATTTGTTAGAGGAGGTTTAAGAGCTCTCAAAGATCTGGTGCTCTGGGTAATCTGACACCCAGATTCTGGTTTTGTTGCCAATGGATAGGGTCCTGTCTGATTAGCAGTGATGCTCTGAGGCCCTGCCTTCTCCCATGCAATGTGCACCTCACTTTTCTAAGCTTTTCTTCTTTGCTATAGCATCAAGGCTTTGACCACACACATGTATATCAATCTAAATGAACTGACCTTGATCATTTGAGAGAGATAATTCTAAATACTTACCCCAAACACTTCAGAGCTTGTTCCTGTAATGTTTTTAATAATTACTAAGTAAAAGTGGTAGTTTATAAATAACTAGTGGAAGTCAACAATTTCCTGTCCCTAATAGGCAGGAATATTCCTAAACAGGCATTTCTGAATATATCGGCAGAGCAGTGCATGCAAAAGACCTCAAAAGTCACCTTTTAATCCAATTCAGATACATACTTAACTGCATACAAGATAAACTCAGATGTTACTTTATAATTACTTTGAAACCCAGCAAACCAAAAGTGTAGAATTACTTCAGACCTCAAATGATAAGGCAAGAGAAAAAGGGAAGTAATTATTACCAATAAATATTTACAAGGTTTCTTTAATAGTTAATGGAAGAGAAAATTATCAAATTCAATGTAAAGATTAATTTTACACACAAGTACTAAAATTAAGGTTAATTCATTATTCAAGTGCTCAGTCTAGGTCAGTAATAGACTTTAGAAGGGAGTAAGAATCAACAAGACTTATGAATATAATGTATATACATACAATTTAGGGGTTTTTTTTGTTTTTTTGTTTAATTAATAATGTCTGATAAAGTAGGTTTTTCAACTTAATTAGAAAGGCTTTTAGATTAATGACCCTATTTCAGAATCGGGCTTTAACTATGCCACCTGACTGTAAACTAAGTCTAATAATCATGCTCTAGCACCTCCACAAAGTCAACAAAGACGCAGAATCACTTACTTTCACCAGCTCCTGCTGAGCCCAAATCTGAATGGGCTCTACCTGTTGAGGTGTTTGAGTCTGAATACCATACGTGTTGAGGAAAACTTGAAGGCTAAAGAAAATAGGGAAAAAATGAGAGACATTTTTAGGCAATGCATGTAAAGTGTGGAGAATGGTGGAGGAGAAGGAGGAGGAGTGAGATGAGACTACACTAGCTTGGAGAACGTTTTCATTTATTAACACGAGCAATATGCCATCTGCCCTGGGTTCCAGAGGCCCTCTTGGGTTCTTCACAAGGTATTAGATGGGAGCTCTGAGGGCTGGAAGGAAGAGTAAGCACTGATTTTGGGAATCTCCATTATTTGTTGCACTAACTTCTCAAAACTACACCCTAGACAACACTGGCACAGGTCACAGTCTTTAATATTCACATCAACTAAAACAAAGTTATTTTTAATCATGAAAAGATTGTTGTTCTGGCACTTAAAGTAACATTAATGACAGACATCCTTGAAACCCTGTCAAGGGGTTTGTGAAGTTAATCTCTCCCAAGAGACTCAATATTGCAACATAAAGCAATAAGCCCCCCAACCCCCCACTTCCCAAAGGAACACACCACCCATCTGGGTTTCATACCGTTGACTTTCTGCTATGAGTGCTACGTGAACTACCAAATCATTTTCCAGTGGGCCCTGTAATACAGAATAAGGGGTGGGGGGAACATTTTAAAAGATCCAGTCATCATCAGATACAATGAGAATCAAGGACAATATTAACCATCTCTAAGCAGTTCATTAAAATGATGAACACCTACCGGCTCCATGCAGTCACCTCTCTTTCCTTGCTCTCCACTACCTACTAATCAATTTGATGGTGTAGACAGAGTAATGGAACACCAAGGAACGGAAAGCCATAAATCTCACCGCTACCAGAGGGGCTAGCCTGTCAGGACTATTTTGAATGATGCATAAGAGTAGTCTGGGGACTGAGAGTCATTTTCCATCATTTAACTCTGGAGGGAAAGGGAGGAACTAAAAATAAAAACCCAGCTTACGTATTCTCTATTAAAAATGATTGTGAGTTAAAACTGTTCATTTGGTATCTTAATCACATATAAGGCTATTCTCTTTCTTGTTAGCCAATTTTCCTTTGGCACCTATACATCAAAATAGCTTTATTCTAATATATAATTCCTATACTAGAGAATGAACTACCCAGTTGACTATGTAATTAATACTTTGTTCAATAAATACAAGCTGTTGGGCTTAATAGTTCTAATCAAAGATAGTGTTGGATATTTGCTACTCCTTTTTGTGTGTGTATGGAAAAGATTCACTCTAGCATATACTATACACGGTTAAAATGAACCCAATTTTGAGCCTGTATTAATTAACAGAGAACATTAAGAAGCATCAATAAATTATAGTATTAGGAAGCTCTGAAAATACTGATCAAATATAATTCCTTTATAGTAATGAATCCAATATTCCCAATAGTATGCTGTAAAATGTTTGATTTACCATCAGTCAGTTACCCTCTATGGTATTCAATATGTCACTAGAATTTATGTATGATGGAAAGCAAGAAACATCAGAATACATATATCAGCAGTAAATATCCTACAATCAAAAGGATGGTTCCCAGAATCATCGTGAAAATGCATTTCAGGCAGACTTCCATATGATTTAAATGAATATATAGGAGAAAATGAGATACAACAACCCAACAAAAATAAATATACATTAAAAATACCATAAATTCTATTTTTATTTGATAAAGACCTTAAAAGTTAATGTTACTCAGAAGAATGAGAAAAAATTAATTATTCAGAATCTCATCAAGATTTCTAACACATTAAGTCTTATTTCTCTCAGATGAAATCTAGTATTTACTTCATCAAAAGGAGTAACCTTAGAGTGGGCAATTATCTACAATCTTCAAGACAATTAGAGATTCTTAAATAAAAAACAAATGAATACATATATAAGAATGCGGATGATATTTCAGTAACAATAAATAAGGCGGCTTACAGATCCTAATTGGCAAATTGGTATCTTCTTTTTGAATCACAGACCTGTTTAGGATAATGTTGTTTCCATTTGTATGACAGAGTACTTAGATCTAAAATTCTCCCTACACACGTTGAATCATAATGAGTATTTGGTTAGGGGACTATATTTGGTTGAAGAATTTTTTCATTGTAAAAACTCAGCATTTCAGACATTTCTAATTCACAAACCTTCTATGCTGATCTTAGGCCTTCAACCACAGCACAAGTGGGACCTTTCACCTCATTTCTACCCACAGACAGAATTCAGCATGTACAATCCCAACCCAGTAATTCTCTTCCTTTCATTGCCAAAATTGGAACCATCTTTTCTGTTTTCACCATTTTCGTCAAAGCACCAGCATTGTTGTCTAAACTAATGAAGTCTCTCTGAAAACATCCTAATAGGAGTTGTTAAATTCTATTTCTGAATGGTATTTCCCTTAATACTAGTATAATATTTTCTGCTTTTAGGTTTGTGAAGTGTACACATATACATATGCATACAGACACTGAAGGCCTGTATGGTACTGGTATTCTCCATTTTACCTGTATTTATGTACTCATCAAGGCATTCTAATATACAAGGCCTCATGTTAGGGCCTGATGTTGCAAGAGGAAAACAACCCAGTGTCCCTCCATGAGGAGTTTAGAGTATATTGGGACATATGAACAACAGGTATTTATTATCACATAAAAGTATTTCACTGATAGCTTCCTTTGGTAGTATAGATCTACCTTATTTTTGAAAAAATGGCTGTAGGGCATTACATTATATGGACATACCATAATTTATTTAAGGAATTTTATTTTGGTGGACATTTATGTTGTTTCCAATATTTCACTTCTGCAGAGAATAATATAATAATTGCCCTTATCTTGGAGAATCGCTAAGGATTTAGGGAGAGAACAAACTGCTAAGCACAGTATTTGGCACATAACAAAAATAAAGGGCACTAATACTTGCTGCAGTTGTACTTATTATTTTCACAGCTATCCTAGGACAGCTGCTCCTCTCGTCCTTGTTGAGATTTGCTGTAATACCTGTGTCAACTTAAATCTCATTGGCTTCCATCATTCTAACACATTAGGACCATCCATTATCCCATTTTTGTACGGCTAGTTCTTCTCCAAAGAATTCCAAACATCTTTTAAAAGAAATCCTCAGGTGACTTACCACTTTCCAATTTTTTCTTTTATTTCTCAAACATAGACTACAGCTATTTTCTTACCTTTCTTGCCTCTATAATTCTGCACTTTGCCTTCCAACATACTTTGCCTTTAGAGACGGAAATCCTTACACTTAAGTCCTTGGTTTTCTACTCATTGCACTTCTCTTTCCTTGTCTCTCTCACCAAACTCAATCACTCTGTAGCTTTAGTTACCACCTCTAAGCAGATGATTTCATATTTATATTTCTAGTCTTACACTTTCTCTGAGTTCCAGTGCCCATATTTTTAAGTGCTTTCTGGACATTTTCTCTTGGCTATTTCCAAAGGTAAAAATTCTAAAATTCAACTCCTCACTAACCCTATCTCCACCCCAAACAAGCTCACTTCCAGCTCAGAATGTCAGAATCATCTTTGACTCCTGATTATTACCCTCCATATCCAATTTGTCACCAAAATCCTGTTAAATCTTTTCTTCATAAAGTGTCTTGAACATTCTTTTCTTTTCCTTTCTATAGCGATATCCAGGATTGGAAAGTACCAACAATAGCAACAAACACTTTATGTAACATTTGACATTCTATGTGCAGGGTATGGTACTAACAAACCATTATTTTATAATAACAAACCATTATTTCCATTTTCCAGGTAATAAAACTGACACAAAGAAAGCTTAAGTAACCTATCCAGCAAACAGCAAACAGCAGGGCTAGAATTGTGATGCAAGATCTTATGGAGAAGATGGCGCCATAGGAGGACGTTAGGCTCACCGCGTCCTACTGATCACTTAGATTCTACCCACATCTGCCTAAATAACCGAGAAAACTGCCAGAAGACTAGCAGAATGGACTCTCTGGAGCCAAGCATAGACAAGAGGCTGATGGAAGAAGGTAGGAAGGGCAGAGAGGTGGTGCACGCTAGACGGACTGGCGGGAGGGAGCCAGGGTGGTGGAGGGGCAGCCCCCCACCCCCTGCAAAGCAGAGCCCCTGAGTCTGACTTGCCAAAGGGGAGGGGCTGGACGGAGTGAGTTCTGACAGCCAGCAGGACTTAACATCTGGAATGTTATAAGTCAACAGTTCTGCTTGGACAGCAGGAGGGCAAGAGGACATCCGGGGGGAGAGGTGTTGAGCCCTGGAAGACAGAGCTCAGCTCGGCAGGGAACAAAGGGGCTGGCCAGGGCCATCTCCCTCTCCCATCCCATAGACGAAATCCCAAAAGGAACCAGCTCCCATCACCGAACTTACTTGCATAGCGCAAACACCCAACGCTGTGCTTCTCTGGACCCATCCCTCCGATGGGTCTGCCTGCCTGCCTCCCTCCCGGTGCTGCAGGGCCTCTCCCGCAGGGGACTACTGATGGCAAAGCCAGCTAAGCCTGCCCCTCCCACCCCTGTGCACCTTGCGGATCCACCCTGGCTAACACGCCAGATCACATCAAAGCAGCACCATAAGCCTGGGAGTGTGCAAGTAGCCCAGACAGGGGCCACACACTCCACAGAGAGTCCTGCCCCTGGGAGAGGGTAAGATAAGGTAAACACCAGTCTGACTGTGGGCTCAGTTGTGGGCAGGGGACAGACATCATGTCTGACTGCGGCCCGCCCACCAAAACAAGTTACTCCAGACAGCACAGGAAGTGCTCTGCAGTTCCTTGCCACTCCAGGGACTATTCTAAATGATGAAATGGAAGAATTCTGCTGAAAAGAAACTCCAGGAAGTAGCGACAGCTAACGAATTGATCAAAAACAATTTAAGCAATATAACAGAACAAGAATTGAGAATAATGGTCATAAAATTAATCACTGGGCTTGAAAAAAGTATAGAGGACAACAGAGAATCTATTGCTACAGAGATCAGGGGAGTAAGAAACACTCATGAGGAGCTAAAAAATAAAAATAAATGAGGTGCTATAAATGAGGCGCAAAATAAAATGGAGGCGACCACAACTCGGATTGAAGAGGCAGAGGAGAGAATAGGTGAATTAGAACATAAAATTATGGAAAAATGAGGAAGCTGAGAAAAAGAGAGATAAAAAAATCCAGGAGTATGAGGGGAGACTTAGAGAACTAAGTGATGCAATCAAAAGGAACAATATCCGTATAATAGGAATTCCAGAAGAGGAAGAGAGAGAGAAAGGGGCTGAAGGTGTATTTGAACAAATCATGGCTGAGAACTTCCCTGATATGGGGAATGAAACAGGCATTGAAATCCAAGAGGCACAGAGAACTCCCTTCAGACGTAACTTGAATCGATCTTCTGCACAACATATCATAGTGAAACTGGCAAAATACAAGGATAAAGAGAAAATTCTGAAAGCAGCTAGGGATAAACACGCTCTAACGTATAAAGGGAGAACGATAAGACTAGTGGCAGATCTATCTACTGAAACTTGGCAGGCCAGAAAGGAATGGCAGGAAATCTTCAATGTGATGACCAGAAAAAAAAATGTGCACCCAAGAATCCTTTATCCAGCAAGTCTGTCATTCAGAATAGAAGGAGAGATAAAGATCTTCCCAAACAAACAAACACTGAAGGAATTCATCACCATTAAACCAGCCCTACAAGAGATCCTAAGGGGGGTTCTGTGAGTGAAATGTTGCAAGGACCACAAAGGACCAGAGACATCACTACAAGCATGAAACCTACCGACATCACAATGACTCTAAACCCATATCTTTCTATAATAAGATTGAATGTAAATGGACTAAATGCTGCAACCAAAAGACATAGGGTATCAGAATGGATAAAAAAAAAAACAAGACCCATCTATTTGCTGTCTGTCTAAAAGAGACACCTTTTAGACCTGAGGACACCTTCAGATTGAAAGTGAGGGGATGGAGAACTATTTATCATGCTACTGGAAGTCAAAAGAAAGCTGGAGTAGCCATACTTATATCAGACAAACTAGACTTTAAATTAAAGGCTGTAACAAGAGATGAAGAAGAGCATTATATAATAATTAGAGGGTCTATCAGGAAGAGCTAACAATCATAAATGTCTATGAGCTGAATACGGGAGTCCCCAAATATATAAAACAATTAATCACAAACATAAGCAACCTTATTGATAAGAATGTGGTAATTGCAGGGGACGTTAATACGCCACTTACAACAATGGATAGATCATCTAGACACACGATCAATAAAGAAACAAGGGCCCTGAATGATACACTGGACCAGAAGGATTTGACAGATATATTTAGAACTCTGCATCCCAAAGCAACAGAATATACTTTCTTCTCGAGTGCATATGCAACATTCTCCAAGATAGATTACATACTGGGTCACAAAACAGCCCTTCATAAGTATACAAGAATTGAGATCCTACCATGCACACTTTCAGACCACAATGCTCAACCACAGGAAAAAGTCTGGAAAACCTCCAAAAACATGGAGGTTAAAGAACAACCTACTAAAGAATGAGTGGGTCAACCAGGCAATTACAGAAGAAATTTAAAAATATATGGAAACAAATGAAAATGAAAATACAACAATCCAAACTCTTTGAGATGCAGCGATGACAGTCCTGAAAGGAAAATAACTGCAGTCCAGGCCTATCTTAAGAAACAAGAAAAATCCCAAACACAAAATCTAACAGCACACCTAAAGGAAATAGAAGCAGAACAGTAAAGACACCCCAAACCCAGCAGAAGAAGAGAAATAATAAAGATCAGAGCAGAATTAAACAATATAGAATCTAAAAAAACTGTAGAGCAGATCAATGAAACCAAGAGTTGGCTTTTTGAAAAAATAAACAAAATTGATAAACCTCTAGGCAGGCTTCTCAAAAAGAAAAGGGAGATGACCCAAATTGATAAAATCATGAATGAAAATGGAATTATTACAACCAATCCCTCAGAAACACAAGCAATTATCAGGGAATACTATGAAAAATTATATGCCAATAAACTAGACAACCTGGAAGAAATGGACAAATTCCTAAGCACCCACGCACTTCCAAAACTCAAACACTAAGAAATAGAAAACTTGAACAGACCCATAACCAGCAAAGAAATTAAATCAGTTATCAAAAATCTCCCAACAAATGAGTCCAGGACCAGATGGCTTCCCAGGGGAATTCTACCAGACATTTAAAGCAGAGATAATACCTATCCTTCTCAAGCTGTTCCAAAAAATAGGAAGGGAAGGAAAACTTCCAGACTCATTCTATGAAGCCAGCATTACTTTGATTCCTAAACCAGATAAAGACCAGCAAAAAAAGAGAACTACAGGCCCATATCCCTGATGAATATAGATGCAAAAATTCTCAATAAGATACTAGCAAATCGAATTCAACAGCATATAAAAAGAATTATTCACCATGATCAAGTGGGATTCATTCCTGGGCTGCGGGGCTGGTTCAACATTCACAAATCAATGTGATACATCACATTAATAAAAGATAAGAACCATATGACCCTGTCAATCGATGCAGAAAAAGCATTTGACAAAATTCAGCATCTTTCTTAATAAAAACCCTCAAGAAAGTCGGGATAGAAGGAACATACTTAAACATCATAAAAGCCATTTATGAAAAGCCCACAGCTAATATCATCCTCAATGGGGAAAAACTGAGAGCTTTTTCCCTGAGATCAGGAACACGACAGGGATGTCCACTCTCACCACTGTTGTTTAACATAGTGTTGGAAGTGCTAGCATCAGTAATCAGGCAACAAAAGGAAATCAAAGGCATCAAAACTGGCAATGCTGGAAGTCAAGCTTTCACTTTATGCAGATGACATGATATGATACATGGAAAACCCAACAGACTCCACTAAAAGTCTCCTAGAACTGATACATGAATTCAGCAAAGTTGCAGGATACAAAATCAATTTAGAGAAATCAGTTGCATTCTTATACACTAATAATGAAGCAACAGAAAGACAAATAAACTGATCCCACTCACAATTGCATCAAGAAGCATAAAATACCTAGGAATAAACCTAACCAAAGATGTAAAGATCTGTATGCTGAAAACTTATAGAAAGCTTATGAAGGAAATTGAAGAAGATATAAAGAAATGGAAAACATTCCATGCTGATGGATTGGAAGAATAAATATTGTCAAAATGTCAATACTACCCAAAGCTATCTACACATTCAATGCAATCCCAATCAAAATTGCACCAGCATTCTTCTCGAAGCTAGAACAAGCAATCCTAAAATCTGTATGGAACCACAAAAGGCCCTGAATAGCCAAAGGAATTTTGAAGAAGAAGACCAAAGCAGGAGGCATCACAATCCCAAACTTTAGCCTCGACTACAACACTGTAATCATCAAGATAGCATGGTGTTGGCACAAAAACAGGCACATAGACCAATGGAATAGAATAGAAACCCCAGAACTAGACCCACAAACGTATGGCCAACTAATCTTTGACAAAGCAGGAAAGACTATCCAATGGAAAAAAGACAGTCTCTTTAACAAATGGTGCTGGGAGAACTGGACAGCAACATGCAGAAGGTTGAAACTAGACCACTTTCTTACACAATTCACAAAAATAAACTCAAAATGGATAAAGGACCTGAATGTGAGACAGGAAACCATCAAAACCCTAGAGGAGAAAGCAGGAAAAAATCTCTCTGATCTCAGCTGCAGCAATTTCTTACTTGACACATCCCCAAAGGCAAGGAAATTAAAAGCAAAAATGAACTATTGGGACCTCATGAAGATAAGAAGCTTCTGCACAGCAAAGGAAACAACCAACAAAACTAAAAGGCAACCAACGGAATGGGAAAAGATATTTGCAAATGACATATCAGACAAAGGGCTAGTATCCAAAATCTATAAAGAGCTCACCAAACTCCACACCCGAAAAACAAATAATCCAGTGAAGAAATGGGCAGAAAACATGAATAGACACTTCTCTAAAGAAGACATCCGGATGGCCAACAGGCACATGAAAAGATGTCAACATCGCTCTTCATCAGGGAAATACATATCAAAACCACACTCAGATACCACCTCATGCCAGTCAGAGTGGCTAAAATGAACAAATCAGGAGACTATAGATGCTGGCAAGGATGTGGAGAAACGGGAACCCTCTTGCACTGTTGGGTGGAATGCAAACTGATGCAGCCACTCTGGAAAACAGTGTGGAGGTTCCTCAAAACATTAAAATTAGATCTACCCTATGACCCAGCAATAGCACTGCTAGGAATTTACCCAAGGGATACAGGAGTGCTGATGCATAGGGGCACTTGTACCCCAATGTTTATAGCGGCACTCTCAACAATAGCCAAATTATGGAAAGAGCCTAAATGTCCATCAACTGATGAATGGATAAAGAAATTGTGGTTTATATACACAATGGAGTACTACATGGCAATGAGAAAGAATGAAATATGGCCTTTTGTAGCAACGTGGATGGAACTGGAGAGTGTTATGCTAAGTGAAATAAGTCATACAGAGAAAGATAGATACCATATGTTTTCACTCTTATGTGGATCCTGAGAAAGTTAACAGAAGACCATTGGGGAGGGGAAGGAAAAAAAAAAAAAGAGGTTAGAGAGGGAGGGAGCCAAACCATAAGAGACTCTTAAAAACTGAGAACAAACTGAGGGTTGATGGGGGTGGAAGGGGGGGGTGGGTGATGGGTATTGAGGAGGGCACCTGTTGGGATGAGCACTGGGTGTTGTATGGAAACCAATTTGACAATAAATTTCATATTAAAAAAATTTTTTAAAAGAGATCCAACAAGTTTGCAGAATCTGTGCTCATATTCACTCACTTATTTTGTCTCTCAGAGAGTGGAAAAGGGCGGGTGTTAAGACTGGAAAGATCCACATACAAATCCTATTTTATTACTTTATCCTGGCACTATCTGGGTCATCTAATAGATGTCTTAAATTTGTTATGGACAAGACTGAGCCACGGAATTCCATCTTTAGAACGACTCATCCGCAAAGTATTTCTTGTGTCTTTAAGGCCCCACACTATGTACTCATTTGATCTGGCAAATAATATGTAAGTCATTCTCAATTCCTTTTTCCTTCAAACCTTCTAAACAACAACAACAAACAACAACAACAACAACAACATAACACTTATTGAGGACTATGTAACCATAGTAAATTACTCATTAAAACACCCATACTAGGTAGGTTCCTATTATTATTCTCATTTACTGATGAGACAACTGAAGCATGGAGTAGTTAAAAACTTAGCCAATATCACACAGATAATAAATGGAAAAGGGGGAATTCACATCTGGGCAATTTCATCTATCTCTTAAACATTATAGTGTCTGCCTATCTAATGTGTGAATTCACCAATCAGTTATATGGTTCCACTTGTAAAGCATGTCTCAAACACATCACTTCTGTCACAATCACCACTGCTACCAACCTCTACTCAAAGTCACCATGATCTTTCAGTTGATCAATTAACTGTGTAACTACCTCAGTCTTATCTCACCATGCACAGTGCCCCATCCTGCAAACAGCAATGAGGAGATTTTTTTCAAGAAGTGGCATTTGATGGGATGGGCACTGGGTGTTATATGTAAGTGATGAATCTCTGGGTTCTACTCCTAAAACCAATACTACACTGTATGTTAACTAACAAAAATTTAACTAAATAATTTTTTTTAAGTGTATATCATACCATCTCACCACCACCTCACCCCACCCCACCTCCAGGCATACATACATGGACACTCTGTTTATAACTCTCCAGTGGTTTCCTATTGCCCACAGAATAAGAACCAAACTGCTTACCATTACCTACCATGGCTTGCATGACCTAGTTCCAAGCATACCTCTTCTTACTCATTCTTCCTCCCTTCCTTCACCATGTTTAAGCCACAAGGTGTTGTGTCTGTCGCTTGAAATGCCAGCTGTGTTCCTATCACTGGGCCTCTGCACTTGTTGAACTTCTGTTTGGAATGTTTTTCCTACCAATTGTTTCGAGAATGCCTTTTTGTTATGCAGGTCTCAGCCATTATCCCTTCCACAGAAAGGCCTTCTAAGACAGCCAGCCCCTCTATCATTTTACCTTACTTATTTTGTCTACATCATAGTACTTGCCAGCTCCAGAAATTATATTACATTATTTACATAAATGCTCAGTGTTATTCATTCCCACCAGAAAGTAACTTCCTAAAGACAGGAACCTTGATCTATCTTATCCATTGTTATGCCCCAATTGCCTAGAAGAAAACCTGAGCATATAGTTGGTGCTTACTATTTGTTAAATGACTGCCCAAGCAAGTACCTCAATTGTGTTTATCTCTAAAACAGGAATAATGATATGTAATATGCCTACCACACAGGGGGAGAATCAATAAAAAAAAATATTACTGATCTCCTAAACACATGATATTTACACTATTTGTTCTGTGATAATCTGTGTCAACTAACCTCGCTAAACCTGTTTCTTCACTGGTACACTGGAATAAAAGTATCTATTTCATAGGATTATGAAGATAATAGAGAGCACATATAAGCATTTAACACAGTATCTCACATATCCTCTTAAGTGTTCAAAAAACATTAGCCTTCTCATCAACTCCAGAAGTATAACCACAATCCTTGACTTTCTGTTTCATACTTGCCTCTGCCCATCTTCCACAATTTATGGTCAGGCTAATTTTCTTATATCAGTGATTTGCACAAAGGAAGTGGTCAAAAACTATTTGTTGAATGAATGAAGAAAAGGGAGGAAATATGGGTGAGTAAACATATATCTACGTAATGTTTACGATATCACTTCCATACTCTAAAACCAGTGCTTCCCAAATAAAGCCCCAACTTCCAGAAGACCTTTTACAATGTCACTGCTACCTATGGTTCCCTTATTTCTCTCCCATCTGTTTGCCTGAGAGCACTCCACTAAAAACAGTTCATTCTTGTCCATCTCAAGTTTCTGTCTACTGTTCTTCTGTTATTCTACATTTGAACTGCTCTTTTCTTCCTGTCTATACAGATCCTGACCCACTTTTTCAATAGTGTCCTCTATAAACTCCCCAAACATCAAGGTGCCCAGATATCTTCTGTTCCTGTCAGCAAGAGCAGATATTGTCTGTATGAGTCACTTGACAATATTCATACCATCTCATTGGAAGGCTGTTTGCATGGTTTTAAGTGGTCTATATAACTACAGAGTGAACCCTGTAAGGGGCCCATGTGTTCACTTTTCTTACCTAGCATGTATACACCACCTTATATTAAAAGAAAAACAGTGCTCACTTGGTGGTCTGAAAGAAGAATCTTGTTTTTTAAAGTATTGCTGTTTACATTTATTAATAATACACAAATCACTCCTTGAATACACACAAATATTTACAAATATTGCTATTTTTAACAAAGGGAAATAATCATAACATAGTGTACACATTTATATAAGCCATCAAGAATGTACACAGGTCATTTTAATCACATGATTGAGGACCAACAACCTGTAGTTGGAAATACTCTAATTTAAAACTTTCACCTTTACAAATGAATCAAGTTAGGTTTAAAAGTTTTATTGTGATAAAAACCACATAACACAAAATTTACCATTTTAACCAGGTTTAAGTGTACAGTAGAAATTTTTATAGCACAACTTGCCTATAAGATAGGCACTACCTATATTAACACTAACTGATCTTGCTAAAAATTTAAACTATGATAATTAAAGCACTGCATGTACATCTGTCTAGATTCTAGTTTTTAAATTACCCAAATCAGGTCAAAGCAGCAAAGCTAGGAGATTTGCAGCTGGGAACTATAAATAAAACAGTGTAATACAACTTTCAAAGGGTATACAGAGAAACTTTAATGTGAATGTGCCCTAATGGTTTCCTTCCCCTTGTTCTGTTTTTAATTTAATTTTTCAACAGATAATTAATTTATATGGTTCAAAATTTCAAAATTATTTAAGTTTTCAGTGAAGTGTCTCTCCTTCCTACTTGTGGCCCCTGCAGATAATTAAGTTTTTTACAAATTGAAGTATTGTAACCCTATATAAAGCAAGGCTATCGGCACCATTTTTCCAACAGCATTTCCCCACTTTGTGTCTGTGTGTCACACTTTGGTAATTCTCACAATATTTCCAATTTTCTCATTATTATTATAGTTGTTATGGTTATCTGTGATCAGTGATCTTTGATGTTATGATTGTAATTGTTTTGGGGTGCCACAAATTGTGTCCATAAAAGGCAGCAAACTTAACTGATAAATGTTGTGTGTGTTCTGACTGTTCCACTGACTGGCCTGTCTCTTTCCCTCTCCTCAGGCTTCCCTATTCCTTAAGATACAGCAATGTTGAAAGTAAGCCAATTAATAACCCTACAATTGCCTCTAAGTATGCAAGTAAAAGGAAGAGTCATATGTCTCTCATTTTAGACCAAAAGCTAGAAATGATTAAGTTCTGTGAGGAAGGCATATAAGACAGACTGAGAGCTGGGCCTCTTGTGCCAGTTAGTCAAGTTGTAAAAAAAAAAAAAAAAAAAAGGAAAAGTTCTTGAAGAAAATGAAAAGTGCTATGCCACAAATGATCTGAAAGTGAGATAGCCTAATTGCTGATATGGAGAAAGTTTTAGTAGTCCTGATAGATCCAACCAGTCACAGCATTCGCTAAGCCAAAACCTAGTTCAGAACAAGGCCCTCAACTCTCTTCAATTCTAAGAAGGCAGAGAGAGATGAGGAAGCTGCAGAAGAAAAGTTTGAAGCTAGCAGAGGTTGTTTCACAAGGTTTAAGGAAAGAAGCCATCTTCATTACATCAAAGTGCAAAGTGAAGCAGCAAGTGCTGATGTAGAAACTGCAGTGAGTTTTCTGGAGGATCTAACTAACATAATTAATAAAGGTGGCTACAATAAACAACAGGTTTTCAGTGTAGATGAAACCACCTTCTATGTCATCTAAAACTTTGAAAGTTACTTAGAAGAAGTCAATGCCTGGCTTTAAAGCTCCAAAGGACAGGCTGATTCTCTTATTAGAAGCTAATGCAGCCGGTGACTTTAAATTGAAGCCAATGTGCATTTACCATTCTGAAAATCTTAGGGCCCTTAAGAATTATGCTAAATTGGGGCGCCTGGGTGGCGCAGTCGGTTAAGCGTCCGACTTCAGCCAGGTCACGATCTCGCGGTCCGTGAGTTCGAGCCCCGCGTCAGGCTCTGGGCTGATGGCTCGGAGCCTGGAGCCTGTTTCCGATTCTGTGTCTCCCTCTCTCTCTGCCCCTCCCCCGTTCATGCTCTGTCTCTCTCTGTCCCAAAAATAAATATAAAAAAAAAAATGTTGAAAAAAAAAAATTTAAAAAAAAGAATTATGCTAAATCTACTCTGCCTGTGCACTATAAATGGAACAACAAAAGCTGGATGACAGCCCATATGTTTACAACATGGGTTACTGAATATTTCAAGCCCACTGTTGAGATCTACTGCACAGAAAAAAAAGATTCCTTTCAAAATATAACTGCTCATTGGCCATGCACCTGGTCATCCAAGAGCTCTGATGATGTACAATGAGATTAATGTTTTCATGTATGTTAACACAACATCCATGGATCAAAGAGTAATTTTGACTTTCAAGTCTTCTTATTTAAGAAATACATTTCTTAAGGCTATAGATGCCATAGATAGTAATTCCTCTGGTGGGCCTGGGCAAAGTAAATGGAAAACCCTCTGGAAAGGATTCACCATTCTAGATGCCATCAAGAACATTCGTGATTCATGGGAAGGGGTCAAAATACAAACATGAAAAGGAGCTTGGAAGAAGTTTATTCCCACCCTCACAGATAACTTGGAGGGGTTCAAGACTTCAGTGGAGAAATATCTGCAGATGTGGTAGAAACAGCAAGAGAAATGAATGAGAAGTGGAGCCTGGAGATGGGACTGAATCTCTGCAATCTCATGATCAAACGTTAACAGATGACGAGTTGCTACTTATGATGATCAAAAAAGTGGTTTCTTGAGATGGAATTTATTCCTGGCAAAGATACTATAAAGATTGTTGAAATGACAACAAAGGATTTAGAATATTACATATACTAGTTGATAAAACAACAGCAGGGTTTGAGAGGATTGTTCCCAATTCTGAAAGAAGTCCTATGGTGGGTAAAATGCTACCAAACAGCATCACATGTTACAGAGAAACCATTATGAAAGAATCAATCAATGTGGCAAGCTTCATTATTGTCTTAGTTTAAGAAATAGCCACAGTCACCCCAACCTTCAGCAACCACCGCCCTGATCAGGCAGCAGCCATCATGATCAAGGCAAGACTCTTCATCAGCAAAAAGATTACGATTTGCTAAAAGCTCAGCTGCTAATTATCATTTTTCAGCAATAAAGTAGTTTTTAATTCAGGTATATTCAGTGTTGTTTTAGACATAATGCTATTGCACACTAAACAGACTACAGTATAGGTAAACATAACTTTTATATGCACTGGGAAACCAAAATTTCATTTGACTTGTTGCTGAGATATTTGGTTTATTGCAGTAGTCTGAAGCCAAACCCACAATATCTCTGAGGTATGCCTGCACAACTCATTCATGGAAATAACATGATTTATTAAAATTATTAATAAGATTTATATTATTATTTTATTGGTTATATTTGTTTTGAAGTCCAGTTTAGAATGTCAAAAAACTAGTATATCTTGATAGACTGCTATGTATTATTTAAGAACTATGTTATATAGTGTCACAAGAATTCCCATATTTAAAGATCAGGAAATTGATATGGAGAAAGGTGAAATAATTTGTCAAAGGTCATATGTCTAGCCAGTGGTAGAGCTTAAACCTGACTGCAGGTATGTCTATGTCCAAAGTCAATATGGTACATGTCATAGTATATATTTCATAGATTATATGCTGACTGCTATTGTGGTTTGCAGTAGTCTGGGTTCTCCAGAAAGCAGAAATGACAGAGTGTGTGTCTGTGTAAAGAGCAGAAAAAGATTCACTATTAAGAACTGGTTCAGGGGATGCCTGGGTGTATCCGACTTCGGCTCAGGTAATGATCTCACGGTTCGTGGGTTCAAGCCCTATGTCAGGCTCTGCGCTGACAGCTAAGAGCCTGGAGCCTGCTTCGGATTCTCTTTCTCCCTCTCTCTCTGCTCCTCCCCCACTTGCACGTGCTCTCTCTCTCTCTCTCTCTCTCAAAAAATAAAATAAATAAACACTTAAAAAATTAAAACAAAAAATTTTAAAAGAAAGTGTTGGTTCAGGTAATTATGATGTCTGGTAAGTTCCCAGATCTGCAGTGCAAGTCCCAGGAGAATTGATAGTATAGTTCATCTGCAGGCCAGGAGGCTCAATACTGAGTTCAAATCCAAAGGTAGGAAAAAAGCTGATGTCCCAGTTTCAAGGCCATCAGGCAGGGAGATTCCTCTCTTACTCATGGAAGGGTCAGCCTCTGTGTTCTATTCAGGCTTACATGGATGAAGTCTGCCCACATTAGGGAAAGCAATCTGACTTGCTTAGTCTGAGTTAAATGTTAATCTTGTCCCCAAATACTCTCACCCTCATCCAGAATGTCTGACCAGATATTTGGCACGGTGTGTGCCAGTCAAGCTGACATATAAAATTAACCATCACGTGGTTGCAGGAATGTGTTACAATCATGGGGGGCAGAGTGGCAAGCAAAAGCCATTGTGACCCAACAGTCCACTCTTCATCCATTTGAGATCAGGTTTTAAGAAAACTCAATTCCAACTGTTGTTTAAAAAATACCTATTTTTAATTTGCTTTTTGATAGCATATAATTCTTTTTTTTTCAATATATGAAATTTATTGTCAAATTGGTTTCCATACAACACCCAGTGCTCATCCCAAAAGGTGCCCTCCTCAATACCCATCACCCACCCACCCCTCCCTCCCACCCCCCATCAACCCTCAGCTTGTTCTCGGTTTTTAAGAGTCTCTTAAGATAGCATATAATTCTTACATTCTTGGCAATTAAATTTAAAAATTATCTCTTCTATTAAATAATGTATAACAGTATGTAGAATTCATAATTCTTACTTTTGGAACATTGTATTGAACCCTAGTCTAAGCTTTATTTTTTAAATGCCTTATGCTGCATAAAATCATCTATTGTGGTTGGCTTGAATGGGTCTTTTATTGAGAGAAGAGCAAGTGAGGAGGGAGAGAAGGAAATAAAAAAGAAGCCAACAAATAAATGGGTCACACCTCATCCAAGGCTGGTCTTGCCTCAAGGGTAGTGCACTTGAAACATTCTATGCCTCTGCTTTTGGGGCCTTACAGAAACTCATTTATGCTCATTAGCCTTCCTCAGTAGGTCCTGCCAATAGCCAGCATTTTTTCATTACATTCATTTTTCAGCAAAACCTCATTAGCTGAAGAAACCAAGCAGATGCTTTATACATCTCAATTCCAACTGGAGACACTGCAACCGCAGTATTTTTCCTGTAGGAGCCAAGTAACAGGATACAGCAGTTTGAACACAGGCACATCCTGACTGGAACACATTGGCATCTTGTTCTGACATTTCCAACCAAGCCAAAGCAGCAACATGGAGAAAACTAATAGGGAAGCAGAGAAAAGATAAGTAGAAATACCTGAGGAATAACAACATCAAGCATGGTTAAAAAGCTAACCTCAGCTTAAGAGTAGAGCTGGCCAGGGAAAAAAATGGCCCTGTAGGATCCTTGTATTTATATGCTGCATTACTGATAATATAAGCTTCCTATTTAAGAGGAAAACAAATTAATTTTAAAAAGTATTCCCAGACCTCAGACACATAGGTTCAAATGCTGGAATGAATAAATTAGACAATGTCTTTTGACAGCAGGACATTCAATGAGTGCAATTATCTTGGAAGAGAATACTGATCATCACTTTGTCACAATGAATTGATTTGTAAAACTGTTTTCACTCCTCTGTAAGCACTTGCTATAACAGGATGTTTCTATATTTTTATCTTAAAGAAATGACAGTGTGAAAGATCTTGCTACTTCTTGGAAACAACGCTAAAATGACTACTCGACCCAGGTGGAGAAAGGCTGACTCATGGTGTTCATACAGCTTTAATCACAACCAGAGGGAAGAACATATTATAAGAACTTCTAGAAACACAGCATCAGGAAAGACTGGTAAGATGAAGTGAGACAGGGGAGGCAGAGGCAGAAGGGGGAAGCATAGTCTTCAAAACGCTACTCATTTTCCTCTCAGGGTTTCTGTTGTTTCAAAGGGCCTCAGGTCCCCAGTTACCACCAATGAAAGGCCTCTATATGGTTGACAAAAGGAAACCCCCTATTTGGATTCATGGAGGGAAAGGAAGCAAGTATATAGCAAACGAACTTGCTTTGGTTTTTCCCTTTGGGTATACTGAGTAGATTAGTTACCTGTTGTGTGAGCTGAAAATGTCAGATTTTTATCACCTGGGACTTGGGAAGTGGGTAATGAAAAAGGTATGAGGATGTCTATGAGAAAGACGAGGTGTCAGGACTCCACTTCAGACAGAGCAGTACAATTTTTTTTGTTGCTGTTGTTTTTTGTTTTTTTTTAATTTTAATTCCAGTATAATTAACATAGAGCAGCATAACTTTGAACTGTATATGCTGAGATTCTGCCTAAGATTTTGTGTGAAAACAGGTTTCCTTGATAAAAATCAGTAATCCACTTGATGGATACACACACTGGGGCCCAGACAGAGGAAATGGCAGACCCAGCAGCAGAATCCAGGTCTCTGGACTGATTTGGTCCAAAGTTCTCTCTACTATGTCAGACTGCTTCATCTTACCGTCTGTACAGTCAACATGTCAGTATGCTAGGGAAATGTCAAACACGCGATTCCATGTAGGAGTGGAAATGAATGGACATATGTAGTTACTACAATGTGAAAGCCACCTAAGAAGCGTGGTTTAAAGGGAGAGGAATATAAAAACCTGTGCTACTTTGTCTTTCAGCATTATATACTCATCCCAAGGACAAGAAGTTTGGGCTGGTAAGACAGTGCAAGGGAGAAAGTGTGGCAAGATTAATAGCCACTGCATTAGAGATCAAATAGCGACAGAGGAATCCAGCAAGCCTTTAACTATATACAGCTGTCGTCACTGGTTGAGGCCAAAATGTTTCTCATGTGGATTCTCAGTAAGTACCTGACTATGGAGGAGACACTCAACGATCACTCTTAGCAGAGTAAACCTAAATGTCTTCCATTGCTATTTAGCACAATTCAACAGTGTTGTGTACTAGGAATGCTCCTGCCTTAAAGGGTTTTCTCATTCGTTCATTCATCCAGACATCATGGCAGGCACCAGGGATGGCAGAAAGATGGATGAAGAAACACTAACCTTCATGAAGTTCCCATATAACAGAAAAGACAAACTATACATGGAGTTCAGTAGGATACTAAATACAGTGTGCTCTTAAAGGTTGCTCTGAGGGCAAAAGAGGGAGCATCTAATTTAGCCTTAGAGAAAGGAGAAGAAATTTATAGTAAAGGTATCTGAGGTGTTTGTTCTTAAAAGATAAAAACTTACCATTGATGAATTTATTTAGTAAATATTTATCTTCTATTATGTATCAGACAAATAAGTCAAAGTCCTTCTATCATGAAACTTACATTTCAGTGGTGGAAAAAAAAAATTAAAAAATAAATAAAATGTATAAATTATTAAATAATAAAAAACGATGATAAATGCCAGGATAAATGTAAAGGGTAATATAATAGAGTGACTGACGATAGGAGCTACTTTAGATTGATGATCAGAAAATAATCCTCTTAGGGGGTGTCATTAAATTTGAGACTGAATTCAGTAACAAAAAAGGAACAAGATGTGGTAATGAGCACTTCAGGCAGAAGGAATAGCGTGTGCAAAGGCCTTGAGATGGAAACACTTGAAAGATTTGAGGAACTGAGAGGAGAATGTTTGGAACAAAGCAGGCAAGCAAAAGAATGATAAGAGATTAAGGTGGAAGTCAGGCCTAGCAGGGCTTACTGAGTCAACAAGGTATTCAGTTTTCAACCAAGTGGAATGAAAAACTAGTGAAAGGGTTTCAAACAAAAAAAAGGCAATGGAATTTACATTTTTAGGATAATAGTATTAAATACATATATTGAACATACTATATAGGCCAGATCCTGCCCAAGCATTTTATCTATATTAACTTATATTATGATGGCTACCATATAGACATGGTTTGAAGATGGCAGGGTAGACACAAGGAGGTTAGCTGCAGGCTTTAGTTGAGAGATGATGGTGACATGGCTATAGCAATGGGAATGAAGGAGCAAATGGAAAGATTTCAAGAACATTTAGGAAATAGAATTGGCAGGACTGGATTTGGAAGGGGAGAAGTAGTCACATAAGCAGAGAGAAATCAAAAGCACTTCTTTACTTTTATAGAGTTTAAAAGAAAGAGGGAGTATTCAATGGTGTTGAATGTCTTGGGGGCAAACAGAGTTAAATCTGAAAAGAGATCATTGGATATATCAATTAGAAGGTAATTAGTAACCTTTTGCATGTGGTTTTAGTGTAGTGGTGGTATAAGCAGCCTGATCCTGTACAATGAGTGACTGGGAGTTGAGAAAACAGGAGATGGTGGCAAGTACTTTCCCACAATGTCTGAATGGAAGGAGACAAGGGAAGTCAGAGGCACAGTTCTCTCTCTCTGCCCCTCCCCTGCTCATACTGTGTCTCTTTCTCTCTCAAAAATAAATTAAAAACATAAAAAAGTCGGGGGGGGGGCGCCTGGGTGGCTCAGTTAACCATCTGGCTTTGGCTCAGGTCATGATATTGTGGTACATGAGTTTGAACCCTGCATCGGGCTCTGTGCTGACAGCTTAGAGCTTGGAGCCTGCTTCATGGATTCTGAGTCTTCCTCTCTCTCTGCCCCACTCCCACTCATACTCTGTCTCTTTCTCTCTCAAAAACAAATAAAAAACATTAAAAAAAAAGAGACATAGTTGAGGAAATATTTTTTTAGGTCAAGAGACAATAAAACATGCTTATAGATTCAGAAGAAGAAATAAGTAGAAAAAGGTTGAAATATAGAAGAATGGATATCAACACAGAACAGGTTAAAGGTTGAGGGGGGAAAAGTTGGGTGACTTAATGCCTGGAATGGGGTTTTTTCTTAGACTTCTGGGATTCAGAAGAATAGTTCACTTCAGAATTAGCAGCAAGGATCTCAGCATATACTAGAATCCATTAGTCTAGTTTTAATCTTTATGTTTATAAACGCTTCTTAGAACTTAAAACTCTTATCTCCCACTTTTAACAATTTTGACCTAGGGCAACAGGAAAGGATCATGCTCTACTATATAGGATTATTCACTCTTCATTCCCATATTTAACTCATATCTTGGGCTGACTTTATTAGTTTCTTCAGTCTCTAATTAATAATATGATTAGAAGAGTCATAATCAGTGTCAATTATCTGACCATGCCACAGTGTCCCTTAAAATTCCTCTTCATAAAGCATCTGGCTCTCCTGACTATAGGCTCTCACTATGGAAGATGTTTTAAATAAGACTGATGAAAATAATAAGATGGTCACAAAAATAAATAAGGAGAAAAATAAAATATAAAGACTTTCCCATTAAAGTTCATGACATTTATGAAAATTATTAAATTATATGAAAATTATATGTATTATACGAATATTGCCTTCTCCTAGCTTCTGAAAGTGATTTTCAAAATATACATTTCTGGGACGCCTGGGTGGCTCAGTTCAGTATCAACTCTTGGTTTCAGCTCAGATTATGGTCTCATGGTTTTGTGTGTGCGAACCCTGCATCAGGCACTGTGCTGACAGTACAAAGCTTGCTTGGGATTTTGTCTCCCTTCTCTTTCTGCCCCTCCCCCACTTGTGCTGTCTCCATCTCTCTCAAAATAAATAAATAAATAAATAAATAAATAAATAAATAAATAAATAAATAAATTTAAACTAAAAAAAGATACATTTCTTGGGCCTTATATTCTGACACTTCTAATTCAATTATTTTCTTAAAAAGTATGGTATGCAACAGGATAATGCAATCTGAAACAGGCAATGGACAATTAAGTTGTATCTACACCAAATCAAAACTATCAATATATGGGGGTGCTTGGGTGTAGCTGTGAGATCAAGCCCCATGTCAGGCTCCATGCAGGGTGTGGAGCCTGCTTAAGATTCTCTCTGCCCCTCCCCTGCTCACTTACTAGCTTCCTCTCTTTCAAAAAAAACAAAAAACCCTACCTATATATGATTAATTTTTAAAATGGAACTATATTCCAAATTTAAAAAAGAACCGGTCCAAATTAAAACATTGGCTTGAATGTATATAGGGATACTCTTAACTAGAGACATACACAGAGATAAAAGGAATTTAACAGGTCAAATACTCAAATTTTAAGTTTTTCTAAGTTGAATATAATCTAAAAAATATATTCAAATTGTTCCTTACTTAATGAGGCCAATGCTTCCTTTATATCCTTTCTAATTCTTCACAAATTCGAATTGTATCTTCTGAAAAGTAGCCCAACTATAGTGTTTAATTAAGAGAAATTGTAAAAATGTATACAAGAACTATTTTACTATATGATGATAATCAACAAAGTCAAACTCTCTCTGACTACTCAAAAAACAAAAAAATGAAAAATGTTCCAAATTAGGAGAAAGCAAAAGAATGGCAGAAACTACATTCTGATTTCACATTACTACTGCTAAGTAATTGGCTGATAAATGAATATTTGTTAGCCTAGCTATATGCTACTTGTTGGCATGGAAGATGCAATACTATAAGAGATACTGCTTCCAACTAATCTAGCTAAGTCATAATTAAGGGATGATGATAACACAAAAAATGTCATTAATAATAAATGATTAACAGTTAACAAACAATTAACAAATAATACATGAATAACAAGGATTCTCTGCTTAACCAAACTTTAGTCAGGCCCCTGAAACTTTTCCTAGGCTCATCCATGTGCTTCTTTGTAAAATAGTTTTTACAAGAAGACTGCTAATGATATCTGATAATCCTTGATATCTGATCAGGCTCCTCATCTTCCACCATCCCTCAGGTGATGATGTCTGTTAACACTGGCCTATCTTCAGCAAGAACCCTGTTTGGTTGGTTTAGCCAGAATCTTTCTTACCTGTGATGTTTCCTCTTAGTAACTTCCATCCACTGACCCCCCACCCTGCTCCTTAGCTATAAATTCCCACTTGCTCAAGCTGTATTTAGAATTGAGCGCACTCTCTCTCTCCTATTGTAAAACACCATTGCAATGGTCCCCATACATACTGTGATGGTCTGGAATAAAGTTTGCCTTATCATCTTTAATAAGCATCACCAAATAGTTTTATTTTTTAATACCATGCAATAATGTATATTTTTTACCACACTGTATCCACCATATTCACCACCATACAACCACGTACGCCATAGTGTAAACATGGTGTACATGGCTCACCTGGCCACACTTCAATAACCCTGGGTTCCAGGTTTGGATCTGTAACTTTGTGACCTTAGACACGTCATTTCTCTTTGAATCCTTCCCTGTTCTATAAAATGAGGGAATTAAATAAGATACTCTTGATAATCTTAATATTCTCCTAATTCTCTTAATATTCTACCATGTATGTGAGGCACAGGCAATAAATATAAATATAAATATAAAACATAAAATCACAGATTTTGAGCTTTATCAGTGAAACAAGAAGAAATCAACTCCTCTTTGCTACAGAGTTATAGGTAGCTTCATGGCTTATCCAGACACATTTGATTAATAAATAAAACATTCTCAAATCTGAGCAAAGGTCTAAAACAATATGTTTGGATCATGTATGTCTTAGGGAAGGAACATTTTTGGAAAGTGATTTTTGATTTTATGATTTTTATTTACACTTGTAAACTTAAATTGCTTTACCTTATAATCTCTTGTCTTATTTTCATTAGCTAATGAATACTACGGAACATAAAATATTTCATATAGCAACAGAAAAGTAGTAAGTAGAGACCTTTTAATGAATAGCAAGTTAGCTACACCACTAGTTTTAAAAATGCTATAATGCTGCACTAAACATCGAATCTTAATCAGCTTTTATTAGGATAAACATCTAGAATAGAAATTATTAGGTGTTAGGTAAAGGAAACCTTGGTATAGCCAAATGAACAAAAAAAAAACCCACCATAAAGGGATTTAAGATAATATTTTATAGAAATAGTATGAAAAGTAACTTAGGATAAATGTTAGTGACTGCAAAACTGAATATCCAGTAAGGCTGTAAACACATAATAAAGAAAGACTATGCACAGTTATAGCCAAAGTGTTGAAAATATAATGTTTTCCTCCAGACTTTTCAGGATTCATTTCAGGATTTTATTTTCATTAAAGATAAAGTAATATTGTTTACAAAATAAATTATTTGGAGTAAAATAAAAATAGCATAATATTCATTTAGTTCTTATAATGTGTCAGGCATTTTGTTAAGAGCTCTATATACATTATTATTTTATCATATATGACCACCGTAAGTTAGAAATGGTTATCACTACTTAATAGATGAGGAAAGTGAGGCTTAGAGAGATTAATTAAATTGTCCAAGGGCACACAGTTAATCAGTAGAAGAGACTGGTTTTATAGCTGGGCCTATATAATGCAAAGTCACTATACTATGTCACCTTCTTAAAAATTTATCATGTATATATGTGGTATTCTTTAATCTTCAGGAAAATAATTTGTGCAAAATTTTATGCACCTGCATTTTCAGAAAACAAAATATGAGTCCCCTCTTTTCTTCATGAATTTGAAAAATGAGAGACCAACAAGTGTACATGTTTGTAACTGAGATCTGTATAAATATGTACATGATTTAGTAAGTAAGTACTGACTTCCACTCTAAATTTAGAACTTCTGCACCTTGGAAAATAAGCTCTTATTATGACTAAAAATCATTCCTTTCATATTGGCCTTTTCTCCAAAGACTGTCAAAGTAGATCAATCCATTTTAATTGGAATATTAAATGTGCCAGTCTACTTCTCAGATTCAAAGCTTGGGTGTCACTGAAAATGATAAATGTGAAACTGAGTTCTCTTAAGGGTGCTTCAACACATGATCTGCTTTCTCATGATAATTATGCCATAAATGTAAAATACTGCTTCAAGTACCTGACCAAAAATACTCCTATTTTATTCACCAGTATGATGGCAAAAATACCTGGAACTCTCCCAGGACCTCATGAGTGAACATCACTCCTTGGGAAAGTAGGGGCTCCTGAAGCCCAGTCCTCTGGCTTAGAAGAGGGTGGCTTCTCATAATATGGGTCATTATATAAGAGGTGGTTAGAATAGGACTAAAGGGTTAAGTTTTTATTCAAAAATCAATAGATGTTTAAAATTTTAATAGACTCAAAATAAGAAAAAAGGGGAGTAGGAAAGTCACAGGTAAGTTCATAAATTTATTTATATTTTTGAAAAAATAAGATTTTTTTTTTTCAGAATAAAATACTAGGAATATTGCTAGGCTCAGCAGGTTGGACTAGAGCAGGGGCATAAATTGAGACCGGCAGTAGGCTCACTAAAACAATACTAGATCATAATATTCCTGTACATCTTTATTTTTGACCAAAAGCCTTGCTTTTTTACTTGGATCTGTTTTTCCTCTTTTACATTTCAGCCATAACTTAAAGAAGTCTTCATCTTGTTGATGAAATATTTCATTATATCTCATGTCTATTATTGGAACTTTTAATTTTATTAAGTTCAGTGGGTTAATTAGAATGATGCTATTAAAAGTGTTTGAGCTTTTTTTTTTTTCCAATTTAACATTTTTCAGTTCTGGATATTTTTGATCAAGGCATTTGATTTTCATTGCCTCTGGTATAAATACCAGTTGATAGGAAACTCATTTCCCTTAAAGACTACAGACAGTATTACCTGAAGAGAACCTTTGTGTAGCTGTGGCATATGCAAGCTAGGCTTTCATAAGCATTTTTGATGTCTTGACTATTTTATTCTGTTTTATTATGATAATCAAAGAACTTCTGTTCAGTACTCAAATTTATTCCCATGCTTGTAGATAAATTTGGCTTTTTGGTTCCACACAAATACTTTCTTTCTTTGCCAAGCTAATGAAGTAGAGTTTTGTTTCTTTTTTTTTTTTTTAATCCTTTAAGTAGAAATTATGTCTAAATCTGGTTAAACTATTTGTGAGCATTAGAATGAACTGAACCAAATAAAACTGAACCTCATGCAAAATTTCTTTAAATCACCTAAGATTAATAAATAAACCTCTAAAAACTGTGAACAGACATGAAACAAGAATAAAAAAGAGAAGCAGGTATAAGTCTATATTGTAGGAGTGCTGTACAATGAGTCTACTAAATTAAGAGAGGCTTATAACCTTTTGTGGATTGGAGCAAACTCAGTTCCTGAACAGATGGTCTTCTACCATTTAGTCAGTCTTTAACTCCCTACAATCTGGCTTCTGGGCACACTATCCACTAAAATCACTCAATGGTTACCAACAACCTAGGATCATGGAAGCCAGCAACAGAAGTGCTAGAAGTAGATTTACAAATCGAACCCAGACAAATAATTCTATAGATTAGAGAACTATACCTATAGTTACACCTAGAGAACATAACTATATAGAACATATAGTTCTATATAGAACTATATAGAACATAACCTAGAGAACTATACCTATACTATACCTAGAGAACATAACTATATAGATATGTTAGTAGACCTTCCCCAGATCACACTGCTGGTGAACTATGCAAGGTCTGAAGACTCTCACCTGAATTTCTGCCAGTGCTGTGCCATACTTCCCAGCCAACTAGGTAGACTGCCTTCTTGAATCGTTGTCTCAGAGTCAAAATCCTCCACATTTTCTCATCCATTGACACTGTTTTACCTTCTTGCTGGATTCCTTTGTTCTGCCCTTTCTTTGAACATCCCTTTATTCCAACATCTGTACTCCCTATACCCTGGCAAAAAACTAAGCCTCACGTCTGGCTCTCCAAGAATTGTCTGCTCTCATAGTTTCACTTTCCACCATGAACCATGTTAATAGTAACATAACCTTGTACCTTTTCTTTTAATTAACTGCTGGGTACCTCAATTAACTACCATGTCTACATTGGTACTACCAAAATGCAAATAAAATAGCTAACATTTGTTGAGTTCTTAACTGTAAACCAGGAACTGTTCTAAGCTCTTTATCTGTATTAACTCATCTAATCCTTACCATAACTCTATGAGGTACTATTCTGATATTACATGTAATGAAACTAAGGTACACAGAGGTTAATCAGCTTGCCCAAGCTTGGATTCAAACCCACACATTGTGTTTCCAGAAGCTGTGCTCTTCATTGTTTTGCTAGGCAGAATGTCCAGCAATAAGAAATCTCCTATTTAGGGGTGGCTGGGTGACTCCATCAGTTAAGCGTCCAACTCTTGATTTCAGCTTAGGTTATGATCTCACAGTTTGTGAGTTTGAGCCCCACGTTGGGCTCTGTGCTGACAGTGCAGAGCCTGCTTGGGATTCTCTCTCTGCCCCCCTCTCTTTCTCTCTCTGTCCCTCCCCAGCTTGTGTGTACTTTCTCTCAAAATAAATAAACTTTTTTTTAAAAAAAGAAATCTATTTATATTCTTGAATATTAAAATAACATTTTCATATCATAGTGCTGTTTTCTGTGACTCTTGATATTAGAATGGCTTGCTTATATAAAAATTCTGTTTAATTCCACATCTATTTCAAGAAAAAAGATCAATTTTTCTCAAATTGGCTTAAAAAAAAAAAAAGAATCTCTGCCCCCTCCAACTCCTGGCTAGTCTTATGCTATTACCTGTTACATATGTTAGTTTCAGATAGAATCCTGCAAATCCTGCCAAAAGGAATTAAGTGATTTTTCCTATTTAACCAGAAATATTTTGTATTCTGATTAGTATTAACACACATTTCAAAGTAAAGTCCATTTGCTATACAACTCCAGAAACCTACCCCCCAGTTGCTATAAATGGATGTCCTCTAGTTACCTTATTCCCAGTGGACAACTATAATGCAGAATATATTGAATCAGTGAAATGTACATAGTCAGCTGCTTAGTTTCTGCAGTAATCAGACCTCTTCCAAATATGAAGGAGCAGCAAAGGCTGGAAACAAATGGTCATTATCTCACATTAATAGGGTAGAGGCACTGCAGTGTGAACAATGAAAGCTTGCTAGCCTCCTGAAAGTACTTTCCTTTAGATAAGAAAGAGGGAAATCCCCAGGAAAATTACTAATGGTTAGACTTGTGCACTTGGTCTCATCCTAATGCTAGCAGGGAAGAAAAAAGTAACACTTAGACCTCCTTAATAATTATAAATGTTAAATATAATGTATTCGAGCCCACATTTTGTACTTAATTTTCAGATCATTTCCACAGGCCTAGAGGGCCTAGAGGGGCAGACGCAACTATTTTTCCGTGATGTGATACTGAGGTAGGCTGCTGAGGAAACAAGCTATTTCCTCTATTAATTCCTTTACACCATTACGAAAATCATTGCTTCCAAATGCCTGACACCTCTTCCTCCTTTCCTTCTTCAGTTAACACCTTCATTTTGGTTCTGCTACTTGACAAAAGTGTGACCTTGGAAAAACACTAACCCTCTCTAAGACTCACATTATCTATCTGTAAAACTGGTATGATAATATTTATTTCAAAACTATTGAAATAACACATAATACATATAAAATTATTTGAACAGTGCTTATAAACAGTAGGAGCACAAAGAATAGTGATTATTTTCATTTCTCTCACTTCCTTTCTCTTGCCCTGTCAAAACCAAACTACAGTGATAGAAGACCAAGAAGAATATGATGTATCCTCTATTCTGAGGACCACTGCCAGACAGGAAGGCATGTAAATCAACAACTATAATAGTGTGGCAAGTGTTGTAATATGGAGTATGAAAAGGACCATAGGAAAGCAGGCTTAATGGCATAGTTTCCAAACCCATAAGACCTGTTTCCAGGGAGTAATTTATGGGATGACTGGATAATATGGTCTTTTGTATAATTTATCTTTTCCAAATCAAATGTGGCAGAGGAAAGCAAGGTAAGTGAAGCAGACAAGGTCACTCTATTTATAAGAATAAAGGACAGACTAACAGTTTGGGGTAAATTATTTTCTTTCAAATGTTTCTTTATCAGACAATTTGAATAATTTTCACATTTAATTTACTTGGTTTGCATCTATTTGGGGCATCACAACTGCTTAATGAACATCTACTCTACTCAAATCCCAGTGTTAGACTCATCAACCAAGATGTGAAGCAGCAATAGAATGTAGATGGAGAAAAACATATTTAACAAAAATGAGATAAGACTGAAGCATAGGAGGTGAAGTCTAGGCTTCTGGTTCTAGACAGCAAAAGTGAGAATTCTCATTCCTCCTCACCTCACAGAAATGACCATATAGATATTTAAAATGAACATAAAAGACTTAAATTACAGCAATGAATAGAAAAAAGAAAGAGGGCCATCAAATAAGATACTTCACATTTCTAGTACAAAAGATGGCCAGTGGAAGTGTATTAATGAATAAAGCAGAGCAGAGAAAGTGTATATAACCTAAATATACCACCATACCACCAGCCACCAGTATCACCAAATGCTACCACAGCTGTGGGAGCTGACTCACAAATAGAGGGGCTGCAGAGGGACAGGTACAATGGAGGGCAGATAGGAGAAGTGGGACATGACACAGAACTAATACAAGGCCACAGGAACCAGCTCCATGTCCCTCACAGGAAACCACAGTCAGCAAAAAATCAGGGTTCTCTCTTAATAAACTAAATAAACTGGCTATGGTAAGGTAATGCTTCTAGTGTAAGCAATACCTTCCTTAAAGTAAAGTCCTTTACATTCTTGCATTTAGCAAAGGTGGTGAGGGTCTAGTTTGCTCCCCACCAGATTCTTGAGAGACAAAGCTCTCAATCACATCTTCCTCACCTCTTGTTGAGGTGGTGGGGGGAGGAGACTACTTAATATACTGAGAATAACCAGACTATCATACAATATGTAATTAGATAAATGAAGATCATCAGGTTTGTGACAAAATAAATAGCAGGAAAAAAGAGAAACACCACATTAATGAAACACAAAAATAACCTTGGACATTATGCTTAGTGAAATAAACCAGACACAGGCAAATATTGTACTATTCCTCATATCTTATATGATGTGCCAAGAATAGGTAAATTCATAGAGACAGAAAGTAGGATAGAGATTACCAGGGACTAGAGGGAGGGGAGAAGGGGGAATCATCATTTAAAGGTCACAGAGTTTTGTTAGGGATGATGAGAAAGTTTTGAATACAGATAGCAGTGATGGTTACACAACACTGAAATGTATTCAATGCCACTAAACTGTACAATTATTAATGGTTAAAATGAGAAATATTAGGTAATGTATATTGCACCACAGTAATAAAAGAGACTTTAAAAGTCAGTTTGGAAATTGAACAAATGGCACTATGATGACTGAATATCCACATGCAAAGAATGAAACTGGATGCCTACCTCACATGGCATACAAAAATTAACTCAAAACGTATCAGAGACCTAAATGTAAGAGCTAAACCAATAAAATTCTTAGAAGAAAACAGACATAAATCTTTTTTTTTTAACGTTTATTTTTGAGAGAGAGAGTTGAGAGCAGGGGAGGGGCAGCAAGAGAGATGGGAAAAGAGGATCTGCTCAGACAGCAGTGAGCCTGATGGGAGGCTTTTTTGTGTGTGTGTGTGAACATAGGCATAAATCTTGATGACTCTGGATTAGGTGATGGTTTCTTAGATATGATACCAGAAGCAAAAACAAAAAAAAAACAAAACAAAACAAAAAAACAAAAAACAGATATATGAAATGAAAAACTTCTGTGCTTCAAATGACACAATCAAGAAATTAGACTGCTAGTCTATGGAATGGGAGAAAATATTTGCAAACCATATAAGGGACTCATATCTAGAATAAAGAACATTTAAACAGAATAAAAAAAAAGACAAATAACCTAAGTTAAGAATGACCATGGTATCTTAAGAGCCATTTCTCCAAAGAAGATATATATACAAATTCCCAAAAAAACACATGAATAGATGCTCAACAACATTAGTAACTAGATGAATTCACCAGATGAATAGGTAAATAAAATGCGGTACACCCATATAATGGAATATTATTCAACCATAGAAAGGAATGAAGTACAGACACATGCTACAACATTGAAGAACTTTGGAAACATAATGTGAAGTGAAAAAAGCCAGGGACAAAATACCACATATTATATGAAGCCACTTATATATCTCCAGAATAGGAAAATCCATACAGACAGAAAGTAGATTAGTAGTTGCCTAAGGTTGGTGTAGAGAGAGAGAGAGACAGAGAGAGAGAGAGAGAGAGAGAGAGGAAAGTTGAGGAAAGTGGAGAATGACTATTAAAGGCTACAGAGTTTCCTTTGGGGATAATGAAAATGTGTAAAATTAATCATGGTGAATATACTAAGGTCCACTGAATTATGCACTTTAAATTGGTGAATTGGATAGTATTAATTATATCTCAATAAAGCTTTAACTAAAAAAATAAATGCTCAATAAATTATAGTCATTATTGTTTTAAAAAATTACTCTGGAGGAAAAAAAGATGACTCAAGGAATAGAAGAAATCTTAACTCTGATTACTACTCCTAGATAGACTTATGAAGACAGATTATCTACTAAAAGAAAGGGAGGTGGGAACATGATGGCCTAGACTCAATTTTCCCTCCTGCTCTTAATACAACTATTTACCCTACAAATAATTCGATAGATAATGATTAAAGGACTCTGGGAGCTGGGAAGAAGACAGACTGAACTGGCTAAGAACTTCAGGACTTGAGGCAATGCGGTCAGACTCCTGAGATCCCACATATGCTGGGCTAAGCACCACAGAGGCCTGAGGCCTAAAACAACCAACAGGTATAAACAAAAAATAAATAAATAAATAAACACAAGAACAATAAAAGTCTAATTGTTCTGGCTACAGGACTCAGAAATAGGAAGCACAACAGAGACTGAGTTGGGAGATCCAACCCTAGCTCCTCAACTGAGCTCCCAACCAGTTAGTTGGCCAATTTACTCTGTAAATTGGGCTTCCATGGGCAGTCCAATTCACCTGCAGTAGCAGTAGCAAAGCTCTGAGAGCCATCTCAAAACCCACTGCACAACCAGCGCACCAGCAGACAGTCTGATCTGCCTGCAGCAGCAGCTTCACAGCAGTGACAAGCCTACTCAACCCCTGTTCCACATCTGGGGAACCAGTAAGTAGGCTGATCCACCCACATCAGCTGAGCTTGGTGTCTCCTAGTCTTCAACTCAGTGGCCAGGGAGAAATGGCATATTACCTATAAAACACAAATCTAAAGGATGTATCAACTGTAACTAGGAGGCCAAAGAAAGCACAATAATTCTCAGTGCTAAAAGAAAACAACTGTCAAACAAAAATTCTGGGTCTATCCTTTAGGAATGACGGGGAAATAAAGACATTGTCAGACAAAAGAAAACTAAGAATTATGTTGCTAGCAGACCTACTCATAAATAATGTCTAACAAACAGCTATTAGGGGCACCTGTGTGGCTTAGTTGGTTGAGCATCTGACTTTGGTTCAGGTCATGATCTCACAGTTTTTGAGTTCAAGCCCCACAGTGGACTCATTGCTATCAGCGCAGAGCCCACTTCAGATCCTCTTTCCCCCTCTCTCTGCCCCTCCCCTGCTTGCGCTCTCTCACAAAGAAATAAAACTTAAAAAAAATAAAATAAAAAATTAAAATAAAAAATTTTAAAAAGCTATTAAACAGAAAGAAAATAATAACAGAAAAAGGCTAAGACATTCAGAAAAGAAACAACAGTTGAATGGTAAAAGTTGAGATAAGCACAATAGACTTTTACCTCAGGAATATCTTCAATCAAATTTTATGGTTGAAGCAAAACTTTTGACACAATCTGATATGCTGCTCAATAAACACAGAGGAAATACTTTAAAAAGTAAAAAAAAAAGGAAAGAAAACTAAATGGAAGTAAGGTTTCTACACTCAAACAAAAATATTGACATTAGTAGGACTTTCGATAACTATGTATATGGTAATTCCTGGAAGAACCACTAAGAAAATTTAAGAAATCAATATACTAAAAGTAATTATAAATAAATCAAAATGGAATCTTAAAAAAAAGTTCAACTACCCACAAGATGTCCTTCAATGAGTGAATGGTTGAACAGTGGTATGGTCACACTGTGACATACTACTCAGCAATACACAGGACCAACTTGATATATTGCAACAGCTTGGACTTATCTCTTTGGAGTGAAGAAAGCCAATCTAAAAGGTTATATACCATACAGTTCCATTTATATAACATTATGAAATGACAAAACTATAAAATGGAGAACAGATTAGTGATTGCCTAGGGTTAAGGAGGGCAGTGAGGGAGTGGGTGTGGTTATAAAAGGGTAACACAAGGAAGTCTTAGGATGATAAGGTAATGGTACATTTTATTACCATTGATTCTGGTGGTCGTTACACAAAGTTACATATATAATGAAAATGGATATAGCTATATACACACAAATACGAATGAGTGTACATATATAACAAAATGTGAATAAGCTCTATGAATTGTATCAATGTTAATTTCTGGTTTTCATGTTGCACTACAGTTATATAAGATGTTAACATTGTGGAACCGTAATGAAGGGTTCACAGGCCCTCTCTGGACATTTCTTTGCAATTTCTTGTGGATCTACACTTACTTCAAAATTAAAAGTTAAAAACATTTATTAAATTAACACCTCAAAATTTTTTGATTCTCTAAATTTTGAATAATTGTGGCAATAATTTTAAACAAAAAACAAGGAATCTATGAAATAATAATCAGAGAACAAAGATGAGCTATTAGAAATTTTAAAAAGACTTTGAAAAAAATTCAACAGAACAGCTGGAAAAAAAGTTGAGGAAGAGTCTCTGAAAAAAAAAAAAAATCCAAAAACCAAACCAAACAAAAACCCAAAGAAATAGAAACCATTTGGATAAAAGGGAAGAGATTCAGGGGACCACTCCTATAGGACTAGGATCTGACTAATAAAAGAGCCCTAACAGAAAAAAAATAGAAAAAGTAAAGAAATAATTTAAGAAAATCTCCCACAGCTGAATAAAGTCACAAATTGAAAGGGCCCAAGTGCAAAGCAGAACAAATCCCCATTTAACACACAGAAAAACAGGTTCCCATGAAACACCAAAAATAAAGACAAGTTTCCAAAAGGATATGATGCCAAAAATGTAGTTTTATTACAATGTTTACAGTAACAAAGGTGATACATAAAATAACTAAAAATAACTAGTAAATATTAGGAGAGTAAGATGGAAAGGAGGTTGAGGTATGCAAATGACCTTTCAAAACAAAGAAACAACAGACACTGTGCAATGGTAAAATATCAAGCAAAAAGAGTTACAAATACATTATTCAGAAGTTTGGAGACAGAGATGAAAATAGATATGGTTCTTAAATAAATGTTTTTCTGGAGATAAAGAAGTGGCAGAATGCCTGATATTCCCAATATAATGTTATGCAATTGCACTGTAATCTCAACTGCATTATTTCACTTTTCAAAATATGCATTTATTCAATTTTTATACATATTCCAAAAAAAAGGCACTGTCTGGGGCTTGGATTTTAAGGATTCTGACTGAAAAGAGGCCATTTTCAGTTGGGATGAAGGTTGAACTGAGTGTAGAGGCCTGGAAGTGGGTGAACCCCGGGTGTTATATTAGATCAGCAAGTCTGCTGAGACTGTAGAACAGGAAGGTTGGGAGAAATTTGGAGAAACTTCAAGATACAGGTGAAAAACAAGGTATTGAGTGCTGTGTAGGGCCTCAAATGTCAAGATATGGAGTTTACACTATATCCTGAGGAGAGTAGGGAGTCATGGAAGGTTTTATGCAGGAATCCACTAATAGACACAGGTGTTATAAGATCATGTGTTCTCAAGCACAGAGAATAAACAGAGAGACTGGAGACAGAGAGAGATTATAAAAACCATGCCACCGAGTAGTAATGAAGTCTAAGCAATACATGGCAGTGGGGATGAATAAGAAGAGACCAATATGAATGATACTGTGAAGGCAGAGACAATGTAAGAACCATCTGGACAGAAGAGCTACTGGCATGAGAAGGGACTACTGAAGGCAACGTCCTTATCCAAGACAATGACCATGGAAAGAATGGCAGATTTGAAGAGAGAAGATAACACATTTGACATTAGAAATATTGTGTTTTTGCTCATCATCACTTATCAGGGAAATGCAAATCAAAACTACAATGAGATACCACCTCATACCTGTCAGAATGGCTAAAATCAAAAACACAAGAAACAAGAGGTGTTGGGGAGGATGTGGAGAAAAAGGAACACTCATGTTCTGTTGGTGGGATTGAAACAGGTATAGCCACAGTTTGGAGGTTCCTCAAAAAGTTAATAGAACTACCTTATGATCCGGCAATCACACTACTGGGTAGTTACCCCAAAATACAAAAACACTAATTCAAAGGGATACATACATCCCTATAAAGCAGCATCATTTACAATAGACAAATTATGGAAGCAGCCCAAGTGTCCATTGACTGATGAATGGATAAAGAAGATGTGTTATATATACACACAGTGGAATATTATCTAGCAATAAAAAAGACATGGATGGAGCTAGAGAGTATAATGCTAAGTGAAATAAGTTAGACAAACACAAATACCATATTATTTCACTCATATGTGGAATATAAGAAACAAAAAAACAAGCAAAGGAAAAAAAATGAGAGCAAGAGAGAGAGAGTAAAAGCAAGAAAGAGACTCTTAACTGTAGAGAACAATCTGATGGTTACCAGAGTGGGGGGGGGGGATGGGTTAAATTGGTGATGGATATTAATGAGGGCACTTGTGATGAATACTGGGTGTTGTATGGAAGTGCTGAATCACTATATTGTACACCTGAAACTAATATAACGTATGTTAACTAACTAGAATTAAAACCTTAAAAAAGTTAATTCATAAAAAAAGAAAGTGTTTCATTAAAAAAAATTTTTTTTAATGTTTATTTATTTTTGACAGAGAGAGAGAGAGAGAGAGAGAGACAGAGCATGAGCAGGGGAGGGGCAGAGAGAGAGGGAGGCCCAGAATCTGAAGCAGGCTCCAGGCTCTGAGCTGTCAGCACTGAGCCCGACGCGGGGCTCGAACTCACAGACCACGAGACCATGACCTGAGCCAAAGTCAGACGCTCAACTGACTGAGCCACCCAGGCGCCCCTAAATGTGTTTCATTTTTAAACGACCTCATTGATATGCGATTGCAATCCAAAAAGGTGTATATATTTAATGTATACAACTGGATGAGAAGAAACAAGTATACATCCAGAAATACTGGGTTTTAAATACTAGATCTGTGTGGAGAGATGATCATTAAGTAGTTGGAAATTCAAGGTTACATATTAGGAATCTAAATTAGATTCTAATTAGATCTAATTACAGATCTAAAATTAGAGACATCTGCATGAGAAGTCCACTATTTCCCATGACACACCTTCCTCCCACACATACCTGCAAGCACACTCAATCAAGTTAAACATTGACTACCTTCTATATAACAGGTGTTATGGTATTATGACGATACTGAGGCTACAAAAATAAATTAAACGTGGTCTCTGACCTGTGGGAACTTACATACTAAGATCTCCAAAAGGTGGGGTTTTGGGGGAGGGGCTGTCAAAAGCTCACAATACTATCAAGCATATATGCTATTGTTTACAATGCTTTTCCTTCTACTCCTCTAAACTTGCTTATAAAAGGGGATTTGTTTTATTCTCTAAGTAACAGCAAAAGAAAACAGCAATTTCTGACTAGTAAGCAAGTAGTGGGGAGGGTCATCCCAGATGATACCATGTTTTTCCAACCCAAGTTTTTGTTTTTGTTTTTAAGTTTATTTATTTTGAGAGAGAGAATGAGAGCAGAGAAGGGGCAGAGAGACAGGGAGAGAGAGATTCCGAACCAGGCTCTGCACTGACAGTGCAGAGTCCGACACAGGGCTTGAACCCACAGACCATGAAATCATGACCTGAGCCAAAATCAAGACTAAGATGCTTAACCAATGGAGTCATCCAGATGCCTTTCCAACCCCAGTCTTAAACACAGGTAGAAAAGTACTTCCCTTTCATGAAATTAGTTTGCTATTATGGTATTTCTACAAAAATCAACAGCTCTCAATTTAGTCCTCAATGTTTCAGGTTTGTAATTTGCCAAAAGCCCTATGTATACTTGAAGGAGTAGACAATTCTACAGTTCTGGCACACTCCCTGCTTACTGGATTCTGGAAACTTCCTTCTGCCATAAACTTTCTGTGAAGGAATGAGTTGATTCAGTAGTCCTGGGCTGTTCAAACTCTGAACATTCCCAAGAAAGCTATATTTGAAAGCTGGCTTCTTGGAATGTCCTGTCGGAGAACAGTGTTTTTGCATGCTTAATTACGGCACTGGGCCATCCTGTTCCAGTT